>NC_047111.1:24352518-24952518 GCF_902500255.1 Thalassophryne amazonica | reverse complement strand
ATCTGGTGTCAGCTTCAACCCCGTGGTGCACATCAGGTGCAAACAGTCACCTGCCAGGAGGACTCTTTTTATCATGACCATGATCTGAAACTTGGTTATAACATGGTGTAATTTGATACCTGACCTGTAGGAGGCGATGTTGCTTCACATTTCGACACTATAATGATGCTGTTGAAATAGAAGAAACATTTTCCTCATAAACTGTTTAGATTATTTCTTTATGAAACAGCTTCTAGTGATGATGGAGGGAAAAGTGGAGATTTGACTGACTTCCTCTAACGGGCATACACACACACACACACACACACACACACACACACACACACACACACACACACACACACACACACACACACACACACACCTTCTTCCCAGATATCCAGCTCGAAGACCTGAAAAGACCAGCCGAAATTGAGCTTCTCATAAGCCATCGAGAGGGAAGACTCGTACCCCAAAGAGTTAAAGTCATTGGGGACCTTGTGTTGTGGGAAAGCCCATTGGGGAAAACAGTGGGAGGAGTCCATCCTGACCTACTCGAAGAAGTGGAGGTGGCAGCATATGAGTCAAGAACCCACTTTGCTCGCTCCATACGAACTGCTGCTGTCAAATATCAGGAAATCACAGTTCCAACAACCAGCCAGCCTCGCTACAGCAGGAGGATGTGGCTCTGTCCAAATTTACATCTGCCAGTAACGTCAGTTCCTTGAGTGGTGGCACTGGGACAGCATCGGAACCACATGCGAGCCAAGATGTGGAGGATGTCGATGTGGAAACTGTCCACCAGGAGGAAGAGACATGACCCTGGCAGAGGAGAGGGAGTTTAAGATCATTAAAGGAGGCCTCACCTACAAGGAAGAGGATGCTCACACACCTACTCCACACTGGGATGCAAAGTATCCTTGGACTGAAGATCCAGCCTCTCTCCCCAACAACAAAAGGGCAGTCCAGGCTTGCTTCTTAAGGATGGAAACACAACTGAGCAAAGAGCCAGACTGGAAAATCACTTATGCAGCCCAGATCCATGAAATGGTCGAAAGAGGTGCAGCGATAAAACTCACCAGTGAAGTCATGGAGAAGTGGAATGGACCAGTGTGGTATGTCAGCCACCTGGTGGCACCAAACCCTCATTCAGTGACAACACCAGTTCGCATCGTCTGGAATAGCAGCCTGAAATACAAAGGTGTGAGCATGAATGATCTTCTCCTGAAGGGACCAGATGTCCTCGACCCCATTAGAGCTGTCCTGCTTAGGTTCAGGGAAGGTGTGCATGCAGCTCTAGGAGATATAAAAAAGATGTACAACTCTGTCTGGCTGGAGGAGCGAGAGATGCATCTACACAGATTCCTGTGGAGAGACAGCCCAGAAGAGGAAATCAGGGAATATGCAATCACCAGAGTCAACATCGATGACAAACCCACGGGTTGCATTGCTCAGTTGGCTATGAGGGAGACAGCAAGCCTGCCCAACTTCGCTCACTTAGAGGATGAACGAAGGGTTGTCGAAGAGGACAGTTATGTGGATGATCTCTTAACCTCCCAAAATGACCTGCACAGACTTGATGACATCACAGCAAGAGTTGAAGAGATTTTAAAAGCCGGAGGTTTCTTTCTCAAACCATGGGTCCGGTCGGGGCAAAGTGGGAGGAAAGGAACTGAAGCAGATGTCCTAAGCCAGGAGCAAGGGAAAACCTTAATCCTTCCAAATCAAATGAGGGAAGGAGATAACAAAGCTCTGGGTATCGGCTACCAAGTGGACGAAGACAAGCTGTACATGCTTACCGCAGTGAACTTCTCTAAAAGAAAGAAGAAGATGCGAGTTGGCAAAGATCTTCTTGAAGAGGAGGTGAGAACTGAAACACCTAACCCACTGACTAGGAGAGCTCTCTTAAGCCAAGTTGCTGCACTGTACGACCCAATTGGCCTAGTTGCACCGGTCAAGCAGAAGGGAGCAATTCGTGTTCGAAAAGCATTCCAAGACGGAGGGGGTGGCAAGCTGACCCAAGAAACCTGGGACCAACCTCTTTCAGAAAGCCTCAGAGAAGAAGCCATATAGCTTTTTGAAGAATATGTGCAGCTTGGACAACCTTGGGGCATCACATTTTCTGATGGAAGTGACAAAACCTATGGAGCTGTGATGTACTTAAGATGGCAGACTAGTCAAGGTATTGAAGTCCGGTTTGTGGAGGCAAAAGCCAAGCTGACACCCCTGGATCAAAAGGGAGATGCTGTTAAAGCAGAAATCTGTGGCGCAGTCTTTGCAGCCAGGATCAGGAAGTATGTGGAGAAGCATGCTTGAATGAAAATAGAGAGATGGTTCCATCTACTGGACAGTCAAACAGTCCTAGGAGCCATTCAATGAGACAGTTATGGATACCAAACCTTCTTCGCTAACAGAGTGGGTGAAATCCAGAAGGCTGGACCAGTGCAGGACTGGTGGTGGATCCGTGGAAATCTAAACATAGCTGACATTATAACAAGAGGAGGCACTCCTGATGATTTGATGGAGAATTCCACTTGGCAAAATGGACCAAAGTTCCTGAAGTGGCCAGTGGAGGAGAGGCCTATTCAATCAGCTGGAGAAGTTGCAGCCCAAGCCAGGGAGAGTGTAAACAAGCATTAAAGGAAGGCATTCTCAGCTGCATTGACCAGAGCTAAAGTGAGTCAGCAGAAAGAAGACCCACTGGGCACTCAGAAAGGTCCTTGTCACGAGTCAAAATCAACTCTGCCACGAAGGAAGCTGACTGGCTGGGTTCACTTCACTGAGAGGGCACCCCAGGAAACTCTGGTCAGACCCTGGCACTAACTTTGTTGGAGCCAAACCTGCTCTGGAAAAGCTGTACAAATTCCTTGACCAACTGGACAAGTCTCAAGTTGAAGATCTAGCAGCCAAACATGGAACAGAATGGTCTTGAAGATCCACCCTGCAGACTCTCCCCATAGAAATGGTGCAGCAGAGGCGGCTGTCAGAATAGTAAGCGAGCCTTGAGCAACCTTGGTGGAGATGGCGTCTTCACCTGGGGTGAATTCCAAACCTTTCTCTTCATGGCAGCCAACCTTACTAATGAAAGACCGATTGATGCGAGAACTCAATGCAGGGAAGACTGTGTAGAGTACATCACCCCAAATTCTCTGCTTCTATGGCGTGCAAACCCAAAGGGAGACCCTGGAGACTTCCAGTTCGAGGGCTATCCATACAAAAGACTTAAAAGTATTCAAACAGAGGTCAGCAAATTCTGGAAGAAGTGGAGCCAATTGGCTGGACCAAATCTGTTTGTACGGAACAAATGGCACACCAAAGAGCAAAATGCTGCTGTTGGAGATGTGGTCTGGTTGGCTGACCAAAATGCCCTGAGAGGACAGTACAGGCTGGCCAGAGTAGTCAGCGTCAACATTGACAACAAAGGCATTGTAAGAGACGTGCTTGTGAGGATCTTTCCCAGCTATCCTGTTCCATCAGAAAGGCAGCAGGCAAGGAGCCAGCCACAAGGTCCAAGAGGCTCAAAAACAAAATCCCGGCCACAATCCTTCATAGAGATGTCAGACGTCTTGTCATTCTAATTCCCATTGAACAGAAACGCGAAGGACTGGTGTGACCTCATTGGGTTTGGAAAAACCATGAGCTCAACTGGGAGGTGTTGAGTTAAAAGTAAAGAATTGGAGGTCTAGTGACAATCCTGTGCGATCACCACCACTGGAAACTACACTCCCTAGAATGCACCAGCAAAATGGCCGCTAATTGCTGATGAGAGCACCTGATAAAAAAAATGGTGGTGCTCAGTCTTCACCAAACAAACTGAAAGGAAAAGCAAGCTCTACTCAGGAGTTTACTTCAAAGACACCAATGGTCGGTAAATATTTCTTTATTTTTTGGTTGCAATGGTTAATTTGAAATGCTTATGTTTGTACTTGCAATGCTTCTTTTGTTTCTTTGGTGGAGTTTAAGTTGAACCACTGCATTGCAATATTAGTTTCAGTTTGATCATTTAAGTTCATACCGTGTTTAACAAGTTAAACAGTTAAGCATAAGTTAAAAAGTCTGAATTGTGGAGAGTTCAAAATGATGTTAGTTGAAAACTTAAAAGGCAAAAATGTGTAAAAGGCTTGGAGGAATAGAGCTGTAGGTATTTGACCTGTCTTTGTTGCATTTGGTGTCTTTAATTTGTTTGTAGTAAAATGTAATACACTAATTCTTTGATTCAGTTAATTCATTAAATTAATCATTAATTCATTTAAAATGTTTATTGAATTTGATGGATGAAATGCATTTCATTTAAGATGGTTTAATTTATTTGAAATGAGGTAATTAGTTTAATTAATGCATATTAATTTAATTAATAAGCTTATGTTCATTATTGAGACATTAATGTATTTAACTGTTTGGGACATTGTTTGGAAATATTTTGTAGGATGATTAATTTGATTTTCGTTGTTAACCTTTGTTTTCTGTGCTTTGAAGGTTATCAACCTGATGTTTGCCAACTGATCAACATGAAGCCAACAAATCTTCAAGTTGGAATTAAAAGTTGATCAAAATTTGGAAACGAGTTGTCCCTGTATGTCCTTTTGGAGTGGAACAAGAGTAGAACTTAACAATTGTTAAACTCACAAATTGAACTACGTTAGCCTCGACTTCATTCAATGGGTCACCAAAATAATTAACAATTTTAGGGTTTTATAATTATTATTCAATTAGAATAATACCTCAGGGCACCACCTATATAAACCATAGGTACTTTGATTTAAAAACCATTAATCAGTCTCAATTTAATTAGTCTTGGGTCTGAAAGTCTGAATTCTACGATACGATTGACCAAGGGTTTCCTTCTGAACACAAAATGAACCACAGCAGAAATATTTACATTTTATTTACAATTATACAAGAAATTAACAGTTTACTGGCATTTTGAGTAGACCGTGATTAAATAAGTTCATTTAGGGGCATTTTGCTTACTCATGAGACATTGAAAGAAAGTAGAGATAAACCTTAAAAACTCTAAGTAAATAAATCTGATTAGAATTTAGTGATGAAATTTGAAGCCAATTATTAAACAAAAATATGGATATGTTTAAAAAGAAGCCACTTTGTTTGCATCCATTGACAACAAAAACCTTTTTCTGGGACCTTTAATTGGGTCACTTAGGATCACTGATCTGTTGAAGAGATGGTTTGGATGAATCGTCCATCCTCGTTGATGTGTTTGGCTTTTTTCAGCGTGAGCTCACTTGGGTTAGGGGTTAAACCAGCGGCCTCCCCGGGCAACTCTAAAGGCTTAAGTGTAGGTTGGTTTTACCGACAAGATGGCTGCTTGCAGTCAGGTCTGCCGTCAGCTTGATTGACCCCAAAGGTAGAAGGCGTTTGTTGAAAATGGGTTCTGGTAGCTTTTAAAAGTTTGTTGGAACCAGATTAAAAGTCTTTGTGAATTTAGAAAAAAGTTTAAACTTTAAGAGCGTTGTAAAATACAAAAAGGAAAGTTATTTTGAAAAGTTCAAATTGGAAGTTCTCTTAAAAATTCGAAAGACTTGATGAACCTTAAAGTCAGGCTATTACTTTAAGAGGTTATCAAAGAATCACAGCAAATGAATGCCACGTGGTAACTTAGCTTGGCTTAGCTTGGGGCCTTGTTGACCCCAAAATTTAAGAGTTTAAAGAAAGGAAGAGAGAGGGTTGCCGAGTGCTCCAAGAGAGAGGTGAGAGAGGGTCAAAACTCTGTTCTTTTTAAAGGGGACTTACCTCACTAAAATCTGTCCATTTAGAGTGTGTAATTTCACAAAAACTTCATCTGTTAGAGAGACAAATGATTCAACTATTTAAACACTAACTATTTTGGCATACTATTTGTCCTAAGACATTTTTGGGATGAATATACTGTTATTAAAGGCTTAAACACATCCTACACACATCACTTGGTTAACAGAATATTCCACTGTTATCAAAACATGGATAAGTCAGAAACAGCACATTTAAACACACATCAGTTACAAGGAACACGTGGCAATTAAATGGACTACATGCAAAGGATTTGCTTGCATAAGCAACACAGACAACATTAGAAGTTTATATATGAATAAAATAAAATACTGGTCTAATGCATTTCTATTTAAACAAAAGGCCTTTTTCTTCACCATAAAATTTGGATTCTCCTGGCCTGGGGAAGCTCAGATTCGGACGTGAAGCAATTATGTCATGTAATTCATAGTGACTGAAATTTAACTGATAAGCAAGGGCTCCTTTGAAGCTGAGTCGCACTTCTGTTATGGTGTGGGGCCACATTGTGGAGGCGCACGGGGGTGGTGTCCAAAGCTTATCTCCAGATTGTCCAGGAATTTCCCAGTTAGGAGTAAAAACAAGTCTCTGTCTTCAGTTCAAAACCTCAGGTTTTTGTTAAGAAAGCATTAATGTATTTACTTAATTACGGCAAAGCAAGGGCATGCGCTACAATATTAAAACAAACAAACCAACAGTCTCACATCATTCTGGGTCCGTAGTTGTTCTTGTGTCCACTGAATACCTTTGCAGCTTGCACATCCTGATCGGCGCTGCTTGTTGTTCCTTGAGTGCAGGCTTGTCATTGCATATGGAGTCCAACATGTGGTCAAATCCCGGCTAACAGTGAATAAATGAATGGATTTATTCGGCGCACACACACAAATCCGAAAGAACAGAAACATACCAATAATATGAATGTTATATAAACAAGCCTGTGAGTCCAAAAGGGTGTGGGCAGAAGCAAAGCTTATCAACGCCCACCCCTGCTAGAATGAGTCCAACAATTATAACAGTCATAACATATACACAAATTCACAACACACTACATATCAACACAGACATACACTTCAGTATTCAATTACATTTCAATTCATGTATAAAGCGCCAAATCACAACAAACTTGGCCCAAGTCACTCCATATTAACCCTGCCGACCCCCAGAGCAAGCACTAAGCAACTGTGGTGATGAAAAACTCCCTCTTAGGAAGAAACCTCAAGCAGACCAGGCTCTAGGGGGTGACCCTCTGCTTGGGCCGTGCATATATACCTGTATACGTACATACATACACATTATATACATATACACACTTATACACACACTTATACACACTCACATATATACCTATATACATACCCACTAACACATAAGTAAATATACAATACATATATATGGGTGATTCTTAGACTACGGGCACTTATGTCCTTTGATCATATTGTATGAAAAACAGAAAAAGGGCAAATTTCACACTTTTATAGTTATCTTTACAATGAAAGTGTGTTAAGAAATTTGTTATAGTAGTCTATGATGACTTTTCACCTTTTTTCAGCATCATTATATGCAAATATTGCCGTTTTGTGCTTGTCCCTCAGGAGTTTACTTCAAAGACACAAATGGTCGGTAAATATTTCTTTATTTTTTGGTTGCAGTGGTTAATTTGAAATGCTTATGTTTGTACTTGCAATGCTTCTTTTGTTTCTTCACACCCAGACTTTTGATCTTCAATGATAAAAATGAATGGTAAAGAAACTTTTTTCTAATGTTTTAAAATATCTCTGAATAAAATATCAGTAAAATAATCAAAACATAATTGGGGTATTCAATGTCATACAACAAAATGTAGTTGTCCCACACTATTGCCGTAATTTCCACCACAACACGTAATGTCCCTTTAAACAGTTTGTATGAAAGATTGTTTGGGTAGTTTCTATGGAGATAAACAGTGACATCACAGCACATGTATATAGCGCCAAATCACAACAAACAGTTGCCCCAAGGTGCTTTATATTGTAAGGCAATGGTGTGGTGGAAATTACATTTACAAGGCCAATAGTGCCCGTAGTTAAAGAATCACCCATATATACATACATACATTTATACCTACACATACATATGCATACCCCTACACATATACACATATATATACACGCACACATATACATACATACACACACACACACACACACACACACACACACACACACACACACACACACACACACACACACACACACACACACACATGTATACATATATACACATACATACTACATATATGCACATACATATATACACACACATATACATGTACATATACATACATATTGACTGACTGATCATTTATTTTGAGTTTTACAAAATAAGCATTTCTTTGACATCTACATTTACCCACACTGGGTTGAAAAGAACAGGAGATACAAACATACACGCATACATACCCGCGCACTTAACCCGAAAAGGGGTGGGATGAAGACGAACTTATTTAATCCCACCCCCAAATACACATACGTTATTACGACTACCGAGTGTGACCAATATTCCTTTTTTATTACTATGTAATTGATATATATTAGTGATGAGTATCTAAAATAATAATAATAATAATAATAAAAACAATTCCCACCATAATAGACGGTAATAATGACAATAATTATTGTCAATCAAAATTTTTTTATTTTATTTCTATTATTATTATTACCATTTTTTGGTATATATATTATATATTCATATATCTATGAAGCCCACCCAATGAGGTGGGCTTCATAGATAATTGGCAAAGCTTCTGGGGAAAACCTGGTCTTGTTAGGAGAGACGGCATCCATCCCACTTTGGATGGAGCAGCTCTCATTTCTAGAAATCTGGCCAATTTTCTTAAATCCTCCAAACCGTGACTATCCAGGGTTGGGACCAGGAAGCAGAGTTGTAGTTTTACACACCTCTCTGCAGCTTCTCTCCCCCTGACATCCCCTCATTACCCCATCCCCATAGAGACGGTGCCTGCTCCCAGACCACCAATAACCAGCAAAAATCTATTTAAGCATAAAAATTCAAAAAGAAAAAATAATATAGCACCTTCAACTGCACCACAGACTAAAACAGTTAAATGTGGTCTATTAAACATTAGGTCTCTCTCTTCTAAGTCCCTGTTAGTAAATGATATAATAATTGATCAGCATATTGATTTATTCTGCCTTACAGAAACCTGGTTACAGCAGGATGAATATGTTAGTTTAAATGAGTCAACACCCCCGAGTCACACTAACTGCCAGAATGCTCGTAGCACGGGCCGAGGCGGAGGATTAGCAGCAATCTTCCATTCCAGCTTATTAATTAATCAAAAACCCAGACATAGCTTTAATTCATTTGAAAGCTTGACTCTTAGTCTTGTCCATCCAAATTGGAAGTCCCAAAAACAGTTTTCTTTGTATTATCTATCGTCCACCTGGTCGTTACTGTGAGTTTCTCTGTGAATTTTCAGACCTTTTGTCTGACTTATTGCTTAGCTCAGATAAGATAATTATAGTGGGCGATTTTAACATCCACACAGATGCTGAGAATGACAGCCTCAACACTGCATTTAATCTATTATTAGACTCAATTGGCTTTGCTCAAAATGTAAATGAGTCCACCCACCACTTTAATCATATCTTAGATCTTGTTCTGACTTATGGTATGGAAATTGAAGACTTAACAGTATTCCCTGAAAACTCCCTTCTGTCTGATCATTTCTTAATAACATTTACATTTACTCTGATGGACTACCCAGCAGTGGGGAATAAGTTTCATTACACTAGAAGTCTTTCAGAAAGCGCTGTAACTAGGTTTAAGGATATGATTCCTTCTTTATGTTCTCTAATGCCATATACCAACACAGGGCAGAGTAGCTACCTAAACTCTGTGAGTGAGATAGAGTATCTCGTCAATAGTTTTACATCCTCATTGAAGACAACTTTGGATGCTGTAGCTCCTCTGAAAAACAGAGGAAATGGCGTCTCACTAATTTAGAAGATCTTCACTTAGCCTGGAAAAAGAGTCTGTGCTTTATAAAAAAAGCCCTCCGTAAAGCTAGGACATCTTACTCACTCATCACTAATTGAAGAAAATAAGAACAACCCCCGGTTTCTTTTCAGCACTCGTAGCCAGGCTGACAAAGAGTCAGAGCTCTATTGAGCCCGAGTATTCCTTTAACTTTAACTAGTAATGACTTCATGACTTTCTTTGCTAATAAAATTTTAACTATTAGAGAAAAATTACTCATAACCATCCCAAAGACGTATCGTTATCTTTGGCTGCTTTACAGCGATGCCGGTATTTGGTTAGACTCTTCTCTCAGATTGTTCTGTCTGAGTTATTTTCATTAGTTACTTCATCCAAACCATCAACATGTCTATTAGACCCCATTCCTACCAGGCTGCTCAAGGAAGCCCTACCATATTTAATGCTTCGATCTTAAATATGATCAATCTATCTTTGTTAGTTGGCTATGTACCCCAGGCTTTTAAGGTGGCAGTAATTAAACCATTACTTAAAAAGCCATCACTTGACCCAGCTATCTTAGCTAATTATAGGCCAATCTCCAACCTTCCTTTTCTCTCAAAATTCTTGAAAGGGTAGTTGTAAAACAGCTAACCTGATTATCTGCAGAGGAATGGTCTATTTGAAGAGTTTCAGTCAGGTTTTAGAATCCATCATAGTACAGTGTTAGACCTCAGTGCTGCCTTTTGATACTGTGTGACCATAAAATTTTATTACAGAGATCTAGAGCATACCATAGGTATTAAAGGCACTGCGCTGCGGTGGTTTGAATCATATTTATCTAATAGATTACAATTTGTTCATGTAAATGGGGAATCTTCTTCACAGACTAAGGTTAATTATGGAGTTCCACAAGGTTCTGTGCTAGGACCAATTTTATTCACTTTATACATGCTTCCCTTAGGCAGTATTATTAGACGGCATTGCTTAAATTTTCATTGTTACGCAGATGATACCCAGCTTTATCTACTCCATGAAGCCAGAGGACACACACCAATTAGCTAAACTGCAGGATGTCTACAGACATAAAGACATGGATGACCTCTAATTTCCTGTTTTTAAACTCAGATAAAACTGAAGTTATTGTACTTGGCCCACAAATCTTAGAAACATGGTGTCTAACCAGATCCTTACTCTGGATGGCATTACCCTGACCTCTAGTAATACTGTGAGAAATCTTGGAGTCATTTTGATCAGATATGTCATTCAAAGCGCATATTAAACACAATATGTAGGACTGCTTTTTTGCATTTCGCAATATCTCTAAAATTAGAAAAGTCTTGTCTCGAGTGATGCTGAAAAACTAATTCCTGCATTTATTTCCTCTAGGCTGGACTATTGTAATTCATTATTTTCAGGTGTCCTAAAAGTTCCCTGAAAGCCTTCAGTTAATTCAAAAGCTGCAGCTAGAGTACTAACAGGGACTAGAAGGAGAGAGCATATCTCACCCATATTGGCCTCTCTTCATTGGCTTCCTGTTATTCTAGAATAGAATTTAAAATTCTTCTTCTTACTTATAAGGTTTTGAATAATCAGGTCCCATCTTATCTTAGGGACCTCATAGTACCCTATCACCCCAATAGAGCGCTTCGCTCTCAGACTGCAGGCTTACTTGTAGTTCCTAGGGTTTGTAAGAGTAGAATGGGAGGCAGAGCCTTCAGCTTTCAGGCTCCTCTTCCTGTGGAACCAGCTCCCAATTCAGATCAGGGAGACAGACACCCTCTCTACTTTTAAGATTAGGCTTAAACTTTCTTTTTTGCTAAAGCTTATAGTTAGGGCTGGATCAGGTGACCCTGAACCATCCCTTAGTTATGCTGCTATAGACTTAGACTGCTGGGGGTTCCCATGATGCACTGAGTGTTTCTTTCTCTTTTTGCTCTGTATGCACCACTCTGCATTTAATCATTAGTGATTGATCTCTGCTCCCCTCCACAGCATGTCTTTTTCCTGGTTCTCTCCCTCAGCCCCAACCAGTCCCAGCAGAAGACTGCCCCTCCCTGAGCCTGGTTCTGCCTGGAGGTTTCTTCCTGTTAAAGGGAGTTTTTCCTTCCCACTGTCGCCAAGTGCTTGCTCACAGGGGGTCGTTTTGACCGTTGGGGTTTTTACGTAATTATTGTATGGCCTTGCCTTACAATATAAAGTGCCTTGGGGCAACTGTTTGTTGTGATTTGGCGCAATATAAATAAAACTGATTGATTGATTGAGAAGGGGGAGACCTTTGAGCAACAGACCCCCACTTGCCGACCCTGATCTGGTGATAATGATGTAAGTGATGTAAGAGGGGGAAACAAGGAGGAAAGAAAGGAAAAGTCTTTTTATGTATTCAATAACTTACATATGTACTATATTTATATAAATGTAAACATAAATATACATATATGTTATATACATACATACACACCCACATATACATACATATTATACATACACACACACACATATATATATATATATATATATATATATATATATATATATATATATCTATATATATATATATATATATATATATATTACGTATATACGTACATACATACACACACATACATACATACATACATACACACACGCATACACACACATACACATATATATACGCATACATATATACATACATACATACATATACATGTTTCCCCTCTCTCTAAGTTATTACCATCATCACCATACTTCTATTTGACTAGAATTTCAACTACAGGATCATGATGTATAAAAATAATACTTTTGACCATGGTTACGACCACCGGCAATAACAGGTATTATGCAATATGTTAACATCTATTATATTAACAACATATAGAAAGATTTTATATCATTATTATATTATTATTATTTATAATATAGTTTACAATTAGGCTATGATATATATAATTAAATTGATGTACAGGATAATTCCAGGTATTTTATGAAAGTTGTGTGTCCTAGCGAGACCCCTTCTATTGCTGACAAGGCAAAAGCAAAGGTAAATTAACTAGAAATAAATTAAAAAGACGTGACGATCACGCACCTCTCTCCTCATTCATGTATTTCAACAGAACCATTTCCTTGTATCTTTTTTTGAATTGATGGATGTTAGGACATCGCTTGAGCTGAGGTGCCAAACTATTCCACAGCTTATGCCACACACGGACACACAGAAACTTTTCCTGGTAGTTCTCACTGCCTTGACTTTTAAAGTTACCACATCCCCTCAAGTTATAGCTTCCTTATCTCTCTGGGTGAAGAGACTCAGAATATTACTGGGTAATGAGTTTTTACTGGCTTTATACGAGGTCTGTCAATAAAGTATAGGTCCTTTTTATTTTTTCAAAAACTATATGGATTTCATTCATATGTTTTTACATCAGACATGCTTAAACCCTCTGTGCGCATGCGTGAGTTTTTTCCACGCCTGTCGGTGCCGTCATTCGCCTGTGAGCACTCCTTGTGGGAGGAGTGTCCAGCCCCCTCGTCGGAATTCCTTTGTCTGAGAAGTTGCTGAGAGACTGGCGCTTTGTTTGATCAAAATTTTTTTTCTAAAACTGTGAGACACATCGAAGTGGACACGGTTCGAAAAATAAGCTGGTTTTCGGTGAAAATTTTAACGGCTGATGAGAGATTTTGAGGTGATACTGCGCTTTAAGGACTTCCCACGGAGGGAGACATCGTGCAGCGGTCCCAGGCGCCGTCGTCAGCCTGTTTCAAGCTGAAAAACCTCCACATTCAGGCTCTATTGATCCAGGACGTCGTGAGAGAACAGAGACGTTCAGAAGTCGTGGTTTTCAGCATTTTATCGGATATTCCACTGTAATGAAAGACGTGCGGACGGGGTCGCAGCCGGCGCGTTGCGGCGGCACAGGAAAAACACCTCAGTGTTGATAACCATTTGTAAAATCCAGGCGGCTTTTGATGGCTTTCAGTGGAGTGAGTATATGAGAAATTGTTTAACAGATGGACATGTTCCAACTTGTCCTTAAGGCTTCCAACGGAGGTGTTTTTCCTGTGGAGGAGCGCCGCAGCGGCTGCGAGCCGACGCTGCAATCCGCCCGCACGTCTTTCATTAAAAAAATCTCCTTTAACAGTGGAATATCCGGATAAAATGCTGAAACTGACTTCTTCTGAAACTTCTCTGTTCTCTCACGACGTCCTGGATCAATAGAGCCTGAAATGTGGAGGTTTTCTGTTGCTTCTCACTGCTGTGGCGTGCGGATAAGTGATCCTCCACCTGTTATGAGAAGCTGCTCATTTGCATAAAGTTAAAAAAGATACAGACCTGAATGTGTTGCTGATAGCGTGTGTCTTTTGAAAGATATTGTTGTAACTGCTGACTTACCTCACCTCTTCTTTGCTTCACAGAGAGTCGGTTTGTCGTGTCCACCTGGGGGTTGTTTGGCGGTGGTAGTGAGTCCAGGAGCGCCGGGCTTTGATCCTTGCGGGCGCTGGAGAGCGTGCCAACAGTCACTCCACCAGAAGGACGCTATTTTTGTTTTTACACTTTTTATGCACAGCGGGTGTAATAAATATATTGTTTTTGGAACCGCTTTTCTGGTTATTTGTAGCGCTGGGTTCTGTCTGACGCAGGTCCGCTCCTCAACCCGCGTCGACACATAATAGTAGTTCCCGGCCATTCCATAATGGACCCAGCGGCAGAAAGCGTTCCTTTTGCCGAAAAAGTTCAAGAACACTTGGAGAAAATATGGGAGCAATTACAGCATCTCGCAAACCAAATTAAACAAACAGACGTCCGTGTTACGGAGCTTGCAGCGCAAGCTGCTCCGCTTCCTGCTGCTCCAGCTGCGGCATCATCGATACTAGTGCAGATAACTCCGTCACCCAGAGATTCGGCGTCCGAACCGATTGTTTGTCGTCCGGAGCCTTGTGCAGTGATGCAATGTTCTCTGGTTTCTGCTCAGTCAGGTTGGAGCGCCGCAGCTTTACGAGGAATGTTTGTAGATGGGTTAAATGAGTCATTAAAAGACGAGCCGGCAGTCCGTGACCGGCCAAACGATTTAGATGAGCTAATATCGTTGGTGATTCGTCTAGATGATCGGATGAAGGAGCGTGGACGCGAGAGAGGACGCCCATCAGAGCGGGTTTTTTCGTCTCTGGGCTTTCCCTGACACAGATCTGGGCCGCCTCTTCTTCGCTCCACTGAGGCTCCTCCGACGGGACCTCTGGCTCCTCCTGTTGACGAGCCCATGCAGCTCGGACGAGCAGAGATTACTGTATTGCCCCGACATATAAACGTCAAGAAAAATAATGGTGACGTGTCTCCAAGTGTTCTGGGACAGGCAAAATAACACACATAAAAAAAAAAAAAAAAAAAAAAATCTAGCACGGGTAAATGTTTTGTTTTTTTTTAAATAGGGGTTATAATTGTATGGGGAGTCAGAGGCGTATCTGGTGGAGTGACTGTTAGGCGGTTAGAAGTCCGCCTGGGCTCACGTCATTGTTAATTTTTATGTGTTTTTAGGTATTTTCTGTTTGGGTTGTTGGGTCATTTTATTTTGTTGTTTATTTCTCTACATCCCTAACCCCAACCTCACTTGCCCCAAGACCGTTTGTCTTGTGGGTTGTGGGGTGGTGCAGGTTGATCACGCTGAGCATTCTCAGAAGACCTCTGCACCTAGGGGGGGGGGGGGGGTTAGAGGCGTTTTTCTTGGTTTGGTTAGGGCCCGGTTCCACTCCAGCCTCGGTGAGCCTTTGTACCGTTCGTCATTGGTGTTGCCGGGGTGTGGTGCAGCGGAGACTTACCTCAGTCGGAGGGGTGGGCCGATCTGTTGCCGTTCGCCATTTCGGTAGTTCCACCCCTCCCGAGAGGCTGGGGTATGGTCGAGTTGGGGCACCGGACGTATTTCCGGTTCTCTGCTGTGCCTTGGGGTTGGAGCTGGGTTAGTTTTTTTCCTGTTCCCTTCTCCAGCTTAATATTTGAGCCGTTCGCCAAAATTGAGCCGCCGAAGGGCTCTGGGAGGGACCTGGGGTCTTTCGGGGTGCCGGGGAGGGTAACAGGGTTTATGGTCGTTTATATCCCCCCGGGGTTGTTTTTGGTAGTCCTCCGGGGGTTGATTTTTGATTTTGTTCTGTTTCCTTCCGGGTTCCACCTCCAGGGTTGATGGGACGGTCCTCTGGGGGGGAATTGGCTTGGGGCCAACTAGCCAAGTGTGACCGGGTCTGGGGTTCCGGGGTTGTGGGGAGGGTACCTCCTGGGGTTGATGGTACGGTCCTCTGGGGGGCGCCGTTTGCTCCATGTACACCTGGGGACCTTTGTGGGATTATGGTTCTGGCTGTTCCTCCTGGAACTGGCGATGAAGGCCTTCTGGGGGGGGTTGGGCTCTGCAGGTCATTCTGGGGGGGTTGTTTGTTGTTTTTCTTTTATGCATTTACGTTTGTATTGTGTTTGTGGGCTGTGTTGGGTTTTTTGCGTTTGGGAGGTTTTTCTTTTCTTCCTGGGGTTTGATGGGACTGTCCCCTGGGGAGGTTTTGGGTGGGTTTTATGTTTTTTTTTCTGTGTTGAATTGTACTGGGGAATGTTTTGGGGCTTTTGTTGATGCCAGCCGGCCTTTCAGCTGCGGTGCCTGTCCTGCTGTCTGTGGTGGACCTTGGGAGCGTGGTGCTGTCTGCTTCCTGACGTGGACCCCGGAGGGAGGTGCTGTTCTCGGGCCTGGTCTGTTCGGTTGCCAGGAGGCTTCCCGTTGATGGGGGGTACTGTTGTGTGTTGGGGGGTGTGGCTGGATATTTTGGTGTTCTTTTCTTTTCTTTGCTCTTCAGGTGGCATGGAAACTGATTTGTCTGTGGAGAAGGTGCTGGCTGAAGAGGCCTCACCCTCATCAACATCATGTGTAGCACCTGTGACGGGTGCTCACATGCAACCTTAAAGACTTTCAGCTGAAGCAGATAATTGGATGGTGTTCTGCATTTAAGTCATGTGTGATTCAAGCAGAACTGCCGGGAACTCGACCTTGTGATGTTCGTTTGTGAGACGCTGAGGACAGCGCCTGTGTTTGACACATCGAGCCCGTGAAGCAAGGAAGGGTGAGGACACATGCTGTCAGCACACATTAAAGGTAATTAAGTGTTTGACTAATTGTTGATAGTAACTTGGTGTTTTGTTACACAGTATACTTGAATTGTGATGAGAATTGTGCAGCTTGCTTCTCACTGCTGTGGCGTGCGGATAAGTGATCCTCCACCTGTTATGAGAAGCTGCTCATTTGCATAAAGTTAAAAAAGATACAGACCTGAATGTGTTGCTGATAGCGTGTCTTTTGAAAGATATTGTTGTAACTGCTGACTTACCTCACCTCTTCTTTGCTTCACAGAGAGTCGGTTTGTCGTGTCCACCTGGGGGGTGTTTGGCGGTGGTAGTGAGTCCAGGAGCGCCGGGCTTTGATCCTTGCGGGCGCTGGAGAGCATGCCAACAGTCACTCCACCAGAAGAACGCTATTTTGTTTTTACACTTTTTATGCACAGCGGGTGTAATAAATATATTGTTTTTGGAACCGCTTTTCTGGTTATTTGTAGCGCTGGGTTCTGTCTGACGCAGGTCCGCTCCTCAACCCGCGTCGACACATAACAGTTTTCAGCTTGAAACAGGCTGACAACAGCGCCTGAGAGCGCTGCAAGACGTCTCGCTCCGTGGGAAGTCCTTAAAGCGACAGTATCACCTCAAAATCTCTCATCAGCCGTTAAAATTTTCACTGAAAACCAGCTTAATTTTTCGAACCGTGTCCACTTCGATGTGCCTCACAGGTTTAGAAAAAATTTTGATCAAACAAAGTGCCAGTCTCTCAGCAACTTCTCAGACAAAGGAATTCCGACGAGGGGCTGGACGACTCCTCCCACAAGGAGTGCTCACAGGCGAATGACATCACCGACAGCCGTGGAAAAACTCACGCATGCGCACAAGGGTTCAAGCATGTCTGACGTAAAAACATATGAATGAAATCCATATAGTTTTTGAAAAAAATAAAAAGGACCTATACTTTATTGATAGACCTCGTATAATAATTGTGCAGTGTAAAAATTAACCAGATCTGGCATTTTCAACAATTTGGATTGCAAAAATAGACTATTTGTGTGATCAAGATATCCTACCTTATAGATGATTCTTATTGCCTGCTTTTGGATTATACAGAGGGGATGTAGCAAACTTTTGTAATTGTTACCCCAGATTTCTATACAATATGTTAAGTAAAGAGAGATTAAAGAACAATACAATAAATATAATGCATTATGATCCAGAAAATATTTTGCTTTGTCCATAATAGAGACATTCTTGGAAACTTTTTTATGTATGTGGCTGATATGAGACTTCCAGCTTAATTTACTATCGATGGTTATCCCTAAAAATTTGACTTCTGACACTTTATCTATTTCGACACCGTCTATATTTATTGGTAAATTAGAATTGACATTATGATTTCCAAAAAACATGACTTTAGTCTTATTTATATTTAGGGATAATTTATTAATATTCAACCAAGTTTTCAGCTTAATTAATTCACTATTTACCACATTAATAAGTTTGCTATAATTATCTCTGGAATAGAATATATTGGTATCATCTGCAAATAATAATTTTAATAATTGGGACACATTAACTATGTCATTTATATAAAGATTAAAAA
Organism: Thalassophryne amazonica; assembly: GCF_902500255.1. Classification (NCBI taxonomy): domain Eukaryota; kingdom Metazoa; phylum Chordata; class Actinopteri; order Batrachoidiformes; family Batrachoididae; genus Thalassophryne; species Thalassophryne amazonica. The sequence goes on along the minus strand of NC_047111.1, from coordinate 24,934,114 downwards.
AATGTGGACCCAGTATGGATTCCTGTGGGACCCCACAAGGGATGCCCAAACACCCAGATTTAAATGCACCCATCTGCACAAACTGATGTCTCTCCGTTAAATACCTTTGAATCCAGTTCCAAGCCACTCCCCTGATACCATATCTTTCCAATTTATTGAGTAGAATTGAGTGATTGTGTTTTGTAAACTGCTGAAGAAATTCTTTGATACTGTTAAAGTTTGTGTACATACTTCTGTTGTTAAAGTGGATAATGTTTTAACTGTATTATTGTAATCCTGTTCCGTATAGTAGTTGCAATGAACGGTATCAGTCGGAAAAAACATATTATCTGGGTCTATTTCGTTTTCCAAATCCATTATCTTATGTTCGGTGTACTCAGTTGCTTTTAATTCCAATAATTCCTGGTTTATTATCCTCTGTTGTATTATTTCATCTCCTGAAGTAGAGATTATGGGTTTTGATTCAATGGTTTGTGAAGTAGAACTAGTTTTTTTTTTTTTTACTTTTTTATTTCTCCATACATTATTGACTCATATTTCATATTTTTCCAGCTCTTTTATGTCCTTAATAACCAGCACCGTAGCTACTTCAGGAGACCCATTCAGTTTAATGAAGACTTTACAATTCCTGACCCATGTATTCTGAATTTTGTTTGTTTTCCTTAAGTATCTGGCTTTTTTTTTAGCAATGTCTGCATTTGTTTTTGTCAAGTGATCATTCAAATAAACATTAGTACCTTTCAATTTTCTTCCTTGCCTCAACAATGTGACCTTATCCTTTCTGTTGAGAAACTTCATGATAAGCAGAGGAGGAGCGCCTTTCTTCGTAGGGAGAGGGTGACAAGCTTCAAGACAATTCACGTCCAAATCAATGTCCCTGGACGCCAGGAACGCGGCGACCTGTTGTTCTGCAGAGCTCTCCTCCATCTCGCCAGGTTCGAGATCACTGCCCGCGGCCACTGCGTGGGCATATGAGCGGGGTTTAATCTTTAAACCAGTCACAACCACATCGTTAATCCTTGAGTACTGCTCCAAGTCCTCAACTCTCTTCTCGAGAGCCTTGATCCTCTTGTCCTTGTCCTCTAATAAGGCTCGTAGTCACGCGACTTCCTCCACTAGCTTGAGTATCTTGTCCTGCTTATTCTTTATGTCAGCTACGTCCAGTGACACTAACTCAAGCGCCTTTTTAACCTCCTCCGACTCATCCACCACTGAGCTTTTCTTTGGTCCCATTTTGTAGTGATTTCGTTTTCGGCTGTTTACCCTGCTCGGTACCTCACCTGGTAGCAGCGTGGCTAACCGCTAGCCCCGGTCCCAAACTGCGCTGAAAGTTACTGTTTTACATAAGTCCAAGGTCCAATATCCTTTTTTTTACGTTGTATTTTTATCCATAGCCATTGTCCGTTTAGTCCGATTCCGAAGAAAAAAATTATATAAATAAGTTTTCAAAGTTTCTTTTGCCTCTTCTCACGCTGCTCACACTCAGATAACCCGGGTAACTCAAGTGGTTGCTTTCTTTTATTTATGGCATCTTCTTCTTATCTCTCTGTGTTTACAGATGGTAGCTGTGGAAGACAAGAAGATTAGAGTTCAGCAGATTCTGGAAGAAAGTGACCGCTGGAACATTTCGGAAGACGTGTGAATTCTGAAGTCATCGACATCATCACATGCGGCCATGAGCACATCATAAAGACACAACAAGGTGCATCAGTGTGCATACAAAGACAGGCAGGGTTCAGGAGCACGGCGTGGCAGATATCAGTAGTGATGTTAAGCTCGAGTCAGTCTGCTCGACACAGCATTGAGCTTTTTGAACCAGAAGTGTCAGTGAGCAGCGTTTCGAGCACACCCCCATCACGTGACCACTGTGAGAGAGGCCTCGTTATGACACACCACGTGTCGAGCTTCGCGGAAAATTCGAATAATCTGGGTGTTTCAATATGACCCACCAAGTATTTAAATGAGATCTGAATCGCAGTTCAAACCGTGGGTTTTTGAGAGGAGATTGCTAGCAACACTGTCATTGTCAAATACCACGTGAATCAGAGCCAAGGAAAGCATTAGTTTATACAGCCCCTGGCAAAAATTATGGAATCACCGACCTTGGAGGATGTTCATTCAGTTGTTTAATTTTGTAGAAAAAAAGCAGATCACAGACATGACACAAAACTAAAGTCATTTCAAATGGCAACTTTTTGGCTTTAAGAAACACTGTAAGAAATCAGGAAAAAAAATTGTGGCAGTCAGTAATGGTTACTTTTTTAGACCAGGCAGAGGGAAAAAAAATATGGACTCACTCAATTCTGAGGAAAAAATTACAGAATCACCCTGTAAATTTTCATCCCCAAAACTAACACCTGCATCAAATCAGATCTGCTCATTAGTCTGCATCTAAAAAGGAGTGATCACACTTTGGAGAGCTGTTGCACCAATTGGACTGACATGAATCATGGCTCCAACACGAGAGATGTCAATTGAAACAAAGGAGAGGATTATCAAACTCTTAAAAGAGGGTAAATCATCACGCAATGTTGCAAAAGATGTTGGTTGTTCACAGTCAGCTGTGTCTAAACTCTGGACCAAATACAAACAACATGGGAAGGTTGTTAAAGGCAAACATACTGGTAGGCCAAGGAAGACATCAAAGCATCAAGACAGAAAACTTAAAGCAATATGTCTCAAAAATCAAAAATGCACAACAAAACAAATGACGAACGAATGGGAGGAAACTGGAGTCAATGTCTGTGACCGAACTGTAAGAAATCGCCTAAAGGAAATGGGATTTACATACAGAAAAGCTAAACGAAAGCCATCATTAACACCTAAACAGAAAAAAACAAGGTTACAATGGGCTAAGGAAAAGCAATCGTGGACTGTGGATGACTGGATGAAAGTAATATTCAGTGATGAATCTCGAATCTGGATTGGGCAAGGTGATGATGCTGGAACTTTTGTTTGGTGCCGTTCCAATGAGATTTATAAGGATGCCTGAAGAGAACATGTAAATTTCCACAGTCATTGATGATATGGGGCTGCATGTCAGGTAAAGGCACTGGGGAGATGGCTGTCATTACATCATCAATAAATGCACAAGTTTACGTTGATATTTTGGACACTTTTCTTATCTCATCAATTGAAAGGATGTTTGGGGATGATGAAATCATTTTTCAAGATGATAATGCATCTTGCCATAGAGCAAAAACTGTGAAAACATTCCTTGCAAAAAGACACATAGGGTCAATGTCATGGCCTGCAAATAGTCCGGATCTTAATCCAATTGAAAATCTTTGGTGGAAGTTGAAGAAAATTGTCCATGACAAGGCTCCAACCTGCAAAGCTGATCTGGCAACAGCAATCAGAGAAAGTTGTAGCCAGATTGATGAAGAGTACTGTTTGTCACTCATTAAGTCCATGCCTAAGAGACTGCAAGCTCTTATAAAAGCCAGAGGTGGTGCAACAAAATAATAGTGATGTGTTGGAGCATTCTTTTGTTTTTCATGATTCCATAATTTTTTCCTCAGAATTGAGTGAGTCCATATTTTTTTCCCTCTGCTTGGTCTAAAAAAGTAACCGTTACTGACTGCCACAGTTTTTTTTTTTTTCCTGATTTCTTAGTGTTTCTTAAAGCCAGAAAGTTGCCATTTGAAATGACTTTAGTTTTGTGTCATGTCTGTGATCTGCTTTTTTTCTACAAAATTAAACAACTTAATGAACATCCTCAGAGGCCGGTGATTCCATAATTTTTGCCAGGGGTTGTATTTAGGTCTAGTTTAGATTTCATTTAGTATAGTTAGCAACATACACATAGGATCTAACATAGACAGACACACACCATACACAACAGGCATCCATTCATATACAACATTTATTCACACAGTACATCAACATAGGTTATAGGTTAGACTATATATTATAGGTAGATCAGAAACTGAGCTGAGTGACTGAAGAGCTGTGATTTTGTTGAAGTGAAAGGTGTGAGAAAGGTGAGTGAATGTGTGTGTGACAGTGAGTCGTGGTGAGGAAGGGACATGGAGGAGCCAGTTCCAAAAAGAGCACGATCAATTGCTTGGGAGCACTTTGATCTAATAAGCCCTAAAAAGGTCAAGTGCTTGATTTGTGCTCAAGAGTTGAGGTACAGTAACAATACGTCTTCAATGCTGCAACACCTGAGGTCCAAACATCCCGAGACATCAATGGCTGCTGCTCCTGCTGCTGCTGGAGCAGGAATCAGGCCATGTAAGCTGTATTTTATTCTTCATCTAAGATTAAAACATACTCATAAACAAAAATAGCTAAGCATGTCATACGGTATTTCCATTAAAGGCAGACAAGCTGATTTGGTTGAGGCACTGGTGGACTATGTTGTGGAAGATTCACAACCGTTCCAAATGGTGGAGAGCAAAGCCTTCAGGGCTTTACTACAAAGGTTTGACCCAACATATGCCCACCTCCAGAGGAGAAGACCGGCTCAAATACTGGGCAACACGAGTCACAGTCTATCCCAATTTACAGAGAATGGCAAAAAATATTTGTCGATGCCAGTAACATCAGTGCCTTGCGAGTGGGTCTTCTCCAAAGCTGGAGAGATGGTGAGGCAGAAGAGGAGCCGATTAAAGTCCAGTACCGTTGAAATTATTCTTTTTTTTTTTTTAAATAGTTGAAAGTTGTACAGTCACCGTCTCCTGTCCCCTCTATTCTAATTTACAAATTACAGAAACATAAGCACCAGATGCAGAAGCACATGCCTTTCTCACTTTTCCCATCACATTTTATCCAAGTATAGTTTGAGGAATGATAACACAAATCTACCTATACTCTACAGTAAAGACTTTCATAACCATTATGTGTGCATCTGGAGGGACTATTTATTACATTAAAAAGACACAGTAATACATATGACGTTTTATTATTATTATTATTATTTTTCAAGAACAAACCACATCAATCATGAATTAATGCAAACATTTGTCAGGGCACTCGCTCAAGGTAATTCTCAAAACAATCCAGCAGATGTCACCCTTCAAACTGTATCAAACGCATCAAAGCTGTTGTGTGGGCCGCCAGAAGAGGAGGTACTGCTGGCCCACCACCAGAGGGCGCCCTGTCTGGAGTGCGGGCTCCAGGCACCAGAGGGCGCAGCCGCCTCACAGGAGCAGCCAGGATGACAGCTGTCACATCACCTGCAACAGCTGTTACCAATCACCTGATCAGCAGGGGTACATCAGCAGGACGACGTCTCCACCTCTTTGCCGAGATATCGTTCTACCTGGAAGGTAACGTACCTCAGCTGACTGTTTTGACAGTATCCTTTGTGACTTTGTGCATTATATTGTGGACTGCTTTTCCAACGAGAGGTGGAGGTAGCTTTCCTGCCGTACTGATTCCTGGGTGCAAACGCATCCTCAGTTAATTGCTTTTTTGTTCCTCGCCAGCAGTACCAGGTCCGACACGCGGAGGCAGTGGCCACCTGGGAGTTCGGGACTTGGCGGCTCCAGTATTCCCGGGGTCTGGTGGCGGAGGAAATCGTGTGGTTCCGGTTCTGCTTTGGACAGGCGTCTCCTATCTTCGAGCCTGCCCACACGACACCTTTGTGAATTGACTCTTGTCTATTGTTGCAATCTGTTGTATTTGTTGTGCACATTCACAACAGTAAAGTGTTATTTGACCTACTCCATTGTCCGTTAATTTGCGCCCCCTGTTGTGGGTCCGTGTACCTACACTTTCTCAACAGAAGCAGTGTGTCGATTTTCAGCCAGTTGTGTTGCAGTGGCTCATTGCTACATGAGGCTTCGAAATTTCCATCACTAGATATCAGAGGCTGAGACTGTGGCGAGGTCAAAAACAGAGTCCTGGTACATGGTGAGGGGTAGTTCAAGGGCAAAGACAGAAGCAAGGTCAAAAACAAGCAGGGTCGCAAAACACAGGCAGGCAATCAAACAAAGGCAAAGCAGGGCTGGAACGACAACAAAGAGTATGACAACCTGGAGGGGAAGAGGTGAACTGAAGCTGCTTAAATAAGGGAGGTGATAATTAGAGGAACAAGACACAGGTGTGGAGAACATTCAGGAAGGAGGTGTGGCCGGATGAAACAAAGATGAGGGAACCAGGTGCAAGATTGTGCAGTGAGACAAAGCAGACAGATGAGGGAAGCTGGTGCAAGATTGTGCAGTGAGACAAACGCAAAGTGAACAGGAGCTGATAAAGAGATGATCCTAAAATCACGGTGATCAAATAAAACATCAAAACCAAAGACAAACAAAACTCAAGACCTCATACATAAGAAAAGATAAAGAAGACCTAACATACCCAAACAAGGAATTAACCACAAACCAAATATAAGAACCGAAAAAGATCAACATGAAAATAAAGGTTAAAACTAAACAAGAATGGAACTCACAAGTGGCAAAAGAGACAATAGAAAATAGGACTAAAGAATACACAATGGAAAAACAATAGCTGGCCAGAAACTACAACTGAATAAACCACATGACTAAGTATAATAAACAGAAAGACATAACTAAGGTATGATAAATAGAAAATACACGAACAGAAAACAAAACCAGAGAGCACAAAATACCACACAAAAAATAAATGAACAGAAAACAAAACCAGTGGTCACACAAAAATGTGTGACCACTGGTCATATCACTGTTAATATCACTGTTTAGCTGCATTTTTGGTTTGTGGATCACAATTTTTTTTATTTTTATGACAACTGATTTTTATCAATTTACTCCTGCACAGGAGCGCCATTTAAAACATTTTGTATACAGGACCAAATACACAACAGTACAGGAAAGTAAAACCAAAATTACAGAATGGATGGAAACGTGTTGCAGGGGATGATAAGAAAACTTTTTGTCTATACTGAAAGTTGGTGATGCCAACTTGAAACACTGTTCCAGAAAGTTTTTAAACTTTTACAACACCCACTTTTTGGAATATTTTTTTCCAGAATTCATATGAAAATGAAAACATCATGTGTTGTGCTGAATGGGAATTGTTTCAAAAACAAATGCTTCAAAATGTTCCACTTGATTTTCGCCCTCTGGTGGTGAAATATGATAAAGCAGATGTCAGCACTTGGTTACCATGGTTATCACAGACACCTTGTATTGTCGAACTGACTTGTGAATCACTGAGTAATTATGAATGAATGAAGAGTAATTATGCCGTTTTATCTTGCTGATACATTTCAGTTAAATTGTGTTTTTATTTCGTAATATCAGTTAGATATTTTTTTCTCTACTTAAATCCAAATTAATTTGTTTTAATTTTGGGAACAAACCAAACAGTCAATGATGATCTGATTCTGAAGCCACAGTTTTGAAATCTGAGGACACGGATTTCTAAACTGAACACAATAATATATGTTTAAATGAACCATTATTTAACCAGGTTAGTCCCACTGATATTGAGATCTCTTTTGCAAAAAGGAGACCTGGACAATTATAAAGTTTCCAATTCACCAAACCTGTGATCTAGTTGTTGCTGTAAAACACTGGTCACCACTGGGTCTCGAACTCACCATCACTGCATTAAAAGTCATAAATCTTACCCTTGAACTATAGTCACGTGATCGGCAGCGCTCAGAAATGCACTATATGAAAACAATGAGGGTGCATACGTCATCACATGACGTCATCTTTATATATAAGCTTTATACTTTGGCGCTCACCACATCAGGTGGCTCAAAGGGATAATTAGATCTGCTATAAAGAGGGAGACCCGGGTTCGATTCCCGCCACCTGATGTGGTTACAGCCTCGGCTGGGAGAGTCAATCCTGCAGGATCAGTGCCGTTTGTATCTGGTGGCAGGTCGCATCCACGGAGGGATGGTGATGGTTGATGGGGGCAGAATCCAACATTAGAACAGAAGAAATATAGAAGACTTGGACCATAGAAGACGAAGAATAAGAAACAGTATGTCACGTATGTAATGTCATGTAAAAAGTGTATATGTACCTCCCCCCCTCCCTCCCCCCTCCCGGAAGGACCCGCAAATGCAACACAGTTGCAGCAACATCAGGCTTGTCAATGGTTCAGGCGCTTTAGGCGTCTGCGACAATCTGGTGTCAGCTTCAACCCCGTGGTGCACATCAGGTGCAAACAGTCACCTGCCAGGAGGACTCTTTTTATCATGACCATGATCTGAAACTTGGTTATAACATGGTGTAATTTGATACCTGACCTGTAGGAGGCGATGTTGCTTCACATTTCGACACTATAATGATGCTGTTGAAATAGAAGAAACATTTTCCTCATAAACTGTTTAGATTATTTCTTTATGAAACAGCGTCTACTGATAATGGAGGGAAAAGTGGAGATTTGACTGACTTCCTCTAAGGCGCGTGCACACACACACACACACACACACACACACACACACACACACACACACACCTCTGTAAAGTTATATTGTGGGTTTGGTGCCAGTTAGAATGTCCAAAAAGTTCAAACAACGCTCGATATCATCATGTCATTACTTTGAAATAACCAATCCAAAACTTCATTTGGTCATCAGTGACATCCATGTCTCTGGGTTCTTGGCCTGTGAGCCTGAGAGACGTCTGAGAAGAGCTCATGAGGTCGCTGGTCAGAGGGGTTTGGTGATGGAGAACGAACGTCTAAGTCTTTAGATTCCTGTTGCTTCCTGTCTGACTGTATGGTTGTGGCTGTGGCAGATATATGGTTACTTTGGAGAGGTGTAGATGGACCAGCTGTCTGCCTGCTTGGTTGAAATATACAAGAGGAGACTCAGAGGTTTTGAGCCTGACCCAGAAAAAGGGTAACACTCAGTGTCCCACCACTGGACTGATAGTATTGCACACCGGGCATTTGCCCGCTGGCCTGATGGCCTACTGGCCTGCGGATTTTTTTTTTTTTTTTTTTACGAAGTAAAGCGAGCTGTAAGCTTTTCATCTGCGTTTTTTTTTTTTTTTTTTTTTTGTAGCAGCTACGACTCGTCCTCACCTCTTAAAGCACGGTGATAACAGCACACCTGCACTGAGCTTTACAAAGACATTTTTATGCTTTTTTCCTCCTTTATTTAGAGCTGAGCTGAGCAGCTCCGTATCTGCACGTTAAAACAGTTGATCCTCCCCGACGCGTCAACAACTAACACTATTTTCCACTCAAATGCACCTAAACTCTCTTTCTGAGGACCACATGATGTGAAAACGCAATAAAACTTTCTGACCTGTAAATCTGGTCATGTTTTCTGCATAAATAAATGTTATCCATTCTTTGTGCTCAACCACCAAAGCAGGGGCGAATTCAGATGGAATGGGGGCGTGGGGCAAGGATGTCCCCCTCTCACAACACCCCTAGATTAAAGGTCCAGTTTTGAAGCCTTTTTTAGTACAACTACTAATACTACTTAAAATAATAATAATTTCGACAAGTAAAATGTTTAGAGAAAATTTAAATGTTAGAAAAATGTTAGAAAGAATTTAATAGTTACATTTATTAACAATGTAGGTTAGAAATTACAAGTTTTACTGTTACAGTGCTGTCAACAGTTAAATATGAGGTCAAGAAAGAGGTCTTTATTTTACTTTTTATAAAACAAGTATATATTTTCATTGAAGTCAGGAAAGGGTGACTATAAAGTGAGGCGGGGACCACTACGGCCACGACAGTAAGTGAAGGTTAACTTCAGCTATTAATTGATGAACAGCAACCTAACTTGTTCATAAATCAGACATTGTGTGAGAGAGACATTCTGATCTTCTGGTCCGAAGTAAAGTGCTGTCTAACTGGGTCACTCAGATATGAATTAAGGTTGGGTATTATTTTCGTTCGTGCTAACTCTGCCAGTCACGTAACCTAGCCTAGCAATGTAACCTGTGCAAATGGTGTGCATGGCTAGCTACCATGCTGTCGCTGCCAGGTTGTTTCTTTATTCTTTATTCTATTTGTGTGACAGTCGTGCGTCGGTCATACGAAGTATGCTGTTTTGCACAGTCTGCGGTGTGGTGGCGTGGTATAACGGCGTCCCTGTCTAAAATGTGTTTTCCCAAGTCCTGGCATAATTTCACATACCTAACATTTTACTTTAAATTGAGAGTCATTCTCTAAGTTGATTATCAACACAAATTGGTAATAAAGGAAATCCTTGATGTTACTTGTAGCTTGTAGTGAGATAGACAACTGTCTCCATCTTGTGGCCTTTTTGTGTATTGCAGTTTCAAAAGTTCAACCTTTGTATCCAGTCACTGGTCCAGTCATCCAGTCATTTCTTGCTTTATATGATGAATTGTATCACACAAGTAATGATATATTATTTACGTATAGTATAGCCTACAGTATTTCTATAACAAATGTTTTTATATAATTTCTATTTCTAAATTTAAGTAACAAGGCTGAATGAAATGACGGCTTATTATGTCTAAAAAGTAATGTGACCTACTGTCAATAGATCTTACTTTTGATAAGCCTATGATAACTGTATTTCGGGAGAACTTTTCATAATGCTTTGCTTCTTATAGTGTTAAAATGTATGTGTCTCCTGGTGCACATTGATTCGTTAAAGCCCAGGTTACACATAGACGGTTTTGTCCGCGCGTAGTACGTAGACCGAAGTTCGCGGTAGTTCCGGCTGTTTTCGCGGTGGAAAGGGGTGGAGCATTTTGCTGGCGTTTTGAGCACCGTACTAGCCACAAATACGCTGATAAAACGCCGCTAAATCCGCCGAATAAAGCGGAGTTTTGATGCCGTAGCATCCGGCACACGTCAGGCAACAGGGTTAATACTCAGTTCTATCCTTTACAATCGCAGGTTAAGATGCACGTGAGAACGGCGGTGTTCTGCTGCTGCCGATAATGCCCTGTGTGCCGCTGGATTTATCCAGGCAAATCCTGCGTTACTCCAGGAACTTATGCTTATAGGCACCGCCCCCAGAGTATAATAGGCTGAAGCAGCTGTCAGTGCAGGGGGAGGGAGTGACAGGGAGCTCACCTCTCAGCCTTTTCTTTTCTCTCTTTTTCTCCTCCTCAACGTGTTGCTCGTTTCCACCACAGGGCTACCCCTGAACCAGACCTCTTGGTAAGTCCTTGCCGCTGCCAGTTTTATTTTGGGAGGTATACTGGAGCTTCTCTGCAAAAATATCTGGAGCTGGCCGCGAGTAAGAGACCTGCATGCAGCGCGCTAGCGTTTTTATACTGACCGCCGCCTATCAGCCATTTGGAACACCGTTAACCGGGAGGTGGCATTTAGAACAGCGTACTGTTCGCTAGCGCCGCCGTTTTGTCTGCCTCTGTCACCGGTTAAAACGCCTTTGAGGATGCCGATGTGGGCTCTATTGCCGTTTTACACGCCGTTGGTTAGGGATACAACGCCGGCCGCCAATTACGGCGGTGTAAACTGCAGCACTACAGGAAGGGGCGGGATGACACGGTGATTAAAAAGTATCAAACGCCGTTGTTTGCGTTGTCTCCATCGTCAGGCCACTTCTCCGGGAGTGCTCCCGGAATTATTCGACATGTTGAATAATTTTTTCGACGATTCCCGGTGAAGCCGGAACCAAACCATGCCCCCGTGCGCCGGCGTTAACTACGGCGTTTGATCCCTAAAACGGCCCGGAGGGGGCAAAATCTCTGCCGGGACGCTTCCGGGAGAGTTTACCGTCTATGTGTAAACGGGGCTTAAGGGACCAAAAAAAAAAAAAACCCACACTGTCACAGCAGGCTTAATTTTTTTCCCCTTCGATACCTGGTTGTGGCCTGGTCTTGGTTAAAAATGCCCGGCCTGAAAAATTTCCCCAGTCCAGCCCTGAGTGTCCCCGTGTTTTTACTAACAGCCACCATACTGTTTCCAACTCCAGAGTGACGGCACATTGATCATATTATAAATCACACGTTTGGTTTTACTCTCCAAAAAGTTTCAAAATAATGGGATGTTGTGCATATGGATGCAAAAATCCACCTGAAAATTGATATAAAATGCCTCGATTTCCGGCAGATACAGAACCATTTGTGGGTTCTGGCCTCATAATGTTGACTTTCTGTGACACAATGCTGAAGGTAAATGATTTCAAGAATTTGACTCCAAAATCAAGATTGGAGTCTAAAAAACTGTAAGTAGGTGGAGCACCGTCAGAAAAAGAAAGTTGCCAGGTTATAGTTCAAAGAAAATGTAGAAATGGAAGGACACATCTTAGAATCATACAAATGTCTTTTTATTGATTAATATTCCAGAGTAAGAGGCTTGTTGATTTATGGATTATAGAAATATACACAGCCTGATGGCAAACACAGACAGACAGACAATGAGGGCGTGACCCATAGGACACACCTCTGAGTCCAACATCTATGATATTGTAGCAAAATTCTAAATCGCCTCACACCAGGACACCAAAATAAACTGTAACAAAATTACATTAATTTAATTATTTGGAATGAACGGGCACCAATTTAATATAGCGAATAAGTAGTTAAGCCTCACAATGTGTTATTGGCCTCACGGAGAGCACCAAAATATGCAGCAAAAGTATTGTTAAACTCCCAAATTGAATTAAATTGCCCTAGACCTCATTGAATGGGTCACCAAAATAATTATTTTTAGGGTTTTATAATTATTATTCAATTAGAATAATACCTCAGGGCACCACCTATTTAAAGCATAGGCACTTTAATTTAAACAACCATTAATTAATCAGTCTCAAATTAATCAATCAGTCTCAATTTATTTAATTAGTCTCGGGTCTGAAAGTCTGAATTCTACAATACGATTGACCAAGGGTGTCTTTCTGAACAAAAAATGAACCACAGAAATATTTACATTTTATTTACAATTATACAATAAATGAACAGTTTACTGCCATTTTGAGTGGCCAGTGATTAAATAAGTTCCTTTATGGACAATTTGCTTACTCATGAGACGTTGAAAGAAAGTAGAGAGATAAAGCTTAAAAACTTTAAATAAATCTGATTAGAATTTAGTGCTGAAACTTCAAAGCAATAAATATTAAGAAAATTATTAAACAAACATATGTTTAAAAAGAAGGCACTTTGCATCCATTGACAACAAAACCTTTTTTCTAGAACCTTTAATTGCGTCACTTAGCTGATCCATTGAAGAGATGGTTCGAATGAATCGTCTGTCATCGATGTGTTCGTGTTGGGAAAGTGTAGTTACACGGACCCACAACAGGGGGCGTAAATGAACCGGACAATGGATGAGCCAAAGAGTCACAATTTACTGTTGTAATGTGCACGACGGAATACAGACGGAAACAGAATTTACAGTACAGTCAATTACACGAAGGGGGGCGTATGGGCAGGCTCAAGGATAGGAGAGCACCGTCCAGAGAAGAGCCGGGCCCCACACGATTTCCACTGCCACCGGACCAGGAAACACACAGGAGATGCCAAGTCCTGATCTCCCCAGGTGGCCACCGTCTCCAGCTGTCGGATCGGTACTACTGGCAGGAAGCAAAAACAGTTTATGGTGGGTGCGTGAACACCCAGCAAACAGTCAGAAAAGGGTGGGTAACACCTCCAACTATTAATCACAGTCACACACGAACAAAAATGTGCAGCGCCTGAAAGACTACTTATCCGAGGAGTGAAGACGTCGTCTCCTCCCAGCTTCCAGCTGCTGACCAGTCAAACAGGTACGCCTGCAAATGTTCAGAAAGTTGTATGGCACAAAACCATGGCTGAGTGTTTACCTTCCAGGTAGACGGATATCTCGGCAGTGAGGTGGAGTTTCTGCCCGGCTTTTATGGAGATGTGGTGATGTGGTGATGAGTGACAGCTGGCATTGTTGATGAGTGACAGCTGTCACTCCCGGTTGCTCCGGCACCCTCTCGTGCCCGAAGCCCGCACTTCGGGCAGGGCGCCCTCTGGTGGTGTTGGGCCAGCAGTACCTCCACTTCAGCGGCCCACACAACAGGACCCCCCCTCAACAAGCGCCTCTTGGCGCCCGACCAGGCTTGTCGGGGTGTCGTGTGTAGAAATCGGCCAGGAGGGCCGGGTCCAGGATGAAGCTCCTCTTCACCCAGGAGCGTTCTTCGGGTCCATACCCCTCACAGTCCACCAAGTACTGGAACCCCCGGCCCTTCCGACGGACGTCAAGGAGCCGGCGCACCGTCCAAGCTGGCTCCCCGTCAATAATCCGGGCAGGAGGTGGCGCCGGTCTGGGAGCACAGAGGGGTGAGGTGTGGTGTGGTTTCAGTCTGGACACATGGAAAACAGGGTGGATCCGCAGTGAAGCTGGGAGTTGGAGCTTCACTGCGGCCGGGTTGATGATCTTGAGGATGTTGAAGGGACCAATGAAGCGTTCCTTCAGTTTCGGGGAATCCACTTGCAGGGGTATGTCCTTCGTTGATAGCCACACTTCCTGCCCGGGCTGATACCAGAACCGGTGCAGTCAAGAACCGGCGTTTCAACTCCCTGAATGCGGCCTCGCACCAATCCGACCAGGTGAAGGGGACTTTGGAGGAGGTCAGGGCTGTCAAGGGTATAACCACCTGACTGTACCCCTGGATGAACCTCCTACAGAAGTTCGCAAAGCCGAGGAACTGTTGCAGTTTCCTACGGCTTGTTGGTTGGGGCCAATCGCTCACCGCCGCAACCTTGGCCGGATCAGGGGCGACGGAGTTGGAGGAGATTATGAACCCCAGGAAGGACAAAGAAGTGCGGTGGAACTCACACTTCTCGTCCTTCACAAACAGCCGGTTCTCCAACAACCGCTGCAGGACCTGACGTACATGCTGGACATGAGTCTCAGGATCCGGGGAACAGATGAGTATATCGTCCAGATATACGAAGACGAATCGGTGCAGGAAGTCCCGCAAGACGTCGTTTACCAACGCTTGGAACGTCGCGGGGGCATTAGTGAGGCCGAACGGCATGACCAGGTACTCAAAATGACCCAATGGGGTGTTAAATGCCGTCTTCCATTCGTCTCCCTTCCGGATCCGAACCAGGTGGTATGCATTCCTAAGATCCAACTTTGAGAAGAGTTTGGCTCCATGCAGGGGCGTGAACACTGAATCTAACAGGGGCAATGGGTATCGACTGTGAACCGTAATCTCGTTCAGCCCTCTGTAATCAATGCATGGACGGAGTCCGCCGTCTTTCTTGCCGACAAAAAAGAAACCAGCACCCATCGGGGAGGTGGAATTTCGGATCAGCCCTGCAGCTAATGACTCCCGGATGTAGGTCTCCATTGATTCGCGCTCTGGGCGTGAGAGATTGTACAGCCTGCTGGATGGGTACTCAACGCCCGGGATCAAATCAATGGCGCAATCATACGGACGGTGCGGGGGAAGAGTGAGTGCCAGATCTTTGCTGAAGATGTCAGCAAGATCGTGGTACTCCTCGGGCACCGCCGTCAGATTGGGGGGGACTTTAACCTCCTCTTTAGCCGTCACACCGGGGGGAACCGAGGATCCTAAACACTCCCGGTGGCAGGTTTCGCTCCACTGAGCCACAACCCCAGACGGCCAATCAATCCGGGGATTGTGTTTTATCATCCATGGGAAGCCCAAAATCATGCGGGTGGTAGAAGGAGTCACATAGAACTCAATCTCCTCCCGGTGATTCCCAGACACTACCAGAGTTACTGGCAGTGTCTTGTGTGTGATTAAAGGGAGAAGGGTGCCATCTAGTGCCCGCACCTTCAATGGTGAAGGGAGCGCCACTAGAGGGAGCCCTACTTCCCTTGGCCATCTGCTGTCCAGCAGATTCCGTTCTGACCCCGTGTCCACCAGTGCTGGGGCCTTAAGGGTAAGATCCCCACACAGGATCGTAACTGGGAGACGTGCAGATAGGCGTGTATGTCCCACGTGAATGTTATGACCCACCCTTAGCCCAGTCTCTAAAGGCGCCCTCTGGTGGTGGTGGGCCAGCAGTACCTCCACTTCAGCGGCCCGCACAACAGTTCGGCTTTTTGCAGCGTGAGCTCACTTGGGTCAGGGGTTAAACCAGCGGCCTCCCCGGGCAATTCCAAAGGCTTAAGTGTCGGCTTGTTTTCTATTACACTTTTTTTTCTATTACACGATTACACTGAACATAGATTTCATAATGTTGAATATAATATAGATCCAGATTGTTTTTTCTGCAAATGGTGATACAAGCATCAAATATGGCACAAATACTAATTCGACATTACTCTTGGAATAACTGACCACTTGAATTTTCAATAAGCGTCCAGGTAGGGGTCAATTGAAGAATTACACAGGGGTCAAAAATAAAAATGCTCTAATCAAATTGAAAACAACACTACATTATTTGTCTGATCACAACAATTCCAAAAAGGTATAGTTTGGACAATCTATGAATGAATGTTCAGAAGTTATGGGATCAAAACAGTAAAAATGGTGACAAAAGTCAGTTACAGTTTGTACAGGGCTAAAAAGTTAAAGTTGCTCCAATTTTGGTAAACAAAAAATGATGCAAATTATTAGTTAACAGGGTTTAAAAGGGAATAGTTTGGACCATGTATCATGCTTAGGTATCATGGTACAGGGTAACATATGTCACGTCCGTCATAGAATCCAATGGACGTTGACCTTGTTTGGCCTTTACTGTGGAGACCAAGCATTTAAACACAGTCAAAACTATTCCATTTAATAATCCTATGCCGAAGAAGTGCAAGATGATATTAATATTCTTATTGAATGGTCTGAGAATTGGCTATTGGGTTTCAATGAACAAAAATGTAAAGTCCTTCATATGGGAAAGAAAAATCCCTGTTGCGATTATATTATGAAAGGTAAAATTTTGAGATGAGAAATTTCAGAAATTTGCCCTTCTCAAAGCACATAGCTGTGTCAGCAGCAGAGGTGTCAAACTCTGGCTTCAGAAAGTAAAAACCCTCCCATGTGTTGCTTCTACCTGTGCACCTAAAACAGGTGATCTCAATAATGAGCTCATCCACCTGCCTGAAGAGCTGAACTAATTATAATCAGCTGGTTTATTAGGAAGATGGAACAAATATGTGGCTGGAATTTTACTCTCTGAAGCCAGAGTTTTACACCTCTGGTCAGCAGATAAGTCTAACAGTATATTAGGCATGACTCAAAGACTGTTTCTGTGAAGGCTCTCAGATGTCCAGGTGGTTTCCATAGTAGAGAAGATTGACTCTTCCACTGGCCTGGGTTGCTTGACGCGAAGGGAGGCCTTTACAGAGCACATCAACTCGGTGGACTTGAATATCAAGTTCACACATGAGGATGCCAGAAACAACCATTTAGCCCCAAGTCCCCAACTGAGTGCCACTATGTTGGAGTTTACCCCGGTAGATGAGAGGGTCGCCTCCTTGCACCTTAGGGTGGCGGGGGGTGGGGAGTTTGGGGGACTCTAACTGTTGTTTGTGCATATGCACCGAACAGCAGTTTGGTGTATTTGGACTTCTTGGAGTCCTTTTTTTTTTCATTTGCCTTGAATTTCCTTCTTGGAGTCCCTGAATGGAGTCCTGTATGGGGATCCAGGGGAGGACTCAATTGTCCTGCTGGGATCACGCACATGTGGGCAATGACAAAGACACCTGGAGAGGTGTGATTGGAAGGAACGGCCTCCCTGATCTAATCCCGAATGGTCGTTTGTTATTGAAAAGATAAAGAAGACCTAACATACCCGAACAACGAATTAACTAGAAACCAAATATAAGAACCGAAAAAGATCAACATGAAAATAAAGGTTAAAACTAAACAAGAGTGAAACTCACAAGTGGCAAAAGAGATAATAGAAAATACAACTAAAGAATACACAAAGGAAAAACAATAGCTGGCCAGATCCACCATCATGAAGTACTTTGAGTGGGGGGTTAAAGACCACATCCTCTCCATACTACCCCTATCATTTAACCCATACCAGTCTACATACCAGCCCAACCGCTCCACTGACAATGCCATTTCTACTGCTCTCCATCTGAGTCTGGAGCACCCGGAGGAGAAGAACACCCACATGTGGATGCCGTTCCTGGACTTCAGCTCAGCATTCGACACGATCATCCCCCAGAACCTGGTATGTAAATTTGGCCAAGTGGGCCTCAACACTCCCCTGTGCAACTGGTTGCTGGATTTCCTCACCGGCAGAACCCAGTCTGTCTGTGTGGGGACAACACCTCCAGTGTCATCTCCCTGAACACCAGCTTCCCCCCAAGGCTGCATCCTGATCCCCCTGCTGTTCATCTTGTTGACCCATAACTGCCGTCCAAGGTACAACACCAACCACATACTGAAGTATGCAGACGATACAACATTTGTGGGCCTCATACAGGACAATAATGAACTGGCCTATAGAGAGGGGGTGTGACATCTGGTGGGCTGGTGTCCACCTGGTGGTGTCAACCTGCTCCTGAATGTCAACAAAACAAAAAGAGCTCATTGTTGACTTCAGGAGATTCTGACCCAGCCACACACCACTCCTCATCAATGACACAGCGGTGGAGGTTGTCAGCAGCACCAAGTTCCTGGGGGTGCACATTACAACCTCAGCTGGTCACCTCACACCACCTCCCTGGCAAACAGAACTCAGCAGCGTCTACATTTCCTGCGACGGATGAGAAGAGCCTCCCTCCCCTCTCCCATCCTCTCCACCTTCCCACCTTCCAAGCAACATTTTGTTGCCAGACTCACTGTTGTGTTTTTGTGCAATGACAATAAAGAAAGTCTAAGTCTATCATTTTTTGCTTATAAAACATCTGAATTACATTAGCAAATCATCACAATGCTTTATGCTCCCATCACAAATAAGCAGCTTATTAAAAACAAAACAATAATCTGTAGTTTTTAGATGATGATGTAAAAATCAAATATTCCTTCTTTGTGTCAACCGACATTTCCAGGAGCCATCATTGGGGCATTTGTTCACACATTTTTCCTGCACATGTTGTACTGTATATGGTGAGAATGTTCCTTTAATGTACATATAGTGATCATTGCAATCATGTGCTGTTTTCTCAACCACTACCACGTCTGAAAGTTCAAATTTATGCCAAATGTCATGTGAACGAAGGAAATAATTTGCTCAATTTTTGAACCACTAAGGGCATCATTCTGAAATATGGTAATATTGTAGAACTTGTACAGCAAACATGCAAACTAGTAAGACAGCATTTTGTAACCAATAACTCAAAAACAATAAATCCAATTGCATTGTAACTCAGTAAATTAAAAGAGCAGATAATGAGGATGGAGTGATTACACAGTGGTTAACTTTGAGATTTTCGCCCTCTGTTGGTTAAACATGATAAAGCAGATGTCAGCACTTGTTCATTTTGTTTTGTTTTTTACACAAAATGCTGCTTAAATTCACTGGACAGACATCATGTAATGTAATTAAAATGCTTCTTTTAGGAGCACTTTAATCTAAATGTTGCCAGTTTGTTAAAAACGGATAAGGAGGTAATCTGATGATACACTAATTTGGTATTAAGTCCTCTTGTCACAAACCAGATAATTGTGATATTTGGCACAAGAACCTGTGTATCTCGTGTGTTTTACACCTAAATGTTCGTAAGTCAATACTCACAGTCATCCAGCAGCATCTTCTCGTATTTCGTCATATCAGTTAGATTTTTTTTTTTTCTCTACGTAAATCCACATTAAAATCTTTTAATTTTTTGGAACAAACCAAACAGTCAATGATGATCTGATTCTGAACCCACAGTTTTGAAATCTGAGGACACGGATTTCTAATCTGAACTGAACACAATAATATATGTTTAAATGAACCATTATTTAACCAGGTTAGTCTCACTGATATTGAGATCTCTTTTGCAAAAGGGAGACCTGGACAATTATAAAGTTTCTAATTCTCTCCTTAGTTGTTGCTGTAAAACACTGGTCACCACTGGGTCTCGAACCCGCCATCACTGTATTAAAAGAGGTAAATTTTACCTTTGAGTTACATCATGACGTGTTGTTTCTTTCTTTCTATATAAATGTAGCGGCTTCTCTGAGGGTTCCTGACAGGTGTGAAATATTAAAAAGGAGACGGGACGACTGTGGACCGTTCGAGCGCAGCGTCAGCGTGGCTCCTTTTATTGCGCATTCCCGTGCGCACGCACATACACACAAAAACGGGAGCCCGTCGCTCCTCACCTCCCATCTACGGCAACACAACAGTGCCAACATTAACCCTGTGCAGCTTCACAGTAAATAAAGAAAATAAATAAAGATAAAGCAATTCCATTGTTAACGGACATTTTGTAATGAAAGAACGTGCGGGCAGAGTCGCATGTCGGGCCGGACCCGACCGCAGGGGGTCACGACAGGAAAAACACCTCCATTGGAAACCTTAACGGACAAGTTGGAACATGCCCAAGCTGTTAAACAATTTCTCAGTTACTCACTTATTGAAAGCCATCAAAAGCCACCTGAATTTTACAAATGGTTTTCAACACGGAGGTGTTTTTCCTGTCGCGGCGCACACAGATTCGCGCACGTCTTTCATTAAAAAATGTCCTTAAACAGTGGAATGTCCGCATAAAGTCCTCATGCTGGCCTCTTCTGAATCTTCTCTGTTCTCTCACGACGTCCTGGGTGAATTAAGCCTTAAATTAGGATGATTTCAGCTTGAAACAGGCTGACGACGGTGCCTGGAAGCGCTGCACGACGTCCTGCTCTGTGGGAAGTTGTTACACCGACAGAAACACCCCATAATCTCTCATCAGCCGTTAAACTTTTCACCGAAAACCAGCTTAATTTCTCGAATAGTGTCCACTCGGATATTCCTCACAGGTCCAGAAAAAATTTAGATAAAGCAACGCGCGCCATCTCGAGCAGCGTGTGAAACAAAGGATGTAATCGCATGTCAATCAAATCCATATAGTTTTTTTTTTTTATAAAACTGCCGGTTAGTTTTATAAGATACCTCGTATATATAAAAAAAAACAGTATAACAGACTCCCGAATAGTTGGATTCAATTAGCATCCACCAATCACCGTAACATCATAACAAACGCACTGCACTGAACTCAGAACCTAATGAAGTCTGTGAGGTGCACTGGAGGTTGTACCACTCTCCCCTCACGTGCGGAGAGTGGCACCGATGCCCTCGAATCCCCCCAGAGTTCGTAATCTCCCCTCGCAGCCTGAGGCTGACCCATCACCTCCGGGGTCTGGGCAACTGGCCGGATGGGACTACCGGCAAGAGGAGCAGCAGGAGGCGTATGCGTCGGCAACGGCAGAGTGTATGGCTTGAGTATGTCATGGTGAACAACGTGGGCTCGTTCCATCGAGTCAAGAGGGTTAACAATGCGGTATGTCAGGGCATCTTCCCCACCTGAAGCTAACACCTGAGCGATCCGATAGGGGCCTTTCCAGTGTGGCGCCAACTTGGTTCGGTTTTCAGTGGGATTATTCAGCCACACCAGCGCACCCACACCATAGGCGCGGTGACAGCCACTTTCGTCATAGTACAGTTTCTGCCGATCATGAGATTCTGCCAAATTGAGCCGGGCCATGCCGAATGCGGACTTCAACCTCTCTGCCATGGACGACACATACTCCGCCTGCGTCCCCGCGCCCCAGAGATCTCGAATACCCAATGGTACATGCACATCAGCTGGAACCTGCGCTTCACGCCCGTGCATGAGGAAGTAGGGGGTGAACTGGGTACTGGAATGCTTAGAAGTGTTGTAGGCAAAAGCCACTTGCTTCACATACGAGTCCCATTCACCCCCACGCGACAGCAGCATTTTAGCCAGCTGATCAATCAGAGTCCTGTTATGATGCTCCACCATGCCATCAGATTTGGGGTTATATGCGGTGGTGCGTGTTTTCTTCATGCCCAATCGCTGACACAGGCTCTGAATCACCTCGGCCTCAAACTGGCGGCCCTGGTCACAGTGAAGGACTTCAGGGACCCATGCACCAACACATAATCCTCAAACAGGCAGTAAGCCACTGTCTGCGCTGTCTGATTTGGCAGGGCGTACAGATTAACAAATTTGGAGAAGTAATCCTCCACCACTAGAACATATCTGTTCCCCCTGGAGGTCAAAGGCAACTCCAAAATGTCTGCCGCCACCCTCTGTAGTGGACGGGCCACCTGAGACCCCCCCATAGGTGCTCTCGGTCTGGGAACAGGGCACCAGCGGGTCTGGCAGGCCTTACACTGCTCACACCAGCGTTTAATGTCTCTCAACATGAAGGGCCAATAGTAAGACCGTTTGGCCATCTCCCACACTCGCTCCGCCGAGAAGTGTGCTGCAGTAGGCCCCCCATGTAACTGTCGCAGGAGCTCAGGCACCATAGATGAGGGGACCACCACCTGAAATTGGTCCTCCCCAGATGCTGTCGGCCGCACAGTCCGACACAACAGTCCACCTACCATCGATAGACGGCTGAACTCTGTCCCAAGTTTCCTCAGTTTGGCAGAGGACCCCTTGAGTAGCCGACAAGGTAGTCTTACCATGCTCCGTTCCAACAACCCGACTATGGTGCTAATGTCTGGATCCTCCTGTTGCCGGGCTCAGAGTCGCTTCCCGACAAGGAGCAGGCAGCCTCCGGACCTGAATGGGACATCCCGGGAGGTGATGAGCAGCCGACTCTCTCACGGAGGCGACCGTGAGCTCCCCAGCCGGCCTATCTGGGTCCCCCCGGGGGGGGGAGCCGGTCGGCGCGACAGTGCATCCGCGTTGTTGTGCCAGACCCCAGCCTTGTGAATCATGACCCAATTAAACGGGTGCAGTTCTAAAATCCACCTACTCCTACGACCCGTAGGGTCACTGTCCATAGCCATGTTCCTGATGCCCAACAGCGGACAATGGTCAGTTATGATAGAGAAAGTGGACAGTCCCACATAGTGTTTGAACTCACGCATGGCCCACATGACCACCCACAGTTCTCTATCAAAAGTGGACCACCTCTTCTGCGTTTTTGTGAGAGCCTGACTGGCATATGCCACTACCCTCTCGACCCCCCCCCATCATCCTGTGCCAACACCATGCCCACTGCCTCATTGGAGGCATCAGTATAAACTTTAAAGTGGAGTGCAAAATTTGGCAGTGTTACCACAGGAGAGGAGGTAAGGACCCGCTTAAGGCAGGAAAAGGCCTCCTCACACTCTGTTGTCCACTCAAAAGGCACATTCTTACCCACCCGGTAACTCAGTGGAGCTGCATGTTTTGAGAAGTCCTTCACGAACCTCCTGTAATACGACCATAGGCCCACATATGCTTCACCTCCGCCGATGTACGTGGAGTGGGCCAGGCCCTCACCTTGTCCGTATTATGGGGATCCGGTTGGAGACCCTGCCGAGAAACCACGTGGCCCAGAAAAACCACATGATCCCTCGCGAAATGACATTTACTTGGATTCAATTTCAGCCCGGCCTGCTGTATCCTGGACAGAACCTCCTCGATGTGGAGGAGATGATTGCCGAAGGAGCGGCTGTAAATCAGTATATCGTCCAGATATACCATGCAAATGTGCCAGGGCAAACCCCTCAGAACAAGTTCCATCATCCGCTGGAAGGTGGCCGGAGAGATTGACAGACCCATTGGCATGGCCCGCCACTGGTAGAGGCCCCTGCCGGTCGTAAAGGCTGTCTTCTCACGGTCCTCCTCAGCTACCTCAACCTGCCAGTATAACCGTTAGAAAAGTCAAGTGTGCTGAACCAGTCCGAGCCTGCCAACGCATCAAGGCTGTCATCCACACGTGGTAGAGGGTGTGAATATTTAACTGTCACCGCGTTAAGGTGACGATAATCGATACAAAATCTCCACTGTCCCCCTTTCTTCCTCACCAACACCACCGGGGATGCCCAGGGACTGCAACTCTCCTCTACCACTCCATCTGCCAGCAGACTAGCTACTTGCCGCTCAATCTCAGCCCTTTTCTCAGGAGATGTGCAATAGGGCCATTGTTTAACGGGGGGATGGTCACCGGTTCTATTGCGATGCGACACCAATCTGCACTTGCCCGCGTTCCTGTCAGACAGGTTGAAAACATCTGAAAACCTCAGAAGGAGCTCTGAGAGCTCCTCCCTCTGCTGCATCGTGATGGGTGACCCATCTAAGATGAATGTGCTCCTCGCCGGCGGCGGTGAGGGGCCCCCAACATTAGCAATACTGGGGAGGGCTACCAGGTCGTCTCTCCCCACCGAGTGGAACTGACCGAGGTGCAGCCCCCGCTTAACTTCTACGGCTCCCCCAGATGGGTTGAGAACACGTGCTAATGTGACCCCATCTTTCACACTATTCACACAGTGGGCTACCACTAGCCCTGTCGACTACGGGGAATTGGGTTCCAGATACCCCTCAAAATCTTTAGCAGGCGACATAGCACCACCGAGAGAACCAATCGTCACTGGCACCAGGGCCTCACTTAAGGGGGGTATAGTCACAACATTCGCCACCGTCACATTACAACATTCGGGGGTGAGCTCCCCACCTCACAGCAGGGGCACCGCGACGTCCCATAATTGCAGTACCCCCCGCCCCAGGTCCAGCAACGCACAGTTCCTAGTCAAAAAATCAAGCCCCAGTAGAACACTCTGAGTCAACTCCCTCAGTACATAAAAGTTATGCTGCCAGCAGGTCGGGCCCAATCGGAATGTAACCTCAATAGAGCCCAGCGTATCCAATATTTGCCCATTAACTGCACAAGAACTAACATAGTTCTTTTTCAAAGGCCGGTTCCTCAAAGCGGGGACCGACATTCAAAAATCCGCACTGATCAATGAGACATTAGCTCCCGAGTCGACTAAAATAGGAACCTCGCAACTTTCCACCACACCCCTGATGTAGGATGTGGGACGATCACAACTGTCCCCAGTAGAGGCGCCCTCAGTCACGTCCTCAGTCATGTCGTGCCGTACAGGGCCCTCGGTCTGAGCGGCTGGCATCACTGTCCGTTTTCCTGGTGACTGCCTTTCACAGATGACTGTTGTGGAAAGAAATGCACACCGCGTCTCCTCGGCTCCTCCTCTCTGCGGGACCTCCAACCAGGACTGGGACTCCTGCCCCAGGATTGCCTGGCTGTTGGAGAGAAGCCTCTGTCATGAGGATAGTCATGGGACGGGTGGTTGGGAGAACGTCCCAAGCGTCTGTCCTCAGACCCTCTGGATTGACATCCAGATTCCCCACAGGGACAGCTACAGCGCCCCCCAGATGGACAGCGAAGGCCACGATCTCTCCTGTCGGCATCTCTGGCTCTCAGTCTCTGATTCTCCCCATACAACTCCCTCATTTCCATTCTCATTGCAATTTCTAATTGCAATTTTAATTTCTCCACGGCCTTCTGAAGGCCATCCGTAACAGACACAGACTGGACAGCTGCACTCTGACCCAGGTAAACACCTGTGAATGAGCCCCCACTGTCTCTCTGTAGGGCCACCCTGGCATTCTCACAGCACTCAGCCACAGCCAGGGCCTCGTCAACATCTGTCGCGCCTTGTTCCAGGCACTTAGCTTTCAAAGCTGGATCTAGGCTGGCCAAGAAACGTCAAAACTTCTCTTCTTGCTGTGCACTGCCGCCGTAGTCTGGGAATGCCTCCACCACCAGCTGGCTCACGTCAGCTGCATACACCTCCAGGCTCTCCCCCGGAGCACGCAGTCGAGCAGAAAGGCTGTCTCTGAAGCGGTCCAAGAGCTGTCTCTGCCCAAATGCTGTCCCGAGCTTATCTTTAACAACAGAATAATCTGTCTTCATCACGTCAGGAAAACTGACCCACAGCAGAAAGGCCGACTTACTGAGGCGAGTAGGAAGAATGCGCGCCAATTCATCATTACAGTCTCTGCCGACAGATGTCGCCCCAATGGCAACCTCGAGCTGCCGCACCCAGCTGTGAAAGCTCTGGCTCCCATCACCAGCAAAAGGAGAAGGCAGGTTCACTCTAACTTTCCCACGAATTGAGCTCCTGGTGGTCCACGCCGTATAAGGCTTTGACGGGTCCTCGTCCCCACACCACATGTCGCCGAAGCACTGCGCTCGTTAGCAGGCTAGCTAAACTGAAGCAGCTATGCTAACACGGTCACAACTCAAAATAACCGCTCAGCACGAACGCCAACACCTGCAACAACCTGCACAAGCGGCCACCGCTGCCACCAATGTAGCGGCTTCTCTGAGGGTTCCTGACAGGCGTGAAATATTAAAAAGGAGACGGTACGACTGTGGACCGTTCGAGCGCAGCGTCAGCGTGGCTCCTTTTATTGTGTGTTCCCGTGTGCACGCACATACACACAAAAACAGGAGCCCGTCGCTCCTCACCTCCCATCTACGGCAACACAACAGTGCCAACATTAACCCTGTGCAGCTTCACAGTAAATAAAGAAAATAAATAAAGATAAAGCAAAGACATCAGAAAGTCTGTTACATAAACTTTATACTTTGGCGCGCACCACATCAGGTGGCTCAAAGGGATAATTAGTTCTGCTATAAAGAGGGAGACCCGGGTTTGATTCCCGCCACCTGATGTGGTTACAGCCTCAGCTGGGAGTCAATCCTGCAGGATCAGTGCCGTTTGTATCTGGTGGCAGGTCGCATCCGGGATGCGACCTGCTACCAGACCTGAATGGAGGGATGGTGATGGTTGATGGGGGCAGCACGATAGGAAATAGAATAGAATATCTATGAATTCTATCTAGAAATACCTCCCCCCCTCCCTCACCCCTCCCGGAAGGACCCACAAATGCAACACAGTTGCAGCAGCATCAGGCTTGTCAATGGTTCAGGCGCTTTAGGCGTCTGCGACAATCTGGTGTCAGCTTCAACCCCGTGGTGCCCATCAGGTGCAAACAGTCACCTGCCAGGAGGACTCTTTTTATCATGACAATGGTCTGAAACTTGGTTATAACATGGTGTAACTTGATACGTGACCTGTAGGAGGCGCTGTTGCTGCACATTTCGACTCTAATATGATGCTGTTCAAATAGAAACATTTTCCTCATAAACTGTTTAGATTATTTCTTTATGAAACAGCTTCTACTGATGATGGAGGGAAAAGTGGAGATTTGACTGACTTCCTCTACGGCGCGTGTGCACACACACACACCTCTGTAACGTAATATTGTGTGTTTGGTGCCAGTTAGAATGTCAAAATGTTCCTCTGATGGCTTCACTGTGCTGTGTGTAGGTTTGCTCTGTATTTGGGCTGCAACAATACATCATTTTGGATTGATGTATGAATTCAACTATTCATGGAAAGTTCACACAACGCTCGATATCATTATGTCATTACTTTGAAATAACCAATCCAAAACGTCATTTGGTCATCAGTGACATCCATGGCTCTGGGTTCTTGGCCTGTGAGCCTGAGAGACGTCTGATAAGAGCTCATGGGGTCATGAGGTCACTGGTCAGAGGGGTTTGGTGATGGAGAACGAAGGTCCAAGTCTTTAGATTCCTGCTGCTTCCTGTCTGCCTGTATGGTTGTGGCTGTGGCAGATATGTGGTTACTTTGGAGAAGTGTAGCTGGACCAGCTGTCTGCCTGCTTGGTTGAAATATACGAGAGGAGACTGAGAAGTTTTGAGCCTGACCCAGAAAAAGGGTGACACTCAGTGTCCCCGTGTTTTGATTAACAGCCACCATATTGTTTCCAACACACTCGATTGTTGTTAAATCATGATTGTTAAATCACACATGCTTGATTTTACTCTCCAAAAAGTTTCAAAATAATGGGATGTTGTGCATATGGATGCAAAAATCCACTTGAAAATTTATATAAAATGCCTCGATTTCCAGCAGATACAAAACCATTTGTGGGTTCTGGCCTCATAATGTTGACTTTCTGTGATGCAATGCTGAAGGGAAACAATTTCAAGAATTTGAATCCAAAATTAAGACTGTAGTCCAAAAATCTGTAATCTGCACCATCAGAAAAAGAATGTTGCCATGTAAAGAAAATGTAGAAATGGAAGGACACATCTTAGAATCATACAAATATGTCTTTTTATTGATTAATATTCCAGAGTAAGAGGCCTGTTGGTTTATGGATTATAGAAATATACACAGCCTGATGGCAAACACGGAGAGAGACAATGAGTGCGTGACCCAGAGGACACACCTCTGAGTCCAACATCTATAATATTAAAACAAACAAACCAACAGTCTCACATCATTCTGGGTCCGGAGATGTTCTTGTGTCCACTGAATACCTTTGCAGCTTGCACATCCTGATCGGCGCTGCTTGTTGTTCCTTGAGTGCAGGCTGGTTGTTGTCATTGCATATGGAGTCCAACATGTGGTCAAATCCCGGCTAACACTCAAGTGGTTTCTTTCATTTATGGCTTCTTCTTCTTCTCTCTCTGTGTTTACAGCTGGTAGTTGTGGAAGACAAGAAGGTTAGAGTTCAGCAGATTCTGGAAGAAAGTGACCGCTGGAACATTTCGGAAGACGTGTGAACTCTGAGGTCATCGACATCATCACATGCGGCCATGAGCACGTCATAAAGACACAACGAGGTGCATCAGTGTGCATACAACGGTGACGACAAAAACATACCAAATTAATCCACAACAAGGAGAAAAAGTACAACGATCGACAACAGATATTAAATTATTATTGTTGTTATTATGTCGTCACGCTGTTCTCACAGGTTGTGTGTTCAAACGTGATGTATATATGAATGAATGAAAAACACTTTTTTTTTTTACATTTCTTAAAATTCCAGCCTCACTTACACATGTTTTCATATTTTCTCCATGTCTGGGAAGTTTCTGTTTTTTTTTTTTACATACGAGCATCACCTCTTTAAAACAACAACAGTATAACAGTTTTGCAGCCAAGACTGAACATTAAACTGTAAAGCTTTCGATATCAACATGGAGATTTTTTTTAAATCTAATTTGCAGAAATACGTTGGTAAGAATGCAAAATGGAAAAGAAAAAAATACTTTGACCATATTATATATTCGTCAGGGAACAAAGCGTTTGAAGAAGACGCTGTAATTACTGGCCACGAGTGCTTTAATTTATTTAAATTTATTTATTTATTGTTATTGTCGTCTTCTTTGAACTCTGCTGAAGCAAGTTGATGAAATTAAAACAACTTGGATCAAAACTCGTGTAAGATCAAAGTCATCATGGTATAATTTTTTAAATTTGTATTTGTGTTTCAGACGTCATATTCACGTCATATTCGTCATATAGTCCAATTATCATAACACATTAGGGGCGTGGCCACTTTGAGTGACAACTTGTGTGTTTTCTCCAGTTCGTCAGAAGCTCAATCATTATGAAGGGCGTCTTTCTTCTTCTTCTTCTTTGAGCATTTCATTACCAATATTTGTCATAATATGGCTTGTTGTGTGGTTAATTCTCCAAATGAATAATCAAAGATGTGCGTGCCAGTGAGTGAAATTATCATGTGATGAAATTTGGATGCTAAGAGTGTTAGCATGTTTAGCAGCTATCAGTAGCTTGATGATGCTAAGTCATGTTCATGCACATTACTGAGGAAATGAGTGTTTCAAAATTTCTAACGGTTACTAGAACCACTGCTCAACCCCCCAAAAATATGATTTAATAAACATCCAAACATCAATTTTAAAATAAACACGTACCGTATTTTCTAGAGTTTAAATCACATTTTGTTTTTGTTTTTTATTAGTTTGGGAGGGCCTGTGATGTATATTTTGTTGTGACTTATGCAGCACAAATTGGTCATAATAATAATAATAATTACTATTTATATAGGACTTTCCCAGGAAGCAAAGCACAAAACAAAATAAACCCCAATAATAAAATAATAAATGCCAAAAATTAAAAAATGCTCTAAAACAGCTCACAAACTTCCAAAATGAAAAAGCTGATAATTAAGCATAAAGGTGCGACTTATACTCTGGTAAATACAGTAAATCAAATGTTACATAGAATTTTTTTCTATTTCAATAAAAACAAAGAAGCCTTTAAAGTAAGCAATCGACCCTTTTTGATGAACACAATCGCCTCACAACCCATTGCATGATTCCAAAGTTCACCCAAAATAATTCTGTTTTCGAGATTTATTTTGTTTAATCTTCAATGTGTATTGGTCATCATAAATTATTTGATATTTAGATGCTTTTTTATATATATTTGCAAATCTTGAGATTTTTGCACAATACTTCATGTGTTTTTTTTTTTAATTTTGTGTAATATGTGGATAATGTAAAATTCCGCTGGTCTTGTCGTGTGCAGTTATCAACTGTGGGTGTAATTTTAGTTTTAACCCAGAATTTGACGAGAATCTGCCTCCCTGTTTGTAAGATGCTGCGGCATCAAGTTTTGCTTAAAAAACATGCGAATTACATTTGCAAATCATCACGACGCATTATGCTCCCATCACAAATAAGCATCTTATTTAAAAAAATAATTATAATAATCTGTAGTTTTTAGATGTTGTAAAAAATCAAATATTCCTTCTTTGTGTCAACCTGCATTTCCAGGAGCCAGGGCATTTGTTCACACATTTTTCCTGCACGTGTTGTCCTGTATATGGTGAGAATGTTGCTTTAATGCACACACAGTGATCACTGCAATCATGTGCTGTTTTCTCTTTGAATATTTAGGCATCCAACCACTACCACAAGTCTGAAAGTTCAAATTTATGCCAAATGTCACATAATCAAAGGCAATAATTTGCATAAATTTTTAACCACTTTGGGAATCGTTCTGAAATATGGAAAAATTGTAGAGCGTGTATGGCAAACATGCAAATTAGTAAGACAGCATTGTGTAAACAATAACTCAAAAATAATAAATGCTATCACATTGTAATTCAGTAAATTAAAAGACCAGATAATGAGGATGGAGTGATTAGACAGTGGTTAACTTTGAGATACCAGATCAATTAAAAAAGCAGCTTTGTTTTGTGTCAGCATCAGCTATCAACTGCTAGCAAGTGCGGGGAGAAATACTGTATACAGGACCAAATACACAACAGTACAGCAAAGTAAATCCAGAATTACAGAATGGATGGAAACGTGTTGCAGGGGATGATAAGAAAACTTTTTGTCTGTACTGCAAGTTAGTGATGCCAACTCGAATCAATGTTCCAGAAAGTTTTTAAACTTTTGCAACACCCACTTTTTGGAATATTTTTTCCAGAATCCATATGAAAATGAAAACATCATGTGTTGTGCTAAATGGAAATTGTTTCAAAAACAAATGCTTCAAAATGTTCCACTTGATTTTCGCCCTCTGGTGGTGGAATACTGCTTAAATTCACTGGACAGACATCATGTAATGTAATTAAAATGCTTCTTTTTGGAGCACTTTAATCTAAATGTTGCCAGTTTGTTAAAAAAAAAGTCTGGATGTTGATTGTTGTTGACATTATAATGAAATTGTCTGCAGAAGGCTGCTGGTCGCTGCAGTTTTATGGAGCACAAACACTCTGATTAATGGAGGGATTCCCTGTTAGTTCCTTTTCATCTCTTCACCAGCCGCTGAGTCAGCGCTTTCTGTTGGAAAGTGCTTATGAGGGTCAGTGTGCTCCTACTTTGAGAGTCAACTGTTCTGTTTTTTTGGTAATGTTCAAACTGTTTAAAATGAGGGGAATTTTAGCATTTATTAGATAAATTGCAGTGAAAATCTCCTCCTTCTGTTGTCATCAGAGTTTTTTGTTTTTGTAACTTTACAGAGAGAAATGAGCCAGCAGCCCTGTGAGTTGATTAGAACCTAATGGATTTTGGTGTCTCCAGCAGGCCTCAGGGAAATTTTGCCACCAGTCGCTGGATGTTGTTCTCTTGTTGTTTTTATCGCATCTATCGATCACTGTTGCAGCCTTATGACTTTTTTTTTTAAATCCCCCTGCTTCTATATGTTGGCTCGCCTTTAAACACAGACACCCATAAAACATAAACAGCTACAAACAACTTGCTGCAATATCAGGTTTTTATCATATCTGTCGTGCCACCTCACTTTTAGAATGTTTTTGTCAATTAAAAAAAAGTTCCAACTTAATCTGCCAACACTTTACAATTAGGGAACATCAATTAATGCAATAATAAGTCATAATAAACAGTTAATTAAGGCTTAATTATGCTTGTTAAGCATTCATTAATAATAATGAAGGTATTAGTTTGCACATTATTTAATAATTCATAAATATACTAAGCACCTGTAATAAATAATAAAATCACATTAGTTAACGTTTATTTAACCATTAGTTCATGCTTATTACTGCATTAATTAATGTCTTTTCAAATTCCAGCAAAAATATAACTTGCCTTCTGAACTTTAAATGGTTCCAGTTGCCTGTTTCTGACATAACTTTAACTATCTAAGCAGAACTACAGCTTAATTTCACATCTGAGTGACTTACACGTTTGCCTTCATTTCACTTACTTGACTTTCTGTAAAAACTTGCATTGCATGACCAAAGTCATTTTTAACATTCAATATCACACCGTTTAACATTCCATGTACTTGTTATCAACTTGCTGAATCACGATTAGAAGACTTACGGCAACATTCAGCTTCACACAGCTGTGACTTTTTTGTGCGTCTGTTGCATCCATATGTACGTGTCATGTTTATTATGAAAACATAATAAACATCTTTCATTTCTTTTATACTTTACATCGACGTGAATTCAGAGTAAAAATACAATAATTACATGATAAATGTAAAAAGAAATGTTGTCAGAGTCAGATTAACCTACAGCCAAACAGTTTTACAATCTGGAAAGATGGTTCTAGATTATGTAAATTGATGCATTTGATTCATTTATAATTACAATTATCTCCATAATTTTAAGTTATTCATGGCTTTTTTTGTTGTTTCCTCTTGATCTTCACTTCGCTTGAACAGCACTTTTCCTAAATTAATTTCAGATTAAAAAAGAAAGTTCCAAAATATAAATCTAGACTTTTCTAAACACTTTCCTTTGATACCATTTAAGAATACCCAAACATTAGCACCACTTTCCCAGATTCATTTGCTAGAAGGAAAATTGGCACGCCGTATAGATTTATAATATCTGCAATGTCAAATCTGCATTAAGGACAAAATGTCCAAATATATGCTCATAAAATTGAATGACAGTCCCACTGGATAAGACCAGAAAATTAAAGGCTTAATGAAAACACTGAAGCTGTCATAATTTTCTCTGTAGACCCGCAACATAAATAGCACACGGTGTTGTACACGCCTTTCTGTCTTGACTTCATTATGCTGTAATATTAGCATGCGCCACAAAACCCCCAAATCGTGCTCACTTTACTGCAGAATTTCCTTATCAACTGTCCATAAGAATGCACCTGCTCATTCTTCACTCTTTCTAACCTGCCTTCACTTTTCAGCCTCTTTAGAATTCAGCACACACCTTTTTGACTTGCCGTTACCTTCAGCACAGCACGTATACAACCCTCTCTTTCACATTCTGTGACACTTCTGCACATTATGCTACCAATGAAATGCTAATGCGCTAGACTTTTAAGGGAGCGTTGCACGATGACTGTTTTTCCAAATAGATCTTATGGTGTTGCTTGTGTTCAAAGCTAGGAAGTTACTACTTTCAGTTATTGTCCACAATATCCATGTGGAAATACTTTGAATTGTGGTGACATTTCCTCTTCTAGTGGCATCAATCAATCACAGCCGTCACTGAGGAGATGACTATGACCCTGACAGATGTTGACTTATGGAAATGTTCTTCCAAAAAATATATCTGTGATGAAAATGCAGTGTAAATAGATGCATGATTTGGTTTCATCTTAGAGGGGCATTTGTTTGTGATTGCTCTAGTGTAAAACAATCATCCAAATCCTTGTTTCATGCTACATTGTTAAAGAAATTTGAACACATGGCTGTTTCAAACCATAAGGCTGTAGCATGAATCTGAAAAGTATGATTGGATAGAGGGTAGAGTGTATATGATGAGGTAGAAGGGTAGATAGCAGATAGAGTAGTGGGTTGGGTAGATAGAAGGGTGGTGCACAGACATGGTAGGGTAAAGAATACACGAGAAGTGTAGAGGGTATAATTGTAGGATGGGATAGGGTGGAGGATAGAAGGGTAGGGTAGAAGATGAGTTAGGGAGGTTATTTGGTAAAAGTCTTGAATAGGGTAGAAGATGGAAGGGTTGAGCGCAGACACGGTAGGGTAAAGGAAAGAATAGTGGAATATAGTGTAGAATTATAAGAGCAGGTAGGGTGGAGGATAGAATGGCAGGATAGAAGTTAAGTTAGGGAGGTTAATTGGTAAAAGGCCAGATTATGGTAAAAGATAAAAGGATAGTCTAGAGTATAAAATGGAGGGCAGATGATGAAGGGTAAGGTGTAGTATATAAGTAGAGTTAGGTAGGTTAAGTAGTAAAAGTCTTAAATGGCTTAGAAGATAGAAGGGTGGAGCACAGCACAGGCATGGTAGGGTAAGGAAAAGAACAGTGAAAAATGGGGTAGAATCTTCAGAGATGAACTGTAGGAGGGGGTAGGGTAGAGGATAGAAAGATAGGGTAGAAGTTGAGTTAGGGAGGTTAATTGATACAAGTCTTGAATAGAGTGGAAGACAGAAGGATGGAACACAGACACGGTAGGGTAAAGGAAACAAGAGTGGAATATAGGGTAGAATTGGGTGATGGGCAATGGTGATGGGATGAGTGGCAGATAGAAATGTAGGGTAGAAGTAGAGTTAGGGAAATAAATTGGTAAAATAGTTGATTAAGGTAAAAAGGGGAGGGTAGATGATAAGATGGTAGGGCGAAGGACAGGTGGTTAATTGGTTTAAAGGTTTGAATAGAGTAGAAGACAGAAGGGTAGAGAGATGTATAGGTAGGGTAGAAGATAGAGAACTGTACCTGAAAGGTTTTGACAGCATGGAACTTTGATAAAATTGTAAAGTGGCTTAATCTCTCTAATTGGAATACTAAACACGTACATATTCTCCAGTGCTGGGCTTTCCCGATTTGACTATGACTCCAAAAAGTCAGTAGACTTGGGGCAGAAGAAAGATGTTCCTTCAGTGTCAGCTGTTCACCCGCTGACACGGATATATCGTGCCCTGTTTTGAAGGTTGTGGAAGGTTTGTTGCTCTGGTTCACGCTCGGAGTCGTACAGGGCGAACATCCACACAATCACACAGAAACATTCATGCTAACGACTATATTTTGGAAGCTGAGTCTTCCAGCGTGATTTGATAAAACTCACGAGTGCATAAGTTGTCAGACGTTCCTGGAATGACAAGTGTCGCCGCTCAAGCTCCTCTGGCTTTGATGTTGGTTTCAAACTTGAATTGATGCTGACAGCAAACGCTGAGTGACGTATACGTTAGAAGGCCAGTTCCAGCGCTTCTCAGTGAAATGAGAGAAGAGAAAGAATAACTCAGCTCATGCTCAGTGAAGTTTAAGGTGTTTGTGAACTCATGATCAATGGGTTCGCTCATCATCACTCACGTCTTCACAGATGTGGATTAAAAAATTGTTATATTCATGGCTCACATTCCTGTTGCAAATTGTTTATTATTTTAGACTTGGAGAATTTGACCTCTTTTGTGAGCATCATCTGAGGGTTAATACAGTAGAATTTGGCGTCAACAGTGTCACAAACATCATAGTCGCGTCCGTATTACGATTTTTGTTACTTTCGTACCATTAATATTAACATTTTATGTACACAAACACCTTGACTCGATTAATTCCAGATCTTATCATGTGACATGACTTGTCAAATGATGAAAATATCAACTAAATAATAAATGCTTCACTTAACCTTTTTTTTTTTTTACATTGCCTTTCGGCTATATTCACATTGTTGCCTGAAGTGACCTAATATTTTTTTGGGGGGAAGTGGGGGAGGGGTGGCTGTATACCTCATATATGTAGTCTTTTCTGCATTGAGCAAGCATGCTAACTATTTGTTTGTTTATATTTATTTATGTGTACATTCACAGAATTATTTGAAGTGACCTGAATCGCTTCTTTTGTTGTTGTTGTTGAAACATCAGCTGTAGAAGCACAAATAAGATAAAAAAAACACTTTCTATCTAAATAAAAAAAAAAAAGAAAAATAAACATATTTAAGTTGAAAAATATTTTGAAGATATCAGATTCAGGTCACTTCAACAGTTAATGTGAATATGGAATACATGGTCAAAGATC
Organism: Thalassophryne amazonica; assembly: GCF_902500255.1. NCBI lineage: Eukaryota > Metazoa > Chordata > Actinopteri > Batrachoidiformes > Batrachoididae > Thalassophryne > Thalassophryne amazonica. The sequence continues at coordinate 24,898,132 of NC_047111.1, read as the reverse complement.
TGAAAATATGAATATAAACATCTAGATTTGAAAAAGAGAGAAAAAAACATTTTTTTTAAAAACAATCAGATTCAGATCACTTCTTCCTGTAGTGTGAACACAGCCTGTGTTCTGTCATGCAGCCCCGCTGACCTGACCCTAGATTCCAATCTTGCGTTGATCTATAGTTGACATCGGCTGATGAGGTTAGCCGGCCGGCAGGTGTGAGAGGAAAGCCTGCTCAGCCTTTCCGTCACCAGCCACGTTTGGCCTGGAGAGGGAGCTTTCGGGCGACGATTCTGATGGTCGAGGCCGGTGGGAAACAAATGACAGAGAAACAAACAAAGCTGTCAATCAGTAAATCACAGGGGACAGAGACGGAGACAAAGGGTGGACGGTCCTGCGATCCTGCCTCGGACCACGCTGGTGACTTCTCCCTCAGGTCTTCTTGAGTGCCTGCAGATGGCCGACCCTTCATCCCTCAGTGTGTTGTAGTGCACTTCTGGAACATTCTGGCCGAGGACCGTCCTATCAGACGCTCCAGTGTTTAAAGGGGGGACACCGCTGCCCTTTGCCCCACCCTCAGTCACCTGTGCTATGAAGCATCGGCCTTGGGGGCTTCTTTCCGTCCGTTCTGCAGGGACGGTGAATCTGATGTCTTCGCTGTCTTCCGAGGGGGACTCACTGGTTCGCTGGTGAGCTCATGGAGCGACGGCTCCTTATACATGGCAACTGTGTGACAAGCACAAACATTAATCAGTGTTTAATGAGGCGACCTCTGTGCAGCACAAAGTGACAACTGTGATTTTTACTGGAAGAGTTTGAATTTTTTCTAAGTGATTCACTGTTATGGAAATAAAGGGACACAAACCCTCAATGACTTTGGGCAGGAAGTGGGCGGCTCCTTTGGTCTTCTTCACACGGTTGCCCTTCATAACGTGACCGTCACGACTGATGCCGATATACCAGGAGCGGCCTGACTGGGTCTGCCGATAGAGCATGGAGGAGTATGTCACGTAGTAGTTCTCAAACACACTCTCCTTAAACTTGCACTCCGGAGTGAAGTGCTCCTAGGAAGGCACAGGAACGGGTGGAGAGCCCAAAAGAGCCAGAGACAGAAAAGTGAAACATTTAACTGCAGGTTACAGTTAATTGCAACATGCAAAATATACTATACAATATATACTATATTTTCCCCAAGTATAAGTTGCATCTTTTAATGCCCACCAAGGACGTAATAAAATCATCTGCGTTTATTTATTTATTTGTCTGTCTGTCTGTCTGTTAGCAGGATTACATCAAAACTACATTATATTTTGCATTCAGGTGATCTGGATCCAGATTCTGGATCAAGTTTCACTTTATATAGGCATGAAGGATTACGTCAAAACGACTGCTTGGATTTTGATGACATTTTCACCACAGATAGACATTAGGCCATGGAAGACTTCATTAAATTTTGGAGGTGATGTTGTGTGGGCCGCTGAAGAGGAGGTACTGCTGGCCCACCACCACCAGATGGCGCCCTGCTTGGAGTGCGGGCTTCAAGCACGAGAGGGCGTCGGAGCCGCTGGGAGTGACAGCTGTCACTTATCAGCACCAGCTGTCACTCATCCAACTCATCACCATAAAGGCCGGACTGCAACTCCACCTCCTCACCGAGAAATCAGCTACCACTCAAGGTAACCTTCTCTGCTGTGATTTTTCTGAGACTGAATATTGTTCTGTGTGCAGCCGTTTTCCTGTGGCTACAGTCTGAAGCTGGATTGACGGATAGTGTGAGCGCGACGTCTTCGCCTCTCACTCCTTCCAGGGAAGTGACTGACAGGAGCTGCACGGGTGAATCTGTTTCTGGAGGTGGAGGTTCTCCCTCCCAGAGGAACTGATCAAGGAAAGATTACTGGGTGTGTCTTCACACACCCACCATTAATTGTTTCTGTTCCTGCCAGCAGTACCTGGTCTGACAGCTGGAGACGGTGGCCACCTGGGACTCGGGACTTGGCGGCTCCGGTGTTCTTCAGATCCGCTGGCGGTGGAAGCCGTGTGGGATCCAGCTCTTCTCTGGACGGACGTCTTCTATCCTCGAGCCTGCCCACATGTCACCTTGTATATGATTGACTGTACTCCTCTATTGTTATTGTCTGTATTCCATTGTGCAATTCACAACATTAAATTGTTACTTTTTGGCTTATCCATTGTCCGTTCATTAACGCCCCCTGTTGTGGGTCCGTGCCACTACACTTTCCCAACAGGATTTCTTGGCCAGCGTCATGGATCCCGAGGGGCGTCAACCATCGCTTGAACAGCCAATGGAAGAGCGAGGTGAACAGGCGTCAGCAGGAGGTGTGTTAGGTGAGCTGCAGCAAATCCTAACCGCTTTCACTGCTCGGTTAGACTTAGTCACCAAGCAAAATGTTATTCTCAATCAGAGGATGGAGGATGGAGGCTATCACCGCCCAGGTGGGAGCGTATGCTTAGGGCGCTGCTGCAGCACCTCCTCCTGCTGACCGGAGGCCTGAAACAGACATTCCGCTGGTCGTTCAACGACCCCCCCCACCATCCCCTGAAGCTTACATAAGCCCTCCGGAGCCGTACGGAGGCTGTGTCGAGATGTGCGCGGACTTCTTAATGCAGTGCTCGCTCGTCTTTTCACAGTGTCCCGTCATGTACGAGTCAGACGCCAGCCGGGTGGCTTACGTAATAAATTTGCTTCGAGGAGAGGCACGCGCCTGGGCTACGGCGCTCTGGGAGCAGAATTCACGGCTCCTAACGACGTACACTGGGTTTGTGAGGGAGTTCAAACAGGTTTTTGATCACCCCCATAGAGGCGAATCTGCATCAAACTTGCTGCTGTCAATCAGACAGGGGAGTCGGAGTGCAGCGGCGTATGCAGTCGACTTCCGCATCGCGCCACCTTTGTAAATGGACTGTCTCCGGTCCTGAAGGAGCATCTACTGGCTAAGGACGAATCGTGGGATTTCGATGGGCTTGTTGATCTGGTTATACGATTAGATAACCGATTAGAGGAACACCATCGGGAGCAGGGTGGGGGGCGTGGCCGGGCACGAGCCGTCCCTCTTCCTTCTGGGTCCGAAAGGGTGCCGCCTTCCCCACGCTCCACAGCCCGTGACTCCCGTGTGGCAACAGCTCCCCCTGCTGACGAAGCTATGGACATGAGCAGGGCCAAAGTTAAAGCAAATAACAGACAACGGAGGCTGGCCCGTGGGGAGTGTTTTTTTCTGTGGCTCGAGTGAGCATCTACAGAGGAACTGCCCCAAGCGGTTAAACGACAACGCCCGCCCTTAGAAACTGGGCTAAGGGTGGGCCATAACACGCACGCGGGGAAACCCCGTAAATCAGCACGCATCCCACTTACGATCCTGAGTGGGGATCTGACCCTTCACGCCCCAGCACTGGTAGACACGGGGTCGGAAGGGAATCTGCTGGACAGCAGATGGGCAAGGGAGGTCGGGCTCCCTCTAGTGGCTCTACCTTCACCTTTGAAGGTACGGGCACTAGATGGCACCCTTCTTCCACTAATCACACACCAGACACAGTCAGTGACATTGGGGTGTCTGGTAATCACAGGGAGGAGATTGTGTTTTACGTAACACCTTCTACCTCCCGTGTGATTTTGGGTTATCCTTGGATGATAAAGCACAATCCCCGGATTGATTGGCTGTCTGGGGTTGTGGCTCAGTGGAGCAAAACCTGCCACCGGGAATGTCTCGGATCCTCGGTTCCGCCTGGTGTGATGGCTAGTGAGGAGGTCAAGATTCCCCCCAATCTGACGGCGGTGCCGGAGGAGTACCATGATCTTGCTGACGTCTTCAGCAAAGATCTGGCACTCACTCTTCCCCTGCACCGACTGTACGATTGCGCCATTGATTTGATCCCGGGCGTTGAGTACCCATCCAGCAGGCTGCACAACCTCTCACGTCCTGAGTGAGAATCAATGGAGACCTACATCCGGGACTCATTAGCTGCCGGGCTGATCCGGAACTCCACCTCCCCGATGGGTGCAGGTTTCTTTTTTGTGGGCAAGAAAGACGGCGGACTCCGTCCATGCATTGATTACAGAGGGCTGAACGAGATCACGGTTCGCAATCGATACCCTTTACCTCTGTTGGATTCAGTGTTCACGCCTCTGCATGGAGCCCAAATTTTCACAAAACTGGATCTTAGGAATGCGTACCACCTGGTTCTGATCCGGAAGGGAGATGAGTGGAAGACGGCATTTAACACCCCGTTAGGTCACTTTGAGTACCTGGTCATGCCGTTCGGCCTCACCAATGCGCCCGCGACGTTCCAGGCTTTGGTTAATGACGTCTTGCGGGACTTCCTGCATTGGTTTGTCTTCGTATATCTAGACGATATACTCATCTTTTCCCCGGATCCTGAGACTCATGTTACGCATGTACGTCAGGTCCTGCAGCGGTTGTTGGAGAACCGGCTGTTTTTGAAGGGCGAGAAGTGCGAGTTCCACTGTACTTCTTTGTCCTTCCTGGGGTTTATTATCTCCTCCAACTCCGTCGCCCCTGATCCAGCTAAGGTTGCGGCGGTGAGAGATTGGCCCCAACCAACAAACCGTAGGAAACTACAGCAGTTCCTCGGTTTTGCTAATTTTTACTGGAGGTTCATCAAAGGCTACAGTCAGGTGGTTAACACCCTGACAGCCCTGACCTCCACAAAAGTCCCCTTCACCTGGTCGGATCGGTGCGAAGACGCGTTTAGGGAGTTGAAATGCCGGTTTTCGACTGCGCCAGTCCTGGTGCAGCCCGATCCAAAACGCCAGTTTATAGTCGAAGTGGATGCCTCTGACTCAGGGATAGGAGCCGCGCTATCCCAGAGTGGGGAGTCCGACAAGGTTCTCTACCCATGTGCCTACTTTTCCCGCAGGTTTGACACCGGCTGAAAGGAAATATGTCACCAATCGGGAACTTCTTGCGGTGAAGGAGGCTCTGGAGGAGTGGAGACACCTGTTGGAGGGAGCTTCGGTACCATTCACGGTTTTCACAGACCATCGGAACCTGGAGTACATTCCGACCGCCAAGCATCTGAATCCCAGGCAAGCCCGCTGGTCACTGTTCTTTGGGCGTTTTGACTTTCAGATCACATACCGTCCCGGGATGAAGAACCAACGGTCTGACGCCCTGTCCCGGGTGCATGACTGCCATCCTCACGATAGTGGACCGGTTCTCCAAGGCAGCCCACTTCGTGGCCCTCCCGAAGCTCCCGACGGCGCAGGAGACTGCAGACCTCCTGGTCCACCACGTTGTGCATCTGCATGGGATTCCATCGGACATTGTCTCAGATCGTGGTCCTCAGTTCTCCTCCCAGGTCTGGAGGAGTTTCTGCAGGGAACTGGGGGCCACCGTAAGTCTCTCGTCTGGGTACCACCCCCAGACGAACGGGCAGGCAGAGCGGACGAACCAGGAACTGGAGCAGGCCCTCCGCTGCGTGACCTCCGCGCACCCGACGGCCTGGAGCAACCATCTGGCCTGGATCGAGTACGCTCATAATAGCCAAGTTTCATCTGCCACCGGCCTTTCCCCGTTTGAGGTATGTTTGGGGTACCAGCCCCCATTGTTTCCGCTAGTGGAGGGAGAGGTCGGGGTGCCCTCGGTCCAGGCCCATCTGAGGAAGTGCCGTCGGGTGTGGCGTACCGCCCGCTCTGCCCTGCTCAAAGCCCGGACGAGGGCTAAGGCCCATGCAGACCGCCGGCGTGCCCCGGCCCCTACGTATCAGCCCGGGCAGGCGCTTTGGCTATCTACAAAGGACATCCCCCTGCAAGTGGAATCCCCAAAACTAAAAGACAGATTCATAGGACCTTTCACCATCACTAAAGTTCTCAGTCCAGCCGCAGTGAAGCTGGCAGCTGCAGCTTCACTGCGGATTCATCCGGTCTTTCATGTGTCACGCCTCAAACTCTGCCATACCTCTCTGCTCTGTACCCCTGGACCGGCGCCGCAACCTGCCCAGATCATTGATGGGGAGCCGGCTTGGACTGTGCGCCGGCTCCTGGACGTCCATCGGAAGGGCCGGGGGTTGCAGTACTTAGTGGACTGGGAGGGATACGGACCCGAAGAACGCTCCTGGGTGAAGAGGAGCTTCATCCTGGACCCGGCCCTCCTGGCCGACTTCTACACCCGGCACCCGGACAAGCCTGGTCGGGCGCCAGGAGGCGCCCGTTGAGGGGGGGGGTCCTGTTGTGTGGGCCGCTGAAGAGGAGGTACTGCTGGCCCACCACCTCCAGATGGCGCCCTGCTTGGAGTGCGGGCTTCAAGCACGAGAGGGCGTCGGAGCCACTGGGAGTGACAGCTGTCACTTATCAGCACCAGCTCACTCATCCAACTCATCACCATAAAGGCCGGACTGCAACTCCACCTTCTCGCCGAGAAATCAGCTACCACTCAAGGTAACCTTCTCTGCTGTGATTTTTCTGAGACTGAATATTGTTCTGTGAGCAGCCGTTTTCCTGTGGCTACAGTCTGAAGCTGGATTGGCGGATAGTGTGAGCGTGACGTCTTCGCCTCTCACGCCTTCCAGGGAAGTGACTGACAGGAGCTACACGGGTGAATCTGTTTCTGAAGGTGGAGGTTCTCCCTCCCGGAGGAACTGATCAAGGAAAGATTACTGGGTGTGTCTTCACACACCTACCATTAATTGTTTCTGTTCCTGCCAGCAGTACCTGGTCTGACAGCTGGAGACGGTGGCCACCTGGGACTCAGGACTTGGCGGCTCCGGTGTTCTTCAGATCCGCTGGCGGTGGAAGCCGTGTGGGATCCGGCTCTTCTCTGGACGGACGTCTTCTATCCTCGAGCCTGCCCACACGTCACCTTGTATATGATTGACTGTACTCCTCTATTGTTATTGTCTGTATTCCGTTGTGCACTTCACAACATTAAATTGTTACTTTTTGGCTTATCCATTGTCCGTTCATTAACGCCCCCTGTTGTGGGTCCGTGTCACTACACTTTCCCAACAGGTGATCCAGATCCAGATTTGGATTCTGGATCAAGTTTCACTTTATATAGTCTTTGAAGGATTACATCAAAACTACTTCTCACCAAATTTGCACCACAGATACATATTAGAGCACGGAAGACTCCATTAAATTTTGGAAGTGATCCTGAACTGGGTTGGTGGATGTCAGAAAGCTGGTGTACTTTTAAAAAATTGTCATCTATTCTTTCATTGTTGGAGGTTACGTGTTTAGTGCCTTTATTCCTGGTAAAGTCCAATATAAATAGTAATTAGAATAATTATTATTAATAATGAATGTGTTTTTTTGTGATGTAAGTTGCACCAGTGTGTGTGTGTGTGTGTGTGTGTATATATATATATATACACACACACAAAATGAATTTGGTTGCTATGAAATATATATATATATTTCATAGCAACCAAAGCACTAAACAAAATAAACTCCAATAATAAGAATAAATGCCAATAATAAGAAGTACATTTCAAAAATGCAAAAAAAGTATTAAATTAAAAGTAAGTCCCCTTGGCTGCTCCCTTGTTTTGGGGACTTGGGGTCGCCACAGCAAATCCGAGGTGGATCTGAATGTTGAATTGATTTTAGTTTTAGTTCAGGTTAATTTATTACAGATATGTCAGAAAACATATGAACAAAACATTCTAAATACACCCACATCTACATATCTTTAACACCAAAGAGATTTAAATATATCCATACATATACACATACATACATACCAACATATTTACATATACACATACTCATAATTTTTTCCCATTTTTATTTTCATGTTTCCTTTTTAGTGAATATTTACAAATAAAGTAAATAAAAGTCATCAATAGTAAATGAAATAAATATTTTCCTAATGTTTATACCCTGTCTATATACCCATACTCTGCACATATAATATACCTACACATGCATATGGCAGTTTCATGCTAGATGCCCTTCCCGACGCAACTCCACATTGTATGGAGAAATGTGTCAGGGGTGGGGTTTGAACTGAGAACCTCCTGCACTGAAACCAAGTGCACTAATCAGTTGGCTACCACCCCCTGCACAAAAACCTTAAATTAATGAGATGAAAAAGGTGTAACTTATACTCCAGTGCGACTCTGCAAAATTGGGTAATTGCATGTTTTGTTTCACATTTAAACAAAGTTTTGTGGGAGTGGTTGACATAAATAGATTAAATAAATAAAATAAAATAAAAATTAAATGACAGCAGGGGTGGTGACCAAGTGGTTAATGCGCTTGGTTTCAGTGCAGAAGGTTCCAGGTTCAAATCCCACCCCTGCCACATTTCTCCATGTAATGTGGAGTTGCATCAGGAAGGGCATCCGGCGTAAAAAAAAAAAACCTGTGCCAATTCAACATGCAGATCCACCTTGGATTTGCTGTGGCGACCCCGAGTGCAAATAAGGGAGCAGCCGAAGGGACTTACAAAAAATAAAAATTAAATAATAACAATAATACTAATAGTAATATACAATCATAATAAATCTGAAATAAATAAACATAGCATTTTGTCTTTTTTAGTGTGTATACAGTGCAAAGAAATGTACAGAAATGAAATGATCTTCTATTGTTGTACAAATACAGATTTATGCCTTTAATGAAAGCATGCTACTGCCACGGGTGAAACTTGGGACACACTAAATTTGAGCAAACGTCAGCGAATTTCATTAGCTGAAGTTGAAACCGAAAACTTGACTCGGTTGTTATTCATCATCCTCTGCCCCCAGCATAACCTCAACCCAGCCTAAATGTTGACTGGAGATATGAACTGACACACATACACATCTCACTGGGTCTTGACAGAGTCCTTCCTCTGTCACAAAGCAAAGCCAGTCTGCTGGACTGATTGCCTGAGCGCAGCAGGACCGAAACGGCTCAGCAGAGCATTTATCTGGAACTCAAGAAGACAAACAGGAGCCAACGGATCAAAACCTGGCATGACTGAGTTTTAATAAAGTACCCAAAGTAGATTGAGGTGAGACCTTCAGTATCACACTCATCACCTTTGTCCTTCAAAGGATGTCTCCATCCGGTCCTCGCTGCCCCCCCACACCTTCAACAACCAGTTAACTCCAATAAATAAATAAATAATTTCGCTTCATGCCGCCAGTACCACATCTCAGAGCTATTAAAAGCTCCTCTGACAGGTTTTATACCTTGTGCTGTCCTCACATAAAGAGGATGGGATCGATACGTGATCCCCTTCGTTTATTATTCATCAGGCCAGAGAGCAAGACGGGTGAAGGGAGGAGGGCAGACAGGAAGGAGAGCAGAAGAAAACTTGGAGAGGACAGAAGGATAACATAGGAGATATAGAAATGAGAGACCAGGAGCTGACCAGGACTTAGGATTTTGTTCTGCAGCACCCAACGACCCGACACGGAGTCCAGCAAAAGCTCCTCCAGCTCAACCTGTGCAGTGACCCCAACGCCAAACTTCCTCAGTCACCTTTAATCATCGGTTTCTGAATCTGTGAGGCAGCTTCAAGAAACTCCCAGAACAGTCACGCTGATGTTTTTCATCATGTTTGTGCTGAAGTAGAAAATGGTCAGTGAAGTGCGTTTCACATCTGCACAACACATTTTACAGCACCTCCTCACAAATGTACTGAAAGATGGTTGTCTGGGTTCTGTGCCATGCAAACCTCCGACCTGCACTCCAGGAGCAACCCAGGGAGTAAGGGCCATGCTCAAGATTGCCTGGTTAAAAATAATGTGGTGATGATGCAGAGAAATCATTAACACATTAAACACTTATGTTACTTTAACACAAACAGAGCATTCATGAAGTTGTGTAACACAACAGAAGATTATAATTCCTTTACAGTTACTGTGAGTGTCTTGGTGGCTCCCCCCAGCTAACAGGCTAACCTTAGTTTGGGTGTTCATTAGATCTTTTTTGGGGGGGGGGGGGGGGGGCTGAGCTGTGGCTCTCATAAGTTTTGCTTTTGTGTGGGCATTAAAAATTATGACCTGCTTATTTAATCAGTAATTGTGGAATAACTGGGCCTAATGTCCTCAAGCTGTCAATAGCTGCTATAAATGCTAATGCCATTAACCTATTACCAACAAGCTCAGCTAACAGGCTAACCTCAGTTCAGGTATTTTTTTAATCATATTGTTGGGGGCTGAGCAGTGGTTCTCATAACAGTTTTGTTTTGTGTCAGCATTAAAAATTCTGACTTATTTCATCAGTAATTGCGGATTGACCAGACCCAACTTCCTCAAGACACTGACATCTGCTATAAATGCTAATATCATTGCCATCTTACCAACAAGCTCAATTAACAGACCAACCTGGTTCTGGAATTTGTTTAAACATATTTTGGGGGGGTTTAGCAGTGGTTCTCATAGCAGCTTTGGTTTGGTGTAATTATTAAAAATGATCCCCTCTTATTTCCTCAGTAATCCTGGATTAACAACCTAACATCATGAAGCTACCGATAGCTGCTACAATTGCTAACACAGTTACCATCAAAAATTACATCACATGATAATTTCACTTGACGGAAATGCTGGTGCATAGACATGTTACATTATGTGTTCTGACAATTAACCAAACAACAACATAGCTATTATTGCAGATATTTGTAATAAAATGCTTTTAAAAATGTGTCGGAGGAATCTCATTCTTGCCGCTTGTATCTGGGATCTGATTCGTTTGGTCATTACCAAAAGCTCATGACCATAGATGCCTTTACGGTGTTAAATCTCACGCGTAATCACGTTCTCGCTGGGGAGGCCAAGATTTCATTGTCAGTGTAAACAAGCGTTTGCGGGTGGTGGAGTGGACAAGCAACAAGCAACTAGGGTTGCCAACTGTCCCTTGAAAAACGGAATCGTCCCTTATTTGGAAATAAAAGTGTGGGTTCCGTATTGACCTGAAACGGGACACAGTTTGTCCCGTATTTCTGTGAGAATCAAAAAGTCTGTAAAATGTCAATGGAATTGACTGGCGCTTTATATGGAAACTTACGGTAAATTTGATCCCAGCCTCTCTCCTGCTTTTCACCAATGAGCTGACAGACACGAGTTGACAATACAGAATCACTCTTATCTCATTGGTCGAGGGACATCTGCTCGCAAGAAGATACCGACGTCATGAGCCGACGACGGTCGCTGGACGACAATAACAAAGCAGCATGGCTGATATCGATACAGACACCGACACTGGCACTGCACATATTCCTACGGACAGCAATGTCTGTAACGTCGTTACTACTCCTCCTAAAAAACAAAAAAAACAAAAAAGAATGCAAAAATACAGGGGAGAATGAGAAAAGGAAAATGGCTGGGTGGAAAAGGTGCGCGACAACAGTATTGTTTACTTTTCAGACTATTTTTTGCATTTTTTATTACACTAAATGTGTAAATGTGCACTGTTACATTGTTTTGTACTGTTACATTGTTTTGGATGATGCAAATTTTCTATTGTTTTTTTTTTTGTTAATTTATGCAATTTTAAGTTAAGCAATAGCACTACAGAGATTTATTTTTAAAGAAGACAATGCTCATATTGAAATCAATCAATCAATCAACTTTTTTCTTATATAGCGCCAAATCACAACAAACAGTTGCCCCAAGGCGCTCCATATTGTAAGGCAAGGCCATACAATAATTATGAAAAACCCCAACGGTCAAAACGACCCCCTATGAGCAAGCACTTGGCCACAGTGGGAAGGAAAAACTCCCTTTTAACAGGAAGAAACCTCCAGCAGAACCAGGCTCAGGGAGGGGCAGTCTTCTGCTGAGACTGGTTGGGGCTGAGGGAAAAAAACAGGAAAAAGACATGCCGTGAAGGGGGGCAGAGATCGATCACTAATGATTAAATGCAGAGTGATGCATACGGAGCAAAAAGAGAAAGAAACAGTGCATCATGGGAACCCCCCCACAATCTACGTCTAAAGCAGCATAACCAAGGGATGGTCCAGGGTCACCCGATCCAGCCCTAACTATAAGCCTTAGCGAAAAGGAAAGTTTTAAGCCTAATCTTAAAAGTAGAGAGGGTATCTGTCTCCCTGATCTGAATTGGGAGCTGGTTCCACAGGAGAGGAGCCTGAAAGCTGAAGGCTCTGCCTCCCATTCTACTCTTACAAACCCTAGGAACTACAAGTAAGCCCGCAGTCTGAGAGCGAAGCGCTCTAATGGGGTAATATGGTACTACGAGGTCCCTAAGATAAGATGGGACCTGATTATTCAAAACCTTGTAAGTAAGAAGAAGAATTTTAAATTCTATTCTAGAATTAACAGGAAGCCAATGAAGAGAGGCCAACACGGGTGAGATATGCTCTCTCCTGCTAGTCCCCGTCAGTACTCTAGCTGCAGCATTCTGAACCAACTGAAGGCTTTTTAGGGAACTTTTAGGACAACCTGATAATAATGAATTACAATAGTCCAGCCTAGAGGAAATAAATGCATGAATTAGTTTTTCAGCATCACTCTGAGACAAGACCTTTCTGATTTTAGAGATATTGCGTAAATGCAAAAAGGCAGTCCTACATATTTGTTTAATATGCGCTTTGAATGACATATCCTGATCAAAAATGACTCCAAGATTTCTCACAGTATTACTAGAGATCAGGGAAATGCCATCCAGAGTAACGATCTGGTTAGACACCATGCTTCTAAGATTTGTGGGGCCAAGTACAATAACTTCAGTTTAATCTGAGTTTAAAAGCAGGAAATTAGAGGTCATCCATGTCTTTATGTCTGTAAGACAATCCTGCAGTTTAGCTAATTGGTGTGTATCCTCTGGCTTCATGGATAGATAAAGCTGGGTATCGTCTGCGTAACAATGAAAATTTAAGCAATACCGTCTAATAATACTGCCTAAGGGAAGCATGTATAAAGTGAATAAAATTGGTCCTAGCACAGAACCTTGTGGAACTCCATAATTAACTTTAGTCTGTGAAGAAGATTCCCCATTTACATGAACAAACTGTAATTTATTAGACAAATATGATTCAAACCACCGCAGCGCAGTGCCTTTAATACCTATGACATGCTCTAATCTCTGTAATAAAATTTTATGGTCAACAGTATCAAAAGCAGCACTGAGGTCCAACAGAACAAGCACAGAGATAAGTCCACTGTCCGAAGCCATAAGAAGATCATTTGTAACCTTCACTAATGCTGTTTCTGTACTATGATGAATTCTAAACCCTGACTGAAACTCTTCAAATAGACCATTCCTCTGCAGGTGATCAGTTAGCTGTTTTACAACTACCCTCTCAAGAATCTTTGAGAGAAAAGGAAGGTTGGAGATTGGCCTATAATTAGCTAAGATAGCTGGGTCAAGTGATGGCTTTTTAAGTAATGGTTTAATTACTGCCACCTTAAAGGCCTGTGGTACATAACCAACTAACAAAGATAGATTGATCAAATTTAAGATTGAAGCATTAAATAATGGTAGGACTTCCTTGAGCAGCCTGGCAGGAATGGGGTCTAATAAACATGTTGATGGTTTGGATGAAGTAACTAATGAAAATAACTCAGAACAATCAGAGAGAAAGAGTCTAACCAAATACCGGCATCACTGAAAGCAGCCAAAGATAACGATACATCTTTGGGATGTTTATGAGTAATTTTTTCTCTAATAGTCAAAATTTTGTTAGCAAAGAAAGTCATGAAGTCATTACTAGTTAAAGTTAATGGAATACTCAGCTCAATAGAGCTCTGACTCTTTGTCAGCCTGGCTACAGTGCTGAAAAGAAACCTGGGGTTATTCTTATTTTCTTCAATTAGTGATGAGTAGAAAGATGTCCTAGCTTTACGGAGGGCTTTTTTATAGAACAACAAAGTCTTTTTCCAGGCTAAGTTAAGATCTTCTAAATTAGTGAGACGTCATTTCCTCTCCAACTTACGGGTTATCTGCTTTAAGCTACGAGTTTGTGAGTTATACCACGGAGTCAGACACTTCTGATTTAAAGCTCTCTTTTTCAGAGGAGCTACAGCATCCAAAGTTGTCTTCAAAGAGGATGTAAAACTATTGACGAGATACTCTAACTCCCTTACAGAGTTTAGGTAGCTACTCTGCTCTGTGTTGGTATATGACATTAGAGAACATAAAGAAGGAATCATATCCTTAAACCTAGTTACAGCGCTTTCTGAAAGACTTCTAGTGTAATGAAACTTATTCCCCACTGCAGGGTAGTCCATCAGGGTAAATGTAAATGTTATTAAAAAATGATCAGACAGAAAGGAGTTTTCAGGGAATACTGTTAAGTCTTCTATTTCCATACCATAAGTCAGAACAATTGTGAGTGAAAATTTATTTTGCACTAAAAATAAATTGCTAAATAATAATTTGTTTTCCACGTGTTCATATCAGAACAAATGCATGTATACATCTACCTAAATTCAGGGTCAAGTCAACAGTCAAATGGTTAAAAATCGTTTCACACAGACGCTGGGAAGGGTGAAGGCAATGGTCAGTCGGCCGGTCGGCCCTGGCGGTGAGGTGTCCCTTATTTATTTTCAGAGAGTTGGCAACCCTACAAGCAACTTGTTTGCAACATTGCATCACTAACCAAAATATGTATTTAGGTGTTTAACTAAGATAATCATGAGTCTTTAATGTGAGTTTTATTTTTTTAAAAAGCGTGTTGCTGTTAGGATTGCATGTCGGGAAATGGTTCTTTTTGGGTATCCTTACGAACTGATTCAATCATCAACATCAATAGCCTTTTTGCTTAACGATTCCCTTATCGGCACCTCAGAGTGTCTGTTATTTTTGGGGATGTTTGTCAGGAAAATGATCATTTCTCTACATTGATTACAGACCCTGCAGCAGGTCTGTATAATCAACCATTTCTGCAGCGCGGCTTTGCTTTTAACCTTGAACCAGTGAAGCAGTGCTTCAATCTTCGATCTGCTGCTTTGTTGGTTCTTTGTTTTATTTCACTTTATCTTAGTTTTTCCCCGCTAAAACCCTAAAGAGCTTATGTCTGTGAGTAATATTTACCTTTTTTTATGTTACACGGACCGGTTATGGTCTTCTGAAACAGTTGATAGATGTATTTTATAACTTAAAACGGGACCGCTAGCGCGTTAGCATGTCTATGGCATTTTCAGTGTTAAAGTTAGTATTATGCTGAGCCATTATCAAGCCTCCCTCCCCAGCGTACAAAGGATTTTGGGATACTCTAAAACCATGAATAGGAGCATAAACTGACTGGTAAATTGAAAGCCTCACCTTCCGGCTCAGCTCATTCTTTACCACGATGGTCCAGTACAACGTGTGTAAAATGTCAGACGTCACCCAAATCTGTGTGTCGATCTCCCACTTCAGTTTACCCCTACTCACGAACAAGACCCCGAGATACTTAAATTCCTTCACTTGGAGCAGTCTTTTTCAAACTTAGTATAATACGGTGACTGTATTTATTTGTTTTTTGAATCATTTCCATTATGCATTGTAACCGACGGGTATTTCTGCTACTATTTTAAAATTTGGGGTTAAAATTTATGTGTGCCAATAATTATGGCCAGGACTGGTGATGATCTTTGTTGATTGGAGCATTAAATATCCAGAGATGATCAAGCTAAAGCAGCTTTAGTGCTGCTCTAATAGCCCACCATTAACACTCATGGTTTGTGTTGCGTTTCATTGAACAGGTGCGTCTGTTTTTTTCTGGTCACATTGTAATATGTGATTAGTGAGAATCCATTTGCAGTGCTAGATGTCACCAGCAGGGCATGTGGTCGATGTTGTGGTTGAGCCAGATGTTAATGCGCTGCGATGTTATCCCATGTTACTTAAATCAGCAGGGTTATAAAGAAGAGCTTACAGAGGATGAGAGTGGCACTTAATACGGTCTAGTTCCACCCGCCAGCGGTGTGCTTTATGGTCGCCATACACGGGGGCGTGAAGTTTGCATGACAAGCACAGAGTGGATGATGATGCACGAGGACTTGTGGCTCTATAATGAAGTGTGACAGCTGGAAGGGGCCTGTCAATATAATGCAGCCCAAAGGGCGCCAGTCACTGACGTTCAACTGTCAATCACCACTTAAGAAAAGTGCCACGAAACGTCATATCTTTAGTCCATCACAGGTTTTTTCTTTCCTAAGTGCTCTTAATAAGCTCACTGGCAAAATGTCTATAATTATCATTATACTTCTGTACTTCATCACTTTTTTCCAGCAGTTATTTTGTCCGCTACCTTTTCTAATTTCCCCCCTTTTGAGAAGGTGGGGGTTGGTGGGGAGCAGTAGGTTGCAGTAATAGAAGTACTGCGATGGAGTTGTGCTGCTGGTGTTGTCCTGCATGTCAATGCGAAACACTCTTGCAATGACAAAGGACATAGTGTTTCTTCAGAAGCAGAGACAGGCTCCTCATACCGATAGCTGCTTACCTATCTTACCAACAAGTTCAACTAACAGGCCAACCTGGTTTAGGTATTTGTTTAAACATATTTTTTTGGGATTGAGTGGTGGTTTTCATTGCAGACTTGCTTTGGTGTGGGCATTAAAAATTATCATTCACTTATTTCCTCAGTAATCATGGATTAACAACCTGACATCATGAAGCTACCAACAGTTGCAGAGTTGTGTTGCATTAACAAGAGCAACCAAGCATGGGAAATGCTGGCACGTACATGAGAGGGTTGTGGAAAAAAGAGGATTGACTTCAAACAGTTTTACAAAAAATTGACTGAACTCACATCTTATCCTCTTTAAAATCATCTCCTTTGAGTCTCAAACAATTGTCAATCTTCTTCCTGTAAACTTCAATCCACCTCCAGAAGGGTTTTTCAAGAATCCTCTCAGTCTCTGTCATCACAGCTCTTTTGTTGGCCTCCACATCAGGAAATCCCGTCCACTTGATTCACTTGGAAATAGGAAAATAGTGTGAAGTCTCGCAATTACAGGGATTGCTCCAGAGTTAGCATGTTCCTCTCCACCAGAAACTGTTGGATGTTCTCGGCACTGTTCTGGATGTTCTTGAACATGTATTGATTCTTGAACTCTTATTGATTCCCAGTTTGAATGACTGGTAGAAGCTCAAAATGAGCAATGTCCATCCATCCATCCATCCATGTTCTTTCGCTTTATCCGGAGTCGGGTCGCGGGGGCAGCAGCTCAAGCAACGCCGCCCAGACCTCCCGATCCACACACACACCTCCCCCAGCTCCTCCAGGGGAACCCCAAGGCGTTCCCAAGCCAGCCGAGAGATGTAGTCCCTCCAGCGTGTCCTGGGTCTTCCCCGGGGCCTCCTCCCAATGGGACGTCCGGAACACCTCTCCAGTGAGGCGTCCAGGGGGCATCCGGAAAAGATGCCCGAGCCACCTCAACAATTGAGCAATGTCATCGATTAAAAACAAAACAAAAACACTTTGATTTCATCTTCTTTGCTTCCTAAAGTCTTGATGATGCTTGGCTTTTCTGGTGACACCTCTGCCACTTTGGCTCTTATATGAATATCCACAGTGTCTCCTGAGCCGGCTCAAATTCTCATGGAGGCGTTTGCTTGATAATAAGTGTTTGACAGATCACGACACTTTGCTATTTCTGGACCTGGGATGACAGCTTTGGCACCATCTTTGCACACACATTGTGCATTTTGACATTTCTAGTGATGATGCTCCACACAGTGTTCTTTTTGATGAAAAGTTCATCTCCACCTTGAGTCCACAAATGTGATTTGCTGCGCACGCTCAGTTTTGTGTCAGCGGTCACTCTTTGAACCTCATGTGTCATCCAATACACATGTACGTGGCATCATTTCGTTCCTTTAGACCTGCTGCAACACTGCAGTATATGCATTTGGAAGGTGTTTGCTAAACTTGACAAACAATTTCAAATTACTTCTCTGCTCATGAGTCAGAGTATTGTATTTTCTGGACTATGCTCACCTTTAAAAATTATAGAAAATTCTAAAATTAAAATAATAATAATAATTTATGGAGGGCTTTTCAAGAAACTAAACAAAACAAACTCCAATAATAAAGGTACTCTGCAGTGATAAAAAAACAAAAAACGGAAAACAAATTTAAGATTAAAAAAAAAATCAAATGAGCTGATTTTATTGCAGTTTTTCCAACACGATCTACCAGCAAACCAATTGTCCATCTGACAAATTCGTCTGTCCAAACTGTGTCAAATATAATCCAATTTTGTGTCTATCTCACATTTATTTGTGCCTGTTGCTTATTTTTGGAATTTGACTGTCCGTGTGTTACAGAAGACAAGCTGCAAGTTTCCTGAATAAATCCACTTCTCCAAGTTGCTGTTGGCCAGAGATCTGTGTCTATCTGATGATTTCTTTTGTCCAAAGTGAGCAAACTGACATCCAGTATGTTGTCCGACACAAGTTAATTTATCCATCTTGCTTATTTTTGGATAAAGGCCTTATGTTATGTAACAGCACAGGCTGCAGTGTGCACAAGTGCTGCACTAAGATCAGAGAGAGAAGTAAGTGCCACATACACGGAAAAAGGTGCAACTTGTACTCCGGTGTGACTTGTATACATTTTCTCCTCTTCACAATTTATTTTTGACAGGTGCAACTGATACTACAGAAAATAAAGTCCTGCATAGGCCCTGACGAGAAGCACTGGGAAAGTGCTTATCCCTGGATAAGTTGTTGCGTGACTCATGGTGCAACAACTTCAACTAGGCAATGCATAAATGTGTAAAACTAATTGCACAGTGGAAGCAACCAAGACCAACCGTATGTGTTGCAAAGGACTGACACATCCGCCTGTACAAGCTGTGTATACGGAGCACACAGCAGCGGGCTCCGTGTTGGCACTTTGGACACGTACCTCGCACAGCGGAGACCGTGTCATTGTTTACACAGAGTCAGGTCCATGTGAGCTGCACTGCAGCTATCGACGGGCACTGAGGAAATACCTTCTGTGTGTTTTTGCAGACACAAGGTACCAGAGTCCAGTGCATCATAATCAGCAGTGCACAACACAAGAAGTGCATGTGCAACTATTCAAGATTCATCTCATGCACACATGCAGATAACACCTCTCACATCAATCACATGTACCTTTATTTAAATTAGTCTACACCCCCCCCTCCACACACACACACACACACACACACACACACAGTTAGGCTCATATATCTGGATATGGACAAGGTGCCTAAAAATGTGCACAGCACTGTATTTAATCCCTCATGTTGCGCAACAAGAACAGCTCTAACTCTCAAAGTTTAACGCAATGGATCTCCTAAAACCAAAATAACATGAGATTATAATGTATGACAGCAACATAAATACCAAACTGAACATGAAATTTCTTTCTAAGCCAAAAGTGCATTCATTACAGCTGGGATATTTTGTGCAACATATTTAATGATAGATTGGATGTCATTTGTGACTGAGGTTACTTCCTTCTACTTACAGAGGTATAGAGGTATCCTTCACTGTTCATAGCAAGGTACAATCCCGTTTTTGCCCCCTGGATTGCCACAATCCGTAGTCCCACAGGAATTAAGTTGAACTGTGCTGCAGTGGGGGAAAAAGTTAGAAAGAGAAAGTAAAGAAGTGACCGTGACATCATGAACCCCAAAGAGAAGTGGCATTGTCACCAGAGGGTTGCCTTTTTGATCCCTTGACTGGGAGGGCAAAAAATTGCTGAGTATACCATCACTAAAGTGACCATGAGAAAGGCAAAGTTGCTTCCTGTGTAAAGCTGAGCTCCTGGCATGTGAGCTTTAAACTCACTATTTATACCTTATGGTTGGAGGGGTGATTGAGAAATTCTGAGCCCGACCCCAAAAATGTAGAGCATGGTTCTCCATCCCTTGCATTCCAAAAGTCCAACACTTGGCAACATTCCACCCAGTGAGTCAAAACTTCACACATTCACACATTCTTGATTTTAATCACACACGTTCTTGTCACACATTCTTGATTTTAATCAAAAATGTGGCTCAAAACGTCTCAATCACCCTTAGTATTTGTAGGTAAACATACAAATAGCTTGACCTGGCTGTGGCAGATGGATGGTTACTTTTGAAAGGTGTTGATAGACAGGTTGTCTGTCTGGTTGGTTGATATATAGGCCTAATTTGCCACATCCAGCACACCATGAAACCTCCTTGGGTCCTGGATGACAACCACCCAGACAGACAGCCCGTCCATCCCCATCTCTCAAAGTAAACATACATCTGCCACAGCCTTGGCCTTTCCCGTTGGTGGGTTTCTCAGCACTGAGGTACCTGGATAACGGATCATACCCAGACAAATGCACTAGTGTGGCAGAGAAATGCACAAAGTTGTAGCAGACGTTCTCTCACAGTGCAAGTGGTAGTCCTTATCTGAGTCTCTGTTAGTAACTGTAGTCTGACACAAAGTCATTCCAACAATTCTCAAGTATCCTCTGAGGAGACCTAGTCACCAAAGACATCCAGTAGTTTGCCTTAAGTGAATGGTTAGCCTCCAAGTCTCACAAATATATACAAATACAGTAAGTGCAAAGACCCTAAAGACTTTCACTTCTCTTGCAAAGATATCTGCAGTGCCAAACACCTTTGTATTTCCTTAAACCAACATTTTTTCACAGACGTAGGTTCTCTAGTGAACAGCTGATTGGGGCAGAGAATCTAGGTAGATTGTTGGGGATAAAGTGAGGCAAATAAGTATTTGATCCACTGTCGATTTGTAAAAGAGACCTTAATATTTGGTACAGAAAACTTTGTTTGCAATTACAGAGGTCAGACGTTTCCTGCAGTTCTTGACCAAGTTTGCACACTGCAGCAGGGATTTTGGTCCACTCCTCCATACAGATCTTCTCCAGATCTTTCAGGTTTTGAGTTTCGGCTCCCTCCAAAGATTTCTATTGAGTTCAGGTCTGGAGACTGACCAGGCCACTCCAGGACCTTGAAATGCTTCTTATGGAGTCCCTCCTTAGTTGCCCTGGCTGTGTTTTTGGGGTCACTGTCATGCTGGAAGACCCAGCCATGACCCATCTTCAATGCTCTTACTGAGGGAAGGAGGTTGTTTGCCAAAATCGCACTCTACATGACCCCACCCATCCTCCCTTCAATACGGTGCAGTCTTCCTGTCCCCTTTGCAGAAGAGCACCCCCAGGGTATGATGTTTCCACCCCCATGCTTCACGGTTGGGATGGTTTTCTTGGGGTTGTTCTCATCCTCTAAACATGGCAAGTGGAGTTGACACCAAAAAGCTCTATTTTGGTCTCATCTGACCACATGACCTCCCATGCCTCCTCTGGATCATCCAGATGGTCACTGGTGATCTTCCAATGGGCCTGGACATGTGCTGGCATGAGCAGGGGACCTTGCTGCCCTGCAGGATTTTAAACCATGACAGCATCATGTGTTACTAATGTAATCTTTGTGACTGTGGTCCCAGCTCTATTCAGGTCATTGACCAGGTCCTCCCATGTAGTTCTGGGCTTTCTCAGAATCATCCTTACCCCACGAGGTGAGCTCTTGCATGGAATCCCAGACCGAGGAAGACTGACTAGATTATGTAGTGTTTCTTTGATTTTCTAATAATTACTCCAAAAGTTGTTGTCTTCTACTAAGCTGCTTGCCTGTTGTCCTGTAGTCCATTCCAGCCTTGTGCAGGTCTACAGTTTTGTCCCTGGTGACCTTAGACAGCTCTTTGGTCTTGGCCATGGTGGACAGGTTGGAGTGTGATTGACTGACTGTGTGACAGGTGGTAACAAGTTCAAACAGGTGCAATTAATACAGGTAAATAGTGCAGAATAAGAGGGCTTCTTAAAGAAAAACTAACAAGTCTGTGAGAGACAGAATTCTTGCTGGTGGGTAGGTGAGCAAATACTTATTTCATCCAATAAAACACAAAATTAATTATTTAAAATCATACAATGTGATTTTCTCCTTTTTTTTTTTAACATTCTGTCTCTCACAGTTAAAGTGTACCTATGATAAACATTACAGACCTCAACATTCTTTGTAGGTGGGACAACATGCAAAATTTACAGTGGATCAAATACTTCTGCGTTCTGCTCCTATTGGCTCCATTGGTCATATTATTGCTGTCATTGTAGCAGTGTCTTAATTTTTGGGTCTGTATGATGTCTGTGTGCAAATGGAAAGGGACACACTCACAAAAGGAGCTGCCTTCATCCCTCGTGCTGTCCAACGTGCCGTCAGGCTGGATCTGCAGGTAGTATCCATGCTGGCTGTACAGTCGGGTAACGATTCCTTTCAGCTGTGGCTCTGCAGGTGAACAATGGAATTCAGTATTAGATCAGGCAGGCGAGGACAGCAAAGACAATGACTTGTGTTTGTCAAGTTTTTAAAGAAAATAATCACACATGAGTTTAACTGCAGGCAGAAGCATGGCTTAGCGGTTAGCACTGTTGCTTCACAGCAAGAAGGCCGTTGGATCGATTCTTTTCTGTGTAGAGTTTGCGTGTTCTCCAAGTGTTTGTGTGTGTTCCATCCAGGTGCTCCGGCTTCCTCCCACATCCAAAGACATGCAGGTTAGGTGGATTGGGAACTTTAAATTGTCCGTAGGTGTGCGTGCGGGTGTGAATGTGTGTGTTTGTCTATATGTGGCCCTGCGACAGAGTGGAGTCCTGCCCTGTGACTGTTGGGATAGGCTCCAGCCTGCATGACCCTTGATTGTGGTAAACAGTTGAAGATGGGTGAGCGCGTGAGTTTAATTGCAAAGCTGTGCAACATTTTATGATAAGTGTGCAGCATCTCGTCAACTTATCAAAGTGGAATCTATTCTTGACATGCTTATGATATCATAAAGTCTTACAACCATTTAGCCAGGATGACAGGCATACCTGCCAAACTACTATACACCTTGCATCCCGCCTCTGGACATGTCCAAACCATCTCAGTCTCGCCACTCTGACTTTGTCTCCTAATCCTGTCCATTCTCATGGACAATCGCAATGTTTCTAGCTCCGTCTCCTGCAGTAGAGAAGCTTGAATCTTCGACTGGACTGGGTTGCTTGACACGAGGACGTTTCGCTTCAAATCGTAGAAGCTTCCTCAGCTAAAATTCTTGCTCTGGTCGTCTGACTTCTGTCTTGACTCTTGTAGAGAAGAATAATCAAGAAGTCACAAAAGCTGTTGTTTTAAACCTAACCAGACCCCTCCTACCGAGAGGCAGACTGCTATAGGCTAGTGACTAAACAATAGCTTTAATTAGCACCTATTGTGCTCTAGTTAGCACCCTCCTAATGACAGGGCAGCTGCCCCTCATAATGATGGGATGGACCCTCTCCTGATGGCTCCCTTGACGACTCTGCTAATGACGTGAATGACTCATTACCATGAACAAAAGACTGAAACTGCTTTGACCGGAGTACCCCATTGTAAACAAGGGATAAAGCGTGTCTCAGACCCCCTCCGCGGTTAAGGCTGGGTTTCAAACGTTTCACAAACGTTTTCTGTTTGGACTGTGACGTTTTTATGATTGCAGAGAACAGGCAGCTCCAGACGGGTTTACAGAAAATCAACTCACACTGACCAATATCTGCTCTTTGGCTCAAACCACCCCCTTGAACACAAGCTCGGGGTGATCAGGACACTTCAACACAGAGCCCTACAGGTGCCCACAACTGCAGAGGGAAGGGCTAAAGAACAACAACTTGTCCGGAAAGCCCTCACAGTATGTGGGTACCCATGATGGTCCCTGGACAAAGTGCAGAAGTCCCAGAGAACAAAGAGACCAGATAGACAGGAGACGGAGACAAGAAGAAGAGGAGTGTCTCTCCCTTATTTAGCAGGAGTAGGGGAAAAACTACAGAGGATCTTCAGACAGCACAAAATCCCAGTTTACTGTAAACCGGTTAACACCTTGAGACAGAAATTAGTTCACCCTAAGGACAGGATCCCTAGTTACAAACAGAGCAATGTAGTGTATTCTATCAGATGTCAGGAAAACTGTAACGAACACTACATAGGTGAGACTAAGCAACCTTTACACAAAAGGCTATACCAGCACCGCAGAGAGGGCGCCAGTGGACCTCAGTCTGCAGTTCATCTCCACCTTAAAGACACTAACCACATGTTTGAGGACAAGGAAGTTAAAATATTAGCCAGAGAGAAGAAATGGTTTGAGAGAGGGGTCAAGGAGGCACAGTCACCGTTATTGGGCGTAAATAACCAGTCGGAGTCTTAGTCACTCTCCCACCACGAGTTGGAGGGAAGCTGACACAGATAAAGCATTTATGATGGAGGCTCTGGAGGAGCGGGTGTCCTCCCCTCCTATAAACGCCGCACATGGTCCTTTTACACGCTCCTCGTGGAGGAGCCTAGGGTGGTGTGCAATAAGACAGCGAACAAGTTCAGTAAAGGATCCAGAGATGAGACGTGCAGAACTATTTCTCACAGGAACCGTTCCTGTGCTGAGCCATCAGACTAACCGTGACCTGCTCCAAGATCTAAACACCTTTATCTCTCCCCCTTCACTTTCTCTCCTCATGTTGTTTCAGTTATATGTGCCTTCATCTCACCTGATTATGTCATACATCATCCAGTCAGAGTGAAATAAAGCAGCGTGAGGAACAGAATGAACAAATGAGACGACGTTGCGGTTTCATTATGAGTGATGACTTCATGTGGTTTGAAAACATATTCAGGCTTCATGGCGCCACCAACACACCAAGACAAGAAACGTAACATTTTATTAAAAGAGGTGGTTTTAATGTCAAATGTCTGACATGCTCTGAATTCTGATTTGCTGTAAGAAGGTGTGCATTCTGAATAAGTCAAAGTATTTCTTTCATATGGCCAGTGCTTCAGGGAACATCAAGAAAAACTAGGGATCAAAAGTCAAGGATGATGGTGATGCTGCTGGATGTGTTGACCCGCGACACAACTCCAATTAGAAGAGTGCAACATGCACAGTCTGCCAAGACCAACAGTTCACTTTTCTATGGTCCCTTGTTTTACAACAGATGCGTTTTTTTTTTTTTTTTACCTCTCTATCTCTGTGCATGCATATCGACGTGTACTGCATGCATGCAGATGTGTGCATGTGCAGTGTGTACATGTTGGAGGTGAGAATGATTTTGCGCTTTTCTCCAGTGTATTGTTTGATTGCGCTCCTAATAAAAAGAGAACATGGTTCCTTTTTCTAAAGTGGGCCACGAGCGCTACAGTGCTGCCGGGTAATTATCAACCTGTGGGATGATAGAGGGGAGGAGAGAGGAGGAGAGGAGCAAGGGAAGAAGTCATGAAAAGCAATTAACAACAGAGGCAAAGCTGAGGAGCGATTTGTCCAGAAATAAGAGAGAAAAACAGCAGTGCAGGGAGATACGAAGATTGCACTGACAAGTACAAGTGTATGAGAGCCGGAAAGAAGACGGTAAAACAGAGGAAACAAAATACAACCCCTGGCAAAAATTATGGAATCACCGGCCCTCGGAGGATGTTCATTCAGTTGTTTAATTTTGTAGAAAAAAAACCAGATCACAGACATGACACAAAACTAAAGTCATTTTGAAATGGCACTTTCTGGCTTTAAGAAACACTATAAGAAATCAGGAAAAAAATTGTGGCAGTCAGTAACGGTACTTTTTTAGACCAAGCAGAGGGAAAAAAAATATGGACTCACTCAATTCTGAGGAAAAATTATGGAATCATGAAAAAACAAAAGAACGCTCCAACACATCATAGTATTTTGTTTGCAACCATCTCTGGCTTTTATAACAGCTTGCAGTCTCTGAGGCATGGACTTAATGAGTGACAAACAGTACTCTTCATCAATCTGGCCCCAACTTCTCTGATTGCTGTTGCCAGATCAGCTTTGCAGGCCATGACATTGACCCTATGTGTCTTTTTGCAAGTAATGTTTTCACAGTTTTGCTCTATGGCAAGATGCATTATCATCTTGAAAAATGATTTCATCATCCCCAAACATCCTTTCAATTGATGGGATAAGAAAAGTGTCCAAAATATCAACGTAAACTTGTGCATTTATTGATGATGTAATGACAGCCATCTCCCCAGTGCCTTTACCTGACATGCAGCCCCATATCATCAATGACTGTGGAAATTTACATGTTCTCTTCAGGCAGTCATCTTTATAAATCTCATTGGAACAGCACGAAACAAAAGTTCCAGCATCATCACCTTGCCCAGTGCAGATTTGAGATTCATCGCTGAATAATGACTTTCATCCAGTCATCCACAGTCCACGATTGCTTTTCCTTAGCCCATTGTAACCTTGTTTTTTTTCTGTTTAGGTGTTAATGATGGCTTTCGTTTAGCTTTTCTGTATGTAAATCCCATTTCCTTTAGGCGGTTTCTTACAGTTTGGTCACAGACGTTGACTCCAGTTTCCTCCCATTCGTTCCTCATTTGTTTTGTTGTGCATTTTCGATTTTTGAGACATATTGCTTTAAGTTTTCTGTCTTGACGCTTTGATGTCTTCCTTGGTCTACCAGTATGTTTGCCTTTAATAACCTTCCCATGTTGTTTGTATTTGGTCCAGAGTTTAGACACAGCTGACTGTGAACAACCAACATCTTTTGCAACATTGCGTGATGATTTACCCTCTTAGTTTGATAATCCTCTCCTTTGTTTCAATTGACATCTCTCGTGTTGGAGCCATGATTCATGTCAGTCCACTTGGTGCAAAGCTCTCCAAGGTGTGGTTCACTCCTTTTTAGATGCAGACTAACGAGCAGATCTGATTTGATGTAGGTGTTAGTTTTGGGATGAAAATTTACAGGGTGATTCCATAACTTTATTCCTCAGAATTGAGTGAGTCCATATTTTTTTTCCCTCTGCTTGGTCTAAAAAGTAACCGTTACTGACTGCCACAATTTTTTTTTCCTGATTTCTTATAGTGTTTCTTAAAGCCAGAAAGTTGCCATTTGAAATGACTTTAGTTTTGTGTCATGTCTGTGATCTTTTTTTTCTACAAAATTAAACAACTGAATGACCATCCTCCGAGGCCGGTGATTCCATAATTATTGCCAGGGGTTGTAGAAAAGCACGGCGTGCTACGGCTCACCTGCAGCATGCTAAATTTAAATTTAAGGCTTGATGGTTCATTTCGTGTGACAATGGCAGCAGTTCATGTAAGTCAGGCAGAGTTATTGCTGCTTATTAATGATGCTGACAAAAGCATGTCAGACACGAGCAGCAGCAGATAGGACTCACACTGCCTCTGACACACATTCAATATTCACATAGGTGCTTCATTAGCACCGTGACAGGCAGCTAACAACAGTGGTGGGGGGTGGGTGGGGGGGGTGATGCAGTGCTGCAGGATGCTGCAGCCTCACCACGTTTTTTTTTACCCGACGCTGGGTTTAGGCGGGATGAATCCACGTCAGAGATGTCGTCAATGAGCCAGTCATCAATTTTGACCTAATCGGTACCATGTAAGGTGACGAAACGACACTTAGAATCCTGCCTCAGTGTACCACAGCCTACACGAAAATGCATGATAACCATTGCAGGGTGGTAACTGTAGCCAAGTAGAGGTCAATGAAGAATTACACAGAGGTCAAACTTTAAAAATGCTCCAATCATGTTAAAAACTACACCACATTATTTGTCTGATAGTGTGTGTGATGTGTATATGTGGCAAAGGGTATTACTGGTTGTGGGGAAGAAGGGGTGGGGATAAATAAGCTGATGCTTCACCCTACCCCTTTTCGGACGTGTTGGGTACACAGTAGGAACTTTTTTGTTGTTGTCTTTACTGATCTATCTTGTAATTGTTGTATCAAATGTTCGAAATAAACAGTTTTCATTCATTCATTCATAGTTTGGACTATCTATGACTAAATGTTCTGAAGTTATGGGGTAAAAACAGCAAATAGGGTTTTAAAAAGGAATAGTTTGCACCATGCATGTCATGCTTCGTTATCGTGTTACAGGGTAACATTAAGACACCTGTCTTAGAATCCAATGGACGTCAGTCTTTTTTGACCTTTATTTTGGAGACCAAACATTCAGCATAATCAAAACTATTTCATTTATTAATCATTTTATTTCAACCAATAATTTACGTTTTTTACTGAAATTGGAGCAACGTTAACTTTTGACCCCTGTACAAACTGAAACCTTTATTTTGGAGGCCCAACATTCAACACAGTCAAAATTATTTAATTTATTAATCCTTTTATTTCAACCAATAATTTGCATGTTTCTTTTTTTTACTGAAATTGGAGCAGCGTTAACTTTTGACCCCTGTACAAACTGAAACCTTTATTTTGGAGACCAAACATTCAACACAGTCAAAACTATTTTATTTATTAATCATTTTATTTCAACCAATAATTTGCATCATTTTAACTGAAACTGGAGCAACTTTAACTTTTTGACCCCTGTACAAACTGAAACTGACCTTTGCCACCATTTTTGCTGTTTTTACCCCATAACCTCAGAATGTTTAGTCATAGATTGTCCAAACTATACCTTTTTGGAATTGTTATGATCAGACAAATAATGTGGTGTAGGTTTTAACATGATTGGAGCATTTTCACATTTTGACCTCTGTGTAATTCTACACTGACACCTTTCCTGGCTAAAGCCATCACCCTGGGATGGTTATCATTCATTTTTGTGTAGGCCATGGTACACTGAGGCTGGATTCTAAGTGTTGATTCGGCATTTTAAATGATACCAAAAATCTGCTTGGCCCATGGGCGAATGTAATTATGAAGGACCAAGAGGAAAGTCATTGCTATTAACTGATCCTCAACACATTTTCCAGTGGACCCTCAAGTGAGGACAAAAACACTGAGGGGCTCAGACCAACTGTGGAGCATCTGACGATCACACGTGAAGACACGCTGGAGACAACCGGCACGACAGGACTACAAATCTGAACCAATTACTACCACCTAAGCTGAAATACTCTAGCCTCAGTATGCAGGTCAGGTCAGGTTTAGGAGCTTGTGTTGGTGCTGCACATCACCATATCCACCACACTATGGCTCCGTCTTGGGTTTTGGATGGCAACCACCCGGGCAGACAACAGGTCCATCACCATTTCTTAAAAGTAACTGTCTGCCGCAGTCAGGTGAAACGTGGGCATCTCCTTAGCCTTCTCCAATCACTGGGGTCCTCAACACTGAGGCACCAAGATGATGGATCACACCCAAAGAAACACACTACATGACCAAAATGTCATCAGTGATGTTCCTTCACAATGCAAGTGATGCTCCTCAACTTAGTCTCCTGACATGACCGTTCCTTTCACACAAAACCATTTCATTCCGATCCTCAAGAGTCCTAATAACAAAGACTTCCAGTCATTGTGTTAGCTCACTGGTTAGCATCCAAGTCTCACAATGTTACAGTAAAACGAAAAGCACCAGGATCCAGAAGACTTTGGCTTTTCTTCTTCTGCAAACATATTTGCATGACCAAATACCTCTGTCCAACAACTTCATGACCTCATGTATACCATGACCAACCCAAAAAAATAATACCTTCTCAGAGTGGTAGATGTTGAGGTAGGGGACGAGCAAAAATTGCACAGTGGGCAAAACTAGTTTTGTCTGGTTGAAAAGTATGACATTATTTGTTTGACTGCATGAATTTCAAAAAGGTAAAATAAACATTGCAGACTTAAATCAACTCTGTGACTACATATGTTCCCAACCCAAAGAGTGTAAAATCAACTCCATAATAATATTAAGTATAGCTGATCAACAACACTGCATTTATAATTATTAGACAAGTGAATATTATCACCTTTTTAGTCATATTTTCACCTCCAAGCTACATGAACCTGAATACTTCGTGGATTTAACCGTTCTCAGGGGATGTGTATTTGTGTAAGGAGGGAGGTTCGGACATGTTTGCAGTAAGAATGCCAAAATGTCTTTTAAGTGTAGGAACAGCAACAATACAAAGTGGTAAATGCATTTCTGTCCCAACTTTTTTTGGAATATGTGGCAGGTACTAAATGCAGGAGAGGATGTATATTAACAAATTAAATTAAGGTGATCACATAAAACATCAGACATCTTGGTTTCGTACTCTCTGCAGTTCAATAAAAGTCAAAGTAAACATAAGAATCGCCATCATTTTATTCTTCTTGCATATTGTCCCAACGTTTTCTGATTTGGGATTGTTTTTTTCAGCATGTTGTGACTTTCTTTTTGTTCCCATCGACCTTCCCTTTAACGTCCCCCTGCTTACACTGCCTTTGAATTTCTTCTTAACTTACATCCACCACATTACAACCCCTGGCAATAATTATGGAATCACCGGCCTCGGAGGATGTTCATTCAGTTGTTTAATTTTGTAGAAAAAAAGCAGATCACAGACATGACACAAAACTAAAGTCATTTCAAATGGCAACTTTCTGGCTTTAAGAAACACTATGAGAAATCAGGAAAAATAATTGTGGCAGTCAGTAACGGTTACTTTTTTAGACCAAGCAGAGGGAAAAAAATATGGACTCACTCAATTCTGAGGAATAAATTATGGAATCACCCTGTAAATTTTCATCCCCAAACTAACACCTACATCAAATCAGATCTGCTCGTTAGTCTGCATCTAAAAAGGAGTGAACACACCTTGGAGAGCTGTTGCACCAAGTGGACTGACATGAATCATGGCTCCAACACAAGAGATGTCAATTGAAACAAAGGAGAGGATTATCAAACTCTTAAAAGAGAGTAAATCATCACGCAATGTTGCAAAAGATGTTGGTTGTTCACAGTCAGCTGTGTCTAAACTCTGGACCAAATACAAACAACATGGGAAGGTTGTTAAAGGCAAACATACTGGTAGACCAAGGAAGACATCAAAGCATCAAGACAGAAAACTTAAAGCAATATGTCTCAAAAATCGAAAATGCACAACAAAACAAATGAGGAACGAATGGGAGGAAACTGGAGTCAACGTCTGTGACTGAACTGTAAGAAACCGCCTAAAGGAAATGGGATTTACATACAGAAAAGCTAAACAAAAGCCATCATTAACACCTAAACAGAAAAAAACAAGGTTACAATGGCCTAAGGAAAAGCAATCGTGGACTGTGGATGACTGGATGAAAGTCATATTCAGTGATAAATCTCGAATCTGCATTGGGCAAGGTGATGATGCTGGAACTTTTGTTTGGTGCCGTTCCAATGAGATTTATAAAGAAGAGAACATGTAAATTTCCACAGTCATTGATGATATGGGGCTGCATGTCAGGTAAAGGCACTGGGGAGATGGCTGTCATTACATCATCAATAAATGCACAAGTTTACATTGATATTTTGGACACTTTTCTTATCCCATCAATCGAAAGGATGTTTGGGGAGACACATAGGGTCAATGCCATGGCCTGCAAATAGTCCGGATGTTAATCCAATTGAAAATCTTTGGTGGAAGTTGAAGAAAATGGTCTATGACAAGGCTCCAACCTGCAAAGCTGATCTGGCAACAGCAATCAGAGAAAGTTGGAGCCAGATTGATGAAGAGTACTGTTTGTCACTCATTAAGTCCATGCCTAAGAGACTGCAAGCTGTTATAAAAGCCAGAGGTGGTGCAACAAAATACTAGTGATGTGTTGGAGCGTTCTTTTGTTTTTCATGATTCCATAATTTTTTTCTCAGAATTGAGTGAGTCCATATTTTTTTTCCCTCTGCTTGGTCTAAAAAAGTAACTGTTACTGACTGCCACAATTTTTTTTTCCTGATTTCTTATAGTGTTTCTTAAAGCCAGAAAGTTGCCATTTGAAATGACTTTAGTTTTGTGTCATGTCTGTGATCTGCTTTTTTTCTACAAAATTAAACAACTGAATGAACATCCTCTGAGGCTGGTGATTCCATAATTTTTGCCAGGGTTGTAGTACCATCATCCTTAAGTCCTTCCCCTTTGGCCACATTAATTTCTGACTTCTCGAACATCTTGAGTCTTTCTCTTGTGGCTCTAGTTGACACTCCCTCCCTCCCTCTCGGTGTCTCTGTCTGTCTCTCTGACCCCTGTCACAGTCAGTAAAGTTCTAATGGGAAGCTACCTAACACTGCACTATCTGATCAGGTGTTGTTGAGTAAGCAAATTTGTGGCCTTGGTCTCGTAGGGTCAGCTTAATGCTATCCTCTGCTGGATCTCTCCTTGTAACCCAGTCTGCTGCCTGCCAGCCAGGGCCCCCGTTTGTGCTCTGACTGCTGACTTGCACCTTCAATGCTTACTCCTATAACATACTACAGTAATCACCGTGCCAAATATCCCATTCAGTGCTACATGATGTCTCAGTGTACGCTATGCCTGCAAGCAGTAGCCTCATCATGCTGTTTCAACAATGTGATGTTTCTTGGTACGGCATTCTTTGTTTACATCTTTAGATCCATGCACACATACACAGTTTTGACCATGACTATTCAAGAATACACCATGTCACAGTTGTCGCGGTCAACATTGACCACATCCTGTATAAACATCAACTCACTCGACTTCAACCCTGTAACTTTATTATTATGTAGAAGATTCCTCACCATTGAGCCAAGAACCACCATGATGTAGTGTAACACCACCAACTACCTTTGCAACCTGTGGTATTTCACGACGTTAGGCTCAGTCAAGTGCCTGTTCTTTTGGCTCGCCTTCTACTTCTGTCCATGTCAGGATGTCTTGGTTGTTGTGTAGATATGGTGATCTTGCGGTGTCTCTGTTAGCAGCCATATCTTTGTGGTCATATACTAGGGGTAGGTCTTTCCATAGTTTATCCAACGGATTCTTGAAGCTGTTAATACTAGGCCCTGATAAAATGACATTTTGGAAGTTGTTCCACATGTCTGAGGTTCTAACTGTAAAGGTGTGTTTGGGCAGGTTGGTCCTTGGCCTGTTTTCACGACTTTCAAATGGTCTCCTTGTTGTGTGTTGGGGGGTGTGGCTGGATATTTTGGTGTTCTTTTCTTTTCTTTGCTCTCCAGGTGGCATGAGAACTGATTTGTCTGTGGAGAAGGTGCTGGCTGAAGAATCCTTCACCCTCATCAACATCATGTGTAGCACCTGTGAATGGTGCTCACATGCAACCTTGAAGACTTTCAGCTGAAGCAGATAATTGGATGGCGTTCTGCATTTAAGTCATGTGTGATTCAAGCAGAACTGCCGGAAACTCGACCTTGTGATGTTCGTTTGTGAGACGCTGAGGACCGCGCCTGGGTTTGACACATCGAGCCCGTGAAGCAAGGAAGGGTGAGGGACACATGCTGTCAGCACACATCAAAGGTGATTAAGTGTTTGACTAATTGTTGATAGTAATTTGGTATTTTGTTACGCAGTATACTTGAATTGTGATGAGGATTGTGCAGCTCGCTTCTCACTGCTGTGGCATGCGGACAAGTGGTCCTCCACCTGTTGTGAGAAGCTGCTCATTTGCATAAAGCTTAAAATACAGACCTGCATGTGTTGCTGATAGTGTGTGTCTTTTGAAGGATATTAGTTGTAACTGCTGACTTACCTTACCTCTTCTATGCTTCGCAGAGAGTCGGTTTGTCGTGTCCACCTGGGGGGGGGGTGTTTGGCGGTGGTAGTGGGTCCAGGAGCGCCGGGCTTCGATCATTTTGGGCGCTGGAGAGCGTGCCAGCCTTCACTCCACCAGAGGGACGCTATTTCTGTTTTTACACTTTTTATGCACCAGCGGGTGAAATAAATATATTGTTTTTGGAACCGCTTTTCTGGTTATTTGTAGCGCTGGGTTCCGTCTGACGCAGGTCCGCTCCTCAACCCGCGTCGACACATAACACTC
Source organism: Thalassophryne amazonica (assembly GCF_902500255.1). Classification (NCBI taxonomy): domain Eukaryota; kingdom Metazoa; phylum Chordata; class Actinopteri; order Batrachoidiformes; family Batrachoididae; genus Thalassophryne; species Thalassophryne amazonica. The sequence continues at coordinate 24,864,519 of NC_047111.1, read as the reverse complement.
CTCTTGTGTTTGGTGTTTGGTCCAAGAGTTTGATGAAATCACACACTTCACAGTCATATTTCCCAGACAAAATCTTGTATGTTTTAATCATGTCTCCATGGAGTCTATGGAATGCTAACAAAGGAAGTTTTAGTCTTCAGAGTATTTCAGGGTATGATAATTCCTTGAGACCTGGGGGCATTTTGATTGCAGGACGCTGGATGTTTTCTGTTTCTTCAGATATGGTTGGTAAATTCCAAATGTGAACAGACTAAGGCAGTGTATAAAAAATTGAAATTCTGAATATCCAGATATCAGAAAGTCCTCTGGATAGTACCGAGCACTCCATTAACATTGTTGATTTTATCACTAATATGTCAATCAAAACTAAGTTTATCCATCTTGTGGATGGATGGATGGATGGATGGATGGATGGATGAGATTTATTGTCATTGTCATTACAAGTGCAACAACAATGAGATTACGTCCACACTCACATTACCACAGACAAACAGCAATGAATTCACTTGTTTACCGTAATAATGGCACACATCAGACTTAAGACAACACATATACATTTGACATTATTTATGTGCACTAAACTTGAAACAGTCCATTTTCCAAATTGAGGTGATGTGAGTGTATGGTAGCCGCTGCAACAGGCGTCGTGCCGCCGCTAGCTTGGGGGGTACGGGGACCTGCCGGAGCTAAAACCGTGCAGCCCCCGGAGGGGAAAGGGATGGCATGGCCGAGATGGGGTGTGTGATGGGGGGCAGGAGGGGAGGTAGGAGGGAAAGTGGAGCATGCTTCAGGCTTTGTCCATGTGTGAGTCTGTCTGTCCTTGTGTACTGGAGTAAGAGAGATAAGGAGGCAGCCAATTTTCCCAAGGCCGCAGAAATTCTTCTGGAGGAAAAACAATGGGCATTTTATCCTTGAGAGGCTGATAAGCCTGCCGTGTTTGTGGTTGAGCAGTGAAAAACACTTTTTCTGCTTCACATGAACAAACCAAATCCCAATTATGAAAAATTCCCCATCCTCTAAAATCTTCACCTTCTCCTGCAAGGTACGCATTTGCTCTGAGATATTATCCAATTTGCGTCTGAGTTCAAGGGTTAACGCAGTCTGAGAATTCATCGCCTTGGTGGTTTTGGCGGCAGTCGTCTTGCCAATCTTCTGCTAGGTCAGGGCAGCACATAAGCCAATAAGTACCAGCCCTCCTACTATGAATCCAAATATGAATAAATCCTTGACGTCCTCCACAGAGAAAGGCGCAAAGCATGCGACCCGCCAAGTCTCCCAGGGGTCGAGAACATAGCCCGCATGGTAAGTTCCATCCAGGCATGCAGGGTCCCCCGGCCCTGATCTTCTTGTAGAAAAAATGGTGTCAATGCGTTCAGAGACCAGCTGATCAATTCCATCATTAATCCAATATAGTTTGAAGAATTCACAGCCTGATGAAGTAGGGACTTTGAAGGTTGGAGCAGAGATAGAGGAAAGAGGAGGAGATGCGACTGACCTCGCCAGAGTACCAAGCTGAGTCCTTTTCCTCAAGACTCCAGGAAGGTTGTGTAAGATGGAGCTACAAGGAAACAAGGATGTCCAGTATGCCACACAATTTAATATAAAAGTAGCATGAAATTGGTCTAGAACCCCTCAAATGACACAAATATCCAGATGGACAACAGTAAAAGTTCTGTGACAGCTTACTGCTGTTTTGAACAGTTCAAAACTGTAATGGTGGCATGTTGTGGCATCATCAAGACCCATCAAGACTACCCCCAGGGCTTGCCATGATTTGATAACCATGATGATGTTGTGCTCAAAATTTGTGGATGTGGTAAAGGTGCATTACATTCTGCACAAAGCAGTGCACAGTTCAAGTGTCAAAGCTACTTTCCAGCCAATGCAGTTATCACATTTTCTTCAGGCAACCAGATAGTTTAATTGCCAAATATAAAACTCTATTTCACCTTTAGACTGTACACTGTAGATCATCAAGACTGGGTCCAAAGTTTCCTTCTGGCTCAACAAAATCAGTCTGTTTCACAGACCAACTTCTAGCAGATTCTGCTCATATGATGTCCTCCAGTCTATGCTTTAGGAACGTCTCCCATGACCAATTTTTGGCCCAGATTCCCATCCTGATTCTAAAATTGAGGAAATGGGCCCAATTTGTCGAAATTATAGCCAAAATTCATACACAGTCAAAGTACCTACTATTTTATATCCAATTCAGTATGATTGTAACTTAGTTCCAACTACACCTGATTACGTACAATTCCCATTATACAATTTTTTGCACATGCCTGAAACCTTGCTTTGTCTTTTGCATTTTTGGCACACTTTACCAGAATGCTTAAATTTCTCAGTTAAAATCTCAAAAAATGTCTTTTGTTGAAGAGCACAACATGCGTTTTATGGGTTTCATGTGTTAGAGGAGGATCCAACTACGCCTATTATTTTCTCACCCCGATTAAAAAAAAAAAAAATCAGCAAGGTCCTAATTACTTACTTATTGTACCAGATTGTCCACTTTCACTGAAAAAAAGAACCATGATCAAAATGTCCAAATATAAACACAATTTTCATCGCATTTTATTACATTTTTGTTGCAGGTTGCACTTTTAAATCTATATAATGACAAACTGAAACTTGAACTTTATGTTTCTAATTGAGATATGTAAGAAAATTGTGTTATTTGGACACATTCTGATCATGTGCAACCGATATACATCTAAATCATGTAAATCCAACACACCTTCTTTCACTGTATGCAAGATTTTCCTCAGTCTGCATCAATTAAATCTGATTATTCACCTTTTTGGATCCAGATTTATCCCGATATCAATTTAAAAAATAAGTTTAAAACTTTCTGGATAGTTCACATGTTCTACAACACTACTTTTACAACTGATTACACCCGATTTCAGGCCCCTACATTTAAGACATTCGGTATTAACGATCGTAATATTTGCTTTAGTCAAAGCAGCAAGATTAGAAGCAAGGTTAGACCTTAGTGTGCGAAGCGCCTTGAGGCAGCTTTGTTGTGATTTGGTGTAATATAATTGAAATAAATTGAATATTAGTGACAAAGCGCAGCTCTGGTTGAGGCCAACAAGTGCAGCTTACTGCCAAGCACCTGAACACAGCTCTCGCTTTGTGAGTACAGAGATTGGATGGCCCTGAGATGGCACCTCCCACAGTATCTCCCGGGGTACCTGATCATACACTTTCTCCAAGTCCACAAAACACATGTAGACTGGGTGGGCATACTCCCAGGCACTCTCCAGGATCCTTGTGAGAGTGAAGAGCTGGTCAGTTGTTCCACGGCCAGGATGGAACCCGCATTGTTCCTCTTTAATCAGAGGTTTGAATATCAGCCAAACCCTCCTTTCCAGCAGCCTGGAGTTGACTTTACCAGGGAGGATGAGTAGTGTGATGCCCATGTAGTTGGCACACACTCTCTCTCTCATCCCCTTTTTAAATATGGGGACCACCACCTCAGTTTCCTTAGGCACTGTCCCAGACCTCAACGCAATGTTGAAGAGACGTCTCATCCAAGACAGTCCTTCCATACCCAGAGCCTTCAGCATTTCTAGACAGATCTGATCAACCCCTGGGGCCTTGCCACTGCAGAGTTGTTTGACGACCTCAGTGACTTCCACCAGGGAAATTGATGATGATCCCCATGAAGGAACTGTCATCTACAATCGATATATTGTTATATTTTTTGCTGTTACTCATTATACTTCTGTAGTATTACAACTGAGTAGTAATTCAGGACAGGTCCAGCTTGACCAAACCAAGAGGGTGATTATTGATTAATGACTATCCATTGATGAGTTGAATTGATTTGAAAAGAAGACACTGGTGCAGGTCACTGACAGTTTATATATATATATATATATATATATATATATAAACCTGATGGATTTGAATCACGTGTGCTTGCATGAGCAAACTGGCAAAAAATGCCCAGCTCTTCCACAATTTCTCGGATAGTCACACAACTGAAAAGCCACCGAAAGCCGTCTGAATCTTCCAAATGGTGGAAGAGGTGGGCATGTCACAACATGTCCTGTGAGACTTCAACACGAAGGCGCTTTTGCTCCGTCAGCTTCATGCCAAAGCCATCGGCATGAATTTCGCTGCAACTCTTTTCATGGCAAAATCTTCTGTCACAGTGGAATGTGCCGAAAAAGTGCTGATATCCACCTCTTCCACAATTTCTCAGATAGTCACATGATGGTCCCACATCACCACAGTGTTCACTTTGGAAATGATCCGGTCATTTCAGCATGTTGATGGCCGCCTGGAGCGTGGCTCGCTCTCCACCGTTGTGCGGCCGTCTTTAAACTGGTTGTACCACTCCTTAATCTGTGTGATGCCCAGAGGATCGTCACCGAAAGCCGTCTGAAGCTTCCGAATGGTTTCCACCTGGCTGTCGCCCAGTTTCTGGCAAAATTTGATGCAGTTGCGCTGCTCCAGTCGTTCCGCCATTTCCTTGCAAAGAAAAAACGACGAGAGACTCCACCCATCCTCACACAAAGGCTGCTTACCAGCAAATGACACAAAGTTGGCTCATGCAAGCACACGTGATTCAAATCCATCAGGTTTTTGAAAAAAATAAAAAGGTCAGATACTTTTCTAACAGACCTCGTATACGTATATTTCTTTCTCTGTTGACCAGATTCTGACTTGAGCAGGACTATTGTGAGGGACTGTGTAGGACAGTAAGAGGAGGTCAGTGAAGCTCGGTCAGGCAGAACAAATGGGGCATGTCCTGCTGTTTGCCTGGGCTGTCTCATCCACACAGTAAAATCTGCAGTGCTAAACTAACACTGCAATGAGTGCAGATGGCCCCATTTAAAATAGTGTTACATCAACTTCATCATGATGTCAAAACAACTCCAACATGGTATTAAATCATCTCTATCAACACTAACCAGTGACCTAAGGTGATAAGTGGCTGTCTTTGGTACCAGGTGTCTTTGGAAGATCTTCAGGTATCACTGGAATGACTTTATATCAAACAAGTGGTTATTAAGAGACATTAAGATGAGGAGAGTGACTTGCATTATGAGGGAGTGTCAGCTACGACGCTGTGGTCCGTTTCTCTGCATATCATCCAGCACCCAGGTGCCTGACTGTTGAGGACCACAGCAGCTTGAGAAGGTTAAGGCGATGCCCACGTTTCACCTGACTGCAGTAGATACAACCCCAATTCCAATGAAGTTGTGATGTTGTGTGAAATGTAAATAAAAACAGAATACAATGATTTGCAAATCCTCTTCACCTATATTCAATTGAATACACCACAAAGACAAGATATTTAATGTTCAAACTGATAAACTTTATTGTTTTTGTGCAAATATTTGCTCATTTTGAAATGGATGCCTGCAACATGTTTCAAAAAAGCTGGGACAGTGGTATGTTTACCACTGTGTTACATCACCTTTCCTTCTAACAACACTCAATAAGCATTTGGAAACTGAGGACACTCACTGTGAGTGTCATGATTGGGTATAAAAGGAGCATCCCCAAAAGTTTCAGCCATTCACAAGCAAAGATGGGGTGAGGATCACCACTTTGTGAACAACTGTGTGAAAAAATAGTCCAACAGTTTAAGAACAATGTTTCTCAACATTCAATTGCAAGGAATTTAGGGCTTCCATCATCTACAGTCCATAATATAATCAGAAGATTCAGAGAATCTGGACAACTTTTTTCACGTAAGCAGCAACTTCGAAAACCAACATTGAATGCCCTTCAATCCCTCAGGCAGCACTGCATTAAAAACTGACATCATTGTGTAAAGGATCTTACTGTGTGGGCTCAGGAAAACTTCAGAAAACCATTGTCAGTTAACACAGTTCGTCGCTACATCTACAAGTGCAAGTTAAAACTCGACCATGCAAAGTGAAAGACATACATCAACAACATCCAGAAACGCTGCTGCCTTCTCTGGACCCAAGCTCATTTGAAGTGGACAGATGCAAAGTGGAATCCACAATCTTGTGCTTTCTGGCACTACCCAAAGTGCAAATCATTGTATTCCGTTTTTATTTACATTTTACACAATGTCCCAAATTCATTGGAATTGGGGTTGTAGATGGTTATTTTAGAGACGTGGGAATGGACCAGTTGTCTGCCTGGGTGGATGCCATCCAGGACCCAAGGTCGTTCCGTGGCATTGTGGATGCAGTAGAGGGTCAGCACATGCTCCCAGACCTGACTTGACTTGTAATGGTGTTAAATCAACTCTATCAGGGTGTAAACTAACTCAACTAGTGTTGATTAACTTGTTTTAACATGGTAATAGACTTGATTTAACACATTTTAAATGGGACCACATACACTTGTAGCAGTGTTAGGTTTCTTCTCAGACATCCAGTGCTTCTTTGGTAGTGTGAAATAACTTAATTTGTGACTATACAAGCTGGTGGAGAATCTGCAGAAGCACCACTGACGGTTGCTCGGCTGCAGATGATATGGTCATGTTTGTTATTAAAAAAAATAATAAATCTCTATTAAAAAACCTTTATAAAATAATGCTTCTCAATTAAAAAAAAGCTCTTGAAATAAAATTCAGTCATGTATGTATTGTAAATAATTGGAACATCTGTTGCATAAAAGTGGGATTCTAATCAATGAAAACACATAATATAGACTCAGCTTTCCTCAAACCCATAAAACACACAAAATATATGCTTCTAGTCATAATGCCAGAGTCTTAATCCCTCTTAAGTCTTAAAACAAACTATATTTATTGACACTGAGATGGCAGAGCATTTTTCCTCTCCAATTGGAAGATTAGTTTGGGGCTGGTCACCTGACCCTGACTATAAGACGATGCTGCATTTTCACCCCTGACATTGTAGTAAATGTGAGGCATTATTGTAAAGCACTTTGAGCATTTGATGCAGATGGAAAATTGCTATATAAATGCAGTCCATTTACCAAGTATTTCCGTAGCATTTTGAACTAAAATCCACGTAGCATTGCAGTGTTTTTGCTACATTTGTGAAGGCTGAAGGTCATCTATACATTGAGCAAAGAGTAGATTTTTGTAGCCATGGACCATCTGTACCTTGTGATCTGTATTAAAAAGCAAGCAGTAAAACTGCCTTGTACAACTTACAAGGATTCTGGTTTGGTCTTCAGGCTTTGTCCTCTTAGACATCTGGAAGCAGCTGCTACCCATCTCTTGCTTTTCTGACATTAGCCCCAAATTTAATCTGAAGAACAATATCAGGAGTAACGCCCAGTCCACAGACATGCACAGTCATCATAAAACAGGTTTTCTTTCTCAATACAGGTACACAAGAAGGACTCACAGTCACAGTAAGAAATAATACCAGAATCATCCACAATACCAGGACAAGTCTTCAAAAAGCTTCCGTAGACAGAACATATGTCTTTTATTAGTAGACTTGTTGGCATTAATAATATTTTCCAACAAATCATGACGATGGAGACAGAATCTTTGTTCAATATGAGTCCTGAGAATTTCATGTCCTCAGTCAACCTGCATCACCAGAAGAACATCTGGTCTTATTATGTAAGCTGACCATGTCACAAATGCAGGGACTGTCTAGTCTGTGCAGAAATGATCTAAAATAATGTTTCCAAAGATTAAGTCTGAACAGCAGCAGGGACCTGAATGTGACTGAGCAGAATTTGGTATTTTTAGCTAATGCAAAACCCATCTGTATGTCAGGACAGTCAACATGGCTCGGTGCCTCCACCACATTATGGATCTTCCCTAGATCCTGGAGCTCAACCTCCCAAGTAGACAACTGCTCCATTCCCAACTCCAGAAAGCAGAAGATGAAGGACTGCATTTCTGTAGCACTTTTCCATCTAGCATGTGAGGGGCACAATCTTGAGAAATGTTGGTTACTAAGAATGTAAAAGATGGAGAACCATGCCCTACTTTTTCTGTCAGGCTCAAAACTTCTCAGTCGCTTCTTGTATGTTCAGTGCACTTTGCAACGATGCCTCACATTTACTTCCTGAGCCAAGGCTAGTGTAATCGGATGGCAAATCTTTGTCGCCACTGCCATGGTGGGGTTCAAACACCAGATTGCTTGTACTTGAGACTCTACCAAACTCTATGGGTCTACAAGGTCAGCCAAAGGAGGATTCCCCGCAAGAACATCTTCTCAATCTGGGCTTCACCTTGTTACACTAGTACCCATCTTTACAGCTGAGTGGACTGAGACAATCCAGAATCAGTGTCTTGTTCAAGGATACGGGTAGCATAACCGGGACTCAAACCCAGGTCTACATATTGGTTAACATCCACTGAGCTACTTGCCGTCTATCTCCTGCAGCCAGGTCATACATGGGCTTGTCCTTGTCCTTTTTCCAGTTGTCGTACAGCACAATAGATCAGGCTCAGTGCACCACATGACCAAAATACCAGAGCTGACATTCCCTCACAATCAAAGTACTACACTTCCATCTGAGTCTCCCAAAGTGTCTATGATGGCACAAGTTGTGACACCAAATAATGCAATAAAACCTCTAGAGTACGTGACAACATCTACTGTACACCAGTTGTTTTTGAATGACGGTGCTCTAATGAAATACAAATCTCTGCTCACAGTCACTCTTTGCCCATCATTCTCACATTCACTCTGTTTCTCCTCAAGCAGAAAGACACTCAAATGCACTTTATGTTCAACAATCAGCCATGAAAGTCAAATCACACAGCTTGTTCATCAGGCACGTTTTCCTCAGCAACATTCCTGCAATGTGCATAATTTACATGCCACACTTACTAATTGTTCAAGGGTAAAGGCAAGAACATTTCAGAGTTATAAATTAAATATATCAGCAGCCTCCAAATTACACCACAGGGGGAAAAACAAAAGGCAGCGACACAATCTGGTACTTAAAAAGAAAACTGGGTAATATATCAATGCATGGCAAAAAAAATAATTCAGAAATTATACAGAAAAACTCACTTTTCTAATGTTTTCCATTTTTCTTATTTTAATATTGCAATAATTCCAATCAGACTTTGGGAAAGTTTTACACAGCAAAAAAAAAAAAAAAAAAAAAATCATAATAATATACGGTTATTAACATGTAATAAAGACATCAGGACACACATTATACTTTCAGACACATTGTAAAGATTTTTAAATTAAATATGCGCATATATGTTGCACAATTTTTTGTATGTATCTTTGACAGCATGTGAGTAACAGATCATTTTTGAGGCATTATGAAGCAAATCCCAAATTAAAACCATTTTCAAAACTATTCAGCATCAAACAGGAATGTTTGCACACAAAAAGGTTGCACTTTGGCAAGTAGCTAAGCTAGTTGAAAATATATGAGAGGAATCCCCCACCGCAAATTTAACTGTGATGGTAAATGTTTGTTTTGCAAAGGAGATTATTTTCCCCTCACACATGTGTCTCTTTGGCTAAATTCACATTATTGTCAGAAATCCACCTACCTGTGATTTCTCACTGATTTTTTTTTTTTTTTTTTTACAGATTTTACACACACACACACACACACACACACACACACACACACACACACACACACACACACACACACACACACACAGCATCTTCGAGACAACAAATATTACTGTGTTTACATTAACAATAGAAGTGGCCGTGAACTAAATTTCAGCAGTCATGCTGACCGAGATAAATAATCAATCAAATCTGATTTAGATGAGGGCCATCATGTGCAAAAGAAAACACAAGAGAGTTTCACGTGTTCATACTCAGTGTTGCCACAGTTACTTTGAAAAAGTAATCCAATTACTGATTACTCCTTGAAAAAGTAACTTAGTTACTTTACTGATTACTCAATTGTAAAAGTAACTAAGTTAGATTACTAGTTACATTTTTAGTTACTTTCCCCAGCTGCCGACAACAACCCACGTCAACATGACAATGATACCTGTTTTGCCAAAACTCACTTTATAGTCACCCTTTCTTGACTTCAATGAAAATAAATACTTGTTTTATAAAAAGTAAAATAAAGACCTCTTTCTTGACCTCATATTTAACTGTTGACAGCACTGTAACAGTAAAACTTGCAATTTCAAACCTACATTGTTTATAAATGTAACTATTAAATTCTAACATTTTTCTAACATTTAAATTCTCTCTAAACATTTTACTTGTCGAAATTATTATTATTTTAAGCAATATTAGTAGTTGTAGTAAAAAACGGCTTCAAAACTGGACCTTTAATCTAGGGGTGTTGGGGGGCACATCCTTGCCCCATGCCCCCATTCCACCTGGATTCGCCCCTGCTTTGGCATTTGAGCACAAAGAATGGATAACATTTATTTATGCAGAAAACATGACCAGGTTTACAGGTAAGAAAGTTTTATTGCGTTTTCACATCATGTGGTCCTCAGTAAGAGAGTTTAGGTGTATTTGAGTGGAAAATAGTGGTTAGTTGTTGACGCGTCGCGGAGGATCAACTGTTTTAACGTGCAGATACGGAGCGGCTCAGCTCAGCTCTAAATAAAGGAGGAAAAAAAGTATAAAAATGTCTTTGTAAAGCTCAGTGCAGGTGTGCTGATCACCGCGCTTTAAGAGGTGAGGACGAGTCGAGCAGCTGCAAAAAAAACAAACAAAAAAAAAAAACGTGGATGTAAAGCTCACAGCTCATTTAAAGTTAAAATTAATTTTTTAAATTAAATTTTAATTTAAAGTTCAGTCGAACCCAACCAGTCAAACTCAGCCACATGGGGTGTGCAGCCAGTACATTCTGAGTGCCGGTCCCAAGCCCGGATAAATGAGGAGGGTTACGTCAGGAAGGGCATCCGGCGTAAAACAAGCCAACCCAGCTATGCAGACTCAGAATCGAATTCCCATACCGGATCGGTCACGGCCCGGGTTAACAACGTCCGCCATCGGTGCTCTTGCCCAACAGGGTGCCGGTGGAAATTGGGCTACTGCTGGGCGAAGACGACGACGAAGAAGAGGAGGAGAACGTTGCCACGAACAGTGGGAGAAGAAGAAAACTAGAAGGGTGGAAATGAGAGTGGGGACTTTGAATGTTGGTAGTATGACTGGTAAAGGGAGCGAGCTGGCTGATATGATGGAGAGGAGAAAGGCAGACATATTGTGTGTGCAAGAGACCAAGTGGAAGGGAAGTAAGAGCAGGAGCATCGGCAGTGGGTACAAGTTGTTGTACCATGGTGAGGACAGGAAGAGAAATGGTGTTGGGGTCATTTTAAAGGAAGAGTATGTTGAGTGTGTTGGAGGTTAAGCGAGTGTCTGACAGGGTGATGAGTGTGAAGTTGGAAATTGAAGGGGAGATGATGAATATCATCAGTGCATATGGCCCACAGGTAGGTTGTGAGATGAAGGAGAAAGAAGATTTCTGGAGTGTATTAGATGAGGTGGTGGAGAGTGTGCCCAAGCATGAAAGAGTGATGATAGGAGCAGACTTCAATGGGCATGTTGGTGAAGGGAACAGAGGTGATGAGGAAGTAATGGGTAGATATGGTATCAAGGATAGGAATGGGGAAGGACAGATGGTAGCTGATTTTGCAAAAAGGATGGAAATGGCTGTGGTGAATACCTACTTTAAGAAAAGGGAGGAGCACAGGGTAACATATAAGAGTGGAGGAAGGTGCACACAGGTGGACTACATTCTTTATAAGAGATGCAAGCTAAAAGAAATCACAGACTGTAAGGTGGTAGCAGGAGAGAGTGTCACTAGACAGCATAGGATGGTTGTTTGTAGGATGACTTTAGAGGTAAAGAAGAAGAAGAGAGTGAGCTCAATAAAGGATCAGATGGTGGAAGCTGAAGGAGGAAGACTGTTGTGTGAAATTTAGCGAGCAGGTGAGAGAAGCACTAGTTGGAGGGGAAGCAATTTTGGACAACTGGAAAAGTACTGCAGATGTGGTGAGGGAGACAGCTAGGGCAGTACTGGGTATGACATCTGAACAGTGGAAGGAAGACAAGGAGACTTAGTGGTGGAATGAGGTCCAGGAAAGCATAAGGAGAAAGAGGTTGGCGAAAAAGTTTTGGGATAGTCGGAGAGATGAAGAAAGTAGACAGGAGTACAAGGAGATGCGGCGTAAGGCGAGAAGAGAAGTGGCAAAAGCAAAGGAAAAGGCATATTGCGAGCTGTACAAAAAGTTGAATAGTAAGGAAGGAGAAAAGGACTTGTACCGATTGGCCAGACAAAGGGACAGAGCTGGAAAGGATGTGCAGCAGGTTAGGGTGGTAAAAGATGCACATGGTAATGTGCTGACAAGTGAGGAGTGTGTGCTGAGAAGGTGGAGGGAATATTTTTGAAGAGTTGATGAATAAAGAAAATGTGCGAGAGAAAAGGCTGGATGATGTGGTGAGAGTAAATCAGGAAGTAAAGAGATTAGCAAGGAAGAACTGAGGGCTGCTATGAAGAGGATGAAGAGTGGAAAGGCAGTTGGTCCAGATGACATTCCAGTGGAGGCATGGAAATGTCTAGGAGAGATGGCAGTAGAGTTTCTAACCAGATTGTTTAATAAAATCTTGGAAAGTGAGAGGATGCCTGAGGAGTGGAGACGCAGTGTGCTGGTTCCTATTTTCAAGAACAAGGGTGATGTGCAGAGCTGCAGTAACTACAGAGGCATAAAGCTGATCAGCCACAGCATGAAGTTATGGGAAAGAGTAGTAGAAGCTAGGCTTAGAAAACAAGTGAAGATCTGTGAGCAGCAATATGGTTTCATGCCGAGAAAGAGCACTACAGATGCAATGTTTGCTCTGAGAATACTGTTGGAAAAGTACAGAGAAGGACAAAAAGAGTTACATTGTGTGTTTGTGGACTTAGAAAAAGCTTATGATAGGGTGTCAAGAGAAGAGCTGTGGTATTGTATGAGGAAGTCTGGAGTGGCAGATAAGTATGTTAGGGTAGTGCAGGACATGTACAAGAATAGTGTGACAGCGGTGAGATGCGCAGTCGGAATGACAGACTCATTCAAGGTGGAGGTGGGATTACACCAAGGATCAGCTCTGAGTCCTTTCTTGTTTGCAGTGGTGATGGACAGGTTGACAGATGAGATCAGACAGGAGTCCCCATGGACTATGATGTTTGCAGATGACATTGTGATCTGTAGTGAGAGTAGAGAGCAAGTTCAGTCTAGTCTGGAGAGGTGGAGATATGCTTTGGAGAGAAGGGGAATGAAAGTCAGTAGAAGCAAGACCGAGTACATGTGTGTGAACGAGAGGGAGCCCAGTGGAATAGTGCAGTTACAAGGAGTAGAAGTGAAAGTAGATGAGTTTAAATATTTGGGGTCAACTGTTCAAAGTAATGGAGAGTGTGGTAGAGAGGTGAAGAAGAGAGTGCAGGCAGGGTGGAGTGGGTGGAGAAAGGTGGCAGGAGTGATTTATGACCGAAGAATATCAGCAAGCATGAAGGGGAAAGTTTACAAAACAGTAGTGAGACCAGCTATGTTGTATGGTTTAGAGACAGTGGCACTAACAAAAAGACAGGAGGCAGAGCTGGAGGTGGCAGAGCTGAAGATGTTGAGATTCTCTTTGGGAGTGACAAGAATGGACAAGATTAGGAATGAACATATCAGAGGGACAGCTGAGGTGGGACGGTTTGGAGACAAAGTCAGAGAGGCGAGATTGAGATGGTTTGGACATGTGCAGAGGAGGGACCCAGGGTATATAGGGAGAAGGATGCTGAGGATGGAGCCACCAGGCAGGAGGAGAAGAGGGAGACCAAAGAGGAGGTTCATGGATGTGCTGAGAGAGGACATGCAGGTGGTTGGTGTGACAGAGGAAGATACAGAGGACAGGGTGAGATGGAAACGATTGATCTGCTGTGGCGACCCCTAACGGGAACAGCCGAAAGACAAAGAAGTTCAGTCGAATCCCAACCCCCTGCCCACGGACCAAGTTTAATGCTGCTATCCACCCACAATGCAAAAATAATAGTAACGCACAGTGACATTTAAAAACTAAATTAAAAAAAAAAAAAAAAGATCTGTACCGAGTGCACTGAGGAAAGAAAGCAGATTTCAGTCACTTCATGTGGTAATGTGAATGTAGCCTCTGTTATCTCAGTTCTGATTTGGTCTCAGTTCTGGTTATATGGTTGCAGTGAGAACCATCAGAAACTGACTAACATGAACTGTTCAGAAAAAAAAATAAACAGATACAGCATCAATTTCAAAAAATCAGTGTCTGGTCACTTTAACCAGTATTGTGAATGCAGCCTTTGTTTGATTCATATTTTTTCTTCCAGTAGGCTTAATGAATAATGACCTTTTCCGGAAAAGCTGATAAAATGTTTGAGCGTAAATAATCTGAAAAACATTCAGTTATATTTTGGAGTAAATTCCAGAACTTTGTGTTTCTTCTCATCTCCTTTGATTCATCCTGTCTGTAGTCACTTAAAATTCACATCGCCTCACGAACGATAATAAATCTCTTTAAAATGATCAGGATCTGACTTTTCAATAAATCCTAACAACATCAGTGATCAGATATGAAGAACCACGTCTTCAGTACCACAGCTGCATTTCACAATCTGATTTTCCAAACTCACACTCAACCAACAGATTCTTTACTTTGTGTGTGTGTGTGTGTTTATGTCATTGTGTGTCACTGCATGCTGCATAAAGTGAGTGGAGAGGCTCAAAACTGAAAGTTCCATATACTTTACACAAGCAAGTCTTTGTCAAACATCAATAAATGACTTCAAAATGGAAATTATTACACAAAAAAAAAAAAAAATCAGCTTTCCCATATATTTTTCATAGTGAAACTGCATAAGGTTTATTTTTGGATCTGCAATTTCAAATTTCTTTCATTTTGTTATTATTATTATTATTATTATTATTATTTGCATTTTGATGCAAAACCTGTGCAAAAGCTGCCTGAACCTGCCAGGATCAGGGAGGATCCACTGGTCCTAACCTCTTTATATTATTTGATTGTGTATATTACAACCCCAAACTGATTTTAAAGTTAACAAATAAATGTGATGCTTTAAAATAGCGAACAAACCAGATCCAGATTTGTTCAATTTACAAAAATAAAACATGATTCTGTTGACCTACACCTGTTGTCGATAAATCTGCTGAATTGAAAATCAAGAAATAATGGAAATTCACCATAATTAAATGTTTTTTTAATTGTCACACTTTTGTAACATAACTTAATCTACAACATGTAGTCTACCAGAAATGTAAAAACAACTTCAACATGCTCTGCTTTTCATGTGATCCTTTACAAAGTAATTTAAGTTGGAAATTTGCAGAAAAAAACGGAACGTATATATTCAAAAAGTAAACATTCTTTATTTAATCTTCAGTGAATGAATAAAATAAAATGAAGTAAATTCTATGTTAGCATTCGTGTTAGCACAGATGCTTTAATGCATGAACAGGAAGCGGAAGTAGAACAGAAAGCTGACACCAAAAGCACGCAGTGACTCACCCGGTCTTTTGTCGTTTCGACTTTTCCGACCCCCGCACAGTCGCACTTTGGAGATGAGGACCAGAATCTGTTTCTGACACAAGGACTTGTTGCTCTTAGGACACGGCTTTCGCTTGCTGGCTACTGGTCGGTTGGTTTGGTCATCTTTAACCGCCCGTTTCTGTCTGATGAGAGAGCTGGCGAGAGCTGCCATCTTCCCACCCCCCTCACTTTTGGGAGGGGGGTGTTGTCCTTCCTGCTGCCCTCTTTCTTGGTTCGGGTTTTGCTTTCTTTAAACACGAGAGAAGGATGGAGGTTTTGGAGAAGCTTCCACAGGGGAACTCTTGTGTCCAAGTGAGTGAAGACTTGAGTTTGAAGCAGCAAATTCACCTGCAATCCGGTGTTTAAAAACTCCAAACTAACAATTAAAATAAAAACAGCAATAATGGCACCGAAAAGTGCCTCAGTCACACTTTGAGTTTAATCCAAGTCTGCATGACTTCTTAAAAAATCAGATGTGAATATCTGTCATATTCTAGCCCACTTCCCCACTCATCTTTCTGATGAGCCTTCCCCAGTATTCAAAAATAGACTAGTTTAAACTGATAAGAAAAAGCAAAAACAAGATTAGATTGTTTTACATATCCCAGTGTCAGTTTTGTCCACACGGGTCCAACTTTGCCTTCCATTTAAATGTGGCAGCATGGAATAACCAGCCGAGACCCCACACCGTAATCCAGCCAACTTAAATCCAGAGGTAGAACAGCGGTTGGAACATTGGCGCTATTTGCGGGACTGAAGCCGGGAATGAATCGCAGACATGGATGTGGACAGAGTCAGACTCTTCTTCTGCCTCAGATGACATCCTGCGTTCCCACAGCCCTCGCTGAACACTTCTCCCCTCCTCTTCCTCCCATCCAAAGTCAGCGTGTGGTTGAGAGTGCGCCTGAATTCCAGCAACCACCATCAGTAGAGGTGACATTCATGAGAGAGAGAGAGAGAGAGATTGTGAGAGTGAGCAAAAAAAGAGTGAAGGAGGCAGGATGGTGGGAGGGACGGAGAGCCTGTGATGTAAGAGAACGAACCAGACTGGGGGGGAAAGAAGCAAAATGTGCACAAGACAAATCTCTGCTCAACGAGGTGCGATTTCGTGAGTGTAAAGTAGCACCTCCAGCGATGACCCACAGTCATTTCTGAACAGGCAGGCGGCACCGAAGGAAGGCGGCGAGTGAGACCATCGCCACCCTGCTGTGACACCGAGCAGAGATCACAGTCCACACTGCCTGTCTGTCTGTCTGTCTGTCGTCCATACTCATCTTCATCTTCCTCCCTGACACACATCATTCTTCACGTCTTCCTATAATTCCTGTCCTTGAGCTCCAGGTGAAAAATGGAAGCAGAAATCAAGTGTTGTCACATCTAACACAGCTGACCGCCGGCTTACATTAACCCCGACAACAAACTTGGACAAAATGCAGTCGACAGCTAACCCTCACACACCACTCCTGGCATCTGCAAAGTGACTCGCCAATGCAAATCAGTATTTTACACATTCCTGTGTATCCACTCCCGAGAGGCGGTGTGCTCGGGTCAGTTAAAGTTGCCCTAATCGAGTTTGATGAAGAAGCCAGAACGCTTGGCCTCAGCGTCGCCTGGTCTAAGACATGCACACGCTCATGCATATTGGAGATGGACCAGATCCTCCACCTTTTGGCTCAACATTTTCCAAAATTAGGCGACCAAAAACCAGAGACTGACTAATGATGAGCACTGACACCTGCAGTCATGCAGTCACTGTGGAGACCTCTATGGAGACATCTCTCACAGGAGGAAAGCTTCATATTTACAGTGACTCAGTGGTGTCAGCCCACCTGTATAGATTTGACACTTTGGTGGACAGGATCAGTGGCATTGATTGAAGGCGTCCAGTGGCTCGTGCCTTCCACCTGCACATCCAACCCAGTCCATCCTGGACTTTGATTCCCATCAGGCTGGTTCGAGATGGAACTGGACCAAAGATAGCAGTTGGCATAAGGTAGACCTAGTAGGCACTAGTTAACCTGTGCACCATTTGCAAGAGGACAAGTTTAACTCCCAGTATCTTGGATCTACTTTAACCAAGGATTGAAGCACTCAAAAAAAGAAAAAAGAAAAAAAGAGAGAGAGATACAAATGAGGTTTATCTTGGATTCCTCTGGTCTGACATGAATGAAAACCCCACAGAGGAGCACCTCAGTCACATCACATCATCAGTTTTCCTGTTAAGATCAAACTCTACAAGTCATCGGCATCTTCCATCGTCCTCGTAGGCGTGTCAGAGCTGGACCTTGACAGATAGTTTTCAAAAGACTTGTTGCAGGCAGCTGCATCTTCTTTGCAGAACGCACCGTTGATAAGAACAGTGACTTAATCACAGACTAAATCAGCATTTTATGCAGGAAAGCAAGAACCTTTCCTTGCTATCATCAAACATGGGATGGACCACAAACTTGTCATGACTCCCGGTGGAAGGCCATCTTCCAAACCACAGTCGAGGGCGAGCAGGAGCCAGACAAGGGTTAACCGTGAGTAATGCAGACCCCTGACAACACAGTCCTGGATAGTAGTACAGTGACCGCCAAACCACGTGATCAGATGATAAGAAATCCAGCCAGCAGCTTATCAGCTTTATGGGCAAACCAGAAGCAACTTCACTGACATCTTGACTGATAGAAGAAAGTCAGCACCGTTGGACTGGATTGAAAAAGTCTCCACCCCTCAGACTCAAGCAAATTATATGACAGCTAACAATTCCACTTTTATTTAACAGACCACATCTTTCTTATAAGGTAACTGCCCACCAAACCTAAAAAAAAAAAAAAAAAAAGCAGATTTAATTTCACTGTAAGAATGAAGATGAAGGTCACCAATGATTGACAGGTGGTGGTGGTAGAGTTCAGGGAAATTCACATACAATAAAGCAATTTGTATTGACATGAAAAACACAAAGTTTTTTTTCTCCTTTAAGAAAAATTTCGTTGCTGTGCATTCTGCACCGTCCTGTTCCATGCACTCATCTTACTGCGGGTTCAGAATCAATCTCCTAATGGATAGCACATTATATACACTGCCAAAAGTTTGACTACTTCTTCCTCTCTTCTATGACACACCAAGCTTCACCAGGAGAAAACTAATTGAGCTTCTTGGACATTAAATGACCTTGAATTTAACAAACATACCCATTATTAAGATCTATTTCAGGCAAAAACTAAAAATATTTGCCGTAGGACTTGTTAAGGACATTTTAACGTCTCCACAGGAGCCAGCGGCTGCTTAAAAACAGGTCTGTGACAAAAAAAAAAACCCTCAAAGATTTTCATTCAGATCCACCTTTAAAACCGGAAGACATTCATAACGCTTCAAAAAGTTTGATTTAATACCCATCAAATGTTTGTATTGCATTTTGTAGACATTGTTCAACAATGATACAAAGTTCAGAGCACAGTGTTTGAAGTGTCTCTGCTGAAGAAATCCAGACTGGTAGATGTGTCAAAAAGTTCATAAAGTGAGGAAGCATCATATGCTATTATGTATATCAATTTTGGAATAAAATCATAAGGTGTTCATAAATTATAGTGTTGGGAAAAAAAAACCTGATGGATGCACACGTGGACAAACAAATCACAATTTTATATCTGCTGTGCAAGCCGATTGGCCAGTGGGGGAAAATAACTAGTGTTATGGATAAGACGCGGATTGAGGAGCGGTCCAGTATCTGACTGAACCCAGCATGAAATAATCAGAAGCAGTTCCAAAAAGAAAACATTTATTTTTCTCCCTTTGTGCTATACATGAAATACTAAATAATTATAGTTCTGGTGAGGTGAAAAGGCTGCGCGCTCTCTCAGCGTCTCAACAGTCGGAGTCCGAACGTTCAGGACTCAGGAGTTCCACCAACACCCCCCCCCCCCCCCCCCCCCCAGGTGACTTTCCCAGACTGTACTCTGCAAAGGAGGAACAGAGATGAGATTATTCAACACTTATTACTACAAAATATTGTTTAGAGGCAAACTTATCAGCTACACGTTTAGGTCTGGTTTCAAACTTAGTTCAAAGAGGCTGCTGCTCACAGCTAGTGGAGGATCATTAATCCGCACGCCACTGCCGTGAGGAGCACGCCAAACAATTTCCACCAATAATTACTTATAGCTGCGTATAAACGCCAATTTACATTCACGGATAAACTTTTCAGAATATTCACCTCTGTCGTGTGCTGACAACGTTTGCCTCTCACCCTCGTCCTCCTTCACAGGCGCGATGTCAGACTCTGAAACGGCCCTCAGCGTCCCCACACGGTCGTCACAAGGTCGTATTCTCCGGCAATCTTATCCAACTCACTGCTGGTTTAAATGTAGTTCTTCATCACTACATTGGTACCAGCTGGAAGTCCTCAGATCTGCACGTGAACATCACAGGTGTCGTGGATTGTCCTGATAGAGAGCCGCACGAGAATGCAACAGGTGCAGCCAATCATCGTAACAGAGGAGAGAGACTCTTCTGCAGCACATTTTCCTCAGAGAACAGCCCCAAATCACCTGGGAAGGAAAATAAACACAAAACAACCCAACCTTGTCCAGCAAACCCCCCCCCCCAACACACAACAACTAGTGCAAAATTGCTGCTGTTTATATATATACTCAACAAAAATATAAACGCAACACTTTTGGTTTTGCTCCCATTTTGTATGAGATGAACTCAAAGATCTAAAACTTTTTCCACATACACAATATCACCATTTCCCTCAAATATTGTTCACAAACCAGTCTAAATCTGTGATAGTGAGCACTTCTCCGTTGCTGAGATAATCCATCCCACCTCACAGGTGTGCCATATCAAGATGCTGATTAGACACCATGATTAGTGCAATGGTGTGCCTTAGACTGCCCACAATAAAAGGCCACTCTGAAAGGTGCAGTTTTATCACACAGCACAATGCCACAGATGTCGCAAGATTTGAGGGAGCGTGCAATTGGCATGCTGACAGCAGGAATGTCAACCAGAGCTGTTGCTCGTGTATTGAATGTTCATGTCTCTACCATAAGCCGTCTCCAAAGGCGTTTCAGAGAATTTGGCAGTACATCCAACCAGCCTCACAACCGCAGACCACGTGTAACCACACCAGCCCAGGACCTCCACATCCAGCATGTTCACCTCCAAGATCGTCTGAGACCAGCCACTCGGACAGCTGCTGAAACAATCGGTTTGCATAACCAAAGAATTTCTGCACAAACTGTCAGAAACCGTCTCAGGGAAGCTCATCTGCATGCTCGTCGTCCTCATCGGGGTCTCGACCTGATTCCAGTTCGTCATCGTAACCGACTTGAGTGGGCAAATGCTCACATTCGCTGGTGTCTGGCACGTTGGAGAGGTGTTCTCTTCAACTCTATGCGAAGGAGATGTGTTGCACTGCATGAGGCAAATGGTGGTCACACCAGATACTGACTGGTCCCCCCCCCCCCCCCAATAAAACAAAACTGCACCTTTCAGAGTGGCCTTTTATTGTGGACAGTCTAAGGCACACCTGTGCACTAATCATGGTGTCTAATCAGCATCTTGGTATGGCACACCTGTGAGGTGGGATGGATTATCTCAGCAAAGGAGAAGTGCTCACTATCACAGATTTAGACTGGTTTGTGAACAATATTTGAGGGAAATGGTGATATTGTGTATGTGGAATAAGTTTTAGATTTTTGAGTTCATCTCATACAAAATGGGAGCAAAACCAAAAGTGTTGCGTTTATATTTTTGTTATATATATATATATATATATATTATGGTCCATAAAATCAGATAACAAAATAGGGAATAATAGAAAAAAATATAATAATAAATATAATAAATAATAATAATAGAAATAAAATACAAAAAAATGATGCAGAAATAATAATCTATAATAACAAAGTAATTGTAGCGATAATAATGTAGTGATAATGAATGTAGATGAGTATAAAATACACACAAATACAGAATAGGAGTCAAAATACAAGGTGAGGGGCGACTGAGAAGTATTGAGTCTGACCCAGAAAAAGTAGGGCCAGAGAGAAACCAATATTCCTGTCAAGAATGTCTGAAATTTTGACTTACTGGGTGTAATGTTGCAGACACAATATTTCAGTGAAGTAAGTAGGAATTCTGTTGTGGTTTCATCTTCATTGGACTCAAAATGTTTCCATCAGCCCTTGTAAATATCACCAATGACACACTGACCAGAGGTGGTAATTATACTGAAGAAATGGACATTCTGCAGAATGAGGTGACTGTAGCATCAGTATAAAAACAACACACTGGGCCTGACCTTTACCCAGTACAAAGGTGAGCACACCATAACACAAGCATAATTTTTAATTCCACCCAGCAAAAATTCTGATTTTAACACCTGGCACCCACGTTCTTTAAATACCAAACATACTCAACTGTGTACCTGCAGGCCTGTTTGTCTAAAAATGAGATGTGACCAGGTGTGTTAAAGGTGGAAAGTCATTATGAGCAAGCAGAAAGAATTCACATCACTGACCAGCAGAAACCTGGTCCAAAGTCCAGAGCTGTGGATCCCTGGTAAATTAAGAGCACAATAGTGAGAAACCTTCACATGTTCATGGTGCACATACACCGTGCACACAGTGATGCGCAACATCGCATCATAGCACATCATGAAACAGAACTGGAAAAAATTAAGTAGAAGTAATAACTAATGGAAAAGCCAAAACTTTAATAACACTCGCTATGGTGAATAACTTTTGGTTTCAGCTTTCAAATGATGGACTTAAAATGAAGTTTGAAATGAAAAACAGACTGCTCATGAATCATCTTTAATATGCAAAAGACTCATGTGACATACAAAAACACATTACAATCAATCACACACTACAACATACCACAAAAAGACAGCTCAATAAATAAAGTGAACAACACTGCACGCGACAGCTAAAGTTCAGTTATAGACAGATTGAACAGTTATTAACTTACCTTAAAAAGTGATGCACACAATGGGGCTGTGTACTTCCCTTTCACCCAGAAATTTTCATGTGAACTCCATATCAAAGGATAAAGCAGCACCTTGAGTGCACAGTGATCAGTGAATATTCTTCACACATTATGGATGCAAGTAGTCGCAAAGGATACAATACATGTCATTGCAAGGTTCAGCGTTATGCCTTCATTGCTACCTGATTCAATGCACATCCATTTCCTTGCTAGAAAACCCACTGACCTTATCACCTACTTTACAACATCGTACCGTGCCCCTGGTGCACTCAGTTTTAAAGGAAATGACAGGTAACACTGATTTGTTATTAAGTAAGACCCACAATACGCACATGATTAATAAACAGGCTAAATCCAACCACTTTGTGATGCTCAGTTTATGCACCATCGATGTTAGTAATAACAGGATACAAAAAGCACATAGACAAGTAATAGACAAACTACACAGTCAGGGTATCTGGCTACTTTCCTTTAGGTAGTACTATTCTCTATTCTTTGTAACTGCTTGACTGTTGTCCTCTAGGTTCTCACCAGGTTCTGGTTGTTGGACAGAGGTGTTTGCCAGCGAAACTAACCATAAACGTGAATGCAGGGGTGATTTCTTTTAGCTCCTCCTTTTTTTGCTCTAGGCCACCACAAGAGAGCAGATATGTTGATTTGACACATTTTACACCAGGTGCCATTCCTGACACAGAATTGGCATGAATGCTGTTGACCCAGGATCCTTCTGTTTTGCCGCTAGCACCGCAACACTGACACCAAAGCAGAATAATCAATACACCGATGTTACAAACTGACTGCTCATGCTCAGCGGTGCATATATCTCATGCAACTAAGCTTGAAGTCCCACTTCTGCTCTCTGGTTGGGGGGCAAAGTATTATTCCAAGATTGTAACAGTATAGTGTGAAGCGTGTGTTACCAACCAGAAAGTTGGCTTGTCCAACATAAGTCTCCCATTTCATAGAATTCCCAAGATGTTACAGACATTTGCCACACTGTATAGATTCAGCACGTCTGTGTAGCTTATTCGGTGCATGCATGCCTGAGAACTGCTCACGTAAGTGTTTTTCTTAATGGTCTATTAAAGTCAAGTCAGGGAGCATGTGTTGGTGCCATGGATTGCTGCATCCATGGAGCTACAACTGGGCCTGGATTGGCTGTCCAGGGTGTACTTTGCATTTCACACAATGACCATTGGGATAAGCTAACCCTGTGACCCTGAACTATCTGTCTATCCAAACGCCATCACATTTTTATTTTTTATTTTTGGATGAAGAACTAACATGGTACCGTTCTTAGATTATAGCATAGTATAGTAATTCTGCAGCTATATGGAATAATTTGCACATTCTCAAATGTGAGTCTGTTGATATGCACACACACCTACGCACGCACTCACGCACTGATCCAGAAAGAGTTAAGCACATAGTATGAAAACAATTGGCCTAGTTCTGTCTCCTTCCTTCTCTCTTTATCGCTGT
This sequence comes from Thalassophryne amazonica, assembly GCF_902500255.1. NCBI lineage: Eukaryota > Metazoa > Chordata > Actinopteri > Batrachoidiformes > Batrachoididae > Thalassophryne > Thalassophryne amazonica. The sequence goes on along the minus strand of NC_047111.1, from coordinate 24,840,625 downwards.
CTCTCTCCTTCAATCCGCTCTCAGCTCATCATGCTGTCCGCAGATGACAGGAGGTATTCTTCGTTAATCCCTCTTTACAACCGCGTGGAATTGGAAGCCCACTTTTTGCCCATGGAAATGATATTTGCAGTATATGCAGGATGATTTGCTCATAAGCGTTACTGCACAGCTCAAATCTTCCTCACTTCCATTCTTTTTGTGGACTGGTTGTGATTATTCATCATTCCCCTGTAATTAGGCTTTAATCGTGAGAATTAGTTATACGCAGCAAAAACCCATGTCCTAAAATATCAGTCAAAGGGTTATTTTAACACTTTGGGTGATAAAACTTGCAGCATGTTGCAGTTGTTTCTTGGTGATGATTCAACTCTCTCATATTTAATTCTCTGAAAATATTGTTTTAACACTGTTTTGTGAGAAAGGAGGAAAAAAGAGTTCTTGTGCTGGCTGGTACCTCATAACCAGAAGGTTGTGGGTTCAAATCCACCCTGAGGCCTTTGCATGTGGTATTCCCACAAACACCTGAACAATTACACATTTATACACTCAGTAGTGTTGAGAATACACTCATCATCATGTAACACGGAGTGTCAAAAGTTAACACTTGAAGGGCCTGATTTACGAAGATCCTATTTAACGAGCACTAAATTGCGTGGGAATTCTCAAATTTTGCACGTTGGGTTGGTGAAAATTTTGTAGGTGATTTACTAAGGAAAGGTGCATAAACAACAGCAGGAGGCAACATGACAGAAACAGCAAAATTACCAAAATTCCAGCAAAATACCAAATTGAATGTGTCCCCAAAGAGGTTTGTCTGCTATTTCGCAGGAGGTGTGTGGCTTGGATCCAGCACTACTGTTGTGGAAATTGCTCACCCCTCCTTGGTCGCCTTAAACTGTCGTTTTCAATCATTGCTGCTTTTCACGGCACGGGCACTGACTCTGGTGTTAATATATTGTCTTCATGTTCATACAACTGGAGAGGAAGTGACATGGAATGAGATTCATATAGATTTGTGTTTGTCTTTTTTGTCGGTGGAGCTGTCCATGGTGCTGACCGACTTTCACTGTGAACAGAGGTAGCACTTGTTTCAATCATTCAAAATTCAGAAGTGGTCACGAGCCTCTTAAATTTCTTTTGGGCTTGATAGGTCACATTGCTTATGCTAACTTAACCTATTTGCATATTCTCCTCCTAGTATTTTGTGCACTCATGTAGTCACACCCCAATTTGCATATTCATGAAGGAAAACATATTAAATGGATGCTATTTTGTTCATTTGAAAGATGCAGTCCTCGGTGTGTGAGGTTCGCAAATGCAGGTTGCTCATTTGTTGGCTGGTGATATGGAGTTTGCACACATTTTTATACATGCAAACATTTCGAAAATCAGACCTCTAAGTGACTTGATATTAAACACTATTAAAAGTGTAGCTTTAAAGCAGCATGATGGTGGAATGGATGTGGAGTTACAGATCCAGCCATTGACCTCAGGTAGTAAATGGATGGCTTTAGTACTTCACCTTGCCTAAGAGTCCTTAGGTACCATTGGACTGAGGTGACCCAACAAATTCAACAATATTCATAGTACATCTGACATGTTTTATTAGTTAACTGGAAGCCGGGAATAAATCACAGTGATACAGATTTTTAAATGCCTTATTTCCATGAGAATTAAGTTGCTACACAGAGCATCAAGCCTGAGGAAAAATGCAGACTGTGTATTTTATTTGGGCACATGTGGGGTTAGACACAGTATGATACCACGGAAATGTATTACAATCCACCAGATCCAGATGAATCATTCTGTCTCCTCCTTTTATAATCTGAGGATTATAAAGACACACCAGCTGTCTCTCCCCCAATCATCACGAATCACCTCAAACAAAATCTATATAATCCAGATACAGCTGCTCTCACAAGAGAATAATGCCTCATTCACAGCCAAAATATTTCATTGCAATTGGATCAAGAGGTCTTGAGGCATGTGCACAGTCCATGAAACTAAGCCTTCTAGCTAGAGATGGGCCTGACCAGCTCCATTATCTGAATCGGACCCGATATTAACAAATTTCACTCATCAGATACAGGAGGGACAGGACAGTCCACTTACTGTCTTCAAATGAATACATGATGTAGTGAGTCTACTGGTCCATCTGTGTGTCAGTGCTTGAGATCACTCTGTTGTTCTGTCAGATGGGTCCATGAGATTGGTCACCTCATTGATGAGGTTGGCCCATCAGTTTGACCCATCAGCACATCAGTAGTTGATACTCTGTCAAGTGCATCTGTCAGGTTGGTACCTTGGACTATCAGGTTAGTTTACCAAGTTGACTTGTTGGTCCATGAAATCAGTCCATCTGCTCTTCAAGTGAGACAGTTGGTCTCTCAAATCAGCACATCTGCTCTGTTGACACAGGTATCATCCTAGCAGACTGGAGGAAAGAACAAGTTGCTCCTTGACAGTTCTTTAGGTTGATCCTTCAAGTCTGTCAATCAGGTTGATGCTTTCACTCAGTATGTCCCTCCAGGAGAAACAGTCTTCCAGGAGGAATACATGAAAAAAACTCATTAATATGTTGAGAGGGGCTGTGACATCATTTCTCTGCTATAGTCCTACAGCATTAATGAAATCTCTAAACGCACTCATAATTTAGCAGGAATTCAGCTGGACAAGTAACAATACAGTTTAAAGGTCATCTCATTTGACTTTGTAATATCAAGATGGGACATTAGATGGGCATTGTGTCAGTTCCATCATTTTAGTCCACTGTATTTGTCGAAGTAGACCTGTCAGGCAGGTCTTCTGGGTCAGTAAATAGTTTAACAGGCCTTATGAGTTTTTCAGTTGGTCTTGTTGGTCATGCCGGTTCATGAGGGTATTTGGTTGTTCTGTAAGGGGATTCTCTTGGGCATCTGGAGTTCATCTCTACATCCTTCCATCAGGTTGACTGATCTTTAAGTTGGGTTGTTGTTTCAGTTTGTGTGGACCATCAATTGATACCATCATGTCAGGTCAGTCATCTGGTCAGGTTGGTCATTCAGGTGTGTCTTCTCGGGTCTTGCCAGTGAGGTTGCCCTACCAGTCCCATTGTCCCTCTGGTCTTTCTAACTAGTCTATCTGCACATTAGACAAATTTTGCCAGACAAATGTTTTTTTTTAGGTTTAATGCCATGAAAGACTGAATGAAATCAGTGAATGACAAGAATTAAATATGTAATTGTTCATGTTCACTGTCAGACATCGATGTGTGGGGAATTTCAATCAAACTGTCTTCTATCTCTTGATGAGTCCCAGTGAGTCAGCAGTATGGTAAATAGCTGAGTTCTTCATTTCACTTCAACTTTTCATAAGAAAGCACTTTTGAAGTTGTGGAGCTCTGCTGTAAGACAACCGTTGAGCCGGTGGGAAACTGCAGTGGATTAATGGAGGTCTTTTCAGGTCTTTTTCCTGAGAGTCTCCTCCTGCAACTGTGAGCAGATCATACTGATTTTAATTTTTTATTTTTTCGTAAATTATCAGAACTCCTATGAGTCAAACATTAAATAGCAATTCCATGCATGATTTTATTGATTTATATGAGATTGTTGCAAAAACGCTGCACTCATTAAGATGAGATCTTTGTCGTCCATGTTGATGTTATCTGAGGATTACCCGTCCTCGTGTAGCTGTAACAAGATTGTGACAGCAGCTTTTGGTGCGACTGCATCAGTCAAAATTCAGATCCTACTTTATTACCATTCAGGTTGACAAATTGATTTTGCAGCTATTTTTGGTGAAACTGAAAATCTATTACTGGTGCTGTGCGAAAAACACATAAACACACATGCACACAAAGGAAAGGAGCTGGCATATGATAACTCATTATTACCCGCTGTGATTTTAATTCACACACGCTTGGATGGCACACTCACATCTCAGATCCAGACACAAGTAAAAAGTACTTTGTGCTTCCTCTGTTACATCCACTGTTACATCCACATCCACACGTCGGACTGCCTCCACTAATTACAAAAGCAAACTATTCCAGAGAACATGCTTGCTATTACCAGTCAGGGGTTTCTATTGTATGGTGGCTGAGAAAGGTCATTTCCAATTCAAGACGTCACCAGCAAATGCAGGACTTCTACAGACCGTTCAGTGCATCGTGGTGCTTGAACGATAGCACATATCATTCAAAAAACTGACTCATTGGATTGGATTTTCATCTAATAAATATATGTAGTCTCAACTAAATTAAAATAAATTATCTTTCATGGATGTGCTTTATTTGAGTTGGGGCTACATATATTTATTAGATGGAAATCCTGCATATAACTGAATTGAGTTCATCCAATACGTTTTTTTTTTTTTTTTTTTTTTTGTGGACCTGGTCAGCAGAGTAAGTTTATTTTTCGACTTTATTCATGATTTTGCTCTTAAGCTAAGTATGTTTTTGTATTTTGGGATTTTATTTGCAATGTATTAAACAGTCTGTCAGTAAATGACCTCTGAGAGAGAATACTGAGAGACCTTATGTTAAAAACTGATTTATGGCCCTGTCAGCCAATCAGAATCGACTACGTCACTAAGCCCAACCCCTAATCCCGCCCCATATGACATCACAGCCAATCAGAATCGATTACATCACTATGCCCCGCCCCTAAGCCCCGCCCCTAACCCATCCCCTAGTCCCGCCTCCAAGCCCCACCCCTGGCTCGTCCCCTAGTCCTGCCCCTGGCTCCTCCCCTAGCCCCACCCCAAGCTCCGCCCCTACCTCCCCTAGCCCCACCCCAAGCTCCTCCCCTAACCCCGCCCCAAGCTCCACCTCCAAGCCCTACCTCCCCTCCCACCCGGGTCTAATATTTTAATGTCATTTTATTCCATGAATTAAAGAACGATTAAAAAATACCTAGATCTTTTTTAATGTATTAAAGAATGAACTAATTCTGAAATAATTAAACATAAATCAGTGTCTAATATTTAATACCCCTTTAATATTTTTTAATTCTTAAATTAAAGCGTGTCCTTTTATGGTTTTTAATGCCTCAATTGAAGGAATAAAAAATACCGTATCTTTTGCATAATTATGAGAGGTTTTCTTCAATTTAGTGATTAAACACGAATATTTTAATACGCCTTTAATATTTTTTAATTCTTAAATTAATGCGTCTCCTTTTCTGTTTTTTAATTCTTAAATTAAAGAAGGGTTAAAAATAACCGTCTCTCGGCTGTAATGGCTGTCTTTGCAGCAAGACGGTCAAATACCAACGCATAGAGCTCCTCACGGAAACATGACCCCACGGCTGTAATACCTGTTGCAGACGCTAACTGTGTGCGTGTGTGTGTGTGTGTGTGTGTGTGTGTGTGTGTGACCTGCGCAGCGGGGGTGTCACGCCGGATGGTCTTTTATAACATAGTAGAGAAGCTTGAATCTTTGGTTGAAGCTTGAATGTTTTATTACATCCGATTTCCTGATGACGGGGTCGTTCGCTGGGCTTGTTTGAAGACGGAAAAACAAAGCTTATTCTACGGGTCTTTTTACAAGGTGTCTGGCCTGGAGGGACGTGATCGAAGTCTGAAAAAACTTGGCCCCTCTTTGTACTTAAAAAAACAAAACAAAACAAAAAAAACTCTGCCGTAGCTCCTCCCCCGCATGCACGGGGAATTCTATAAAAAAACAGCGGACCACATCTCATTTAAGCATCGGACGACGAACCAGCATGACCTCCTCAACCTCCCCCATCGCACCGGCCGATGACATCGCTTGTGACTGCGCGCTCGCCTGTGGAAGAGACCCGGCATCCCCGGGGCAAGCCTGGGCGAGATCCGCTGAGCCGGTCGTGAACCAGGACTGGCGCCAGAAGGCTTCACGGACCCGCGGTGGGTACGAGACCCCGTGGGGAGTTCAGCTCGAACCGGTCTGGGGCGAGATCCATCCTTCTCACGCGCTTTCTAGCCCAGGAGGCGTGGGCTCTCTTCCCGCTGTCACGGAGGCCGCGAGTCCGGGGGAGGTACAAGACCTCGAGCGGGCTGAGAAATACGCCACATCTTACGCATCAGACCGGCCAGACGGGTTCCTGTCAGAGGAATTCCTGAAAACGGTGAAAGTCGGCGTGGCCCACTTACTTTTGGCTGTGATCAAAAGTTACACACAAAAACTCTGTTACGGGTGTGAGATCGATCACCCCAGCCAGCGCCAGCACGAGTGCCTGGACCCGTTAAATGAATATTTCTTTACCGAACATTTTGAGAGATTAATGGTGAGACTCTGGAGACCGACCTTCATTCCGGCTGTGGTAAAACTCCTAGCCCAGCGCTTCCTCAACCCATCGGCGGCGCGGGTCTAGGGGGCGGTAGAAAACATCCTCACTGAGCTGAAATACACTGATAATTTTGAAGCAAAGATCAACGAACTGTACACGTTTCGGTGAAGATGCCGATCTCGACCTGGAGGGGATGGTAGCCGTCTATAACCCAGACGACTTAAGAAAAAAAACCTGCATTTTTTTTTTTTATATCATCATTATATTGTTTACAGTCATGGGTAATTGTGTGATGAGTCTCTTTCAAAGCCTGCGGGAAGTTTATATTATACGTGGACTCTCGTATAAGCTGGAGCGGACAGTCATTCGCAGGCTGGAGACCCCAGACACCCCGCCTTCATGCGTTATGGAGAGGGTCTTCGACATTATCAGACGTCGCCCCGGGCCCGGAGTCTGGACAGAACATATCTACAATGCGGCTCTCCATTCATCTGAAAAATCTCTGTACAACGTATTACTGAAAATCTCTGTTTTGACCACCGACGATTTTACACAGTGTAATCCGCTGCACCTGCTTACATTATACACTCTGTTTGTGGATGTGATGGCGTGCCGGGTGAAACAGCTGGAACTGCCCAGAGGGGAGATTGTTCCTACACTTTTACAGCTGAATACTGAAATAAACCGTAAATGCGGGGGAGATGTATTACTGAGAGTTTTCCAGTTTTGTACGTGAACGTATACTTTTTTCCTCCACGTATGATGTGTTTAATAAACATGAACAATTGTTTTTTCTCTGTGTGTGACTTTAATGAATGTAATAAAGCATACATTCTAAAACTTAGACGGTCAGTGTTCTTTCCAATAATATTGTTGAAAAAAGGGTGAAATGTTTTCGCCCAGGCTTGCCCCGGGGATGCCGGGTCTCTTCCACAGGCGAGTGCGCAGTCACAAGCGATGTCATCGGCCGGTGCGATGGGGGAGGTTGAGGAGGTCATGCTGGTTCATCGTCCGATGCTTAAATGAGATGTGGTCCGCTGTTTTTTTTATAGAAATCCCCGTGCATGCGGGGGAGGAGCTATGGCAGAGTTTTTTTTGTTTGTTTGTTTGTTTGTTTGTTTGTTTGTTTGTTTTTTTAAGTAAAAAGAGGGGCCAAGTTTTTTCGGACTTCGATCACGTCCCTCCAGGCCAGACACCTTGTAAAAAGACCCGTAGAATAAGCTTTGTTTTTCCGTCTTCAAACAAGCCCAGCGAACAACCCCGTCATCAGGAAATCGGATGTAATAAAACATTCAAGCTTCAACCAAAGATTCAAGCTTCTCTACTATGTTATAAAAGACCATCTGGCGTGACACCCCCGCTGCGCAGGTCACACACACACACACACACACACACACACACACACACACACACACACACACACACACACACACACACACACGCACACAGTTAGCGTCTGCAACAGGTATTACAGCCGTGGGGTCATGTTTCCGTGAGGAGCTCTATGCGTGGGTATTTGACCGTCTTGCTGCAAAGACAGCCGTTACAGCTGAGAGACGGTTATTTTTAACCCTTCTTTAATTTAAGAATTAAAAAACAGAAAAGGAGACGCATTAATTTAAGAATTAAAAAATATTAAAGGCGTATTAAAATATTGGTGTTTAATCACTAAATTGAAGAAAACCTCTCATAATTATGCAAAAGATACGGTATTTTTTATTCCTTCTTTAACTGAGGCATTAAAAACCATAAAAGGACACGCTTTAATTTAAGAATTAAAAAATATTAAAGGGGTATTAAATATTTATGTTTAATTATTTCAGAATTAGTTAATTGGGTGGGCCAAGTGCATGCTTATAAAGCAGGCTAACCTTAATGTTGAGGCTTTTGCTCACAACGGTGCATGTGATGTTTTGTTCCAAGATCCCAGTGCTGTCTTAGCTGACTGTGTCATTCAGTGCAGGCATCTTTTCAATACATCATCTGGTTTTTGAAGTCCGTGTCCTGTCAGTCTTTGAGTGTTTGAGTTCGCTCACCACATACTCGTAAAACTACCAGGAGGAGCTCAGCAGGCAGAAAATTAGTCTCTCCTGTGGCTAACAAATGTATCTGACCTCAGTGATATCAGTGGTCATGCAGATGTGAGTACAAACCAGGCTTTACCCACCATACCCCCCCAAAAAATTCTGATGCCGCCCCTGAATCTGGGACAGACTGCTGCTGTATCGCTGCCTTTGGACACGGCAGTGGTTATGTTCAGAAGGTGGGGTGACAGACTGGTGAACGGGGAGAGGGGTGATGTGGACCAGAATCTGCTGATGGCTGGAAATTATACCCTCCAACCTCACCTGCATCTCTCGGAGACAAAGACCTTTGGGAGGAAACAGGATAAGAAGAAGAAAGGAGAGAGGGAGAGAAAAGTGGAGAGGACACAAGCAAATGAAGGAGAACAGATGCACATGTAGGAGACAGGTGAAAGTGCCAAAAATAAACAGTGAAGCTGTTGAACATAGGCCATTCTAATAGGGGTTTGATGGGGCTGTAAACCCCCCATATCCACTAGTGAATTTCAGAATTTTCAATTGTACATTTTTAATCTTTCATGATGTGAAAAATCATCCCCCAACAGTTCACTGGTAAGTGGCAACATGTTAGTCAGTAGTAATAAATAAGTAAATAACTAGATGTATCAGTATTTCATGGCTGAATCTGACCTTAAGCACCAACCAAACTAACATTTTCATTTTAATTTATTTATATAGCACCAAATCACAACAAAGTTGCCTCAAGGTGCTTCACACAAGTAAGGTCAAACCTTAGCAACCCCCAGAGTGATAGTGGTAAGGAAAAACTCCCCCTGAGGAAGAAACCTTAAGCAAACCAGACTAAAAGGGGTGACCGTCCGCTTGGACCATGCTACAGACATACTTTACAAATAAATTCACAAAACAAACATACAGGAAATGTTGCCGGTGCACAGGATGGTTTCTAGTTTATATTCATATGACGGTTCCACAAATCTGGTCTTTGACACCGGCTCTGGTAAATTGTGGAATTTTCGTGATGATGTCAGCACAGAAATGAGTCCGACAAGCAACAACCACCAGTCACTCAGATATGTATGATGCAGAAAGATTTAATTGCAGTCAAAGCAGAAAGCAGGTGCAGCTGGAGAAGACCCTGACGGATACTCATGCAAACATACACCGCAGAGCCGTCTGATCTTACAAACTCAGAGAGCCGCCTTAAGGACTCCTCCCATAGTATAAACAATCCATAATACAAACATGACCTTGGCTGGTTGGGGCGATGATCAGATGTTTTGTCATGAACCTGGAGGAGCTCAACATATTTTATCAGCAGTGACAAAGAAGCCCGGAGTGACCCTGGCCTTGTCACACTGATCCTTCAGGCCTAAGTAAAGCATGCACTTTTTTCTCCACGCGGTGGATAAATTTGTATTGTTTTAGGGGTTAAAGGATCACAGTTTGGCTCAAGGTTCAACTTAATTATAGCTGAGTGCCGTTATAGCTGTGCAGTAAATGTGGGAATTGAAAGCGTGGATATAGGAGGGACTTGAATTTTATTTTAAAGTGCATGTTTGCAGATTTACTAGATGTACTGTTGCCCCCCCAGACAGACACACACACACACACACACACACACACGCACGCACGCACGCACGCACGCACGCACGCACACACACACACACACACACACACACACACACACACACACACACACACACACACACACACACACAATTTAATCATGTCCACAGCTCAACCCACCAGAGGAAAAAACCCTGAGGCCCCCAATGCTGTTAAGGATGAGAGAGGAAAAACTGCTACAAGACATACAGTGTACACACACACACACACACACACACACACACACACACACACACACACACACACACACACACACACACACACACACACACACACACACACACACACACCTCAGCGGAGCCCCAAGTGTGCCCGTCCTGTGATCGATTCTGTGTCTTGCGCTCACTGACAGTCCACAGACTATCTGCTGCTCACAGACCACACAGGGATTAAAATAACCTCCTCCAGACAGCCAGCGCCACCTACTGGACACCAAACACAACTCACAATTCTGATGTTTTGAGAACATAAAAGGACATTTCATGTTTCTCCACATTTTTTTTTAAAATATGACAATAAATACTGGCAATTTATTGAGAGAATATTAAAATGTGAGAATGAACGAGACTGTGCAAAAATCTGAAGCATGATTTTAAAAAAAATTACAGGGCAAAATTGTTGCCAAAAGGGAAGTAAAGGTGCTGCTGGCCTTTTTTGACCACTGATGCAGTCATGATCCTCCATTGTTCTGTTTGTGGAATCACACAGTGGACGGCAAACCCACTGGTAATTTTTAAAAATAAAATAGACGATTTTCTGAAACTTTTTTTAATTTAACATTTAAAAATGTCAAATTTGGTCATTTACTGATATACTAATGTCGTAAAAAGTATTCATCCAGAATCAGTGGGCCGCTTAATAGTTTTTGCACAGTGCTGACATGAGTAAATGTCTCTGTTGCTTTGAAGGTCCCAATGAGCACAGTGGCCTCATGGAAGACGTTCAGATCCACCAGGACTCTTCCTAGAGCTGGCCGCCTGTCTAAAGACTGCCGACTGAGCGATCGGGGGAAAAGGGCCTTAGTCAGGGAGGTGACCAAGAACCTGATAGTCACTCTGTCAGAGCTCCAGCATTCTTCTGTGGAGAGAGGAGACCCTTCCAGAAGGACAACCCTCTCATCAATCAGGCCTGTATGGTAGAGTGGAAGCCACTCTTTAGTAAAAGGCACATGGCAGCCCACCTGGAGTTTGACAAAAGGCACCTGAAGGACTCTCAGACCATGAGAAACAAAATTCTCTGGTCTGAGACAAAGACTGAACTCTTTGGCATCATGTTTGGAGGAAACCAGGCACCATCCCTACAGTGAAGCATGGTGGTGACAGCATCATGCTGTGGGAATGTTTTTCAGCAGCAGGAACTGGGAGACTAGTCAGGATGGAGGGAAAGATGAATGCAGCGATGTACAAAGACATCCTGGATGAAAACCTGCTCCAGAGCACTCTGGACCTCAGACTGGGGCGACGGTTCATCTTTCAGCAGGACAATGACCCTAAACACACAACCAAGATATCAAAGGAGTGGCTTCAGGACAACTCTGTGAATGTCCTTGAGTGGCCCAGCCAGAGCCCAGACCTGTATCTGATTGAACATCTCTACAGAGATCTGAAAATGTCTGTGCACTGACGCTCCCATCCAACTTGATGGAGCTTGAGAGGTGCTATAAAGAGGAATTGGGCAAAACTGCCCAAAGATAGGTGCCAAAGGTGCATCAAAGTATTGAGCAAAGGGTGTAAATACTTCTGTACTTGTAATTTCTAGTTTCTTATTTTCTCATGTTGTCATTATGGGGTATTGTGAGTAGAATTTTGAGGGGGGGAAATGAATTTACTCCATTTTGGAATAAAGCTGTAACATAATAAAATGTGGAAATCGTGAAGCACTGTGAATACTTTCCAGATGCACTGTACATGATTTAATATACTAAGAACAGAGTATTGTAACAAAGTTTCAATATCCACTTTTAATCCAGGCAAAATTGGATTAAAGTGAATTAGAAGCCTTTGGCAAATGTGGATACAAAGCAAAAAGTGGGCCAGGAACACTTCATATTTCTATTTCAAACATCAGCCTCAAGCTGTGCATTGTCAAAGTAAACAGTTAAAGGTGTTCTTCAACCCAAGTCAGACTCAATTTTAGTGCTGTTGTGTGTCAGAGCTTCATAAACTCTGAAGTGTAGAAACACTCTGAATCACTCTGTTTTCTCCCTCTTTTTGTATTAAATTGCAGCGTCCTTGTTGGATGTGTGTTATTAAGTCTGTGGGAGTGAAGCGCACAAGGTCGTGCAAAGTTAATCAGTAAAAGAGGGGAGCGTTTGAGAGGAGAGAGTCGGGCGAGCAAGTCTGGCAAAGCTGCAGCGTTTCACTGCAGAGGCTTTAAATCCTTTAACATGATTTCTCTCATCCTATTAAAGACACAGCTACGGAGGGGGGGACTGTGGAGTGTTTGAGGATGGAGGGGGCTGAGTCCAAACCACAAAAAGGAAGAGACAGGAAATATCAGGGACAAAACATCATCCCGGCACTCACGTTCCCGCCGTCAACACTTGGAACTGCTTCTGATGATCTTTCATTATTTGCAACCCTTCAATCTGCTTCATTTTTTTTCTTAATGGAAAAAAAAACTTTCCTTCATTTTAAAAAGGACTTTACAAAGTACAATCAAATTCTTATGATAAACACTTCAAAATGTATTTTTATTGTTTGTCTGATCTTGGTTGTCATTTTGGACATCTGTCATGAACGTTGCACTACAAGTACATAACGCTTTCAAATATGAAAGAAATCTGATCTTTTTTTGACAGAGTTATGAATTTTTGAAAATTCGGTCAATGTTAAAGGATAGGGGTTTTTCCAGTATTCCAAGATTTTTCCTGACTTTAACCTTTGACCTCTGACCTTGAGAATAATTAAGCAGTTTTTGCCTATTAGGATGTGAATCCTCAGTAAAAGTTTCATAACAATATATGAAAAATTGTGGGTTACAGGCTGTTCACAGACAAACAGGGGTGAAAACATAAACTCCACCCAACTTTGTTGGCGGAGGTAATAAATAACTGAAGTGATTTGGTGCTATATAATAATAATAATAAATCTGAGATATTTACTTTATCTAGTTATGTCAAATCGTCACAAAAATGTGATTGTTTAAATGGACAGGTGGTTATCTTCATGAAAGTCTATATAAAATAATGTACAAAAACTCGTACTGTATATACCCTATGTAGCCCAGTCTCAAGCTTTTTCTTCATTATACTGGTCATGAAATGTATGACATTTAGGTCACTAATTTAAACCCTAATGTAACCCAAAACTGTATGGGATGGTGCATGCACGTCTGCGTGTGCACGGAGGGCACAGAGACAGCTGTGCATTGTACTGGCAGAACACAGCATCACTTATTCACCAGTTTGCTGAAATACCATGGATGGACGTATATGTAAACTTCAGAAACAGGAGATTTTATTTATTTCTTTTTTAATTGGCAGCTCATGAACATGCAGTTATGTGGCAGAGTTTGTGCGTCACGACATGCAAGGCGCATCCTGCAAGTGAATGCTCTCCTGTTCTACCATTATCAGAAGACAACAGAAGAGGTCACAGCAATAAATTATATAATAGAGGGTCATATCTGGATTTGAGGAAATTCTCTTTTACAATAAGAGTGGTGGATACATGGAACAGTCTGGCAGAAGATGTATAACAGCACAAAGAGTAAAAAGTTTTAAAAATAGATTAGACAAACAAGATTCTTCTTGCACCTGCATCCAGTAATTTAACTCAAGTGCTTGATTTAATTTTATTTTGCACTAACTACAATTAACACGTGCAAAATCTTCATTTACATACTGCTGTCTACATCAGATGCCTTGGCCTTGTGTACTGTTGGTCAGATCTGGGAGCATGAGCTGGTGCCATGCGTCTCCACATCCACAACACTATGGTCCTGCTGACAAATACCCAGGCATCCCCATGTCCAGAAAGGAGCCATCTGCCCTTCACCTTTTCCAGTTGGTGGAGGACCTCAAGACTATGGAGCCAGCTTGCTGGATCATGCTCAGGGATGAGTTCCACATGGCCTTAGTCTTGTAGCTGATGATCTCACACACTGTAAATGATAAACCTCATTGGAGTGTCATTTGAAACAAAGTCCAGTGTTATCCAATGATCCTCCAGAGAGACCAAGCACTAAAGACATCCAGTCCTCACTTGAAATCTCTGAATAGTGTCAAAGTCTAACAGCCATACAGTAAGACAGATAGCATGAGAACCCTGAAGACCTGAACCTTTGTTTTCCTGCAAAAACATCGGCATCACCAAACACCCCTGTCTGGGGACCTCATGATTCCATAAAAGCTTCACTGATGTCTTTTAGAGACTTTTACAGGCTTTCAGAGACAGAATAGAATGACCTTCTGAGACTCAGAGAAATAAGTGGGTTTTTTGTTTTGTTTTGTTTTGTTTGTTTGTTGCATTAAATAACTGTCTTGGGTGAAAACAACATGCCACTTTTTTTTAATGAACTGTCCTTTCCAGTGGACATCGAGATCTATTGCTAACTGGATAGTTTTTTTGATATCAACTTGAAACTCTTGTCTCTTATAGAGGAAAAAAAAATGCATTTCTGGGTCTCTGGAGCATATCGTTATTGTCACTGCAATATACAATTATATATGATTGTACAGTGCAACGACTGCAACAAAATGAGGTGCTGCTCTATTTAGTTGCCTCGATTAACAAGAGAAGTTAAAAAATGTATAAAATAGTATATATAATACGATAAAAGAACAGTGTAAAACATAATTTGTGCAGCAGAATAAGGTGCATAAAGTCAAAATTGTGCAGCAGCATGACCGTGTAATTTGCATTCAATAAAAATTTGCTGGATACCATGACAAAGGTATGAAGGTCACTGTCAAAGCAAATCTCTCAGAACTTTGACACTTTCTCTAGTTTGTAATTTGCTAAATCGTACTTACATTCCTAAATAATAAAAACACAATTTATATTTACTTTTAGTATTAAATAAAAACTATTTCAGTTTGAATGCTTTTAAATGCTGATGAAAGAAGTGTCAAAATGTTTAAACTACAGTGAATGTTCAGCGGAGTAATTGCCACTTACACCCAGCAGAGGGCAATGTTTCACTACGAGTGAACAAAGCATTCAGAGCCTGAAAAATCGTTATAGTTCTAAAACCTTTTCTCTTTCATGTCCTGCAGAAACTTTGTATCCTGGTTGTTTGACAAAGGTTTTTTTCTTTGTAGTCACAATAACTTAGTGTCTGGCTGTTTAAACTGAGGCGATTTTTTTTTTTTTTCAGTCATCTCAAATCAAAGTGTTCATCCAGGGATTTGTAAAGACTCGATTTACTGGCTGCAGTTCTTTTGTTTGGTGTCTTTGTCCTGCAGCTACATTTAAAACTCCATAACTTGTTTCATACACTGACTGCAACTACGAATTCGAGGTACTAAGGAAGTGACGTCACTCTAACGTTATCTTAAACTCTACGCAGTTTTTCATTAATGATTGGATTGAATTTAATATTTATATTGATAGTTTGAAAAATTAAAAGTGAACGCACATTATCATACTATGAGGTATTTTCTATAACCCCTTATTAAACAAGTGCCACTCTTCTCATTTTTTTCCGACATCAAATTTAATTTTTATACTATTTGTCAGTATAGATTTTTTTTTTATTTTTTTTTTTTAACATTTATTATGCAGTTTGTTTTTGACCAATACTGGTGCAACTGTCTACTTTGACTCTGATTGTTGTGTTGAGGTGTCTGATTTACAAATAGTAACGTTAATTATATTTTAGACTTTAGTGCCTTCAGTGGCCTGGACGGTTAATTGCTGGTATAACAGACATCAGAGACATTATGCTGTCTGATTACAAACTGCTCTACAGTGGCTCCCGGTGGCCACTTATTGAACACTTAAAGATGTTTTTGTTAGATTTTTTTTTTTTTTTTTTTTAAATAATGTAAGCAATAAAAGCTAGTGATCAAGACTTAAATACAAGCAAAGGTTTTATAGTTTTATCACCAGTGTGAAGTTAGACAGTAGACAGTAGTTCATTATTCAGACAGTAATTCGTGATGAAGCAGTTCTGGTTGTATTTTGGGCAAAAAATGTTTTTAAAATGGAAATAAACGCGTGCCCTGTTGAATTCTACCTTTAAAAAAATTGAATTAAATCTGTCAACTCCTTACACCTCACTCTAGTTACAACTTTAGTTTATAAAAGTGCTGCATCAAAAAACAACGACAAATAAAAGAATGACAAAAACAATTTAAAAATAAAAAAAAATAGTCAAGATGATAATTGACTACTGTACAAATAATATTTCAAAAATTCTGTTTTTCTGCGCTGAATAACTGTCCACATTTAAGCAGGAATAGCTTTTACATGGGCAAGTGCATTTTGGCACCCCATGCCCAGATATGTCACATGCCCTTGCCCCATGCCCACCAACCTCCATTTCACCCCCTCCCACCCCTCAATTTCACTGTATTTAATGATATGGCGAACTGCTGTCTGGAATTTGAATCACTGTCCAGATACTGAATAACTGTCCACATTTAAGCAGTAATAGCTTTTACATGGGCAAGTGCATCATTAAATACAGTGAAATTGAGGGGTGGGAGGGGGTGAAATGGAGGTTGGTGGGCATGGGGCAAGGGCAGTCGACAGATCTGGGCATTTGGCGCCAAAATGCACTTGCCCATGTAAAAGCTATTCCTGCTTAAATGTGGACAGTTATTCAGCGCAGAAAATCAGAATTTTCAAAATATTATTTGTACAGTAGTCAATTATCATCTTGACTATTTTTTTTAGTTTTTAAATTGTTTTTGTCATTCTTTTATTTGTCGTTGTTGTTTTTGATGTGTAACTGTCAGTTCTTTTCATAATTGTTTTTGCAGCACTTTTTTTTAACTAAAGTTGTAACTAGAGTGAGGTGTAAGGAGTTGACAGATTTAATTCAAAGCACAAGCCTAATAAATGATTATATGTCTGTTTACGCTTTCCATATTCTGTCGTTGTATTTTTGGTTTTAGCATCAAAACCAAACCATTGTTAGAATTCAACAGGGCACATTTATTTCCATTTTAAAAACATTTTTTGCCCATAATACAACCAGAACTGCTTCATCACGAATTACTGTCTAAATAATGAACTACTGTCTACTGTCTAACTTCACACCGGTAGTTTTATCACCTTGAATAACTGAAGTTTGTTTAAAGTTGAAACGTCGTCACGCATGAGCATGATCCAGCATGCAGGTGCTCCAGCACGGAAGACTGTAGGGACTGGACGAGCCTAAGCTTGCGGTATTACACAAGCAGCGTATTAACGTATGTGACACATGGAGCCATTTTGTTTCCTAACTCAACGCAGACCCATGGGGGAAGAATAAAAATAAAGGTTAAATTTAGCAGAGGGTCGAAAAATCAAGAATGATTTACAGTACATTTAGGAGATCGGTTATTCTCAAGCCCGGTCCTCAGATCACCTAACCTCCACATGTTCCACCTTTCCTGATTAGCTCATTCAGGCGGCTGTTAGCATTTGATTGGCAGAGCTCACCTGAATAAGTGGCATAGCAGGAAAGAAAGAAAATGTGGAGGTTAGGTTACCCTGGGGACCAGAGCTGACAACCACTGCAGTAGATCATACTGGACAAAAGGAATGAAACCTGGGTTCGATTCCTGGTCCTGCAATTTGTATGTATGTTGTTCGAGACCACCCTGCTATAAATGGCCTTGGCTGGGGTGGGGTTGTGTAACCTGCGTTGGACTGGTATCTGGTCCCGTAGGAGTCGTTGACTCTCATTTGTTTTGTCATATTCTGGAATAAACACTGGCACAAACCAATGTGGGTGTTT
Source organism: Thalassophryne amazonica (assembly GCF_902500255.1). Lineage (NCBI taxonomy): Eukaryota > Metazoa > Chordata > Actinopteri > Batrachoidiformes > Batrachoididae > Thalassophryne > Thalassophryne amazonica. Next base: position 24,822,819 of record NC_047111.1, on the reverse strand, counting down.
TGTTTTTTTTTTTAATATAGGAGAATTTCTGTGCAAGTGACAAGCTTTTACCTCATATTATTTGCTGATTGCTGACTGATATTTTGCGCTTCATCTCAGCAAAGAGGGTTAAGAGAGAATTATAATTTTACCATCTTTATGACAAGTGTATTTTTTTTTTTTATTCTTTGTGCAAAAATTCTCGTGTTGTGGTGAATTCAGTCATCATTCAATCATCTTCTTTTGAACAAAAATCCATCTCTGTTCCACTATGAAGCTGTTTAACCAGTGATGCAGCAAAGAAAATTTGTCACAGCCACTGTAAATAGCACTTTTCCATCTGCATCAGACACTCAAAGCGCTTTACAATAATGCCTCACATTCATCCCGATGTGAGGGTGCCACCATACAAGGTACTCACTACACACCAGGAGCAACTAGGGGATTAAGGACCTTGCCAAAGGGCACCTTAGTGATTTTTTTTTGGTCAGGCTGGGATTTGAACCGAGGATCCTCTGGTCTCAAGCACAATGCTTAACCACTAGACCATCACCTCCCCCACGGCAGCCTGTAACATCTTCTGAATTGTCTTGGTGTCTTCCCTCACTCGTCTCCTTCTATCCCGGGCACTCCATTATTTACAACCCCAATTCAATGAAGTTGGGACGTTGTGTAAAATATAAATAAAAACAGAATACAATGATTTGTAAATCCCCTTCAACCTATATTCAATTGAATATACCACACAGACAAGATATTTAATGTTCAAACCCGGATGTTAATGCATTTTCAATGGAGATATGCAACTGGACACACTCAGAAAAATGCTCGCAAAATACATGTCAAAAAATGTCATTTTGACCTGGATATTGAGCCAGTACACTGAAAAAAGTGAAACACAGTGCACTTCCTTCAAACCTATTTACATTGGTCTAATGGAAAATTGTGGTTTCCAGTTTAAATCTGCTGGAATCACTTTACAAAATCCTAAATATACATTGTGAGAAACTAAAAAAAATTAGCTGTAACAAATTACATCTATTTTTTTAAATTGATCCAAAGTAGCATTTTTTTCAGTGTAAAATTAAGTTACATTAAATTATGTCAGGAAAATATTAAACTTACTCTGACACACACACATTCCCAAATATTAGTGTTTAAAGTTACACAGATCTGCGCTGTTCAAGCTGCTGAGCTGAGGCGTCCTGCTGCAGCTGCTGTTCAACACAGCTCCTAAAACCATTACAATACATTTATATACATATTATATTTTTACACAATTATCCTTTATTGACCGAGTTTCATTCATGAAGTCAGTGGTGTGGGTACTCATCTCTGTGTGTGTGTGTTTACTGTGAGCGGCACAGTGCGCGGGTCATTATAATCTCATTATTTTAAGGTGCAAATTAAAAAAAATCCCCAGTCTCGTCGAACAGTTTTAATCACTAACGACAAGTATTTTAACTAGACATTGGTCTAGCAGTGGAAAATATCAACTAGACATAAGTGAAGAGTTAATGGTCCGTGTCATCTGGCGACACAGGTACGGCAGGAAACATACAGCTGTTTATCATCCAAATATCACAAAGTGACAAGAATAACCAAAACCACTTACTTATGGAAGGAAATATTGTCTCCCTTGTTCCTCCGTTTGTGGTTTTGCCAACATGCGCAGCTTTCCGGCATATTCCACCTGTTTCTTGAACTTCTATGCTCGCAAATCACTAACTTGCCTGGAATTAAAATGGTGATCACGCCTCCTTACTGACAGGATTTACTTAATGGTTTTCATTATGCTTTTGTTCTTATTTTGAAAGTTCAATAAGTGGACTGATATGTTAAACATGGTGCAAATTTACTGAACAAGTACTACTACTTTTTTTGTTTTGTATATTGTTCTGCCCACTTTTAATTACAAATTCATCCGCACACGCCTGAGTGTTGTGTGGGCCGCCAGAAGAGGAGGTACTGCTGGCCCACCACCAGAGGGCGCCCTGCCTGAAGTGCGGGCTTCAGGCACAAGAGGGCGCCGCCACCACGGACACAACCGGGAGTGACAGCTGTCACACATCAACTCATGACAGCTGTCACCCATCATTTCATCACTCCATAAAAGCCAGATGTCATCTCCACCTTGCTGCCGAGATATCATCTACCTGTGAAGCAGTACAGTCGGGGACGGTGATCACCTGGGAATTCGGGACTTGGCGGCTCCAGTATTCTCCGGGTTCTGTGGCGGTGGAAATCGTGTGGTTCCGGCTCTTATCAGGACAGACGTCTTCTATCCTCGAACCTGCCCACACGTCACCTTGGTGTATTGACTGCTGTCAGATTCTGTGATTGTCTGTATAATTGTTGTGCACATTCACAACATTAAATTGTTACGTTTTGGCTCATCTATTGACCGTTCATTTGCACCCCCTGTTGTGGGTCCGTGTCACTACACTTTCCCCAACAGGATATCTCGGCCAACGTCATGGATCCCGAGGGGCGTCAACCATCTGTTGGACAGCCAATGGAAGAGCAGGGTGCACAGGCGTCGGCTGGAGGCATGATTGGTGAGTTGCAGCACATCCTCACCGCCTTTACCGCTCGGATGGACCTGATGACCGAGCAAAACATCATCCTTAATCGCAGGATGGAAGCTCTCACCGCGCAGGTGGAAGCGCGCGCTCAGGGCGCTGCTGCAGCTCCTCCTCCTGCCGACCCAGTGCCGAATACAGACATTCCACTGGTCATTCAACGACCCCCCCACCATCCCCTGAAGCATACATAAGCCCCCCAGAGCCGTACAGCGGTTGTGTGGAGACGTGCGCGGACTTTCTTATGCAGTGTTCGCTCGTCTTTGCACAGCGTCCCGTGATGTACGCGTCTGACGGCAGTAAGGTGGCTTACGTGATTAATTTGCTTCGAGGTAAGGCACGCGCTTGGGCTACAGCGCTTTGGGAACAAGGTTCACGGCTCCTTGCCTCTTATACTGGGTTTGTGAGGGAGCTCAGAAGTGTTTTTGATCACCCCAACAGAGGCGAAACCGCGTCTACCGTGCTGCTGTCAATGAGACAGGGGCGCCGGAGCGCAGCCGAATATGCAGTCGACTTCCGCATCACGGCTGCGAGATCCGGCTGGAATATGACTGCGCTCCGCGCCGCCTTCATAAACGGACTGTCGTCGGTCTTGAAGGAGCACCTGGTGGCTAAGGAGGAACCGTGGGATTTGGCTGAGCTTATCGATTTGGTTATACGATTGGACAATCGGTTAGAAGAACGCCGACGGGAGCGAGGCGAAGGGCGTGGTCAGGCACAAGCCGTCTCTCTTCCTCCCGGGTCTGAAAGAGAGCCGTCTTCCCCACGCTCCACAGCCACAGCGCTCCGTGTGGCTACAGCTCCCCCTGCTGATGATGCTAGGGACACAAACAGGGCCACTTTCAGACAGAGGAGGCTGATCTGCAGGGAGTGCTTTGTCTGCGGCTCGAGTGAGCATCAGCAGAGAGTCTGCCCCAAACTGTCAAAACACAAACGCCCGCCCTTAGAGACTGGGCTGAGGGGGGGTCAAAACATTCACGTGGGTTATACACATCTTTCAACACGACTCCCAGTTACAATCCTGAGCGGGGATTTAACCCTTCAAGCCCCAGCACTGGTGGACACGGGGTCAGAAGGGAATCTGCTGGATAGCAGATGGGCAAGGAAGGTAGGGCTCCCTCTGGTGGCGCTTTCTTCGCCAGTGAAGGTGCGAGCACTAGATGGCACTCTTCTCCCTTTTATCACACACAAGACACTACCTGTAACCCTGGTAGTGTCTGGGAATCACCGGGAGGAGATTGAGGTTTTTGTAACTCCTTCTACCTCCCGCGTGATTTTGGGCTTCCCATGGATGATTAAACACAATCCCCGGATTGATTGACCGTATGGGGTTGTGGCTCAGTGGAACGAACCTGCCACCAGAATTGTTTAGGATCCTCGGTTCCTCCCGGTGTAAACGCTAATGAGGAGGTTAAAGTCCCTCCCAATCTGACGGCGGTGCCATTTGAGTACCACGATCTTGCTGATGTCTTCAGCAAGGATCTGGCGCTCACCCTTCCCCTGCACCGTCCGTACGATTGTGCCATTGATTTGGTCCCGGGCGCTGAGTTCCCGTCCAGCAGGCTGTACAATCTCTCACGTCCCGAGCGCGAATCAATGGAGACCTACATCCGGGACTCATTAGCTGCCGGGTTGATCTGGAATTCCACCTTCCAGATGGGTGCAGGTTTCTTTTTTGTGGGCAAGAAAGATGGCGGACTCCGTCCATGCATTGATTACAGGGGGCTGAATGACATAACGGTTCGTAATCGATACCCTTTACCCCTGTTGGATTCAGTGTTCACGCCCCTGCATGGAGCCCAAATTTTCACCAAACTGGACCTCAGGAATGCGTACCACCTGGTTCGGATCCGGAAGGGAGACGAATGGAAGACAGCATTCAACACCCCATTAGGTCATTTTGAGTACCTGGTCATGCCGTTCGGCCTCACTAACGCCCCCGCGACGTTCCAAGCTTTGGTTAATGACGTCTTGCGGGACTTCCTGCACCGATTCGTCTTCGTATATCTGGATGACATACTCATCTTTTCCCCGGACCCTGAGACTCATGTCCAGCATGTACGTCAGGTCCTGCAGCGGTTGTTGGAGAACCGGCTGTTTGTGAAGGGTGAGAAGTGTGAGTTTCACCGCACCTCTTTGTCCTTCCTGGGGTTCATCATCTCCTCCAACTCCGTCGCCCCTGATCCGGCCAAGGTTGCGGCGGTGAGAGATTGGCCCCAACCAACAAGCCGTAGGAAGCTGCAACAGTTCCTCGGCTTCGCAAATTTCTACAGGGGGTTCATTAAGGGCTACAGTCAGGTAGTTAGCCCCCTGACAGCCCTGACCTCTCCAAAAGTCCCCTTCACCTGGTCGGATCAGTGCGAAGCCGCGTTCAAGGAGTTGAAACGCCGGTTCTCGTCTGCACCAGTTCTGGTGCAGCCCGACCCTAGTCGCCAGTTCGTGGTTGAAGTGGACGCCTCTGACTCAGGGATAGGAGCCGTGCTATCCCAGAGCGGAGGGACTGATAAGGTTCTTCACCCGTGTGCCTACTTTTCTCGCAGGTTGACCCCAGCTGAACGGAACTATGACGTCGGCAATCGAGAACTCCTTGCGGTGAAAGAGGCTCTTGAGGAGTGGAGACACCTGTTGGAGGGAGCGTCTGTGCCGTTCACGGTTTTCACTGACCATCAGAGCCTGGAGTATATCAGGACCGCCAAGCGGCTGAACCCCAGGCAAGCCCGCTGGTCACTGTTCTTCGGGCATTTTGACTTCCGAATCACCTACCGCCCCGGGACCAAGAACCAGAGATCGGATGCCTTGTCCCGGGTGCATGAAGATGAGGTCAAGACTGAGCTGTCAGATCCACCGGAGCCCATCATTCCGGAGTCCACTATCGTGGCCACCCTCACCTGGGACATGGAGAAGACCGTCCGGGAGGCCCTGGCAAGGAGCCCGGACCCCGGAACTGGACCAAAGAACCGTTTATACGTCCCACCAGAGGCCAGAGCTGCAGTCTTGGATTTCTGTCACGGGTCCAAGCTCTCCTGTCATCCAGGGGTGCGTAGGACCGTGGCAGTTGTCCGGCAGCGCTTCTGGTGGGCGTCCATGGAGGCCGACGTCCAGGAGTATGTCCAGGCCTGCACCACCTGTGCCAGGGGCAAGGCCGACCACTCCAAGACACAAGGACTTCTGCAACCGCTTCCGGTGCCTCGTCACCCCTGGTCTCACATTGGCCTGGACTTTGTCACGGGCCTCCCGCCGTCCCAGGGCATGACGACCATCTTCACGATAGTGGACCGTTTCTCCAAGGCGGCCCACTTCGTGGCCCTCCCGAAGCTCCCTACGGCCGAGGAGACAGCAGACCTCCTGGTCCACCACGTCGTACGTCTGCATGGTATACCAACTGACATTGTCTCGGACCGTGGTCCTCAGTTCTCCTCACAGGTTTGGAGGAGTTTCTGCAGAGAACTGGGGGCCAACGTGAGCCTCTCGTCCGGGTATCACCCTCAGACGAATGGACAGAGCGGGCCAACCAAGAACTTGAACAGGCCCGCCGCTGTGTTACATCTGCGCACCCGTCGGCCTGGAGTCACCATCTGGCCTGGATCGAGTACGCCCATAACAGCCAGGTGTCCTCTGCCACCGGCCTCTCCCCATTTGAGGTGTGTCTGGGGTACCAGCCCCCATTGTTCCCCGTGGTGGAGGGAGAGGTCGGTGTGCCCTCGGTCCAGGCCCACCTGCGAAGATGCCGTCGGGTGTGGCGCACCGCCTGTTCTGCCTTGTTGAAGGCCCGGACGAGGGCTAAGGCCCATGCAGACCGCCGGCGTTCCCCGGCACCTGCTTACCAGCCCGGGCAGGAGGTGCGGCTTTCAACGAAGGACATCCCCCTCCAAGTGGACTCACCCAAACTCAAGGACAGGTATATTGGTCCATTCAAGATCCTCAAAGTCCTCACCCCTCTGTGCTCCCGGACTGCCGCCGCCTCCTGCCCGGATCATCGATGGGGAGCCTGCATGGACGGTTCGCAGGCTCCTGGACGTCCGTCGGAAGGGCCGGGGGTTTCAGTATCTGGTGGACTGGGAGGGGTATGGACCTGAAGAACGCTCCTGGGTGAAGAGGAGCTTCATCCTGGACCCGGACCTCCTGGCCGACTTCTACCGATGTCACCCGGACAAGCCTGGTCGGGCGCCAGGAGGCACCCATTGAGGGGGGGGTCCTGTTGTGTGGGCCGCCAGAAGAGGAGGTACTGCTGGCCCACCACCAGAGGGCGCCCTGCCTGAAGTGTGGGCTTCAGGCACGAGAGGGCGCTGCCGCCACGGACACAACCGGGAGTGACAGCTGTCACACATCAACTCATGACAGCTGTCACCCATCATTTCATCACTCCATAAAAGCCGGATGTCATCTCCACCTCGCTGCCGAGATATCATCTACCTGTGAAGCAGTACCAGATCCGACAGTCGGGGACGATGATCACCTGGGAATTCGGGACTTGGCGGCTCCAGTATTCTCCGGGTTCTGTGGCGGTGGAAATCGTGTGGTTCCGGCTCTTATCAGGACAGACGTCTTCTATCCTCGAGCCTGCCCACACGTCACCTTGGTGTATTGACTGCTGTCAGATTCTGTGATTGTCTGTATCATCGTTGTGCACATAAATTGTTACCTTTTGGCTCATCTATTGACCGTTCATTTGCGCCCCCTGTTGTGGGTCCATGTCACTACACTTTCCCCAACACTGAGTTTTCATTATCCTTCATTTGTTTGGCATTTTTTGTTGCAAATTTAGCAGGTGAACACTGGGTGTGTTTAAAACATTATTGTGGGTGCTCTTAATTCTTAATGTGAAGTAAAACAGAGCATGCCATGTAAAAGAAAGTTTTATTTTTGCTTAATAAACTGTACTATGTGGTCCAGACTATTTATATTTAGTTTCTTTTGTCTGTATTAGCATATTTGATATTGGAGTAATCCAGAAGTAATTGAAAGTAATCAAATTACATTACTTTAATATTATGGTACTTGGATTACGTTACTGATTACATTTTTCAACAGGTAACTAGTAACTGTATCGGAATACATTTTTAAAGTAACCCTCCCAACCCTGCTCACCTATGATCGTGAACTTCGGGTAATGACTGAAAGAACAAGATCATGGACGCAAACGGTGGAACTGAGGTTCCTCTGTTGGGTATCTGGACTTACACTCAGTGTCAGGGTGAGAACCTCCAATACCAGGAGGCACTTACTTTTTTTGCAATGGAAAGAGCCTGCTGAGGTGGTTCGGGCATCTGGTGAGGATGCCCCCTTGTTGTCTCCTTAAGGGAGGTCTTCCAGGCAGGTCCACCTGGGAGGAGACCCCAGGGAAGACCCAGGACATGTTGGAGGGATATGTCAGGAAGGATCACCAAGAAGAGCTGGGGGATTTGGCTGAGAATAGAGAAGGGTGGGAGGAGCTGCTTGGTCTGCCACTGCAACGTAAGAGGCAGAAAATGAATGAATGAATGAATGTGACTGGAGCAGAATTCAAAGATTCCTGCTTGTTTGTCTTCTGGCTGGCTGTGATTGGAGAGTCACCGGGCAGCACGTACATTTAATGGATCCCACGTGTTTCGTTTTGTTTTTTCCCCAGACTGGAACCCCAGAAAACTGGAAGCCCAGGTCGTTGTACAGAGCAGATTGGGCAGCTGATTTTTATTTTATTTTATTATTTTTTTGTGAGCGATATTTCACATTTAAATCAGACAGTGCGTGTTTTCTGCAGTGTGGGAGGTGATTATGATCAGCGTGGACAAATGGGGAAACGAGGACACGTCGCTGCGTTGACTTTTTGAAGCGACGCGCACAGACGTGACGCTGCAGCGGCGCGCGCCTCACACACTCTTTTCTCTCTCTTTTATTGCAATTTAGTGTGCGGGGTTTGATTTTAATTTAAATATTGATTTTAAAGTGCATGGATTAGAACTAGACCAGGGTGTTGTCAGAGAGGGATGAGAGGAGGAGGAGGAGGAGGAAGAGGGCGCAGTATGAGGTGTGCTTTTTTTGGAGAGAGACGGACGCGGAGAAGGTGCCGCTGCGACGCGTTACGACCCCGAGAAATCACCGCGATCAGGGAAGAAATGGCCTAGTTAAAATATCAAGACAGCAGCACATCCATGGACGGACTATCTTCATCCCCATCACGTCATTCAGGTGCTCGCGTCGTTTCTGAGGTAAGCCAGACGTTCCCCCCAAAAAAGCGTGTTGTTTTTTGTTTTTGTTTTTTTTCTTTTTGGTGTTTTTTTTCCTCCGTCTCCGTCCTCCGGATTGCGTGTGCGCAGTCTGTGAGCACTTGGCACATTGCGCACGTTTTCCATCTTGACGCACCGTGACAGTTGTGTGGAGGGATGGATGTTTTTGCGTGCCTGTTGATGAGGTTTGTCACATCGCAATAACGGCAGCTGCTGACGCGCTGCGTCGTCGCGCGTCGCTTCCGATCGGCTCTGATTGATTATTGGCGATCGAACTGATGCGGTTTTGTTGATATGTAAGTGACGTGCAGCGGAGTCTGTCAGGCCTAAGATGTCCTCTGTTGATGGATCAAATCACAGTAGCTCTTACACGCACGCACCCTGCACGCGTGTGTGATGCAGTGTGTGAATTAATGCACACATACTGATGATCCGGCCTCCATTAATATTCCGTGGTGGTTGGGCACAGCTCATTTATTGGCAGACAACAAGACCTCTGTTCTGACAGGTCATGGATGAGAAATGGTATATTTTAATTTTCAGGGAATAATATATGTAAACCCCCCCACACACACATATATATCTGGAACAATCAAAATGTGACATTTAAATTTGATCAGATAAACAGTGATGTATTTGTTTCTGACTTCTTTGTCAAATCCACACGACTGTGTTCATGCAGAAGCAGAATGCATGCTGTCATCTTCTTCACGCACTTCATATATCTTGATTTTGCAGGTAAAATGGTAAATGGACTGCATTTATATAGCGCTTTTCCATCTGCATCAGACTCAAAGCGCTTTACAATTATGCCTCACATTCACCCCGATGCCATACAAGGCGCTCACTACACACCAGGAACAATAGGGGATTAAAGACCTTGCCCAAGGGCCCTTAGTGATTTTCCAGTCAGGCAGGGATTTGAACCCAGGATCTTCTGGTGTCAAGCCCAACACCTTATCCACTAGACCATCACCTCCCCTGAAGGTACAATTCTGAAAAAAAAAATGCATGTAAAAGACTAAAATTTGCTTGAAATGCAAGTGGGACCAATTTTTCCACAAGAAGATTCAAATTCTTTGTTGCTTTTGAGCCCAAAAAAGATACTTTTGACAATTGTGCATTTGGGGAAAATATCAGTTGCTGTTTTGTCCCATATATAGATTTGCTCGTGAGCCTGTCAGACTGATCTCTTACCTAAAAAGTTACGATTTCTGTTTCAAACCCCAAGTTTGGGGAAAATGACTTGGCTGCAGTTTAATTTGTCCTTCTCGCAAAACAGATTAGAAACAGGTCTGTTGAGCAGCTCAATGGATACGGAGCTGGCATGGGTTCAAATCCCACTCACACTACCTGTCTTGAACAAGACACAATCTGGATCGCCTCATTCCACCCAGCTGTAAATTGATACCCTCCTTGTCTGGTGATGTAACCTGCATCAGACTGCCGTCCCATGTAGGGGGAGTCGCAGAGTCTCATCTGCTTGATGCTACGGAGTCGAGACATAAGCACCAACAGGCCTGAAGCCTGGCGCACACGGGGGGAATATTCTTTTCCAAATGGCACGCGTGGTCAAATGATGTCTTCTAGCAAAACTGGCAATCCCATTGGAATATCAGGTGTCTCGGTGCACTAGCAGCCTTAAGGTGGCGTTTAGTGGAGCTGCCCCCCCCCCCCCCCCACACACACACACACCCTGAGTTTCAGTAGCCACCAGCCAAAATAACCTTTTTACTCTGTGTTTTTCCCTATCCACAAGGTCATTATTGTAAATAAGATTTTTTTTTTCTTAATAACTTAACTGGTTAAATCAAATCAAATAACCCTCTGACAAATTAGACATTTGACATGTAAAATTCTATTTTCAGTCTCAGTTTCTCACATTCTCAGCACTGTTTAATTGTTTGTGATTTTTGTCAGTTGCTCCCATTTTGCTTGGGGTCGCCACAGTGGATCTGGTATGGATCCAGATCTTTATCTGGGACAAGATTTATGGGAAATGTGAGTCTTGAAACAACTCCAGGTGTAGACAGGGACTGGGCCGTAGGTGGCCTTCAAATCCTGGACCTTCTTATTGTGAGGAAAAAGTTACTGGTGCACCACTGTGCCAACATAATGCATGTAATTGTAATGTATTGTAACTGTATGTAATTCATGTAACATCAAATTTGTTTTTGGACTGTGGTCAAACATCCAGATGAATTTATGGCACTTCAAAGTGAAGAATTTGGCACCTCTTTGACTGACCCAGTTCTATAGCACCACTAAGTTTGCAGTATCCATGAGATGCTGTTTACACACTGTACAGCAAGTTTACACCCCTCCCATCAAAATTTGCTAGGGCCCAAAACTTGGCAAACTTGCTGAACAGCAGGACACACACACAGCCCGATATTCAGAAAATATGAAGGAGAATAGCGCCACCCAGAGGAGCTCTGTAGGCCATCCATTGTTCTGCCTGTAAGTTTTCCCAAATTTATACTGTTTGTGTCTTGGTGGAAGAGTTGTTGTTATGATTTTAAGCAAGTGTTAGTGCTAGTTAATAGCTGTTGGGCATTATTTGTGTAAACTGACAACATGGATGAAGTACAAACTTGAAATGTACTTGAAATATCGATAAGGTCACCCTCATATCAAATAATCAGCCCAAAAGCAACCCTGCCCCCCAAAAGAAAAAACATTGAGTGCCACCACTGGGAAAGACTAAGATCACAAATTATTTATAATGCACTCTGAATGCACCATATTCAGACAGTAATCTAACATTCATGTGACACTTTGCAATATTAGTGACATCACTCTGGTATTTCTATGAGATGTTCAAGATTTAAGATCAGATTGAGGTATAAAATGCAGAGCTAGACCGCTCAGGGTTTACTTTGAAGCAGCCAAGTACGTCTTAATTTCTGTTTCTGACATTAATGTGCCTTAAAAAATGGAAACAAATTCACAGAATTTGAGATGCCGCCTCGTAGTGTTTTTTTTTGTTGTTTTTTTTTGTCTGAACCAACAGTCCAAAACCTAAGAAAAGCATCAAATCCTCACATTTAAGAAGCTTGAACCAAAGACTATTCAACATTTCAGCTTGATAAATATTTAAAACATTCTCCTGTCATATCTGCTTTTAATGTCAGGACACAATGCATTGTGGGTCAGGGCCGTCAAGCAGTTTGCAGGATGGAGTGTGTGTGTGTGTGTGTGTGTGTGTGTGTGTGTGTGTGTGTGTGTGTGTGTGTGTGTGTGTGTGTGTGTGTGTGTGTGTGTGTGTGTGTGTGTGTGTGTGTGTGTGTGGAGAGAGTAAAGTCTGCAGGGGGGCGGCGCTGGTGCATGAGTCAGTTTTACGTAGAAGCAGGTTGTTGGTGCGTCTGCTAACCAACAAATCGCTCGTGAGTGCACATCAGGTCCTGCAGATCCTCTGATTTATTCAGGGAAACAACCAGGAAACAGTCAAAGTGGATGAAGTGTTCCCAAGCGTGCAAGCGCTGCCAAGTGCATCTTTACAGGAAACACTTTCCGAAAACGAGGTTAGTGTTGTGTTTGTTTTGTGCAGGCGTGGCGATCGCAATTTTTGCACAAAGCTGTCAAGTCATGGAAGGCAAAGTTCAAAATGACCTCGGCTGTGAAGAAGCACAAAAGCAGGAGAAAAACACAACCTGACCTATTATCTCCAAGCAAAGTAGGCTTGCTCAAATGCCATGGGAACCATCTCCTGTGACCTCGTTTGTAACAATATCACAGAACGATCACTCACGAGATAAGGATGCATAAGTGTTGTTCCAATCTCGTGCATAACAATTTCAGACAAAACCCCATTAAAATATCTGCTAATTTAAGGTGTCCTTTGTGCAAACACATGAAATAAAACACGACCTTTTCCTGAATCAGAAGGTTCCACGCTTTAATTCATCAAACGCCATTCATTAAGTTGCGCAGACAATCACGTAACATTTCACTCTTTGATTACTTTTTGTGATGCAGTGATGCACAAACGTGCACTGGCTTCAGAACATGTTGCATATTCTTCAACAGTGGGAAGGATTTTTTTTTTTTTTATGAATTTATGATGTAAGGGGTAATGTTTACAAGATTTATCTTCTTTTGTTCCTTGTTCATGGAAATTTTTGTTCATGAGTAAAGTCAAGTCATCGGAAGTGACTCTTCTTCAGGCACCACGATCAGACCACAAAGATCATGAATCAGTGTTTCTGTTCCACCACACCAACGTCACACAGCTGGTGCTCAGACCATGTGAGCATTAGCTGGACGAAGGCTGTTGGTAAATAAAAGCTGCAGCACGCTTTCTGAACTGAATGTCATGTTCATGCACCATTTTCAATACTGACGCACAGAAACGACTTCATGTTGGAGCTGAGGTAATGTCATCATAGTTGTTGGCTGGCCAAAATCTGAAAGGCGAAGACAAACAACATGTTGAGACAAGGAAGATCCGTCCACATACCGATCTTTGAGGTCCAACTGTAGAATTCCATAATAATAACAGAGATTGTGTTGTAATCTGTCCACTGCCTGTGTCCTTATGCTAATTGTCATTGTGTTCAGTTGTTTCCTGTTTTTGCACTCTGTTGTCTCTTTGAGTTCCACCTTAGTTGTTAGTCTTTGATTTGTGGGTTTTCTTTACCTTGTGTTTTGGTATTTGGTTTTAGTATGTATTTGTGTTCTACTCAGTCCCAGAGGTCCTTGGCATTTGTGTCACGTTGTGTTTGTCAGTTGTCTGTGTGTGTTTCTAGGTGTGTCTTTGTCACCCGGTCTCCCCTACACAGCTGCTCCAAAGTTCCTAATCACCTCACCTGTCTTCTGGCAGTTCGTTTGTGTCACCATTTATGTACTGCACTGTTCTTCTTTGAGTTGTCAGATTATTGTTTGACACCTCTAGTGAGTTTTGCTATTTTGTGACATTCCTCTACTAATTGCCCCTTTGTTTAACCCAGTCTGTTGCAGGGCCGCATTTAGACAGACAAACACATTCACACCTGCACACACACCTACGGACAATTTAAAGTTTCCAACCCACCTAACCTGCATGTCTTTGGATGTGGGAGGAAGCCACAGGTGGGAATCAATCCCATTCTTGCTGTGAGGTGACAGTACTAATCACTAATCCACCATGCTCTCCTTTGTCTTCCATTTACATCCTCTGTGTTTACTGCCTGCATGTTTGGGTTCATCCTGTAATTGATCACAACAGATTGTGAGCATGTTTCTCTGTCTATACAGTGCTGTGAAAACATTAGTGCACTCATGAACGTTTACAAGTTTGAATCTTTTTTTTTTTTTACCTCAAAAAGCTTAAAAAAAAAGGCATTTTATGCAACAACAACAACAACAAAATTAAAATGATGCCCTTCAAATTATGAAGAAACACAAATAGTATGATACTCTATGGTAAATCTGTGTAGACAGTGAGGAAAGCCACATGATGAAATGGTATAGAGGAGTTTTTTTGTTTTTTTTTGTTTTTTTGAAAGTTCAGCTACATTTTGCCAGAAGCCACACTGCAGATGCAAGCCTAGATTTGATCTGTTTCATGAAGTTGTATAACTGGTGACGCAAAAATTCAAAAATTGCACTTTGCACAATTTCTGCTATCGTAGCCACAGAAGCCTGTAACTTCTTCAGGGTTGTCTGGGTGTCTTGGTGGTTTTCCTCACTCGTCTCGTTCTTGCACAGCCCTTTAGTTTTTGAGAATGGTCTACTCCACACAAATTTACCATAGAGTGCTAATACTGTTTTTTTAATTTATTTTAATTGATGATGTAAAGATTACTTTTCACCGTGAGTTTAAAGGGCATCATTTAAGAAATGTTTATATAAAAGCCTGAACTTTTGTTAAGTTTTTGATGTCATAAAAAAATTAAAGCATGTAAAAGCCCAAAGGGGCACAAATATGTTTCACAGCACTGTATGTGGCTCTGCGACAGACTGACAGCCTGTCCAGGGTGCACCCTGCCTGTTGACCAGTGATTCTTGGGATAGACTCCAGCCATACCATTATGAAGTTCATGGTCAGAGACGTCTGGACACAAATGCAGGACTCAACAATGCAACTCTGTTTTTTAAGATTGTTTACTGAGTGGCTCAGCAGGGTCTGGTACACAAAAAGGCAGTCTAATAACAGCAAACAAATCAGAAACATCAGGCAATAAGGTGTGGTCAGAAAACAGGCAGGTGGTCAAAAAAACAATGTGGTAAGCGGGACCAGAAAAATACAGCTACAGAGCTGAAACAAAGGCACAAGGCACAACAATCTGGCGAGGAACAAGTGCAACCAATGAAGCTTATATACACCCTGGTGATGAGATGCAGATTAGAAACAGGTGTGCGGAAAGTTCCAGAACAAGGTGTGGCCCTAACAGTGTGCACCACCCACCACCAAGCACAAAGAGAGACAGACGAGAGAGATAGGGAAAGACAAAACCCAAGCAGGAAAAACCCAGCAAGAGAAATCACACACTGAAAAACAACCAAACCTAAGCTAAACAGAACAAACAGAATGACATGATACAAAAGTCCAGATCCTGACAACCATGACCCTTATTTGGAAAAAGTGGGCTTAGAAAATGGATTGGTGGATAATATTAATGATAATGCATTATTACATTTTATTATTAACATACTTATATTTTATTAATTTAATCTTGTTAAGGCTCTTAAAAGATGTAAGAGAAAATAATTCTATATAATGCTGCATTTACACATAGGCAGGATGTGTTACAAATTTAATTTTTCTGTCATTTGTAGCACATTTCTGACATTCTTAAAGTGACTTAACACATCTGAATCGGTTTCTTAACAGTGCGTGTTGGTGTCTGATATTCATTATATTCGTGGAGCACGTTTTTGGCTGTCGAAAAATCTTCCATGAATGTCACATCACGACCCTCATTTCCCCTCATTCAGCATGTTGATTAGTGGTGATCCTTAAAGGACATGTCTCGCATTTTTTAACATTCCAGTTAGTAAGACAACATATAAGTACTCATGATTGTAAATGTCTCTGCACACATGTGCTAATAATTAGTGATCTCTGATGTATTTTATTCCTCTCACTATGAGTGTTAGCAGGTGCATTTCTGGAAAACGTTTCACTCAGCAATCCTCTGCATTTTTCAGTGTGTGACGTCCTTATTAGCAAAACAGAAACATCCCAATGACAGACAGACAGAGGGAAATGAACATGCTCTGTCCAACAATGAAGCTTCAGAGCTGCTGTTCAAAAGTGGTGGCTCAGATTTACAGAGAGGAGATGACACGTTTCACCCCGAAATTCTTAACTTTTTCAGAGTGTCAGATTTTGGAGCCTAACGTGTGGAGATGTGCTGTTTGTTACTGAAGCTGTGTACATGGACATGGGACATCTGACATTATATAACGGCTGAGTGGATCCTTGTCACTTGATTGGTGCTTTGTATGTCACATGACATGGATTAATTTGTCCCATTTGTGTTGCATTGCATTCAGAGTGCAGTTTGGTTCCATTTAGAGTGCAAATTTGGTTCTATATGTTTGGTACCATTGCACTCTGCACAGGTGCACACACGCATGCATGCAGGTGCTCATTCGCGCACACACACACACACACACAATGCGCATGCACACAAAAAACAAATCCACTGCGCTGTCTGGAGGCTGTTGGCAGGAAGTTAGAATGAAAAGCAGGACTAATTTCTGACGTGATTTTTTTTTTTCTCTCTGCACTGAGGATGTACACAGTCTAATTTTTTTTTGGTAGTACACGCGTGTACAAGTGCCGACCCGGTTGTGTGTGTGCGGGACAACATCAGAAGCGAGATGACGATTTGATTGAGGTAACTGATGGTGCATGATATCTAAACATGGCAGATGATGCAAGCTATTCCCTTTTTCCATCCTTGTAGCTCAACCAGTAATTTCCATTAATCTTTGCTAAAATTGGAGCAACTTTAACTTTTGAACCCTGTACACACTAAAATTAGCCTTTCTCACCATTTTTACTATTTTTACCCCATAACATTCAGTTATAGATAGTCCATATTATATAACGGCTGAGTGAATCCTTATCATTTGATTGGTGCTTTGTATGTCACATGACATGGATTATTCGTCGCATTTGCATTGCATTTACAGTGCAGTTTGGTTCCATTTAGAGTGCAAATTTTGTTCCATACGTTTGGGACCATTGCACTCTGCTCTCACACACACACACACACACACACACACACACACACACACACACACACACAACGCGCATGCACACAAAAAACAAGTCCACTGCGCTGTCTGGAGGCTGTTAGCAGGAAGTTAGAATGAAAAGCTGGACTGCACTTTTCGCTGCACTGAGCATGTGCACAGTCTTTTTTTTTTTTGGTAGTACAAGTGCTGACCCGGTTGTGCGTGTGTGTGTGTGTGTGTGCGCGTGCGCGGGCCGCAACGATTCTACCAAAACAATGATTTAATTGAGCTAATTCTTGTAACACACACACACACAAAATCCACTCCGCTGTAAGCTGTCTGGATGCATGAAGAACTGTTCAGATGAAAAGTTGACATGGTTTTTGGCTGGACTGAGGAACTACCAAAAGTTTTTTCCTTTTTTTTCTTTTTTTTATGGAAGTCTGAAGTCAGTGCACAGCATCACTGTCATAATTTGGACTTTAGCAGCAGTGGAACACCAAAATGTAAGTCCCTTTTCTGTTGCTTTTAAATTCATAAAATATCAAATGACAAGGAATTATTTTAGCAGCTGGAACACACCATTCAACTCTGCTTTGCCTTGTTGAATGGTGTGGTCCAGCTTTCACCTCAGGAAATATTCGTACCATTGAACTCAAACGTTCATTATTTGTATATGGTTTTTAACAGACTGTCTGGACACAGAGATGGATTTGTTACATTGGAAAAAGTCAGAATACATTATTTCCAGGAGTTAATGGATGTTATTTTACGTGCCATGATTGACAGAGAGGCAGAGCTGCAGCCAGAGATTTCACATGCATGCATGCTTCTTTGATTGCATGAGGTTTACATTTGGAAATGAATCTCTAACACGACGGTGAGTCTGGCACATTCAGACTTTTACCCCTTTTGTGTTTTCTGGCTAAATTTCAATTTTTTTTTTTTTTTTTTTACTTTGAGTGTAAATTTGTGTGTGCTGTGAAGCTCGCTGTGTGTGTGTGTGTGTGTGTGCGCCCGGCAGCAGATGTATTTTTTTATCTGTGCCTCAGTTAGCAGATACATTCCATTGAAGCGCACACTCTGATGCTTCTAGTTGCGACATCACTTGTTGGAAACACCCAAGTACTCACGAGTACTTTCTTTTTGGACGTCTCCGTAGCTGTTTGTTGCGATTGCCATATACTTTGAAAGCAGTCATGGAAGTGCACAAATGAATTCTGGTGGATCATCGGATGGTCACTAACAGCCTCAATAGAAATTGTTATGATTTTTAACAGAGCATGAGAGCGTTCGTATTGGTTCCTGTGATGGTTCTTGAAGCCCAAACTGTCACTCGTTACGAATTGACACGGAAACTGGCAAGTTTTGACACGAATTGTAATGCGGCGTCACATTTCACTGCGCGCCACTAAGAATCACTTCTCTCACATGCGCACAATTAAACCCTGTTGCACCGCAAGAAGGACAGTGACGCCAAGTCAGCTAAATGTCGTTCCAATACTCCTCAGTGCTCTCCTGCAGGTGTTCCACCCGCTGTTGTGCCTGATGTTTGGGAGAACGAGTCTAAGCCAGAGGAGAGCCGCGTGCAGCCAGACATCTGGCTCTCTCCGTCTCCTCCTCCTCCTTTCTGTGCCACTCCACGGCACAGAGCCCACCTGAGCATGCAATTGCAAACTTGCTCAGTGACTCCAATACATATGAGCGTCTGAAGAGAGACCCCACAAGCGGCTACCTCCAAAACCTGGAGAAAGAGGGACTCATCGATAGGCAGGCATACTACAGACTGTACCCTCGGGATGCCACTCCATGCATCCATGGGCTGCACAAAATCCACAAACAGGACGTGCCACTCAGGCCTATTGTATCTAAGCAGCCGTTACACAAAAGGCTATACCAGCACCACAGAGAGGGCACCGGTGGACCTCAGTCTGCAGTTCATCTCCACCTTAAAGACACTAACCACACATTTGAGGACAAGGAAGTTAAAATCTTAGCCAGAGAAAGGAAATGGTTTAAGAGGGGAGTGAAGGAGGCATTGTATGTGAAACAGTTGAAACCCAGCCTTAACTGGGGATGGGGTCTGAGACATGCTTTGTCCCCTGTTTACAATGGGGTACTCAGGTCTAAGCAGTTTCAGTCTTTTGTTCATGGTAATGAGTCATTCACATCATCAGGAGAGCCGTCAGGAGAGGCGTCAGTCCCATCGTTAGGTGGGACAGCTACCCTGTCATTAGGAGGGTGCTAACTAGAGCACAATAGGTGCTAATTAGAGCAATTGTTATGTCACTAGCCAATAGCAGTCTGCCTCTCAGTAAGAGGGGTCTGGTTAGGTTTAAAACTCCAGCTTTTGTGGCTTCTGTTATTCTTCTCTACAAGAGTCAAGACAGAAGTCAGACTACCAGAGCAAGAATTTTAGCTGAGGAAGCTTCTGCGATTTGAAGCAAAACGAGTCCAGAATGATGGATCAGCACTAATTTACATGCAGTCCTTCACTTCTGTATCCGGCTTCAGACACTGTTTATGTTCACACATCAGGCTTTATGATGCGGAGTGACATGGAGATTTTTACTGAGCTCTCACTGACACTTTACTGACACTTTAGTCTGTACTGATACATTATTACAGGCTACCTGTTATTTAAATAATTTTGTAATACGAGGTCTGTTAGAAAACTGTCCGACCTTTTTATTTTTTTTAAAAAAACTATATGGATTTGAATCATGTGCGCTTGCATCAGCCAAGCTTGAACCTTCGTGCGCATGCGTGAGTTTTTTCACACCTGTCGGTTGCGTCATTCGCCTGTGAGCACGCTTTGAGTGAGCAGTGGTCCACCCCCCTCGTCGGATTTTTATTGTGAGGAAAATGTCTGAACGATTTGGAGCTTTGCTGCATCAAATTTTTCCAGAAACTTCGGAAAGATTCAGACGGCTTTTGGTGAGGATACTCTGGGCGTCACACAGATTAAGGAGCATTACAACCGGTTTAAAGACAGCGCACAATGGCGGAGGGCGCGCCGCGCTCCGAGCGGCGATCGACAGGCTGAAACGACCAGATCATTTCCAAACTGAACGCTGTGTTGATCCGAGACGTCATCTGACTACTACAGAAATGGCAGAAGAGGTGGACATACCACTTTTTCGGCACATTCCACTGTTACAGGAGTTTTTGTCATGAAAAGACGTGTGGAGGAATTCGCGCGTCGGGACGGAGCCGCTCATGGCGCGGGACAAAAAGCAACACCATGATGAAGCCTCACAGGACATGTTCTGGCATGTCCCGCTCGTCCACAATTTCTTGGATAGTCACACGACTGAAAAGCCACTGAAAGCCATCTGAATCTTCCGAATGGTTTCCACCTGGCTGTCTCTCACAGTTTCTGGAAAAATTTGATGCAGCAAAGCTCCAACTCGTTCAGACATTTTCCTCACAATAAAAATCCAACGAGCGGGGTGGACCACTGGTCACTCAAAGCGTGCTCACAGGCGAATGATGCAACCGACAGGCGTGAAAAAACTCACGCATGCGCACGAAGGTTCAAGCTTGGCTGATGCAAGCGCACATGATTCAAATCCATATAGTTTTTGCAAAAAATAAAAAGGCTGGATAGTTTTCTAACAGACCTCGTATGCATCCTATTTAATGTTATACAACTGCGCTTTTACTATTTTAACTTTTGAATCACTAACAAAAAATACAATTTTTATATATATATATATATAAAACATGGAAGAATAAATATATGTAAATATTAAAAAAAGTCTATGATTTCACCACATTATTTATTTAAATATTTTGTAAAACACGTTATTCGGCTGTTCTTTTATATTTTTCGTGGAAGAATAAATATTTGTAAATATAAAAAAAAATTTGTCTGTTTCTGTAACCCTCCTGTCCTATGCACTGGCTATATTTCCTGTATATTCTGTATGTATATTTTGTGAATTGTCTTCTAATTTTTGTCGGTAGCATGGCCCAAGCAGAGGGTCACCCCTTTGAGTCTGGTCTGCTTGAGTTTTCTTCCTCAGAGGGAGTTTTTCCTTACCACTGTCACCTGTGTGCTTGCTCTGGGGGTTAGTAAGGTTAGCCCTTACTTGTGTGACATGCCTTGAGGTAACTTTGTTGTGATTTGGCGCTATATAAATGAAAATTCCATTATTTCACCACATTATTTATTTAAACATTTTCTAAAATGTACTGTATTTAATGTAATATACCTGCATTTTTACTATTTGAACTTTTTAATAAATAAAAATAATAGTTACAAAATAAAATATTTGTGTGTGTGTGTGTATATATATATATATGTGTGTGTGTGTGTGTGTAATGTATTATTTCACCACATTATTTAAATTTTTTTAATGCACCGCATTTAATGTTATACAGCTGCAAAATTGCTATTTCAACTTTTTAATAAATAAAAATATAGTTATAAAAATAACATATTTTACATTAAAGAATAAATATGCAAGAATAAATATATGTAAATATGAATAAAATTTCTGTTTTTCCCCACCACATTATTACATTATAAAATTAGTGCCCTGAAAATTTAAATTGTGTGTTTTGGAAATGCTGTATATGGATGAATGTAGATGAATGAATGAGTCTCCAGATTGTTCAGGCAATAGCTCAAAAACAATAAATGCTGTCATCTTGCATATCTCCAACTTAGGGCACATAATGAGAGCAAACTGATTTAAAAAAAACTGGTCAACTTTGAGCCAGTAGAGCAATATGAAAACACCTTGGTTTTAAATATGTAATATTCCATGTTCTGCATGCCTCCTACTGCTGAGTCAATGGTGGCTGCTCGCTGGGTGCTGGAAATTAGGTGCATGTAGCATGTTAGCCACCTGGACATGTCTTGGCTTCTTGTGGGGAATAATCTTATTATTGGGAGCAGGTGTGGTTGAAATGTGGTTTTCCACTTCCTGAAGCCGTCAAGGTCAGCAGTGCATATTGAACTAGGTCATATTTACTGTATATCAAATTGTGTCAGATTTTTCTTTTCTTTTTTTTTTTTTACTTCTTTATTGGTTACTATAGCAACTAAAAATTGGATACCAAATCAGAGCATGTAATAATGTGCAGCTCGTGTTTATAATGGTGATGTAGACCACTGCAACCATTCGTGGACTTTTCGAGCATGTTCCAATTTATTGTGAGGTTGTGACCCATTGTGAACAATCAGATTGTGATATGTGTAGATCGGGGCTAATTTATATCTTTTGCTTTAATGTTACATGCAGCTTTGATTTTTATTTCATGAATGAATCTTGAAATAAATCTGTTCTGTTTGAACATGGACTTGGCTGCGCAGTCACTTTGATCACCATCCACCACTGGACTGATAGTATTGCACACCGCGCATTTGCCCGGTGGCCTGATGGCCTACTGGCCTGCGGATTTTTTTTTTTTTTTTAACGAAGTAAAGCGAGCTGTGAGCTTTTCATCCGCGTTTTTTTGTTTTTTTGTCGTAGCAGCTACGACTCGTCCTCACCTCTTAAAGCGCGGTGACAACAGCACACCTGTACTGAGCTTTATAAAGACATTTTTATGCTTTTTTTCCTCCTTCACTTAGAGCTGAGCTGAGCTGCTCCGTATCGTCTCGTTAAAAACAGCTGATCCTCCGCGACGCGTCAACAACTAATACTATTTTCCACTCAAATGCACCTAAACTCTCTTTCTGAGGACCACATGATGTGAAAATGCAATAAAACTTTCTGACCTGTAAATCTGGTCATGTTTTCTGCATAAATAAATGTTATCCATTCTTTGTGCTCAACCACCAAAGCAGGGGCAAATCCAGATGGAATAGGGGCGTGGGGCAAGGATGTCCCCCCCCCACAACACCCCTAGATTAAAGGTCCAGTTTTGAAGCCTTTTTTTACTACAACTACTAATACTACTTAAAATAATAATAATTTCGACAAGTAAAATGTTTAGAGAAAATTTAAATGTTAGAAAAATGTTAGAAAGAATTTAACAGTTACATTTAATCAAATCAAATCAATTTTATTTATATAGCGCCAAATCACAACAAACAGTTGCCCCAAGGTGCTTTATATTGTAAGGCAAGGCCATACAATAATTACGGAAAAACCCCAACGGTCAAAATGACCCCCTGTGAGCAAGCACTTGGCGACAGTGGGAAGGAAAAACTCCCTTTTAATAGGAAGAAACCTCCAGCAGAACCAGGCTCAGGGAGGGGCAGTCTTCTGCTGGGACTGGTTGGGGCTGAGGGAGGAGAACCAGGAAAAAGACATGCTGTGGAGGGGAGCAGAGATCAATCACTAATGATTAAATGCAGAGTGGTGCATACAGAGCAAAAAGAGAAAGAAACACTCAGTGCATCATGGGAACCCCCCAGCAGTCTAAGTCTATAGCAGCATAACTAAGGGATGGTTCAGGGTCACCTGATCCAGCCCTAACTATAAGCTTTAGCAAAAAGGAAAGTTTTAAGCCTAATCTTAAAAGTAGAGAGGGTGTCTGTCTCCCTGATCTGAATTGGGAGCTGGTTCCACAGGAGAGGAGCCTGAAAGCTGAAGGCTCTGCCTCCCATTCTACTCTTACAAATCCTAGGAACTACAAGTAAGCCTGCAGTCTGAGAGCGAAGCACTCTATTGGGGTGATATGGTACTATGAGATCCCTAAGATAAGATGGGACCTGATTATTCAAAACCTTATAAGTAAGAAGAAGAATTTTAAATTTTATTCTAGAATTAACAGGAAGCCAATGAAGAGAGGCCAATATGGGTGAGATATGCTCTCTCCTTCTAGTCCCCATCAGTACTCTAGCTGCAGCATTTTGAATTAACTGAAGGCTTTTCAGGGAACTTTTAGGACAACCTGATAATAATGAAATACAATAGTCCAGCCTAGAGGAAATAAATGCATGAATTAGTTTTTCAGCATCACTCTGAGACAAGACCTTTCTAATTTTAGAGATATTGCGGAGATGCAAAAAAGCAGTCCTACATATTTGTTTAATATGCGCATTGAATGACATATCCTGATAAAAAAAATGACTCCAAGATTTCTCACAGTATTACTAGAGGTCAGGGTAATGCCATCCAGAGTAAGGATCTGGTTAGACACCATGTTTCTAAGATTTGTGGGGCCAAGTACAATAACTTCAGTTTTATCTGAGTTTAAAAGCAGGAAATTAGAGGTCATCCATGTCTTTATGTCTATAAGACAATCCTGCAGTTTAGCTAATTGGTGTGTGTTCTCTGGCTTCATGGATAGATAAAGCTGGGTATCATCTGTGTAACAATGAAAATTTAAGCAATGCTGTCTAATAATACTGCCTAAGGGAAACATGTATAAAGTGAATAAAATTGGGCCTAGCACAGAACCTTGTGGAACTCCATAATTAACCTTAGTCTGTGAAGAAGATTCCCCATTTACATGAACAAATTGTAATCTATTAGATAAATATGATTCAAACCACCGCAGTGCAGTGCCTTTAATACTATGGCATGCTCTAATCTCTGTAATAAAATTTTATGGTCAACAGTATCAAAAGCAGCACTGAGGTCTAACAGAACAAGCACAGAGATGAGTCCACTGTCTGAGGCCATAAGAAGATCATTTGTAACCTTCACTAATGCTGTTTCTGTACTATGATGAATTCTAAAACCTGACTGAAACTCTTCAAATAGACCATTCCTCTGCAGATGATCAGTTAGCTGTTTTACAACTACCCTTTCAAGAATTTTTGAGAGAAAAGGAAGGTTGGAGATTGGCCTATAATTAGCTAAGATAGCTGGGTCAAGTGATGGCTTTTTAAGTAATGGTTTAATTACTGCCACCTTAAAAGCCTGTGGTACATAGCCAACTAATAAAGATAGATTGATCATATTAAGATCGAAGCATTAATTAATGGTAGGGCTTCCTTGAGCAGCCTGGTAGGAATGGGGTCTAATAGACATGTTGATGGTTTGGAGGAAGTAACTAATGAAACTAACTCAGACAGAACAATCGGAGAGAAAGAGTCTAACCAAATATCGGCATCACTGAAAGCAGCCAAAGATAACGATACGTCTTTTGGATGGTTATGAGTAATTTTTTCTCTAATAGTTAAAATTTTATTAGCAAAGAAAGTCATGAAGTCATTACTAGTTAAAGTTAAAGGAATACTCAGCTCAATAGAGCTCTGACTCTTTGTCAGCCTGGCTACAGTGCTGAAAAGAAACCTGGGGTTGTTCTTATTTTCTTCAATTAGTGATGAGTAGCAAGATGTCCTAGCTTTACAGAGGGATTTTTATAGAGCAACAGACTCTTTTTCCAGGCTAAGTGAACATCTTCTAAATTAGTGAGACGCCATTTCCTCTCCAACTTACGGGTTATCTGCTTTAAGCTGCGAGTTTGTGAGTTATACCATGGAGTCAGGCACTTCTTGTTGTGTGGGCCGCCAGAAGAGGAGGTACTGCTGGCCCACCACCAGAGGGCGCCCTGCCTGAAGTGCGGGCTTCAGGCACGAGAGGGCACTGCCGCCACGGACACAACCGAGACAGCTGTCAAGAGATAATGAGTGACAGCTGTCACCCATCTGCTCTACATCATCTCACTCCATAAAGACTGGACGTCATCTCCACCTGATTGCCGAGATATCGTCTACCTGTGAAGGTAATATTCTCTGCCGTACTCAAGGAATTATAACTTACGTGTGCTCTGTTAGCAGCCGTTGTCCTGTGGAGCCTTGTCAGCTGATTGGTGGTTTGTGAGAGTGCCGACGTCTTCGCCTCTCACTCCTTCCAGATAAGTGCTTTAACAGGAGCTGCACATGTGTGTGATTAGAGGTGGAGGTGACTTTCCACCTTCTGACTGTTTTTGTTGCTGGGTGTGCACACACCCACATCTCACTGTTTGTGCTCCTCACCAGCAGTACCAGATCCGACAGTCGGGGACGGTGATCACCTGGGAATTCGGGACTTGGCGGCTCCAGTATTCATCGGGTTCTGTGGCGGTGGAAATCGTGTGGTTCTGGCTCTTCTCAGGACAGACGTCTTCTATCCTCGAGCCTGCCCACACGTCACCTTTGTGAATTGACTATAATCAGATTCTGAGATTGTCTGTATATTCGTTGTGCACATTCACAACATTAAATTGTTACCTTTTGGCTCATCTATTGACCGTTCATTTGCGCCCCCTGTTGTGGGTCCATGTCACTACACTTTCCTCAACACTTCTGATTTAAAGCTCTCTTTTTCAGAGGAGCTACAGCATCCAAAGTTGTCTTCAATGAGGATGTAAAACTATTGACGAGATACTCTATCTCACTTACAGAGTTTAGGTAGCTACTCTGCACTGTGTTGGTATATGGCATTAGAGAACATAAAGAAGGAATCATATCCTTAAACCTAGTTACAGCTCTTTCTGAAAGACATTTATTAACAATGTAGGTTAGAAATTGCAAGTTTTACTGTTACAGTGCTGTCAACAGTTAAATATGAGGTCAAGAAAGAGGTCTTTATTTTACTTTTTATAAAACAAGTATATGGGTGATTCTTAGACTACGGGCACTTATTATGTCCTTTGATCATATTGTATGAAAAACAGAAAAAAGGGGAAATTTCACACTTTTATAGTTATCATTACAAAGAAAGTGTGTTCAGAAATTTGTTCTAGTAGTCTATGATGACTTTTTCACCTTTTTTCAGCATCATTATATGCAAATATTGCCGTTTTGTGCTTGTCCCACACCCAGACTTTTGATCTTCAATGATAAAAATAAAGGGTAAAGAAATGTTTTTTTCTAATGTTTTAAAATATCTCTGAATAAAATATCAGTAAAATAATCAAAACATAATTGGGGTATTCAATGTCATACAACTGTGATTTTTTTAAACAAAATGTAGTTGTCCCACACTATTGCCGTAATTTCCACCACAACACTGTATGAAAGATTGTTTGGGTAGTTTCTATGGAGATAAACAGTGACATCAGAGCACATGTATATGGCGCCAAATCACAACAGTTGCCCCAAGGCGCTTTATATTGTAGTGCCCGTAGTTAAAGAATCACGCATGTATTTTCATTGAAGTCAAGAAAGGGTGACTATAAATTGAGGCGGGGACCACTACGGCCATGACGGTAAGTGAAGATTAACTTCAGCTATTAATTGATGAACAGCAACCTAACTTGTTCATAAATCAGACATCTGTGTGTGAGAGAGACATTCTGATCTTCTGGTCCGAAGTAAAGTGCTGTCTAACTGGGTCACTCAGATATGAATTAAGGTTGGATATTATTTTCGTTCGTGCTAACTCTGCCAGTCACGTAACCTAGCCTAACAATGTAACCTGTGCAAATGGTGTGCATGGCTAGCTACCATGCTGTCGCCGCCACGTTGTTTCTTTATTCTTTATTCTATTTGCGTGACAGTCGTGCGTCAGTCATACGAAGTATGCTGTTTTGCACAGGCTGCGGTGTGGTGGCGTGGTATAACGGCGTCCCTGTCTAAAATGTATTTTCCCAAGTCCTGGCATAATTTCACATACCTAACATTTTACTTTAAATTGAGAGTCATTCTCTAAGTTGATTAGCAACACAAATTGGTAATAAAAGAAATCCTTGATTGTTACTTGTAGCTTGTAGTAAGATAGACAACTGTCTCCATCTTGTGGCCTTTTTGTGTATTGCAGTTTCAAAAGTTCAACCTTTGTATCCAGTCATTGGTCCAGTCATCCAGTCATTTCTTGCTTTATATGATGAATTGTATCACACAAGTAATGATATATTATTTATAGCATAGCCTACAGTATTTCTATAACAAATGTTTTTATATAATTTCTGTTTCTAAATTTAAGTAACAAGGCTGAATGAAATGACGGCTTATTATGTCTAAAAAGTAATGTGACCTACTGTCAATAGATCGTACTTTTGATAAGCCTATGATAACTGTATTTTGGGAGAACATTTCATAATGCTTCTTATAATGTTAAAATGTATGTGTCTCCTGGTGCACATTGATTGGTTAAGGGACCAAAAAAAAACACCACACTGTCACAGCAGGCTTAATTTCTTTCCCCTTCGATACCTGGTGGTGGCCTGGTCTTGGTTAAAAATGCCCGGCCTGAAAAATTTCCCCAGTCCAGCCCTGTCACCATCAGACATGAGTTAGACATTGCTGTAGGCCAGAGGTCTCAAACCGGTTCCAGAAAGGGCCGAGAGGGTGCAGGTTTTCTGTGCAACCACCCACTCCACCAGGTGATTTCACTGATTAACATCACTTTGAGCAGGTGGAACCAGTTAACTGGTGAAATCACCTGGTGGAGTGGGTGGTTGCTCAGAAAACCTGCACCCTCTCGACCCTTTCTGGAACCGGTTTGAGACCTCTGCTGTAGGCCCACCATCTACCCGGTCGGCGTATAGGGCGAGCCTTTCGACATCTTCCAATAATAACCCTCTAATATCGATAATATCCCTGATGTTGTCCATCTTCCTCAGTCTTCCTCTGGGTCTCTTAGTCATAGGTCACCACCAAAGCCACCTTGCTGATTTCTTGATGGTATCCATTCTCTTGACATGACCATACCATCGTAGCTGGCTCTGGTTCAGTAATCTTTAGCACATTTGGACCCTCAGCTGCTTCCTGTTGCATCATTCCTCAGTCGATCTCGCCTGGTCTTAGCGTTCTCATCTCAAGCACACAAGCATGATTTTGATGCCAAGTTAGAATTATAGACTAAAATTAAAATACAGTGCAGGTTGTTTTCTGTTTTAGGACAGAACATTTTTATTGTCCTGAGCAGGCAGCCATCATGCAAACCTCGCGAACCTAAGTGCTGCTTTTGCCAGAGCAGTGAGCAAAATCATGCGCTGTGCGGCACTGTATCCAGGTGCATGAGTCTGCTCACTGCTCTGGAAAAAGCACTCTGGAGAGTTGCTAGCTAAGTATAGATAGCATCATAGCTAAATGCACAATAGATTATTATAAGTTAAAGAGAACAGATGTGTTTTAAGGACTTTACAGAATCAGACTCTGTATCCTGCTGACTACTTTATCACCTTTGGGATACAAACTAGGCCTCCCTTTGGGAAGGACAGTGACCAGGATGGAACATAAGGCTTTAGAAGATCTGCAGGACCGGAGGGAGTTTAGCTGTTCAGCATTATAAATGAGCACAACAAAACCACACACGCTGATGTCACATGTCCAGGAAGACAATCAAGTCAGGTCTAGGAGCAAGTTCTGGTGCTGGCACACATTGTTGCATCCGCCATCTGTAGAACTTTTCACTCGGAGTCGCCACAGCAGATCCAAGATTGATCTGCATGTTGATTTGGCACAAGTTTTATGCAACAAAAGCGTGAGGCTGGGCTGCTCCACATTACATGGATAACTTTGGCAGGAAGCAAATTCCAGTATCTTGTTTCAAACTGTTGCAGCAGTATTTTTGGGCCACTTGAAAGCCAGACAATAAAACCTTGTAATAATTATTTTATATTTATTTTTTATTTATTTATATTTGTTTATTTTAGAAACAAAAATAGTTTGTTGCTTCATGTAAATGAACCAAAATGACATCACAACTGTCAAAAGCAACAAAGAAGATGAGTAGAACATTCAAAAACATACACGACTGGTCACCAAATCTATTTTTAATTTGATTTCAGATGCACAAGCTTTGTTTTTTTTACATTATTTGGATTAATTGTGCAGCCCGTCTTTTCCTGATCTGATCTCAGCAGTTTGTTTTGTGTGGAGGAAAAGTGTTGACACGTTTGTGTATTTTAGGCGAATCTATCATACGCAGCCAATCTCGGCGCTCTACTTAAGCCAACTTACACATCATCAGTGCAGCCAGCCCATCTGTCAAGGTATTTGTTCCACTCAGGGTGACCATGGAAGGCGGTGTTTGAATTTCCACAACTGTTTGCGTTGCTGCAGCTTGAATAGCGTCAGCAAAATAAACTGTGTGTATTTACCATCTTGATTGATGAGCTCAAGCGGAAATATAGCCAGCGTGAGACAAAAGCATGCAGGTTTTTGGAAAAAGAAGTTAATCTGCTCTCTGGTGTCCTGAACAGTGTGTCGGCCAAACCCGGAGAGACCGCAGTACGTGGAGCTTGGAGGCGGATGTATCATCCATAATCATCGACTTGGTGCACTTGCTCTTTCTGGCAGTATGAATATTGCACGTCTCAATTTGTCGGTTGCACATCTCAATTTGTCAATGTGATGCTGCACATCTTCTTTGAACCCATGACCATCAAATATGGCCATGGGTTATTGCAAAGACTTTGCATCTGTCTGTGCTCAGCATAAGTCCAGTCCTACTACTGCCAGAGTCTTCAAATTCACAGGGAACATTGTTGGGACACATACCTTGGACTATTTCAAAGATGGCTAACCTTGACCTATTTTACCAGGTTAAAAAGTGACATTCTGTTCCGTTTTTATTTTATTTTATTTTATTTTATTTGAGGGGCGGAGATGACAGCCAATCAGAGTAGAGTGGCACCATGATGTCACTGGCTGGTCTAGCTAGCTGCAAACTCTATTTTGTTTGTGTGTAAATATAACCTCTTTGTCATATATTCTGTAAAAGCTAGTCAGAAATAAACATTTCTAAAACTGAAACGCTGTTTTTGTAACCCGATAACACCTCTGGAGTGATTTACAAGACATTTCACGGACGTCAGCGTGCACACTAACTTGCGTTCCTATAAAAAGCTCATGTATGCGCACACACCCTCCTACAGACACCATTAAAACGTAAATATTGTTTATGATTGATTGATTGATAGATGGGCTTTATTGAATATATATATATATATATATAACACCCATCGATCTATGTTCCGACCCTCACCTATAGTCATGAGATTTGGCTCATGACCGAAAGAACGAGATCGTGAGTACAAGCGGCCGAGATGAGTTTCCTCCGCAGGGTGGCTGGGCGCTCCCTAATGCCGCGTTCACACTGGGCGCGATCAGACGCTACAAATTTGCGGGGGTCGCGTGGCGACGCACGCGCCTCCTTCGCCCGGTGTGTCGCTCTGCTTTTGCTGCGAAAATTCACCCCGGTGCGTCATCAAATAGGAGGAGCTTCCATTCCACTCGCCGGCTCCGGTTGTCAGTCAAGTTAACATGACCAACCTTGATCACACGGAGCGAGTTGTTGTGGAAAGCTCCCAATACAGGGAGTATCATTATTTGCTGCAGGAGCTGCGTCTGGATGACAGCCGCTTTCAGCGGTCCTTCCACCTCTGTGGGACCCAGTTTGAGGACCTCCGGTTCCATTCACGCACGCACATGTAAACAATGTAAAAAAAAAAGAAACTCTGCTGCCTGCTGTAGGGCTGTTGCTCACTCCAAAAACTCTGTCATAATTGTGTTTAGAAACCAGTCACCATTTGTTTTATTATACA
Source organism: Thalassophryne amazonica (assembly GCF_902500255.1). NCBI lineage: Eukaryota > Metazoa > Chordata > Actinopteri > Batrachoidiformes > Batrachoididae > Thalassophryne > Thalassophryne amazonica. The sequence continues at coordinate 24,791,498 of NC_047111.1, read as the reverse complement.
TCTGTGTAATTAATTAATAAAATATTCTCCACAGTTGATTCGCTCGCACGCGCACGCAAAAGACAAAAAAAAGAAACTCCACTGCTTGCTGTGGGGGTGCTCCTCGCTCTTTCCCAAAAAACTCTGTCATAATTGTGTTTAGAAACCAGTCACCATTTGTTTTATTATACATCTGTGTAGTTAATAAGTAAAATATTCTCCACAGAAGATTCGCCCACGCGCACATATAAAATAAAAAGAAAAATAAACTCCGCTCCCGCTGCTGTGCGGCTGCTGCTTGCTCCAAAAAATCTTGTCATAATTGTGAAATAAAGGACAAAAGAGACATAAGTCCTGCTCACAGGCTGCTACCAGATACAGGACATGTTCACATCTTCAGTCAAACTCCAGACATCTCCACGTCACTACATATTCAGTCCCTGATTGGTCATCGCAGCATGACGAAATGAAAAAGTTCAGATTTTTCAACTTGGGGAGGAGGGCAACGCGACGTGATGCGACGCAATATCGCGCCACAAACGCGCCAATCGCTCAAAATCGCTTCACTCGTGTCGCTTCATTCGCGTCCATCGCATCGCACTGCGTGACTTGGTGCCAAAATGTGTCGTTCCATAGGGATTACATGGCAACCTGTCGCTGCTGTCGCTCATGTTGCGCCCGGTGTGAACGCAGCATAAGAGATAGGGTGAGGAGCTCGGGCACTCTGGAGGAGCTCGGAGTCGAGCCGCTGCTCCTCCACGTCGAAAGGAGCCAGCTGAGGTGGCTTGGGCATCTTTTCTGGATGCCCCCTAGACACCTCGCTGGAGAGGTGTTCCGGCCACGTCCCATCGGGAGGAGGCCCCGGGGAAAACCCAGGACACGCTGGATGGACTACGTCTCTTGGCTGGCTTGGGAATGCCTCGGGGTTCCCCCAGAGCAGCTGGGGGAGGTATGTGTGGATCGGGAGGTCTGGGCGGCTTTGCTTGAGCTGCTGCCCCCGCGACCCGACTCTGAATAAAGCGGAAGAAAACGGATGGATGGATGAATGGATATATATAAACACACACTTTGCATTGGGATGCCAATTAAACAACTGCAAATTCTAAGGAAGACAATGCTCTTATGGCTGAGGGTATTTTAACATTGCGTTACATTTTAAAATTCCGATGATGTGGTGTTCAACATCTTGGTACCCAAATAAGAACAGCATCTCTTTCCTTATTCCCTCCACCTCTGACGAGAGTATTTCAGGTTCAAAGGCCCTTTATTATTGCTGATGACAAACTATTATCACATTGCATTTGCTTAGTGCATCCATCGATTTATGCCCAAGTTTGTGCAACAACAGGATTATAGCTCACATCGCCAAACAGTGTTAAGCATTTCTCTGCCTTTTAGCTTTATCACTGCATATATTCAAGACTGTGGTTATTAAAAAAGAAAGAAGAAAGAAATCTAAAGTGAAATATGTTTCAAATTTTTTTGCATATGTCAATTTCTGCAGACATTTCATGAAAAGGTAAAAAAATATATACTTTTGAGAAGATCATGAGGTGTTTTCTCTTTTCCCAAAGAAGCACTGGCATTAAAGAAGAAGAAGTAAAAATACAGGCTTGTTGTTACTATCATCTCCTGTTGATACTGACGGAGTGCCTGCATTTACTCATCCTTAGCTCCAGCCATTTATTTTCACTGGAAAGGCGAGATGGATGTTTTCAAAGAGAAAAAGCATGGTGCAACATTTGTGAAAACATTTCAATTATTAATTTGTTTGCATACGGTGAATGCTCCTGGACGACGACGTGTTAGCAGTGTTAGCAGTTGGAGAGGCGGCTTTCAGGACGCAATCCAAACTAACCAAAGCATATGTAAAAGAAATGTGAGCAAACTTCATTAAGACAGTCACAATAAGTGACAGAATTCTGGTGGTGATGTCGTATCAGAAATAACCGAAAATATCTGCAGTGCACGTGGAAAAATGAACCGCACACAGACAGGTTGCAAATGTGGGATTGACAGAAGAAAAGGTTGTGAAATGCAAAATGAGAAATTGTTCCTTCATTGGCTGGCAAAAACATTGACTTTGTCATGCAGCAGTGGGTGATGTCAAAAAGCTGGTTCGTGGTTAATTGCACTTGTAGTAGTTTGGGCCGTCTATACACTCCCCAGCCACTTTATTAGGTACACCTGCTCAATTGCTTGTTAATGCAAATAGCTAACCAGCCAATCACATGGCAGCAACTCAATGCATTCAGGCATCTAGATGTGGTGAAGACAACTTGCTGAAGTTCAAACCTACCATCAGAATGGGGAAGAAAGGGGATTTAAGTGACTTTGAATGTGGCATGTTTGTTGGTGCCAGGCAGGCTGGTCTGAGTATTTCAAAAACTGCTGATCTACTGGGATTTTTACACACAACCATCTCTAGGGTTTACAGAAAATGGCTCACAAAAGAGAAGATATCCAGTGAGCAGCAGTTGTGTGGATAAAAATGCCTTGTTGAGGTCAGAGGAGAATGCGCAGACTGGTTGAATGGGTGACTGTGTGATGCCATCAAGTCAGCATGGATGATATTGCTGACGAATGGGTCCAACACTTTGTTGAATCTATGCCACAATTAATTAAGGCAGTTCTGAATACAAAAGGAGGTTCAACCCAGTACTAATAAAGTGTACCTAATAAAGTGGCCAGTGAGTGTAGTTCAGTTGGTCGAGCACTGGATGGTTGTCCTTAGTGTGAGAAAGACCCCGGTCCTTTAAAGTGTTCAAGCTTTAAGGTACTTCATGGCATTGATGTGTTTTTGTTTTTTTCCCATCAGCAAAGTAGAATAATTTGTGATTGTCCTCGACCAAGACTAAGATCACTAACTTCCTCCATCAGAAGAGTATCTGTATGTAATGAGAGTGTTGATGTAGAGACACTTACTTGTCTTGGCAGTGACTTCCATGTCTCTGGGTCCTTTGCCTTTTAGCTCAAGAGACATCTAGGAAGAACTGATGAAGTCATGAGGTTGGTGGACACGGCTGTTTGATGACTTCAGACAACTTTATTGATCCCAAAAATGGCAGTTACGTTTACACTCCAATTACCTCAGACAAGATACAGCAATTAATCCACAATTATTACTTGTTTACCGTAATAATGGCACATATCAAAATTAAAGACAACACATATAGATTTGACATTGTTTATGTGCTCTAAACTTGAAGCAGTCCATCATCCGAATTGAGGCAAAATGGGTGAAGGCCGCAGCAGGAGGGGCCTGCGTCGCCCAGCTTGGGGGTTGAAGGCTGCAGCAGTAACTGCGCTGTCTTCGAGAGTCCCAAGCTGAGTTTTTAGGGTCTTGGTGCTTCTTGTTTTGGTATATGGTTGTGAGATTTGGATGCTATCCAGTAGGGATGGCATGATACCACATTATCATGTCACTGCATATGATCCACATATGATCCATGTAGAGCCATATAACAAGACGGTGCAGGTTTAGGCATGGGTTTAGTCCAAACCTCCAGCCCTCCCACACTTGGTCCCTTTAAAGCTTTTCAATTCACAGCACCCATTCAAGATGTTGTCACTTTTTTTTTAAATGCAGTCCAAAAAAGACACTCCAGTACAGTCCAGCCAGTGTGTGCATCCGTGCGCCAGGCTGCAGTTGACGTGTGTTCCAGAGTCATTAAATGCGCTTCTTCTCACTGGCTTTATTTCTTCCGTGGCTTACTGGTGATACAACTTTTAACTTAGTGTTTGTCTGTTAATGTCTGCAAAATCACTTTTTTGTGCGCTCGTGTTCTACATAAATGCTTCTTCTTTTTGACACTGGTGATCCAACTATTAACTTTGTGTTTGTCTGTTGTATTGTCCATTATTGTCTTTTGTGCACTGGCATTCTGCGTAAATGCTCGTCTTGAGTGTGAGTCATTGCGTCAGTGTGCGGACAGCGGAGCTCATCTGATCCATTATAACAAGATGTTAAATCTATCATAAGCATATTTTTACAGCTAGGAATGAACATGCAACTGTTTTACCAAGCTACAGTATTACAATAATATTACAAATACTCACCTTTTAAACTGTTCCAAATATGTTCTCCACCTCATGAAGCACACAGGAGAAACAGAAAAAAACAGGTCCAGATGAAACAGTCCTCTGTGATTCTAGAAGCGATTAGAGGTGTTTTCAACTGCCAAACTCATATATATACAGTGTCTGATGCACAAAGCAGGTGGGATTGTAGTGAGCAAGAGTGCAGAGCCAAAGTAGCCTGTCCTGTCCTCGTAGTCGCCATGTGCTCGGATAATGGGTTTTTAACAGCCTTGTCCTCACTATAAACACACCTCTAAAATCCTTGTTTGTCCTCGTAGTACCTCATACACAAACTGCCCCATGCTGTTGTTGCTAAATTTTGAACTTCTTGAAATTAGCACCATGCTCAGAGATGAGCCTTGTTAGCTGAATATTCTGCCTCTAAGAGCCTCTCAGAGCCACTATTCTCCCACATTTATTGAATAACTGGACTCATACCAAAAAAAAAAACACGCTACCTGGCTCATTATTCATCATTCATTATTCGGTGGGACCAGGGCTTTACTGGGGTTCTTAGTTTTATTTGAGGAGAGATGAGGACGATCTTTGTGTCTCTGTGGTATTGATGATAGGACAGAATTATAGGTGAGAGAAAGGTGGTGTCTCAGTCCTCCACCCCTGTTTATAGAAGGTTTCATAACTTTAACAAAGCTGGCTTCCTAGTCTCCTCTTTCAAACTAACCATCTTTTCATTCATTCATTCATTTATCTTCTACCGCTTAGTCCAACTAAGGGTCACGGGGGGCTGGAGCCTATCCCAGCAGTCATAGAGCGCGAGGCGGGGTACACCCAGGACAGGATGCCAGTCTGTCACAGGGCCACAAATAGACAAACAAACACAGACACACCCACACACACCTACGGACAATTTTAAAGAGTCCAATCCACCTAACCCGCATGTCTTTGGATGTGGGAGGAAACTGGAGCACTCAGAATTGAGTGATTCCATATTTTTTTCCCTCTGCTTGGTCTAAAAAAGTAACCATTACTGACTGCCACAATTTTTTTTCTTGATATCTTATAGTGTTTCTTAAAGCCAGAAAGTTGCCATTTGAAATGACTTTAGTTTTGTGTCATGTCTGTGATCTGCTTTTTTTCTACAAAATTAAACAACTGAATGAACATCCTCCGAGGCCCATGATTCCATAATTTTTGCCAGGGGTTGTACAAGTGCAACTTAAAACTCTACCATGCAAAGTGAAAGCCATACATCAACAACATCCAGAAACGCCACCACCTTCTCTGGGCCCGAGCTCATTTGAAATGGACAGACGCAAAGTGGAAAAGTGTGCTGTGGTCTGATGAGTCCACATTTCAAATTGTTTTTGGAAATCATGGACATTGTGTCCTCTGGACAAAAGAGGAAAAAGACCATCCAGATTGTTACCAGTGCAAAGTTCAAAAGCCAGCATCTGTGATGGTATGGGGGTGTGTTAGTGCCCATGGCATGGGCAACTTACACATCTCTGATGGCACCATCAATGCTGAAAGGTACATCCAGATTTTGGAGCAACACATGGTGCCATCCAAGCAACGTCTTTTTCAGGGACGTCTCTGCTTATTTCAGCAAGACAATGCCAAGACACATTCTGCATGTGTTACAACAGCGTGGCTTTGTAGTAAAAGGGGGCAGGTACTAGACTGACCTGCCTGCAGTCCAGACCTGTCGCCCACTGAAAATGTGTGGCACATTATGAAACGCAAAATACGACAACGGAGACCCTGGACTGTTGAACAACTGAAGTCGTACATCAAGCAAGAATGGGAAAGAATTCCACCTACAAAGCTTCAAAAATTAGTGTCCTCAGTTCCCAAACACTTACTGAGTGTTGTTAGAAGGAAAGGTGATGTAACACAGTGGTAAACATACCACTGTCCCAGCTTTTTTGAAATGTGTTGCAGGCATCCATTTCAAAATGAGCAAATATTTGCACAAAACAAGAAAGTTTATCAGTTTGAACATTAAATATCTTGTCTTTGTGGTGTATTCAATTAAATATAGGTTGAAGAGGATTTGCAAATCATTGTATTCTGTTTTGATTTACATTTTACACAACCTCCCAACTTCATTGGAATTGCAATTAAACAAGTAGTTATGTTCATTGAACTCAAAAACGAGTAACTGGGTGATTCTTAGACTACGGGCACTTATTATGTCCTTTGATCATATTGTATGAAAAACAGAAAAAAGGGGAAATTTCACACTTTTATAGTTATCTTTACAATGAAAGTGTGTTAAGAAATTTGTTCTAGTAGTCTATGATGAGTTTTTCACCTTTTTTCAGCATCATTATATGCAAATATTGCTGTTTTGTGCTTGTCCCACACCCAGACTTTTGATCTTCAATGATAAAAATGAATGGTAAAGAAACGTTTTTTCTAATGTTTTAAAATATCTCTGAATAAAATATCAGTAAAATAATCAAAACATAATTGGGGTATTCAATGTCATACAACTGTTGTGATTTTTTTAAACAAAATATAGTTGTCCCACCCTATTGCCGTAATTTCCACCACAACACGTAATGTCCCTTTAAACAGTTTGTATGAAAGATTGTTTGGGTAGTTTCTGGAGATAAACAGTGACATCAGAGCACATGTATATAGCGCCAAATCACAACAAACAGTTGCCCCAAGGCGCTTTATATTGTAAGGCAATGGTGTGGTGGAAATTACATTTACAAGGCCAATAGTGCCCGTAGTTAAAGAATCACCCAACTATAAAGTGATTATTGGCACATTGGGTTATCATTTTCATGTTGAGGTGGCTGGGGGGGTGTTGTTGGCAGATGCTGAAAGTAACTAAAAAAGTAACTAGTAATCTAATTTAGTTACTTTTCAAATTGAGTAATCAGTAAAACAACTAATTTACTTTTTTCAAGGAGTAATCAGTAATTGAATTACTTTTTCAAAGTAACTGTGGCAATGCTGCACCTGTGTGAACTTAATATTGTTATCTACAGAGGTGATGTGTTCAAGGAAAACTGGGTTTTGATTTTGGCCCATGTGTTGTCCACATAACTGAACCAGTGGCTTGGTGTAGTTCCTCTGAAGGAGCACAGTACCTTGGTTTCCGCCTCTTCTACGAGGGTAGGCTGAAAAGTTATAAGGCTCACTATGATGCAATTAATGCATTAACTGCAGTTAATGTGTGTGTGTGTGTGTGTACGTGCGCACGCAGCTTCGCTGATGCAGTATATCCGCTTGTGTGCTGGAGCTTTAATGCTTGATTGCGCCTTCATATCACTAATAATGTCACTGTATGTATATTTTCACACCACTTAACAGCTTCTGTCCACCCATGCGCTTACAGTATCCAGACTGCAGCAGTTATGGCACACAGGTGTGTTCCAGTCAGTGCTGTGTAAATGTAGTGTGTGGTGTCAGACCTTGGCCTCGATCTTTCACCCCACGCAAAGGAGAACACAACGCAAGTCTCACTTGTAATTTTCACCAGACTCAGTTGTGGTTTTTATACCCAGCAATTAAATTACAAAAAAAAAAAAAAAAAAAGAGTCAAAGGAGTCCACACATTACAAAAATCTACAAAAATTTAGACTGCGTTTAATACATCATAAAAAACCCATGTTTATTGCAAAAACACACATTACAATATGAATCACATGCTCCAAAATGCACCTTAGCATCAAATTGAACAGTTTTTACCTTCTTGTATAAAGTGCTGCAGGCAGCACGTCACAGTGTGGACCGACATTAATTCTGGAACTGGACTGTGGTTATTGAACAGTCTTCACAGACAGCAGTGGAGGTAACAAGTGTTAATTAATCTGTCATAGAAGTCAATGCACTTTCATTGCTTTGTGGTTATTTTTATCTGCACGAAAACCTCTCATTTCTGAGTGCACCTTCTAAATACCAAAGAGCAAGAACTGTCTAGAAGGCAGCAACAGATGACACTCTGATTGGTTAATTCCTATTATGCACACAATGTGCGCATAATTAATTAGGGGATTTTTGTCCATCCTCTGTTTGACCAGGACCATATTTTGTGCATTTAAGCATTACATAGACAGCAGTGTGTGGTCAGTCACACCCCAAATCCACCTACACTTTTTAGTGCAGCAGATAACTGAAATAATCCTTCAAATGGTGAAACAAGCACCAAATTCTGTACAAATACTCCTTAGACATTACTCTTTCGAAAACAAACAAACAAAAAAAATGAATTGGCTACTTGAATTTTCAATAGGCAGCCAGGTGGGGGTTAACTGAGGAATTACACAGGGGTCAAAATTTAAAAATGCTCCAATACTATTAAAATGTGTACCACATTATTGGTCTGAATTTAAAGATTCCAAAAAAGGTATCGTTTGGACTATCTATGACTGAATGTTGTAGCGTTATTGGGTAGTTAAAATTGCATATTATCTATGTTAAATCTAAAATGTCAAAAGTCATTGCAATTCTGCATAAAGCACAAGACTTCCTCTCCCAACATTCTTTGGCCATTTTGTATCATACATTACTTGTTCCATATATGACATACTGTGTTGAGGTTTGAGGAAATGTATATAGAATTAATACTAATCCAGTATTTCTGTTGCAAAATAAACCTATAAGAATTATCACTAATAAGCCAAATCGTGGGCCAACAAATCCATTATTTGCTGGTTTGCAAATTTAAAAATTCTGGGACTTGGTTGATTACATCACAATACAAATTATGTATAAAGTCAAAAATAAACTTTTGCCTCAAAATGTCCAGGATCTGTTTAAAATGAGAGACTCCAGCTACAATTTGAGAGGGACATTATTATTTGACAAACTAAAGATCTGAACTACTGTAAAAAGTCATTGTGTTTCCGTTAAGGGTGTTAATATTTGGAACAATTGTCCTGATAATATTAAGTTACTTGGTACCTTAGTCGGCTTTAAAAGGATTTAAAAATCATATACTTACCCGTTACAGTTTGAAGAATTAGGTTTACCATTTTGTTGTTGTGCTCGGGATTGTGCACTCTTGCTTGATTGGTTGTGTTTTGAAATTCTGGTGTACTGTCTGAGTAGTTTTGTTTGTGCACATTTCTTTTGTATTGTTGTTATGGGTATATATATTTATATGTGTATACATTCTTTACTTTCTTTATTTTTAATGGTATATGGGGAGGGTATCTATAAGCTTTGCTTCTGCCTTCACCCTTTCGGCCACACGGGTTCATTGTACATTGTTCTTTTTATGGGTTTTGTTACTGTCTGTGTTGTTATTCTGTGTGCCGAATAAATGAAATAAAATTAATTCATTCAAAAACAGCAGGAATGGTGACAAATGTCTATTTCAGTTTGTACAGGGGTCAAAAGTTAAAGTTGCCCCAATTTTGGTAAAATGTGATACCAGTTATTGCTTGAGGTAACAGGGTTTTAAAAGGAATGGTTTGTAGGTGTCATGCTTAAGTTATCATGCTACGGGGTAACATATGTCACATGTCATAGAATCCAATGGACGTCAACATTGTTTGTCCTCTTGCCAATAGAGAATGTGTGGAGAATGTTGAAATGACAAATACAGCAACAATGACCTCGTACTGTTGTACAAAAATGGGACAAAACAACAGCTGAAATGCTTCATCGCTTGATATCCTCAACGCCAAAATATCTCAAGTGTTGTAAGACGGAATGGCAATGTTACAGAGTGGTAAATGCTTTACTACCCCAAGTTTAGTTTTTTGTTTGTTTTTTCGGGGGGGAATGTGTTGCAGGTCTGAAATTCAGGAATGGATGAAAAAATGAAATTAATTTCCCACACAAAACATGAAATATTTTAGGTTGATACTGTCAGCAATGAAACAGACATCAAAGTAAATGTAAGAATCACTGTACCAAGAGATTGGATTGATTCTATTAAAGTTTATTGTACTGAAATTCCAAGTCGAAATAATAAAAAAAAAATCCTTACCAAAACAAAACATGTGAAACAAGAAAAACGTCGACATTTTAACCTCATACTCTTTAACCTTCAGTTATGTCTCATTTCTAACTTATTGGGCCATAGAATTCTGCTAAATTGTTTTATTGTCCTAATTCATTCTGCCTGCAGTGTGCATCTAATGCCTGTGAAAATGATTTACCGCTCTATCTTTTGACATTTGGCTGAATGTGAGTCGATAATTTCAGCCTTTTACACTTCAGGATTTATCCCACTACTTTTGTCAGCGATCTTGCCATCGTTCTGTCGGTAGTCATTTCTGCCAACACTGTATCAGCACCTGAGATGGTAAAATTCCTTCATTTATCCCTGCTGTTTGTCTTCCCATTAGTCTGATACACATTGGAATTTCAGTCTTCCCTCTATAACATGTTGTTCCTGAAGTGCGCTGGCTCCGTTCAAAAAGACTGTTTTGGTGAATGCTAAAGTGTTTCTGGTGAAGTCTTAATTGGTGAATTTGAAACTGATATTCATACTTCCTGGAGGGTGTTCTTTATATGGCAAAATGCATTTCCTGAGATTAGCCATGTGTTCTGTTTTTTTTTTTCTTTTAAAGCTACAGTATGCATGATTTCTGGGAGTTTATACTTATAGCATCCATAGCCATCTGTTCATTTGTGTATAATTGCATGTAACAATGAATCAATGTGTTTTAATCAGGCTCAAATAAATCCTTCATGTCTACATGTCACTAACAAGTTTGAAAAAGCTTGTTTTTGTCAAATGGAAGATCATACACATTTCTTCAGTGACTATGAAAGCCCGTCGCAAAAACACGAAGGTAAACAAAATCATGACCAGCAAAAACATCATGCAATCTGCAATATCACCACTAGATGACACTAAATCCTACACACTGTTGGTTTATGAATGTATGAAATAGTTTCAGTTTCAGTTTATTTGCCATTTGCAGTAAAACTACATTGGAAAAAAACGTTGCAAGAGCTTAGTGTGCATAAACATACATTTTAAAAACATGGACACAAAGCCATAATAAATAATAAATGAATAAATAGATAACACTTGCCACAATAAAAGCAATAAGAGCAATAAGAGATAATAAAAATAGTAAAGTGCTTGTCAGTCAGTGTGCACAGTTCAAAGCCATCACAGCTTGTGGAAAGAAGCCGTTTACATGGCGAGACATGGTGCATTTAATAGAATGATAGCGTTTCCCAGAAGGAAGAAGCTCAAATATATTCTTAGTAGGATGGGTGGGGTCATTAATGATCAGTAATGCCCGCGAAAGAAGCCTGCCTTTAAAAATGTCCTCCAGGGCTGGCAGCTCACAGCCTATTACCCTGCGAGCAGAACGCACCACTCTGTTTAAAACTTTTTTTTCTTCACATGTAAGATTTCCAAACCACACAGAGATACAGTTTATAAGGAGACTTTCAACAGCACAGTGATAAAAATTTTAAAGAATGTGCTTATTTAGAGTAAACTCCTTAAGTTTACGTAGAAAATAGAGCCGCTGTCTGGACTTTTTGGCAATAGCTTGAGTGTTAGCATGCCAGCTCAAATCATTAGAAAGGGTCACACCAAGAAGGGGTGAAATAGTTTGTTGATAAGAAATAGTTGATTTGATAACAAATAATGTTTTTGGCATGTATCTCTGATGGGTTTGTTTAGTTTTTCAGCCCATTGATGGTTTTGTGTGTTGGCACTGACAGCTGTTTGATGTACATATTGATAGACTACATTAAAAAAAACTGTGCTAAAATGAAAACTTTGTTGGTGTCCAAATACTTATGAACTGGACTGCATAATGTTCTATACATATTCCTAGAAATCACTAATATTCAAATTTCAGTTCAGCCAGCTATGCTTATAAAGAACACCTTGTTGTAACTTGCAGGTTGTGTGTGTGTGTTTTTTTTAATGCAACATTTCCGTAGATTGACACCGTAGATTGTGAGGTTGATCTTTAAAACATTAATCCCCTTCTCCGTGCACGATTTTGTGTCGAAGTGACCTTCCTCACTTCTGCTGTGAACATGCTGATCTTGTAGCATGAAGGCACATTTAGGAGTTCTGTTCGAGCTGTGACAGCCACCACAACTGAGCAGTGATGTCATTCTCGAAATGCCTTCAGCTGTCGTCCTTCTAATGGCAGCTAAATGCCGGCTGCAATAAAAGAAACCCAATAAAACACTCATCTGACTTCTGTCTTCAATAAGAAGTCAATATATTTTTCTTCTGTCTCGTGCTCCATCCACTCCGCCTACCCCAATGTTTTCTGGCGCCGCAGTAAAACCTTAAAATGCCTCTTATGGCCAACATTTCAGACGTGATGTCTATGGCCACAGCAGTGGCGGCTCTACAGGCTTTTTTCTGGGTAGAGCTAATTAAGGACATGATTATTTAAGGCTGGAGTGAAAGAATTTGTAGTCATTGTGCAAATTGTTTATTCACACGTGCAAAATACAACACATACAAATAACAATAGCAACTGTTTAAAAGTCATGATAACAGGTTCCATGTCCAATGCCTATTACTACTACTACTAAGCCTCATAGAACAATGGCATGGAGGCTACACATCTCACCAGTCACCTCCAGGTACCACGGCCCTCTATAAGCGTGATCAGTTGCTCTAGAGTGAGACTGAGCTGGGCAATGTCCTTTTGGATGTCAAGCCAATGGGTCCTCCACCACCTTGCAGGTTTCAGGTTGAAGTTAAGTATGTTGGTGGTGGATTGATTTGTTGGAGGGCAACAAAGGTGCCCAAACCACTGGAGCCAGGTTTACTTGAAATATTGATGGTTGCTGTGTGTGTAGCCACAGCTTGTTATTGGAGATATGTTCAGCAATCGGATGTTTCTGATGGTACGAAGAGTCTTAGACTCAAAGCCACTGAGAGGTTTAGCAATAATCTTTGGCAGAAGTCGTGTCGCAGACCGAACGGTCCCCTAAAAACCGGTCCTCCGATGACGTGGTTCACGGATTAACACCTCGTTTCTGCTTCAAACTGCACTCCAGTCATCATCTATCTCAGTGATAGATATCTGAAGCTTTTGTGCAACGATCATTTACACATAAATTCAGCATTATTTCATCATAAAAGGCCGCAAAAGCGATCAGAGCGCCGCGGCTAAACAAGCTGCTAGCTGATGCGCTCACTGCGCAATGGACATTTCAAAGCGTCATGGAATTTCGCCTCATTTCTGCTTAAAACTGACTTTAGAATGATTTAAGAGGTTTTACCTTTATCATCTGATGGTTAATAATTCCATTAATCCATTTGATTGCTTTGGGTGAAGAGACTCAGACGTGCTGCTGTGGTTCAAAATGACACGTGGGCAGATGCAAAATCTGGACCGATTTTTAGGGGCGGACCGTTTGGTCTCCGACACTGGGTCTCTGCTCCTTACAGCACCACAGACAGAACAAAGACATAGCTTCACCTGGCGGCTGAGGTTGTGGTGACACCAGAGTGGCTTCCAAAGACAACTCATGACTCCTGTAGCCAGGTTGCAGTGATGGTTTCCCTTGATCAAGATTTTGGTCAAAATTGATTACACATGATTTTCATCCTGGGTAATCTGTGCGCAAAGTAAAGCACAGGAGGGAGAATAGATGTATTTAATCAATCATGGGTTCATTTTGTGATTTTCATCTGTAATTCCTTTAGACACTGGTTAGTCTAGCAATCGCTGCACTGCCACTCAGAGAGTGGGCTCAAGTGAGATGCTTTCTGGTGAGGATGGTGAGAAAAACTGAGGGTGAGATCAAGATTTTGAGTATCAAATGTGTTAGGGTTGACCCATTTGCTGACAGATAGGGCCCAAAGTCTGAACACAACCTGGAAACAGAACAGCTTTTTTTACAGTTTATTTTGGGTGAGTTACAGGCAGGCTTGGCTGAAGTGGTCTGATGGTGGAAGACAGGAACAGCTGGGCAGAGCAGAGGAGTCAAATATGAGTGGATCGGGCGTGGCAGATCACAAAGGAGACTGAAAGTTTTGATTTTAGATTGGTTGCAGGTGGGCAGACACAGCAGCTGCCAAAGATCAGAGGGGCAGGCTGAAGGAGGTGATACAGAGTCCCTGTCCCCACCAGGTGCACTGGGATGGGAGTAGTGAAACCCTCACCACTCGGGAGTCCAGAATGAGGGAACGAGGACCCCACAACTGCTCCTCTGGCCCATAACTCTCCCAATCAACCAGATACTGGAGTCCCCCACCAGGCCAAGGGACATCCAGAAAGCAGTGGACAGGGAAAGCCGGATGGCCATTGACAAGCCGGGTGAGAGGAGGGCACAGAAGACTGTCAACGATGGTTTTGAGCTGGGAAACATCGAAGGCAGAGCCTTAAAGATAATGGGGAGCCTCAACTTGACAACAGTAGGGCAGATAATCTTGTCACTGAAAAATGGACCCAGGTAATGAAGCAACAACATCTTTGAATCCATTTTACAGTAATGTTCTTAGAAGACAACGAAACAGTTTGACCTGGTTCATACCGCGGCTCCGATGTCTGGTGCCGGTCTGCCAGATGCTTAGTGTTACTGTAGGTGTACTGCATGGGTGTCTTTCCGGACCTTATGGCACCAGTGAAGATGATGTTGCACAGACAGGATTCACTCTCCAACCACTCTCTGTGGGAGACAAAGCAGACTACAAACAAGAAGAGTAGTAAAACAAATTCAACTAACAATCCTTCCAACAGACCAATCAATGTGGGGGTTATGACATGTTAACCAGGGAAATCTCAACAGTAATGGTGACTATGGAGCAGAAACCACATAGGACTTGATTGTTTCTCTGTGATTTCCTGAGAGGACCAGAGTGATGGTGATGGTCCCATTTGTTGGGTGACATGGGCCATCAATCTTCCATCCAGGGCATTAACAGTGAGCGGTCTTTCCAAAGGTTCTAAGGCTATTGCGGATTGAATAGCTACTTCATGATCCAGAGAGTTTGCCTCAGCACCAGAATCTACTAAGGCTAAAAGTGGCAAGGTGAGTTGGTCACAACAGATTGTGGCTTGTATTTTAAATCGCAGCTTGGATGGGGAAGAAGACTTTGTCTGGCCCATCTGTATCCCCACTTTCACTGATGAGTCATGCCTTTTTGGCAGAATGGAGCAAGTTGCCAGGCGGTGGCCTGTTTGTAGATGGGCACGTCTCAACAGCAGGGGGTCCTCTTCAGGAGGTGGAACATTGGCTCTAACAGAAGACTGGCAGAGAATGAGAAGCAGAGGGGTCCAGCTCTGTCTGCACGACGTTCACGTAAATGATTGCCAAACCTAATGGCAAGAGAAACCAAAGAACACAGGTCAGCAAGTTCATCTCATGTTGCCAATTCATCTTTCATTTGCCCACTCAATCCGTTAACAAACACTGCCGGCAATGGAGACTGAAAGATCTGACAGCGTCTGGGGGTGTCTGAGCCCCGGTTAAATCCTGCAGAGGCTTGATTGCAGACTGGTTGCAAGTGGGCAGACACAGCAGCTGCTGAGGATCAGATGGGCAGGCTGGAGGAGGGAACACAGAGTCCCTGCCCAGCAACACAGAGACAGATTTATTCAAACATGGCAGACCAGGAAGTGAAAACGACAAGACACACAAGGAATGGGAAAGGAAAAGCCTAAACCCTAACAAAATGTCAGCTTTCTGGTGGGGTTACAGTTACCCCCCAGTGGCTGCTGTCTAACTAACATGAGCTGTGTTAAACAGCTTTCAGTCGTCATATTATTCACTCTTTAATTGTTCGTTATTAAATCATAAAACTGCAGAATATTTTCAGCTGTGTTTGGACATGAAGTTGGTGAGTTTGAGGGTTGTATAACTTCTTAATTTGAAACTTTGGTCTGCAATTTGACACAGCGGTAGAATTGCAAAACCTCAAAGGATTGATTGTGTAATATTCAGTAAGTTCCTGATGCTTGGCCCTGTTTCATGTTGTGCATAATAGATGTCGTTCGAGCCTTCACACTGCCAGAATTCACTTAACAGCAAAAACAATTAGTGTTTCTGGTAAAAACGTTTCCAGGGTGCTGGTACAAGAAACCTGACACAAAGTGGGACGTGTGACCTTGGGTCCCACTTTGGACTAATGAGACATTTTTCTTAGTTGTGGAGAACGTGGACAAATCTGTGCTCTGAAAAGATGCCGCCCAAAACAGGATGAAGGCGTACTTGATGGTAAGTGGCTCCATGTTGATTTCATCACATTTTACTGAGGACATTTACATCTAGACGTCTGTTTCTTTTATGAATACACATGGGAGGGGACAGATACAGATGTCAGAATAAAAGTCCAACAACTATACAGGCAAGAATATTTATTACAGCAACACTGCAAATGTGTTTTTGTTCTTCCAATGTCTAAAAAAAGTCACGAGAAAATCAGGAAAGTCCAACCATGGACTCCAATCTATTATTATTGTGTATTATCTTTATACGTATTTCTTGATATTTGATTAAAGAATTAATTGCTGCAGTAGTTTTCCAGAGCCTGAAGTGACTTTATATATATATATATATATATATATATATATATATATATATATATATATATATATATATATATATATATATATATATATATATATATATATATATATATATATATATATATATATATATGCATGGTGCTGATCGGACATGGAACACACTTTAATTTGGTGTTTTGAATTGAAATAGGATGTTGTAAAAATAAATAAATAAAAAGCAGGCAAACCCCCAGAAAAAAACATGGTGCACAAATGTAAACAAAAACAAATGATTAACTTCAAGAAATACAGCATAAAGTTTCTATTTTTATGGTGTTACAAATTTGAAACAACATCAGTTTGATGTCATTTCATCATCATTGCAGGATTAAACCAACATATGCACATTACATAACAATACATAAAGTTAGTCGGGACATTTAGTACTAATCAAAATGAAAAAAAAACCACTAACATAAAACTACATCAGAGAAAAGCAGCAGTTTACTTGGACAATATTAATCATAGGTTCTTATCCGCATCACAGAATCTGAGGATAAACACCAGGGCCTGTATGCTCTCTCAAAGAGCTCCTAACGTAGTTTAAAATATCCTGGCAAGGACTCCCAACCTAACAGAGACCCAAAAGGTGTCTGAGAGCAACTCTAGGCAGGGAGTTGACAGAAACTCCTATCTTAGTGAGGAGGCGGGGTTGACCCCGGTGCTAGGTATGACGTGGTCCTTTAAGAGCTGTGATTGGTTGTCACAGAAAGGGAAATAAAAAATAAATGCACTCTGCGCTCCTACATATGAATGAATAGTAAAATCAACCGATCATATAACTGCATTAAGAAATGTGTAATCATGAAAATAATTTAATGTCATGATGATGATACTCAGCATAATTAATTTGGAGCGATCACCGGGCCAGTCACTAAACCTGTAAATTCTTGTGCTGCAATGCATTATGGAAGTTCTGGATACCAAAAAGACAAAAGCTCTCGCTTGTCTTTCATTATTTCAAACAGCTCAACACAAAAAGAGTTGTTACACAGCTTGAAGATGTTTGAACATATTTCATTCACATGCCAATTATCTACATATTAAAAGTGTGTGTGGATGTGTGATTATATTAATAAGTTCAATGCAAGTACATAATACAATTGCAAATATGTTAAAAAATACATGCATGACAAGAAAGTGAAAACACTTATTTCTGTTGTCATCCATTTAAAACTCAAATGAGAAAACAGAAGTATAATAAATAAAATAGCAATAATACTGATAATAATAATAAAATGATAATATTAACATGTGAATATGATAACAAGAACCTAAAGAATTTATAAATACATTAGGACAGTAAATTAACATAAAATAATTACATAGATCAAGCTGGTAGTGTGTTACTGACTCACTGTCATCCTACATACGGAGAATATCTCTGCTTCCTCTCTCTCTTTTCCACCAGCTTGTCTGCTTAAGACACTCTTAGGCTTCTTAAAAGTCCTCCTCACTACTCTTTCCAATTTGGCACTTTAGGAGATCTCTTAAGGTCTAAGGTGCTTTGCGGACAACTACCATCTTACCAACGGAAAATTCTTAGAAGTGTCTAAGAATTCAAGAAATTTGACATGGACGGAGACATATGCTAACAGAGAATCTTCTTTTTCTTCTTTTGGCTGCTTCCATTAGAGGTTGTCTCAGCAGATCATCTCCATGTTATTCTCCCTCAGTACGACCTCCATCACCTCCTTT
The DNA here is from genome assembly GCF_902500255.1 of Thalassophryne amazonica. NCBI lineage: Eukaryota > Metazoa > Chordata > Actinopteri > Batrachoidiformes > Batrachoididae > Thalassophryne > Thalassophryne amazonica. The sequence continues at coordinate 24,773,301 of NC_047111.1, read as the reverse complement.
CTGCCCTCACCATATCTAAAAACCTCCTCTATGCCCTTCCTCCTCTCCTCCTGCGTGGTGGCTCCTTCCTCAGCATCCTTCTCCTATATACCCTGGGTTCCTCCTCTGCACATGTCCAAACCATCTCAGTCTTGCCTCTCTGACTTTGTCTCCAAATTGTCCTACCTGTACTCTCCCTCTGATATGTTCATTCCTAATGCTGTCCATCCTTATCACTCCCAAGGAAAAATCCAAAGACTATACATACGTATGTACTGGACAAACCCTCTGAGATGTCACCCATAGGTTTTGAAGCTCAAAAGTGCAGCTCTGAGTGTCACCATATTGGCAGTGCTTTCTCTGCCTAAATCCCAGTTGAGCCATAAATGGGTCAAACAGGTGGAGCATGGGCATGCCCATGCATGACCAGGGCGGCATGAATGAAGCACAAACATGCACCCATCTAGAAGAAGCTAAACGTAAGTGGCTAACCATGGTTCAGATGTTTTATTAAAGCATATTTTTGGAGACTGGCTGGTGGTTTTCAGAACAGATGGTTTGGGTGCAGGTATTAAAAATTATGACCTGCTTATTGCCTTAATAACCATGAAGTAACAATTGAGCTAAAGTTACAAAGCTACCGATACCTGCTAACAGGGCTAATGGCGCTAATGTACAAATTAAATAACCATGAAAATATCATTTGATGGAAATAACGGAGCACAGACTTCTTCGTGGAAGGCATATTATCTCAGATATTTGTGATAAAATGTTTAGACAGGTCATGACCATTCAGTCCACAGCAGCTAGAAGCCACTGCTAGTGGTATCTGCTAGAAGGCCTCTATACTCTGCTGATGAGTGTAAAAGAAATCCCCCCCATCCCCATACATTTTTCATGAAGAGGCAAAATAGCTATAGTGACCAGAACCATTTTTCAAACTAGCCTATAAACATGCTTATTTCTGCTCTAAATTTAGACATTTTAACATGGGTTTCTTTGAGGGAGTGAATCACTTTTGGAGACAAACTCAAGTGAACATTCAAGAAGCTGTAAGATTTTCCACTTCCACCTTTGCTTTATTTAACTGTGCTAGAGGTTGGGCCGTGGGAAAAATCACAGCATTTTCAGCTCTGTCACTTCCAGCTCTGCCTACTGTGTCATTGTTGGCACTAAAGCTTCCAACCCATGCAGCATAGCTGGTCTGGCTCTGCCTATAACAATCTTCCTCTGGACAAATACTTTTTGACCTGGCCTCATATATAAGAAAAAGATGACCTCAGCTCAGTAGTTGTGATGTAGATGTAGCTGAATGTACCCAGACAAATGACAGAAGTATGAGAAATATGTCCTATATAGGCCCTGAGGCCCATTGGTGCCATTGCTTATTGGCAGATTAACAAATGATACAGAATGTACTTTTTGATTAATCCTACAAGTTTTGGATCATCTCAAAATGCTGTTAAGCTTCTGCGAGTGGTCAGGAGTTAGACGTAAATCTACTACCATTTTAACGAGACTCTTAAATGCCAATGCTTTTGGGAAACACCTCTTTAATATAGCGACCTTGGTAAGAGCGAGTCTTAGCCTTAAGATGCTTTTGGGAAAGCCAGCCTTGGTCTGTGTGATCTATAGGTGTTAAAATGAAGAAACAGTCATCACCAGCAGCATCTTATTGATTTTCTGGTCAGGCAGTGACAGAAGGTTCTTGTGCGGCGTCGCCTCTCTGCTTCGTGATCCCTGTTGCTGTTTTAATAACTTGTATCACAGCTCCATTAGTGTCTCTTTAATTGACTTTTATGTGATTGTTGTTGACTTTTTAAAATACTAATTTGGCTTTTCATGTTGTTAATTATCGGGGTCAACCCATGCCGGGGTGCAGCAAGGAACAGCCACGGTGGTTAATGTGTTTTGACTTGGGTTCTTAAAGTCCTTGTCTTTGATACTCCACTACAATCTGTTGAAAGAAGTTGGGTTAATTGCAATTTTTGCAGTCACATAAATTCATACATTTATCTGGCTGCAGCAACCTGATGGATGATGGTGCAGTGGCAGATAAAGTGTTTATGGTATCTTGGAGTATGATAAATAATTCACTTTTCAGATGAAGTTCACAGCCTTCATTAATGCCAACAATCCAGTGGTTCTCTGATTATGCTGGCACCATGAAATTAGTACTGCGACAAGAATTTACAAGTAAAAATGATTCTTTTCTCAGACAGATTAACCTTCATTTCGGAATATGACGATCCAAAATCACTTGGCACATATCCATATAGCATTTTTTCCACAGAAAGGTGCTCAGAAATGAAACACTTCTTCACAGCGCCTCATCTAAGTGCTTTTGAAAGCTTTTCTGGTAACGCTAAATAACAATTGGCTAGCTTGGTACAGCAATGAAAAGCACTCGCCCTCAGCAACAACCAAGCGTCTGTCCAATCTGCTATCACATATGCTTTTTGTCTGTATTGTGATAGATTTTTTTGTGACAGTCAACTGACTGTTGACACATACCACAAAAGCTTTGCCCTTTATAGTGATGTTACAGCATCTTTCTGAAAAATTCATGGATTTTTCAGCTCAGGCCCCTTATTTATTTATTTATTTATTTATTTATTTTTATCTAGTAGAAAAGTGCTGAGAGAGAACCCAGAAACACTTCATCCCAGCGGTGACAGCATTTTCAGTGGAAACAACAATAAACTGCTAACAACGATTAAAAAAAGTACTCACCCTCAGCAGGAACATCACGGTTGTTCAGTGTTTGGTTTGTATTGTGATAGCGTTTGAGTGGCAAATCAACAGACTCTAGATAGAAGCAGTAAAAATGAAAAAAAAAATGTTCTATGCACAGAAGGCCTTTAGCAATAACAGATTTTACACAGAATCAGGATGGTCTTTGTCAGAGTTAGTTTGGCGCTTGCATCCAGCCTAGATTAGTGAGATATTTTGATTGTAGAGAATCTACAAATCCACACAGCAGGGTTGTGCAAAATTCAAAACTGAATTTAGAATAACTTGTATTTCAATTCAATTCTTGAATTTATAGCCACATTTTGAACTGAACTTCAAAATTTCTAAATTTTTCCTCACCCAATCACACAGGTACAAACACAGCACACACATACACTAATATAAAGTCTAGGTGTGTGTTATTTGTCCTTGGGGTAGCACTAGAAGCTTGTGGGATCAGTGTTATTGTGCTCAGCAGATATCATGCCAGAGTGTCCTTGTATGCAGACAGATCTTGAGTGGAAGGGTGTGATGTTGCCCGAGGGTTGACTGAAGTAAGATTCAGGGTTAATCGTCTTTTGAGCACAAGTGTGCACGGCTGATTTCCTGCAAATCTGCTCATTATGTTTTGATGTTTGCTGCTTACAAGCATCAAGGTGGTGGCAGTAGACTTGTGGAAAGCTTATGGGGTCACCAACAGCATTACAGCTGCTTTCACAGCAAAAGTGCCAGAACTCCGTATCGATTTCCTTACATCTTTCCTCACCATGTTTCAAATTCTGTGAAGACTGTGTAGCAAAAGAAATGCAATGATTTCTGCATTCATGATCTTCATCACTTCTCATAGAAAATTAGTCAAATTAAAGTGTCCATACTGTGCAAGCTTTTGCATTTTGTGTGTGTTATTGTGTATTTTTCTCCCTTCTTCAGTCACACGTTGTAGGGGTTTTATGTTGCACATCTTCAAACTCCCATAATGTGACTGCACTTATATAAATTGTCCTGTTACAAGTGAAATTCAGGTTTGAAATGTGTCACTTTAGGCTTATATTATACATCACAGATGTCCCTATTTGAACCCATGATTGCTCTGCAGGACACTTCCAATGAGTAGGTTAGTGTGATCTTTAAGTCCACAGATTTGCTTCCATTTTCTCTGAACGCGTCATCCTGTCTTTGCAACCTGTCTGGTCGCACCTCGCACCTGACTGCTCAGTCGGGCAATCTCCACCTTAGTAACTGCTCTACCTTCCAAACAGTCTCATCTAGGAAGTCCAAAATAGACCCTGAGGCCCGTTAATGCCTGTGCTTATCCATGGATTCCACAGCATGAAGCAGATGAGAGTCTCTGACCTCCTGAGGATGGAATGCCAGTTACTTCCCCAGCTAAACCAGTACCAATTTACTGCTGGGTGGACTGGGACAATCCAGATTGTGTTGCTCAAGGAAACAAAAAAGTAATGTGACAAGGAATTGGGACCCTCAAAGCAGCAGAAATGTGTCTGTACCCTAACCCACAATTGTGTCTTGAGACAATCCTGTCTCTGAGGTCTACACACGATTCCTTTGACTTCATGCTTGGTTTGTGCTGTGACATGCACTATCAACTGTGGGATCTTACATGTAGACAGGTCTTTGTCTTTCCAAATCATGTCCAATCAACTCAGTTTACCCCAGGTGGACTCCAGTTAAGCTGTCCAAACATCTGAAGGATGATCAGTGGAAACAGGATGCACCTGAGCTCAAATCTGAGGTTCATGGCAAAGGCTGTGATTACTTATGTACATGTGATTTCTTAGTTTTTATTTTTAGTACATCTGCAAAATTCTCAAAAACCTTTTTCACATTGTCATTATGGGGTATTGTGTGTAGAATTTTGAGGACAAAAATGAATTTCATCCATCTATATATTAATAGCGAAGTGGCCTCTGTGTACATGCGTGTAACTTCAGTCACCGAGAAACTGGGGAGGGCTGACATTTGCTGTTTTGTATGCTTATCTATTTTGGGTCAACGATGAACGTCACAAAAACAGAAAATTGATAGGACTAATATTTTTGGAGAAATTAAGGATATCAGGTAACAACAGTGAACAATGGACGTTGATATCACCATTAATCACTTCCTGATAACCAGAAAAGCTCTGAATATCTCAACCTTGCCAGTTGTAAAACATGACATCAACTAAACATAACATCAAATAAAGACAATTATTCACAAAACTTTCTCATTTTAATTTCCTACACATTCACTTAAAGTCATTATAGAAACTTTGCATACTTTATTACCACCCTTGAAAAATGTCACCTACCTAAATATTACCCAACCTAGAACCTGTGGATCCCCATGGGCAAGGCACTAGTTTTGCACTAAGACTGGAACAACTTTCCAGATGCACTGTATAGGAAACATGTCATAGTAGTAGGTAGGCTTATAAAACACGTGAAGATCTGTGAACAGATGCAATGTTGGTAAAGTTAGACCTTACTTGTGTGAAGCGCCTTGATGCAACTTTGTTGTGATTTGGCGCTATATACATGAAAATAAATTGAAATTGAATGTTTGGTCTGAGAATGCTGATGGAGAAGTATAGAGAATCCCAGAAGGAGTTGAATTGTGTGTTAATGGACTTAGAGAGCATTTAAGAGAAGAGCTGTGTTATTGTCTGAGGAATTCAGGAGTGGCAGAGGAGTATGTGATGGGTGATGGGTGGGGCAAGATATGTACAAGGACAGTGTGACAGCTGTGAGATGTGCAGTTGGAGTGGCAGATGCATTCATGTTGGATGTGTGATTATGTCAAAGATTGGCTCTGAGTCCTTTCTCGTTATTGATGGTGATGGACAGGTTAACGGACGAGATCAGACAGGAGTCTTCATGGATTATGATGTTTGCAGATGACATCTGTAGTAAAAGTAGAGAGCAGATTGAGATGAGCCTGGAGAGGTGGAGATATGCTCTGGTGAGAAGGGGAATGAAGGTCAGTAGGAACAAGATGGAGTACATGTTTGTGAATGAGAGGGAGTCCAGTGGAATACTGCAGTTACAAGGAGTAGAAGTGGTGAAAGTAGATGTCTTTAAATACTTCTGTCTGAAGTAATGAAGAGTGTGGCAGAGAGGTGAAGAAGAGCGTGCAGGCAGGATGAAGTGGGTGGAGAAAGGTGGCAGGAGTGATTTGTGACCGAAGAATATCAGCAAGAGTGAAGGGGAAAGTTTACAAGACAGTAGTGAGACCAGCTATGTTGTACGGTGGTGCTAACGAAAAGACAGGTGGCAGAGCTGGAGGTGGCAGAGCTGAAGGATGGACAGGATTAGGAATGAACATATCAGAGGGATAGCTCAGGTGGGATGGTTTGGAGACAAAGTCAGAGGGGTGGGATTGATATTTTTTGGACATGTGCAGAGGAGGGACCCAGGGTATATAGGGAGAAAGATGCTGAGGATGGAGCCACCAGGCAGGAGGAGAAGCGGGAGACCAAAGAGGAGGTTTATGGATGTGGTGAAGACAGGGTGAGATGGAGACAGATGATCTGTTGTGGCGTCTCCTAACAGGAGCAGCCGAAATCATTATTATGACAAGAAAACTGGCTGCAAAGAAGCACTGCCGACATTCATCTATTAAATAAAAGTAGTGAAATTCCTCAATGAGTCCACAGTACATGAAACTGTCCTATGAGTCATCATCTACTGCTGATGAATATTCATGAAAAATTTCATGTAAATGTTGTTTCCAAGACACAAATTATGAGACACTGATGAAGCTGGATGTGATCCTTCACACCCTAAGACTCTTTAACCAAATAAAAAATGTTTTTGCTTTTGTTGTTGTTGTTTGTTTTTGTTTTTTTGTGTTCTCATTACAATAATCTGTGTGACTGAAATTGCACTTGACATTAGTTGTGCAGGATCTGTGCCCGTTAGGCTCCGCAGGCCTCCGTTTGTCTGCAGGAGCTTCAGGCTCCCTAATGTGACACTGAGTCACACAGCTGAAGACAAAACTGTTTCAGGGACTTCGCTGCATCCCCCAAATTGAAGAATGTTCGGTAAGTCAGTCAGACAGTTAACCATGTTGTTTTCTGCAACAGTTTGGAATTTGTGACCCAACATTAACTTATAATGGCACTGAACTGATTTGGTTTGACTGGTTAAATCTCCGAAACTCCTACAGAATGATGCAAAGTGTCAAAAGGCGTTTCTTCTGCAAGATGAATGTTAATTTATAATTCTGTTAAATCACATCTCAGTGCAAAGAATTTATTCATTTTTTTATGAATCACCTAATTGTCAGTTAATTTATTTCCATTGACTTAATCGTCTACATGTTGTTGTGAGTGTTTTTTTTTTGTTTTCTTTTGGGGTTTTTTTTATGCTCAGCTGACATCTGTACCCTGCAGAATGTGCCAGAATGTGATTGGCTGTCCCTGCTGATGGCTGTGCATCATATGGCTGTTAGATACATTGTTCTAGCAGTGGCCTTTTATTTGAGGAATTGGACGGGCTGCACAGGAATCACACTCATTTCTCTGCTAATCTCATTTTACTGCATCTGCCAGTGCAGCCTGGCCGTCTGAATCATACACAGGTTTGATCTGCGACGTGCACAGACTGCTATTTCTACGCTTTGCGTCCCCCGTCTGCGATACATCTTGCAGACTGCATTACATTTAAAGGGACGTTATGACCTGCAAGTATTTGTTTTAGTCAAAATAGCACAGATTTTGCAACAAAATTGCATTATTTTATTTGTGCAAAAGACAGATTAGAAGGTGTGAGTCCCTGTTGCCCATGAGCATTTCTCACCGTCATATCGCAGTGAGTCACAGTGTGTCTGCTAAAAGCCCAACATTCCTGTAAAATCCACAAGTTTAAACAGAATCCTGAAGTAGACCAAAGTAGGTCCAACTAACGACTATTTTCATTATTAAGCTTTGGCTTGTTTTTCCTCACTGAAGTGTCAGAAAATTAACAAAAAACGTCTCCAGTAATTTTACAGAGCCCAAAGTCACATCATCCTTTAAAAAAAGAGACAAAAACCAAAAGACATCCATTTTAAATGATTTAAAACAGAAACCAGCATCAAATCATCATGTAGGCAGAAAAAGAAATTGATGTTTTTGCATGAAAACAACTAATTTAGCGCTGATTTACAGTCTGAAGACACAATGGGCCTCATGTCTCAACGTTGCATACGGCAATATTTGAGCGTATATGGGGTGTACGCCAAAACAGCTGCGCTACTTGGCATTTATCAATGTGATCGTTGGCGTACGCTGCACTGAAAATATACACCAGGTCGAGAGGTGGTGTAAATTATACACCAAAATGAACCAGCACTGGAATCCACATAAAAATGAAAATGATCAACATGATAAACAGTGCCATTATACAAATCAATGCATATGTTAGATAAATAACACTTTCTTGATTATACTACATAATAATTAATACAAATCCCGCTTTTGCAGGATTGTTGGTCTCGAGCACGATCCGTGGCCACAGCGCTGACCGCAAAGAAAGCGCTGCTCGCCTTTTTCTCCAGACTTCGAGCCTGGAGCCATAGCAGCGCTGAGCTTAACTTTATATGGTGTGATCGTTTTAGACAATGGAATTGATAATTACAACTGTAGTGTTGTCATTCCCTTCACCCGTGCTGCAATCAGGTTTTGTCTTCTCCATTCGTTTGTTACAATAAAATAAATAAATACATTTTAAAAATAAAGAAATCTGAAAAAATTAGGCGTGTCTTATTAATTGAGCGAGCAAATATCCACATGTCAAGAATTATTGACATGTGAAAAGAGAATACAGTGGTCCCTCACTATAACGAGGCACCTTTCGCGGCCTCGCCGTTTCGAGGATTTCTTTAGTCCAATTTTGCATGCTTTTTTTTACAGTGCATTGTGTTCTGCGTGTCTGCTTATAAGAATCTTCTCGCCCAGAAGAAAAAAGAGCGCCAACAACTACTCTTAACTGTGTTCTACACTCGGAAAGAGACACCTGCAGCCACGTGTGAGTGGAAAAAGACGCGACAGTGGCGCAGCGCCAGGACGGAGAGGCGCGATCAGAGGAACTGTGAAATACTGGTCAGTCACTATTAATAATTTCTTAAGAGTCCAACCTCGTAGGTTGATCGTTAAAATTAAATTCGTTAGTTCTAAAAGCCATCATAATTATTTATAGGAAAACGTTCTATTTTTATTTCTCAAACAAATATTTGGGCCTGAAAATAGTTTGGTCTTATTTTCTACTAAGGTTTGAACTTTGAGAGTGTTTACACACGAGAGAAAAGTGAGAAAATGTTCATGCCTGATTGAGAAAAATGTATAAAGTGGTTTTACAGCTTTAAAACGTCTCTAATAATTGTAAAAAAAAAAACAAAAACGCTGACTACGTCGCAGACGTCGCTTTTTGCGGACTATTTTTAGAACGTAACTCCCGTGATAAACGAGGGACCACTGTAACACTTTTTTGATTATACTACAAAACAATTAATACGACGGCCGCTTTTGACGCTCTATTGGCACGCGTCGTGATTGGTGAAGTTCTTTTTCTTTGCCATCTTCCTGGCTTCCATGTCATAAAATGAGGGTGTGTCTGAAGCAGAGTCTGAATATTTATGGGCATGTTTATTATAATTATGATTGTTTTCACCCGCCGCATTTATCATGGTCACGTCGGGCGTACGCCGGAAATGGGCAGGTGCGCACTGCTTGATACATGTCACGGCAACTTTGGTGTACTTCAAATTTACACCGTAAATTTACGCCACAAGTGCGCAACTTTGATACATGAAGCCCAATGTCCTGAAGTATTTAAAAAAACGTTTTGAACTAGTTTGTGTCTTTGTGACTCAGTGACCTTGTTTAGTTTATTTAATTGCAATATCATGAAGTAGTTGCTGCCTTAATTGTTGAAATAAAAACACAAATTACAAAATACTTGTCCCATGGACTTTAAAATCAATGTGACCGTCTCTTGCATGTTTTGAGATAGATTTCTTGTTTCTACCACAAATCAATGGATGAAATTACTGAGATAATGTCATGATACAGTGTTGATGCAACAACCATACTCTAGGTGGCTCTCATCATAACACATCTCTGTGAAAAGACAAAAAAGCCTCCCTCCAGGGCTCCAAACTTCCTGTCTTCAATGCAGCTCGACAGAGCTCAGTGGAGGCCGGTGTTGTACTGGTGGAGCTCGATGTTTAGCAACGGTCCACTGACTTACTATAGGACAGAGTTAAACATTCACCATCACAAGTGCATTGGTAGCACACTCCACGGAGCAGTAGCATCGCTTGGCAGAGTTGATCATCGACTCGACTTCCTTTCGAGAGGCACTTTTTTAATAGGTGCGACTTATACTCTAGTGTGATTTTTATATATATATATATATATATACAACCCCTGGCAAAGATTATGGAATCACCGGCCTCGGAGGATGTTCATTCAGTTGTTTAATTTTGTAGAAAAAAAAGCAGATCACAGACTTGACACAAAACTAAAGTCATTTCAAATGGCAACTTTCTGGCTTTAAGAAACACTATAAGAAATCAAGAAAAAAAATTGTGGCAGTCAGTAATGGTTACTTGTTTAGACCAAGCAGAGGGAAAAAAAATATGGACTCACTGAATTCTGAGAAAAAATTATGGAATCATGAAAAACAAAAGAACGCTCCAACACATCACTAGTATTTTGTTGCACCACCTCTGGCTTTTATAACAGCTTGCAGTCTCTGAGGCATGGACTTAATGAGTGACAAACAGTACTCTTCATCAGTCTGGCTCAAACTTTCTCTGATTGCTGTTGCCAGATCAGCTTTGCAGGTTGGAGCCTTGTCATGGACCATTTTCTTCAACTTCCACCAAAGATTTTCAATTGGATTAAGATCCGGACTATTTGCAGGCCATGACATTGACCCTATGTGTCTTTTTGCAAGTAATGTTTTCACAGTTTTTGCTCTATGGCAAGATGCATTATCATCTTGAAAAATGATTTCATCATCCCCAAACATCCTTTCAATTGATGGGATAAGAAAAGTGTCCAAAATATCAACGTAAACTTGTGCATTTATTGATGATGTAATGACAGCCATCTCCCCAGTGCCTTTACCTGACATGCAGCCCCATATCATCAATGACTGTGGAAATTTACATGTTCTCTTCAGGCAGTCATCTTTATAAATCTCATTGGAACAGCACGAAACAAAAGTTCCAGCATCATCACCTTGCCCAGTGCAGATTTGAGATTCATCGCTGAATATGACTTTCATCCACTCATCCACAGTCCACGATTGCTTTCCTTAGCCCATTGTAACCTTGTTTTTTTTTCTGTTTAGGTGTTAATGATGGCTTTCGTTTAGCTTTTCTGTATGTAAATCCCATTTCCTTTAGGCGGTTTCTTACAGTTCGGTCACAGACGTTGACTCCAGTTTCCTCCCATTCGTTCCTCATTTGTTTTGTTGTGCATTTTCGATTTTTGAGACATATTGCTTTAAGTTTTCTGTCTTGACGCTTTGATGTCTTCCTTGGTCTACCAGTATGTTTGCCTTTAACAACCTTCCCATGTTGTTGGTATTTGGTCCAGAGTTTAGACAGAGCTGACTGTGAACAACCAACATCTTTTGCAACATTGCGTGATGATTTACCCTCTTTTAAGAGTTTGATAATCCTCTCCTTTGTTTCAATTGACATCTCTCATGTTGGAGCCATGATTCATGTCAGTCCACTTGGTGCAACAGCTCTCCAAGGTGTGATCACTCCTTTTTAGATGCAGACTAACGAGCAGATCTGATTTGATGCAGGTGTTAGTTTTGGGGATGAAAATTTACAGGGTGATTCCATAATTTTTTCCTCAGAATTGAGTGAGTCCATATTTTTTTCCCTCTGCTTGGTCTAAAAAAGTAACCATTACTGACTGCCACAATTGTTTTTTCTTGATTTCTTATAGTGTTTCTTAAAGCCAGAAAGTTGCCATTTGAAATGACTTTAGTTTTGTGTCATGTCTATGATCTGCTTTTTTTTTTACAAAATTAAACAACTGAATGAACATCCTCCAAGGCCGGTGATTCCATCATTTTTGCCAGGGGTTGTATGTGTATGTATATATATATATATATATATATATATATATATATATATATATATATATATATATATACACCCTATATATATATATATATATATAGGGTTTTTCCGCTTCAAGAAGCATTTTTAACGCATGCGACTTATACGCCAGTATGACTTGTATATGGGTTTTTCCGCTTCGAGAAGCATTTTTAACGCGTGCAACTTATACGCCAGTGTGACTTGTATATGGGTTTTTCCTCTTCGAGAAGCATTTTTAACAGGTGCGACTTATACTCCAATGAGACTTATATATGGGTTTTTCCTCTTCGAGAAGCATTTTTAACAGGTGCGACTTATACTCCAGTGCGATTTATATATGGGTTTTTCCTCTTCGAGAAGCATTTTTAACAGGTGCGACTTATACTCCAGTGCGATTTATATATGGGCTTTTCCTCTTCGAGAAGCATTTTTAACAGGTACAACTCCATGGAGCAGTAGTGTCGCTTGGCATAATTAATCGTCGACTCACCTTCTGCAACGTCAGGTGATGTAGCCTATATAAACTCTCCATAACTCTGCAATTGCATCACTTGCTACCGTTGTGTCATCGAAACAGGTTCTACATATTCCTTCACATTTCTAAATATTTCCACATATTTGTTCATCCCCAAGGGATCTAGAACAGGTGGTGCATCCAGTCAAGCCTCCGACGTACCAAGCAGTAGCAGAGCTCAACTCTTGCTGGTGTTTTAGCCTGAAAATAGAAGATTTTAAGCATGTTGAAAATTTTGTCCTGGACCACAATGAAGACCATGGTTGCCCAAATGACGTACACTTAGCTGCTGTGGAGTCTAGTGGACATCAGCTTTGGTTGTCATCAATGAACCTTTCTTTTTATTTCTCTCTCGGCAAACGTTGGGCTAATCGTCAGAGTGTCAATGGGCCATAAAGAAGAGCAGTCTCTTTCCTGACTGTTATTTTTGTTAGCTGTGCAATTATTCTATTGCAGCTCGAATTTTTTCTAAATTTATACTTGTTTCCTGTCAGAGTAGTAATGGTTCCAACTGCTGTTTTGGATCTGTGAATTCGCAACTTAGCAGTCACCAGCAATTGACTTCAAAAGGCCAATTTGCGTATCTACTATGAATTCTGAACCTCCCATCTAACTCTACCCCAAAAAAAATCCTCTGGAGCTGCTACTGGCCACAAATAAGATTTCTTTTTAAATTAAAAAATAAGTTCTTTTGGTTTGCCCTTTTTGTTCGGGATCACCACAGCACATCTTATATGGATCTGCATGTTCATTTGGCACATGTTTTAGACCAGATGCAACTCCACATTACAAGGACAATGGCCGCTGGTGGTCTTGAACCAGGGACCTTCTCTTTTGGCCACTACACTGCCAGAAATAGTTTTTAATGAAAGGGTTCATTTTCTGTGTTGTGTGCCAGTCGACAGCAGACACACAACTTTCTGGACAAACTCAGCACTCTGACTCGTGAAGCAGCTTGTCATCCACAGATGTTGACGAGCAGCAGAGAGCAGCTCGACAGCTTGAAAAGTGCATGTAGATTCATGCTGAAAGTTGAAACAAAGCAATTTAAAATCCCAAGACAAGCATTTTCCTCAAATGCATGTGATTTTTCCACAAACCACTTTGACCATTTCGTTTAAATATACCCATAAAAGTGCTCCACTGGCAGAGAGATATTACTTCCTCAAAGAGCTTCAGCTGGCAGGTCTGCCTCTTATATAACGCACAGCAGAAAACAGTCCAGTGATTTGTGTGTCAATTTACACAATTTTATGTGTGAAGATGCGCGCTCGGCGCCATTTCAGCTCATGGATGGTTGACACCAACAGATGCCGCGGATGTCCGTGTACGAACATTTGCAAGTCATGTGAGAGGTTCAGCACACGCCCATTTGGGCTTACCTTCATTCGACCTGCATGAAACATCTGACGCCTCATTTGATTTTATGCACGTTGTGCACGACACGTGCAGGAAGGTGTGCAATACATTGAGCCACAGTGCAGCCAAGAGCTGATGAAGGACTTGACCCGCACCTGTGCTGGTCAGTAAGAATGTGCCTTCCATCCCAGGAGCTGCTGTGCATGCTAACTGTGCTATCACTAGCATGCTCAAGGCTGTTTATAAATGAGATTGTTAAATACATATCAAATTTGTAAACTATGCAAATTTTTTGCATAGCATAAGTAGCATAATCTGCAGGCAGGTTTTTTTTTTTTTTTGACTCATAGTGTTGGGTCTTCTTGCAACATTTGGAAGCTGTTTTTCAGAGTTGATCACGTTAGTGTTGATTCAACTCCCTGCAGATTCTGTTTCGCTCTCTGAGGGTATAATTTTAACTCTGTCGAGGAGTTGATCGAGGAATGAAAAACAAATTATTGTGGCACTAGCGAGGTTCTCTGATAACTGTGCAATGTCGTTTCTGTTGCCCCATAACCATGTGGTTGTGGGCTCAAACCGAGCATGGTGTTTTTTTTTATGAGAACATCATAGAACCACAACTCCCTAGGCCATGAACAGCGTCCAAGGCCTAGATGTTAGAGTAACCCAATGCACAGGTCACGTTTTGCCCAGTATCAGGCCTTGTCAGCTGTGCTGGGATGACTGAGTGTGGATATTTAATGTATTTTCTGTATTATAAGTTTGGGCCGTCTAGTACAACTTACAGTTTTATGCAAAGGTTTGGGCACCCCTGATAATTTTCATGATTTTCCTTTATAAATCATTGGTTGTCTGCATCAGAAATTTCAGTTAAATATATCATATAGCAGACAAACACAGTGATATTGGAGAAGTGAAATGGAGCTTCTAGTATTTACAGAAAGTGCAATAATTATTTAAACAAAATTAGGCAGGTGCATAAATTTTGGCACCCTTGTCATTTTATTGATTTGAATACATTTAGCACTAATTATCGGAACACAGAATTTGTTTGGTAAACTCACTGACCCTTGACCTCCTTACACAGGTGAATCCAATCATGAGAAAGGGTATTTAAGGTGGCCATTTAGAAATATTTCTCCTCTTTGCATATCTTCTAATGAGTGGCAACATGAGAGCCTCAAAAAACTCTCAAATTACCTGAACACAAAGATTGTTCAACATCATGGTTTAGGGGAAGAATACAAAAAGCTATCTCATAGATTTCAGCTGTCAGTTTTTACTGTGAGGAACATAGTGAGGAATTGGAAGACCACAGGCACAGTACTAGTTAAGGCCCAAAGTGGCAGGCCAAGAAAAATCTCAGATAAGCTGAAGCGAATGATGGTGAGAACAGTCAGTCAACCCACAGACCTCCTCCAAAGACCTGCAATGTGATCTTGCTGCAGATAGTGTCTCTGTGCATCATTCAGCTATACAGCGCACTTTGCATAAAGAGATGCTGTATGTTGCTGTAATGCGGAGGAAGCCTTTTCTGCGTACACGCTATAAACAGAGTTGCTTGAGGTATGCTAAAGTACATTTGGACAAGCCAGCTTCATTTTGGAATAAGGTGCTGTGGACTGATGAAACTAAAATTGAGTAATTTGGACATAACAAGGGGTGGTATGCATGGCTGAAAAAGAACACAGCATTCCAAGAAAAACACTTGCTACCTAAAGTAAAATTTGGAGGTGGTTCCATCATGCTGTGTGGCCAGTGCAGGTACTGGGAAACTTGTAAATGCTAAGGGTCACATATTAGCAGATTCTTGAGAACAATGCTGAAGTTGAAGTGCGCCGGGGCTGGATCTTTTAAACAAGACAACGACCTTAAACACTGCTCAAAATCTACTAAGTTATTCATGCAGAGGAACAGGTACAATGTTCTGGAATGGCCATCTCAGTCCCGAGACCTGAATATTATTGAAAATCTGTGGTGTGATTTTAAGCGGGCTGTCCATGCTCGGAAACCAACAAAGCTGAGATGTTTTGTAAAGAATAATGGTCCAAAATACCTTCAACCAGAATCCAGACTCTCATTGGAAGCTATAGGAAGTGTTTAGAGGGTGTTATTTCTGCAAAAGGTGATCTACTAAATATCAATGTATTTTTTCTGTTGGAGTGCCCAAATTTATGCACCTGCCTAATTTTGTTTAAAGAATTATTGCACACTTTCTGTAAATCCTATAAACTTCATTTCACTTCTCATCACTGTGTTCGTCTGCTATATGATACATTTAACTGAAATTGCTGATCTAAACAACCAATGATTTACTCGTATAAAGGAAAATCATCAGGGTGCCCAAACCTTTACATACAACTGTACTTGCACATTCGTTATTATTAATAATAATTATAATGACAATTTATATAAGACTTTCCTAGGAATCAAAGCACTAAGCAACAAAAACAACTCTAATAATAAAAGAATAAATGCTAATAACAAAAAGTACACAAATGCCAAATTAGTACTAACAATACAGAAAATGGTGCGACTTATACTCCAGTGTGACTTGTATATATTGTGCTTTTCCTCTTTGAGTGGTATTTTTTAAACAGGACTTATTTTTATCCTGTTTTTCATCTGGTAAGATGTATGTTTTTGCTTTGTATATTACTTACTTGTACTGATCCCTGTCTTTTAGGATGAAGCTCTGCTGTTGCTGTTTTGTGTGTGTGTGTGTGTGTGCGCGCGCTGATAACTCACTTTGCTGTAAACCAAATCTATCTTTGGGTACAAATAAAGTTACCTTGAACTTGACCTTGATATGGGTTTGTCCTGTTCAAAAGCATTTTTTAACATGTGGGACTTATACTGTGGAAAATACGGTATGTATTGGTAACATCAGTAGAGAAGCTTGAATCTTTGACTGGACTGGGTTGCTTGACGCGAGGACGTTTCACTTCTATTCGCAGAAGCTTCCTCAGCTAAATTTCTTGCTCTGGTAGTCTGACTTCTGTCTCGACTCTTGAAGAGAAGAACAAACAGAAGCCAGCAAAAGCTGGAGTTTTAAACCTAACAAGACCCCTCCTACTGAGAGGCAGACTGCTATTGGCAGTGCCTAACAATTGCTCTAATTAGCACCTATTGTGCTCTAGTTAGCACCCTCTTAATGACAGGGCAGCTGCTCCTCCTAACGATGAGACTGATGCATCTCCTGACGACTCTTCTGATGATGTGAATGACTCATTACCATGAACAAAAGAGTGAAACTGCTTTGACCTGAGTACCCCATTGTAAACAGGGGACAAAGCATGTCTCAGACCCCCTCCCCCGTTAAGGCTGGGTTTCAACTGTTTCACATACAAAGCTTCCTTCACCCCTCTCTCTAACCATTTCTTTTCTCTTGCTATGATTTTAACTTCCTTGTCCTCAAATGTGTGGTTAGTGTCCTTAAGGTGGAGATGAACTGCAGACTGACGTCTGCCGGCGCCCTCTCTGCGGTGCTGGTACAGCCTTTTGTGCAATGGCTGCTTCATCTCACCTATGTAGTGTTCGTTGGTAGCGTCATCAATATCCAAATAATTGTTCTAAATCTGAAGAGTGTTAAAGCTGTCTACATGGTGTTGCAAATTTTCTTCTTGGGAATTTAGAAGTCCGTCTACAGATACTTAATCACTTAATTATTACAACAGCGGGCAAAATGACAATGAAATGTAGCCACTATTTGCTGTGCAACATTGCCTGCTGTTGTCATAATTAAGTGAATGTTGTCCGACTAACAATCTTCAAACTCTTATACTCATTGAAAGAGTTAGTTACAGTATTTATTACGTTTATGTTTGTGTTTGCTTTTGTAGTCATTGTTAGTGACCTTCGATGACAGACACATGCAAGTCATTATTTTTATATTGTTTTTCCAGAGGTGGGGCAAAGTCTCAAGTCACTTGGACTGATTTGACTAATTTCAGATTTGATAGTGTGAAAATGTTGCTGGTACGTGTGCATGTGCATGTGTGTGGTTGCTGGTGAACATGCATCGTTTCTGAACGCTGGCTGAGTTGCACTCAGTCATAATGAGAACGTCACGCTTCATCACTTCCACGTCTGGCTTTGGTGCTGATTTTTTTCCTACGGTCTGATGTTTTGAGCATTTTTTTCCGCCGTGGTTGGCCCCTGTTCTTCAGCACGTTCATCACTGAACTCACATGCAGACTCACACCTGTCTCACATTCACACAAACGCTCGCCACCTCCTCCCAGTTATTTCTGGATCACAGTGTCATTCAGACCTTGTGACTGATGTCTTCTTCACCTCCAGCTTTTCTTGGAGTTGTTTTTGATTAAAGTCATTTTGCTACTTTGTCCAAAGACTGGTTCAATTTTCATTCAAGTGAGGGAAGCTTTCAATACAACAATGACTGTTCTGAAAGAGTTACCACCTTCTGTGGATGTGACTGGAGAAACTAGGCTGAGAGAGTTCCAGTTTCATGGAAAAGTGACACAAAGAAGGACTTCAGCAGATGTTCTCTTTGCCGGAAGACACCAGGGAGACTCGAGCCTAGATGTCTTCAGTTTTTGCTTATAAAGAAAAGTTTTCCTTTGGCCCTGTGCACATGGAAATGGGTTTTGTCATATCTGCATGTTTTATGTTGTATTGGCATTTCATCCACAAGGAACAGAGGTTTTCGGTGGCCAAAACATGATAATGTTCGAAAGCGGGTACAACCTGTAGCATCAAATAACTAAAACCTGTCACCACGGCAACAAAACTAGCTAAATATTAAATTAATCCTTTTTCCATACTTCTCTACAGTGGGGATCTGGCTGTATCCACTGTGGCGACCCCAAACAAAAAAGCGGGAGCTGCCAAACGGACAGCAACAACTGTCCGCCCCGACTGCCATGCACCTGACAGCACCTCTCTGAAAACACCTCGCGTGGAATGTTTTAATATATAAATAAGTATATTAAAGTTTAACTGGACTCACCATCAGTTTTGTCTCTTTTTCCATGATTTGTATAATCCAGAGTTTTTCCATGTGGCGCTCCGGTCAGAAGAGCACAGAAGTGAGTAACTGAGTGACCGGACAGCAGTCAAATGACTTTTTTTCAGTCACTGCAATTGTTTGTTTTGTTTTTTTTTAAAGCCTGTTTGAATGAATGAATATCCTTTCTGGTCACTGTCACAAGTGAAATTGGAAAAGCCATCTGTCAGTGCATAAAAGTATAAATAAAATATAACACAACGCTAAAATACCCTTGGCTGTATGAGCACTGTCTTCTTTATAATTTGCAGTTTAATTAATTATTAAGATCCTGTTGTCTTACGTAGGCAATTTGTACATGTTCAATAAAAACCCTCAATCAATCAATCAATCATAAACAATATTTACATTTTAATGGCGTCTGTGGGAGGGCGTGTGTGTTTGTGTGTACATGAGCTTTTGACAAGAGCGGAAGTTAACTTTGAGTTAGCGTGCACGCTGATGATCACGAAATGTCTTGTAAATCCTTCCCAATGTATTGTCAGGTTCCAAAAACAGCATTTTCAGTTTTAGAAGTGTTTATTTCTTGCTAGCTTTTACATAATATATGACAAATGTGTTATATTTAGACAAAAACAAAGTGGAGTTAGCAGCTAGTGTCACCAGGAAGTGATGTCACCATGCGAGATCATACCATAAAAATACGAACAGAATGTGACTTTTTAACCTCTTAAAATAGGTCAATCTTAGCCATCTTTGAACTTCTCCAAGGTCTGTGTCCCAAGAATGTTCCCTGTGAATATGAAGACTCTGGCAGTAATAGAACTCCTCCAGAGATGAGCCCCACACCTGTTGTGTCATCTGTGAACTTGACGTGGGGTGCAGTCATAGGTGTAGAGGGTGTACAGCAGGGGCCTCAGAACACACCCCTGTGGGATGCCAGTGCGGAGGCTCAGGGGTGAGGATGTGCATTGACCCAATCTGACTATCTGACTGCGACCTGACAGGAAGCTGTGGATCCGCATGGAGGTGGAGTGTGGCAGTTCAATGCCCCCCAGTTTGTCCACCAGTCTGTGGGGGATGATGGTGTTGAATGCAGAGCTATAGTGCACAAAAAGCAGCCGCATGGAGCTCCCCTGCTACTGTACATGGGACAGTGCAGTATGGAGGGCTTTGGCTACCACATCTTCAGTGGATCTATGAGCCCTGTAGTCAAACTGATGAGGACCAGATGTTCAAAGCATTTCATGACTACTGGTGTCAGTGCAGGTGCCTGGTAGTCATTAAGGCTGAAAATGTGGGGTTTCTTGGGCAGAGGGACAATGGGTAGAGGATTTCAGACAGGGTGGGACAATGGAGTGGGACAAGGAAAGGTTGAAAATGCTGGTGAGGACTCCTGCCAGCTACTCACCACAGTCCCTCAGCACCCGTCAGGGGACACCATCAGGTCCAGCAGCCTTCCTCATCCTGACCGCCCACAGGGTGCGTATCACCTCATGCTCCTCCACAGTGAGGGTGAAGCTGCTGTGGGCTGTAAGATGTGGTGCAGCTGCCTGGAATGGCTCCACCTCAAAGCAGGTACAGAAGAGGTTCAGCTCTTCTCCCAGCGAGGTGTCACCCTCTGCAGCATTGAGTTTGGTCTTATAGTTGGTGAGCTGCTGGATCCCCTGCCACACCTGCCTGCTGTTGTCACTACCCAGGTGGTCCTCAATCCTCCTCCTGTAGTCCGACTTGATCTTCCTGATACCTTTCTTCAGGTTTGCTCAAGTTGTGCTGTAGAGACCCTTACTGCCTGACCTGCCCTTCCTGGTCATCCAGGACTTCTTGTTGGGGTAGACCTGGGTGCATTTTTCCACAGTAACAGTGTCTACACAGATCTTGATGTAACATAGAACACTCTCTGTAAACGCCTCCAGGACTGGGTCTTCAAAAATCTCCCAGTTAGTCCTGTCAATGTAGTCCTGCAGCTGCTGGGAGGCAACATGGGGCCACGTTTGAATAGCTTTTATGATGATAGGAGCAGTTTTCCTGAGGGGAGCATAAGCAGGAATTAAAAACAGGGACAAGTGGTCCGACTGGCCTAGGTGTGGTAGTGGCCTAGCCTCATAACCCAGCTTGATGTTTCTGTAGACTGTGTCCAGTGTGTTAACTCCTCTGGTAGCACACTTTGCATGCTGGTGGAATTTGGGAAGCACTTCCTGTAAGTCCGCATGATTGAAATCCAATGCTATAATGTACACGGTGTCGGGGTACCTACTCTGCTGGTCGCTAATGCTGCTATGTAAAGGTTTGACAGCCGAGCTAGCACTAGCATCCGACGATTGTGAACTCTCTCAGGAGATAGATGGGCCTGCGTTTGACAGTCACATACTCCAGGTCTGAGGAGCAGTGACCGTCTACACCGTCTACAGTTACTGTGTTAGTACACCAGCTGTTATTAATGGGCTCACAGAGCTCCTCCCCCCCCCCGCTCTTACCGGAGTCCCGCGTAAAAAAAAAAAAAAATTGGTTTCTATGGCTGTCAGTTGTTTTCCATCCATAGAAAGTACAGTGATTGACAGAAAAAAGCATGCATGTGTGCTCACGCACACAAGATACAGCGCCACACAGAGGCCTGGCATATGTACTACAGCATTTTCAGTCATTTTGAACACATTTGTGTGGACGCAGATATTTCTTGAAAAGGTGCCATGTTTACGAGACACTATTTGAAAATTGGTATTGGGAAAGTCACGCATCCGTGTGGTCAAGGCCTTTGTCTCAGTCTACCATGAAGCTGTAGTGGGTGAACAGGCCACCACCACACAGAGGTGATGGTCAGAATGCCACTGAGTTCACCAGCAGAGGGCGGTTTCCCATCGGTAATTTTTTAATGCCAGTTTCCGTACAGATTTCAAAACTGAGGAAATCAGGCCTGATTTTTACAAATAGTTGGCAAAATTCATATTGCCTGCTATTTTACATCCACTTGGATACGAGTGTACCGGTTATTACTGAACACACCCCTAGTAAATGGTAAGTGGACTGCATTTATGTAACGCTTTTCCATCTGCATCAGACGCTCAAAGCACTTTACAATAATGCCTCACATTCCGAGTGGTGTTTTCTACCACAGGCCTCCCGTCCTGTGTACCAGCATGGACTCCCAAAATCTCCTGTATATTCATATTGTCACCTGTGTCGATAACATGGCCCAAGCAGAGGGTCACCCCTTTGAGTCTTGTCTGCTTGAGGTATAAATGAAATAAATGGAATTGAAATTTTTGAGACAACAGTAGGTCCACATTACTGCATATTATACCTGATTGTCCACTTTCACCTACTTTTCCACAGAGTTATTCCCACTCTGTACCACTTAAATCTGACTATTCAGAGTTTATGTATCACGATTTATCCCAATGTCACATTTTTTAAACATGCTTAAAGTGTTGCCAATTGCTCACAGCATTCTATAACACTACAGATTACATCCAATTTCAGACGCCATATGGATATCTGATTTTTTAAATTATTAATTCATCAGTTTTTTATTGTGTCAAAATCGTAGACAATCTGGTATCAAGAATAGGCAGTGGGAGGTCACTCTTAGTTGTTGTTTGACTTTCAGCTGCCCCTGTTTGTTCAGGACCACCACAGCAGATCCAGAAATGGGATTTGGCACAGGTTCTACACTGGATGCCCTTCAGTTTTATTTGGAGAAACAGGCCCAGAACCTGGTCTTCCGAAGAGGTCTGCCATCCAAGTACTAACCAGGACCTGCTCTGCTTAGCTTCTGAGATCTGATGGGCTCAGGCTCACACAGAGCAGACTGGCTGTGGGAGGCCACTCTTAGTGACAGTGAATAATTTAGCTCCTGTTGCTATTGCAGGGATGATGGTGAACGGATGAGATGGCGTTCCTCCACCATCCCTAAGAGATAAGCATTGCCCATTCATAGAAAGTAAGACTCTTCGACTTCTCCTTGTTTTCACTCGGGGTCACTACAGCAGATACGAGGTGGAGCTACATGATGAGTTAGCCCAAGTTTTACACCGGTGATGATGATGATGATAATAATAACAATTTTTATTTATTTACTTTACATTTACAAGGAAATTTCAAAGTGCTACAGCGGAAAATAAACAGAAACACATTCAAATTACACATTAAAAGCCTTTCCTCTGCTGGACTGGGAGCCAATGGAGGGACTGAGGTATGGGGGTGATGTGGTCATATTTGGGCCTCCTCATCAGGACCCGGGCAACACAGTTCTGGATGTGCTGGAGCTTCTGCATGCTCCTGCCCGAGATCCTGACGAGGAGGGCATTGCAATAGTCTAGACTGGAGGAGACAAAGGTGCAGACCAGCCTTTCAGCATCACTGAAGCACAGGGAGGGGCGGAGTTTAGAAATGTTTCTAAGGTGAAAGAATCAGATTTTACAGAGGCGGTGGATATGATGATCAAAGGAGAGGGTGGGGTCAAACCTGACCCCGAGGTTTGTTACAGAGGAGGAGAAGGGGATGGAGTGGCCTGAAAATAAGAGAGTTGTAATGGGGAATAGTGGAGCTGACGTGGTGTGCCAACAAGGATAGCGTCTGTTTTGGTGCTGTTTAGCTGTAGGAAATTTTCTGTCATCCACGCCTTTATCTCCTCCAGGCAGGCTCTAAGTGTAGACAGAATGGTTTTGGGGATGTGGGGTCCGTTTGCAGGTAGAGTTGAGTATCATCGGCATAGCAGTGGAAAGAAATTCCATGCATGCCGATGATGTGACCCAGGGGGAGCATATAGATGGTGAATCGCCCTGGATGGACGAGCCTGTCAGTCACCCGCCAACAACAAAAACATGTAAAAATTGCAGGCTACCATGATAACAATTTGTATACATTTCCAATATAGATGATTCATAATAATATTGATAAACAAAATATGGAGTAATTATTAAGCTGTAGCCTAATAGTCATCAGGTACACCTACAGAGACAGATGGAGATGCAGAGGGAGTTACTGCAGCAACCCGAACAACAGTCCCACTTTACTGTATACCCATATATGGCACACATATATGACAAATAGAATATAAAACTGTCTTTAAACTAAATGAAAACAACAAAATAGGAGCGCTATTCCTGACCAGTCTGTCAAAAGACATACAGGCCAGGAAAATTAAGTAAAACAACCCCGTGAATCTCGTTAATGGCGTTAATGATTAGTTCTCTCCTTTGGGATGGGAGAAGGCATTAAAACCAATGCATCTCTATTATTGTGCGGGCATAAATGTTGTGAAAGTGTCGTGACATGGACCCACAACAGGGGGGGTTAATGAACGGACAATGGATAAGCCAAAAGTAACAATTTAATGTTGTGAATCGCACAACGACGTACAGACAATAACAATATGGTGGACTGTCAATCATACACCAGGTGACGTGTGGGCAGGCTCGACGATAGAAGACGCCTGGCGAGAGAAGAGCCGGATCCCCACACAGCTTTCACCACCAAC
Source organism: Thalassophryne amazonica (assembly GCF_902500255.1). Taxonomy (NCBI): domain Eukaryota; kingdom Metazoa; phylum Chordata; class Actinopteri; order Batrachoidiformes; family Batrachoididae; genus Thalassophryne; species Thalassophryne amazonica. The sequence goes on along the minus strand of NC_047111.1, from coordinate 24,749,160 downwards.
GGAGCTGAAGAACACCGGAGCCGCCAAGCCCTGCGCCCCAGGTGGCCGCTGTCTTCAGCAGTCAGACCCGGTACTGCTGGCAGAAAACAGAGACAGTCCTGATGAGTGTGAGTTTGCACACTCAGTAATCCCACAGTCAGTGTTTAGTTAGGAGGGAGCACCTCCACCTCCAATCACACACTCGTGCAGCTCCTGTCTAACCACTTATCTGGTTGGAGTGTGAAGCGAAGCCGTCGCTGATCACACCAAACGCCAATCCCACAGATGAGAACACACCAGGAAAACGGCTGCAAAGAAGTTCAGATTATTACTCAATGTTTTGAGTCAGCAGAGAAAGTTACCTGAATGGTAGCTGATTTCTCGGCGAGGAGGTGGAGTTGCAGTCCGGTCTTTGTAGTGGTGGTGATGGGTGACAGCTGGTGTTGATAGATGACAGCTGTCACCTCCAGCGGCTCCGACGCCCTCCAACGCCAGCAGTACCTCCTCTTCAGCGGCCCACACAACAATAAATTCTCAAAGTTGCACGGATGCGGGTGGGACTGGCGGGCGTGTAACACACACACGTTGCAGTTGCAAGTGGTAATGGTCCAAAATTCAGTGAGAGCAGGGTGAGCAGGAACGGCTGGGGGACAAAGAAAACAGTCCCATGCACGGCTCTACTTTACACTTTTGGCCTAAAAAGAATTGCCCCCTTCAGAGCAATGCAAGGCCCCTCCACAAATCTGTGAATGGCGCGGGGACCACCGGATGCCCTTCCTGACACAACTCCACAACTGAATTGGGAACCTCACATTCTGCAAACAAGTGCACGGAACCAATTGTCCATTCATTGTAACTATGTAAAAAATAGAACAGAATAATACGAGAATCACATCTGGTGTCATGATGCGTCGGGTTTTTGGGAACTGTCGGAAAAACTACATTAATAAGAAGAACAGGTCATGTTTGAGGTTCAGATGGGTTGGAAAATTTGGAATTGGTTCCCAACTTGAACCGATTCCTGATTCTCATCGTTGGCACCAACTGCTGCTTATGGTTGGCTTGTGTCTACCTGTAATTAGGACAACACATTTTGTTGTGCGTATCATGCCCGTATTATAGAGGGGGTTCAGGGGGTTCAACTGAACACCCCCCCCCCTGATTTTTTTCTGCTGATTTTTTTCTGATCTGGATATCAACGTTATGTATTTTCTTTTCATTGATAATAAGCAACAAGCACTAACTGTTACACAGCTATTATCACACACCCTCAAGTTTCAATTTCCTCTGCCAGAGTAATCCCTTAAGTGATGAAAGGGGAAACTGCTAGATAAACTTTTCCCATGGGGGTTGAGAATTTTTGCTCCCTGGTCCCTATCCTCCTCTGATATCAAACAGATTAGTAGGCTTGTAAATACCCATGTAGACACACAATTACACTTGTCTGGTTTGTAAAAACATGTTTGTATGTATAAGCTGAGAAATAAAGGGTGCTTCTCCTTCCTGTTGCAAATACTGTAAAGGTGCAAATATTCGCGTGGGATTTATTATGCGAATTTCGTGAGTTAAACAAGGTCGCCAAATTAAATACCGCTATTTTAATACATAACGTACATATACATACATATTCATAATGTAAACGCGAATATTAATACCGATAAATACGAGGTCTGTTAGAAAACTATCTGACCTTTTTATTTTTTGCAAAAACTATATGGATTTGAATCATGTGCGCTTGCATCAGCCAAGCTTGAACCTTTGTGCGCATGCGTGAGTTTTTTCATGCCTATCGGTTGCGTCATTCGCAGGTATAAAGTTTGCATTAATGTTATCTTGGTTCTTCCTGGGTGGTTCTTATGGCAACTGATCCAATCCCAAGCAAGGACTATTTGTATATAAAAATGTATTTCCTAAAATTATACATTTTGGATTTCAAATGAAATTTATGTAGCTTTTTACCCCTCGAAATTCTCAAAAAGCTTCTGCTTCGGGGGGCTTCGACCCCTGAGCCCCCCACGAGGGCGTTGCCCTACGGCCCACTGAACCCCCAACTCAAGGATTTGAACCCCCCCCCTTTCACATTCCTATATACGGCCCTGCGTATGTAGAATGAGAAAGGCTTAACAGTTGTTCAAATTACTTTTGGGCTGCTACTGTATGAAAGTGGTTTCTGCTACACTGTGGCTCTCTGTGCACGTACATGTGCACTCACTGGTTGTCATGGTTTTAACAATTATTTTCAGCAGGAATTAAACATTTATGTTTGTGCACAGTTTGACGCTGCATGTTGGCTGTGCACTGAAAGTGATGAATAAAGCTGACATTGATGTTAAAATAAGGGGAATGTTCTATTTGAACAACTGATCTGGCATCAATACCGTGACTGATTTAGTTCATCTGTTTTCCCACTACTCTACTCTTCACTTCCTGCTTGTCTTTTCCGCCATCCCTCAATTTCAATTGTAATTTTTCAGTTTATTTCATTTATATAGCGCCAAATCACAACAGAGTTGCCTCAAGGCGCTTCACACAAGTAAGGTCTAACCTTACCAACCCCCAGAGCAACAGTGGTAAGGAAAAACTCCCTCTGAGGAAGAAACCTCAAGCAGACCAGACTCAAAGGGGTGAATAAATTACAGAAACAATTCCTTCATTGGGAACACCAGACTGTACAATCACCGGCCACTTTATTAAGTACACCTTGCTAGTATTGGGTTGGGCACCCTTTTGCCTTCAGAACTGCCTTAATTCATCATGACATAGATTCAACAAGGTGTGGGAGCATTCCTCAGAGATCTTGGTCCATATTGACATGAAGGCATCACAAAGTCACCCATTCAACCAGTCTGCCCGTTCACCTCTGACCTCTGACATCAACAAGACATTTTCCTCCACACAACTGCCACTCACTGGATATCTTCTCTTTTTCGGACCATTCTCTGCAAACCCTAGAGATGGTTGTGTATGAAAATCCCAGAAATACTCAGACCAGCCTGTCTGGCACCAACACTCATGTCATGTTCAGAGTCACTTGCCTAAATGCATTGAGTTGCTGCATCGTGATGGTCTGATTAGCTATTTGTGTTAACAAGCAATTAAACAGACGTGCCTAATAAAATGGCCGGTGAGCATATGCATTTCTAGCTTCACTGCAAATTGTCTGACACTACATGCTCTGACACTATTTGTTGTGTTTTTGTTTTGCATGTTAGCATAGCCAAAACAGATGGCCACCCTGCTGATTCTGGTCCGCTTAAGGTTTTGCTCCTATGATAAAAAAAAGTTTGAATGCCTGAGTCTTTTCTTTTCCAGTGCCACCAGTATACTTGCTCATGGGGTGTGTAAGAAGATTGATGCTGTGATTTGGTGTTGTATAAGTACATGAATCAAATTAAATTGCTTTGAAAATCAACTCTGCACCACAGTTGCTGTTCTTTGAAGCAGCCATCAGTGCAACAAGCCTCTGAATGGCACTTGTGTTGGTCATAGATTTGTGCAGTACTCACAATCATTCACTTGTTTTTTATATGCAATGAAAAGCTATATCAAAAATTGGACACCATATATTTTTCTGCTCAGCAGCAACGAAATCTGAAGTGATGCACGTGTTGAATTAATTGCAGTTAGAAACATACCTGAGCTGGATACAGTGCAAAACTCTTAAGAAATGGATTTCTAACAGTGAGACATTAATTAAGATCACCTCCCCTAAAAAAAAAAAAAAAAAAAAAAAAATGTTTCTTGTGCTGGATTGCAATTTTTATCTGGATCCACAATAAATCCAACACATAAATATGCCTGATTCCCCCCCATCCATGTAGTATTTCCTGAGAAATTAATTAAACTGTCACAAAAATGCCTTATTTCACAATGTTATGAAAGTGAAAAAAGCCTGGAGCCTCCCCTTAATCAGGATCCGCTCCACGATGTAATGGGTTCTTCGTTGATCCGTGCTCCACCTCCCCGCTACGTTTCATGAGAGTCGGCCTGCTAGTTTGTGATCCTGCTGACAAACAATCAGAGGCACTAAACTCTATGAGACAAGCAGCACATTTCTAATTCCAGCAGCTCAGTGTGAAGGACAGTCTCATTTTTGCAGACAGAACATCGCGCGTGTTTTGACCCATACACCCTCGGATGTTTGCGTGAAGTTTGCACAGGTTTTCATCATCACCGCTGTCCGTGTGTTTACCGTGCTGCTGGGTAACACTCAGAGCATAATTTAGCTCATAATTACAAATGACTCAACCCTTTCCCCAATATATATATATATATATATATATATATATATATATATATATATATATATATATATATATATATATATTAGATGTCATTGGCTGAAAAGCTTACCGACGGTGTCCTTTTGTGCCTTTTTAAGCACACTGACACGTCTTAAAGAGCACGGCTATTCACACACTCTGACTCAGACCTGCAACTTCTTTGTCTTCCAGGTGTAATTGGCTTCCTGACTGTAGCTCGGGCCCCTTCAGGAGTTCTAAAGAAGAAGATGGATGAGACCACTGCGTCTACCTGAGAATGCTGCCCATCCCGCCTCCTCATTATGTCACCATAGGAAAACACCTTCACCCTTCTCCAACCCCCCACCCCTACCCCTCTCCCTCCCCCTCTTGTTTTTATTTATTTATTTATTTATTTTACCTTTTTGCACCCCTAATTTCTGATCTGTCGCCGTACCCAAAAGACATCCTGGTGATATGACTAAATCGGCCTTTATTTTGGAGATGTTTTTTCCTCTGAATGCTGCCAGCCATCAAGGCTTTGGTGGGAAGCGGCACTGTACTTCTCAGCAGATTTCAAATCATTGTCTGTTGTGGCTCTTGGGACTTGTCCTGCATTTGACCTTCTCCTCCTGTCAGAGGGTTGACCTGAGACACCCCATAGTGGCCACAGGTTATGGAAAGCTACGAGGCATCAGGAAAGAGCTCAGCAATGAGATCTTGGGGCCCATCGAACAGTATTTGGGCGTGCCATATGCCACTGCACCTATCGGTGAACGCCGTTTCCAGACTCCTGAAGCTCCAGGCTCCTGGCAAGAGATCCGTAATGCCACCCAATTTGCACCTGTGTGTCCCCAGAATGTTCATGGGGTTTTACCTGAGATCATGCTACCAGTGTGGTTTACAGACAACCTGGATGCTGCTGCGACCTACGTTCAGAATCAGAGTGAGGACTGCCTATACCTCAACATTTACGTGCCCACGGAGGATGGTGAGTTTATCACGGGGCAAAAAGACCATAATGGGGATTGGGGAGTAGATATGGGGCACTAGTGGGGCATGTGTTTGCCTCTAAATAAGAAGGTCCCCTGTTCAGGTCCACCTATACACCATTCTGGTTATGCATTTGGAGTTGCATTTAGAAAGGCGTCTGGCACATCAACATCTAGATCCATACTGGGTCCTCTGTGGTGACCCCAAGCAAAACCAGAGAAGCCAAAATGAAAGTGAAAGTAAAATTCTTGCTTATATAATTTAAGTATATTAGTAACTGTGATATACTAGGTCGGACATGGACATTGATGGGCATCTTGACCCTGACCTGATACAAGAGTATACACTTGGTGTCATCCGTCCCTAATATCTGTTTTCTCCCTAACCCTTCCCTGACCAGTTTCCACCAAACTAAGCAAATGGATGAAGAACCAGAATTACCTTTAAGGGCTTTATTTAGGCAAAGGTCAAGATCACTGGAGTGAAAAGCAAAAATTTAGATTTTTCACCCCATTGTTCAATAAACTTGACAAACAAGTGTAGGTGAGTTCTGGAAATGCCCAGTCAAGATCAAATTTCCCAAAGGTCAATAATTGGGGTTGAAGTTAAAAATTAAAGTTTTTCAGTCCATGTCGCACTAACTGTGGCATGTGTATGGAAGCACATTACTCATATTTACTGAAGGAGCAGGTGTGGTTTTGCACTGTTGACAGGATTATCAGGAGTATACCAAGTCAATGTCAGGAGTGCATAAATGCTACTTGGGGGGCATACACCTTACTGATTAGTGTTCAGATGTGATTTAATAAGTGTTTCATACCCAGCTGTTTTGTTACATGGTCATTTTCAGACTTGATTGATTTGGGTTATTTTGTGGATTTGATAACTTTTAAGTATCAAAACAAACAAATTTATACACAATTATGTCTGTTAACTTGCAGATATGTAACATAACCTAAAATTTGTACCCGTTCCATTAATAAAGTTGAGTAGTATAGGTTCCGGAATTGCCCAGCAAGGTCATCTTCCCCAAACATCAACCCCTGGGACCAAGGTCATGTCTACCTGTGTGTCTGTTGGTTACAATTTTACCAAAGTTGGTCTGTCATTGAAGACTGACCCAGAAATTTCAGTTTAAAAAAAATGATTTTGGCAAAGGTCAAGGTGAAGAGAATTGATTTCCAACCCCATTCATAGCAGATGTAGCATACATGCTGGTTGATTCCAGAAATGCCTTGGCAAGATCATATAGAGGGCAACCATTTGGGTTAATGTCAAAGTCCATTCAGTTTTCTTCTGCTTTATCTGCAGTCAGGTCGCGGGGGCAGCAGCTCAAGCAAACCACCCAGTTTTCTCCGCACCAGACCCCCATGGCCCCCTCTGCAGGTGGTGAACCCACAGGAGGGCGGGCCCACGTCGCTCTTTTGGGCTGAGCCCGGCTGGCCCCTGTGGGCTAAGGCGCAACCACCAGGCGCTAGCGTACGAGCCCCAACCCCAGGCCTGGCTCCAGGGTGGGGCTCCGGCTCCGCCATATTGGGCGACGTCTCGGTCCTTGATTTCATGCTGGTCATGGCAGCTTCTGAATTGCCCTTAGTCTGACCCATCACCTAGGACCTGTTTGCCTTAGAAGACCCTACCAGGGGCACGAAGCCCCCGACAACATAGCTCCTAGGATCATCCAGGTACGCAAACTCCCCCACCATGACAAGGTGGCAGTTCAAGGGGGAGGTCATTGGAGTCAAATGGAGTCAAAGTCATTGGAGTCAAATGTCCGATACGGTTCTTCAGATATTGACAGCACTGAAGAACAGTAATATCAGGTTTATGTTCTTCCCGAGAAGTGACCCTTTGTCCAAATAATTATTGAAACATGTTACTGCTTAATTATTTCTCAATTTCTTAATCCAAATGTGGGCCAGCACTCAATAAATTATTTTCCAAAAGTGTTTATCACTTTATTGTTTTAAGAAGAAATCTAACAATAAGATCAGTTAAATGGGCCTACAGAGCTAATGTGCAAACATTTGTAGCTTAAGCTTAATTTATTCTTCTTTCTTCTTCTTCTTCCTTGTCTTTCGGCTGTTCTCGTTAGGGGTCACCACAGCAGATCAATTGTTTCCATCTCACCCTGTCCTCTGTATCTTCCTCTGTCACACCAACCACCTGCATGTCCTCCCTCAGCACATCCATAAACCTCCTCTTTGGCCTCCCTCTTCTCCTGCTGCCTGGTGGCTCCATCCTCAGCATCCTTCTCCCTATATACCCTGGGTCCCTCCTCTGCACATGTCTAAACCATCTCAATCTCGCCTCTCTGACTTTGTCTCCAAACCGTCCCACCTCAGCTGTCCCTCTGATATGTTCATTCCTAATCTTGTCCATTCTTGTCACTCCCAAAGAGAAACTCAACATCTTCAGCTCTGCCACCTCTAGCTCTACCTCCTGTCTTTTTGCTAGTGCCACCGTCTCTAAACCGTACAACATAGCTGGTCTCACTACTGTCTTGTAAACTTTCCCCTTCACTCTTGCTAATATGCTTTGGTCACAAATCACTCCTGCCACCTTTCCCCACCCACTCCACCCTGCCTGCACTCGCTTCTTCACCTCTTTACCACATTCTCCATTACTTTGAACAGTTGACCCCAAATATTTAAACTCATCTACTTTCACCACTTCTACTCCTTGTAACTGCACTATTCCATTGGGCTCCCTCCCATTCACACACATGTACTCAGTCTTGCTTCTACTGACTTTCATTCCCCTTCTCTCCAAAGCATATCTCCACCTCTCCAGACTAGACTCAACTTGCTCTCTACTCTCACTGCAGATCACAATGTCATCTGCAAACATCTTAGTCCATGGAGACTCCTGTCTGATCTCATCCGTCAACCTGTCCATCACCACTGCGAACAAGAAAGGACTCAGAGCTGATCCTTGGTGTAATCCCACCTCCACCTTGAATGAGTCTGTCATTCCTACTGTGCATCTCACTGCTGTCACACTATTCTTGTACATGTCCTGCACTACCCTAACATACTTCTCTGCAACTCCAGACTTCCTCATACAATACCACAGCTCTTCTCTTGGCACCCTATCATAAGCTTTTTCTAAGTCCACAAACACACAATGTAACTCTTTCTGGCCTTCTCTGTACTTCTCCAACAGTATTCTCAGAGCAAACATTGCATCTGTAGTGCTCTTTCTCGGCATTAAACCATATTGCTGCTCACAGATCTTCACCTGTTTTCTAAGCCGAGCTTCTACTACTCTTTCCCATAACTTCATGCTGTGGCTGATCAACTTTATGCCTCTGTAGTTACTGCAGCTCTGCACATCACCCTTGTTCTTGAAAATAGGAACCAGCACACTTCGTCTCCACTCCTCGGGCATCCTCTCACTTTCCAAGATTTTATTAAACAATCTGGTTAGAAACTCCACTGCCATTTCTCCTAGACATTTCCATGCCTCCACTGGAATGTCATCCGGACCAACTGCCTTTCCACTCTTCATCCTCTTCATAGCAGCCCTCACATCTTCTTTACTAATCTCTTGTACTTCCAGACTTACTCTCACCACATCATCCAGCCTTTTCTCTCGCTCATTTTCTTCATTCATCAGCTCTTCAAAATATTCCCTCCACCTTCTCAGCACACACTCCTCACTTGTCAGCACATTACCATGTGCATCTTTTACCACCGTAACCTGCTGCACATCCTTTCCAGCTCTGTCCCTTTGTCTGGCCGATCGGTACAAGTCCTTTTCTCCTTCCTCACTATTCAACTTTTTGTACAGCTCGCAATATGCCTTTTCCTTCACTTTTGCCACTCTCCGACTATCCCAAAAGTTTTTCGCCAACCTCTTTCTCCTTATGCTTTCCTGGACCTCTTCGTTCCACCACCAGGTCTCCTTGTCTTCCTTCCACTGTCCAGATGTCATACCCAGTACTGTCCTAGCTGTCTCCCTCACCACATCTGCAGTACTTTTCAAGTTGTCCAAAATTGCTTCCCCTCCAACCAGTGCTTCTCTCACCTGCTCGCTAAATTTCACTCAACAGTCTTCCTCCTTCAGCTTTCACCATCCAATCCTTTGTTGAGCTCTCACTCTCTTCTTCTTCCTTAATTTATTACCACACAATATTCAATTTAATTTTTCAATTTATTTTTATTTATATAGCACCAAATCACAACAGAGTTGCCTCAAGGTACTTCACATAAGTAAGGTCTAACCTTACTAACCCCCAGAGCAACAGTGGTAAGGAAAAACTCCCTCTGAGGAAGAAACCTCAAGCAGACCAGACTCAAAGGGGTGACCCTCTGCTTGGGCCATGCTACAGACATAAATTACAGAACAATTCAATAGAAACAATTCACAAAACAAATATACAGGAAATGCTATTGGTGCACAGGACAGGAGGGTCTCCAGCACAAATACAACTCCTATCTCAGGATGGCGCTGCACCTTAAACAGAGAGAAAAAACAGAATCAGTCATCAGACAGAAAAGAAATACAGTATAATTTGCCAGCATTAATCAACAAGAAAAATAATATTCACATAAATGATTTGAACTCATAAAATCTAATTCATATTAACATCCATCTAATCTGTCCTTTTTATGAACAGGGCAAACAAACACTGTCTCATAAACAAAATGCAAGAAGCTCCACTTCCTAATCTGTGCAGGCTACAACACAAACCCACACGGGTGTGTGGTGTTACTCCTTTAAATAATGTTGTATGAAGGCCACTTCCCAGCAGTAGCAGCAATGCTTCAAGGTTTTACAGTTCAAGTTCCTGTCCACACAGTGTGAAACTCACACACTGGGTCCAGTGTGGATTTTCCACTTTAGGGCCCTGTCCCACTGGCGTTTAGGAGGATTTGCGCATGAAATGAGGAGACAAAAGCTAAGCGTCCGCAACAAAGGTGGGCGGAAATGACAAATGTCCCGGGGTGGATCAGCGAATACATGAGGAAGAAAAGCGGATATAACACGGAACAGAAGCGAAGGCAACCGCGGAGGCGCCCCCATGAGGGGCACAGTGGCCGTGATGCACTCACTTCATCCATGCCCACTCTGTCTGCATTAGGGGATGACATTTTTCGGGAATTCCCATGGGTCATGTGATTCCTGCGGGATTCCCGCGGGATGGGAGTCAAAATTTTATCAATCCCGTGATTGGGATGGGACGGGAATAAAAATGAACGGGAGCGGGCAGGAGCGGGAATGCCAAAATAGATGATGATTTTCATCTATTTAATGCTGCGTTCACACCGGGCGCGATCAGACTCTACAAATTCGTGGGGGTTGCGTGGCGACAGACGCACCTCCTTCGCCCGGTGTGTCGCTCTGCTTTTGCTGTGAAAATTCACCCTGGTGCGTCATCAAATAGGAAGAGCTTCCATTCCACTCGCCGGCTCCGGTTGTCAGTCAAGTTAAAATGATGGACCTTGATCACATGGAGCGAGTTGTGGAAAGCTCCCAATACAGAGAGTATCATTATTTGCTGCAGGAGCTGAGTCTGGATGACGGCTGCTTTCAGTGGTCCTTCTGCCTCTGCAGGACCCAGTTTGAGGACCTCCTGTCCCGTTCACGCGCACATGTAAACAATTAAAAAAAAAAAAAGAAACTCCGCTGCTTGCTGCAGCTCGCTCTTCCCCCAAAAACTCTGTCATAATTGTGTTTAGAAACCAGTCACCATTTGTTTTATTATACATCTGTGTAGTTAATAAGTAAAATAATCTCCATGAACAATTCGCTTGCGCGCGCACGTAAAATAAAAAGAAAAAGAAACTCCGTTCCTGCTGCTGCTCGCTCCAAAAACTCTGTCATAATTGTGAAATAAAGGACATAAGTCTGCTCACAGGCTGCTGCCAGAGACAGGCCATGTTCACATCTTCAGTCAAACTCCAGACTTCTCCACGTCACTACATATTCAGTCCCTGATTGATCATTACGGCGCGAGACATACGGGAGTGGGATGGGAGTGGGACTGATTTTGAGTGGGAGCGGGATGGGATTGGGAGTCATCTTTACAGGATTGGGACAGGGTGGGATTTATTTTTTTACTCCAGTCCAGGATTGGGACAGGATGGGATTTTTTTTCTGGGAGCGGGATGGGACGGGAGTGAAAATCCACTCCCGTGTCATGCTGTAGTCTGCATGCGCGACATACCATTTGCGACCGTGATGTGGCCGTGCTGGGCACGCGTCATATCTGTTTTGCACGCTGTCCCGGTCCGCCACCAAGCCACGGAAACCCGTCGGTTGAGGATATCAGCGGATGGCAGGGGATATGCAGCGCGTTGGTTGTGTATGTCCTGCGTATGTCTTCAGTATGTGTTCAGGCAGTGATGCGTATCTCATCCATAGCTCAAAAATCCTGGCTGCGGATATGCGTGGCTCTGTGGATGATCACGGACGTGTTCGGATGCCGGCCGACTCATACAGGAATGTTACACGGTTATTGCGGTTGTTTGGCGGATGTGGGCCACTTTTGTGCGCATTCCATCCGCAAATCCTCCTAAACGCCAGTGGGACAGGGCCCTTAGTTCAAATCTAGGACGGGAAACGGTGCCTCCAGAAAGTATTCACAGCGCTTCACTTTTTTTTTGTCTTATTCCAAAATGGATGAAACTCATGTTTTCTCTCAAAGTTCTACAAACAATACCCCATAATGACAATATGAAAAAGTTTTTTTTTTTTGCAAATTTATTAACAATAAAAAAAAGCTTAAAAAATCACACGTATGTAAGTATTCACAGCCTTTGCCATTGAGCTCACGTGCATCCTGTTTCTACTGATCATCCTTGAGATGTATCTACAGCTTAATTGGAGTCGACCTGGGGTAAATTCAGTTGATTGGACATGAATTGGAAAGACACACACCTGTCTACATACAGTACATCTCTGTATAAGCTGATGGGTAATTCACATCAGACATCAGACAGTAGCAGCATACCGGGTATATTCATAATGTTTTTCATCTAATCCACTCAGCATTTGTCAAATCAAATTGGGTTGTATAGTCAGACGCAAAGTTAATGAGCCCCAATCCCTCATCTGAAAATGTGCGCCTTCCTGTTTGAGCAAACATCTTATAGAAACTCTTTTTTTTTTTTTTTTTTTTTTTGCTCATATTGCATCCTGTGGAATTAATATTTAAAAATATCCATGCAGCTCACCCACACTGGAATCTGCAGTCAGTGTGGCACGACGTTAACCAGGATTAGATTCAGAGAAGCTGTGAACGTGAAGTAGTGACGTGCACAAGACTGTTTTCAAGATCTACTGCAGCTGTCGTGTGAAATTCCTCATGTAGCTCACATGCTCCTTCAAATTAAATCTAATTACACAATTTCATCATGCTCAATGCACTTTAACACTTAAATACTTGAAACTCGCACAGGTTGTCATTCATAGTACAACATTTACTGTACATGTAAGTGGACTAACGGCGATTTGTTTGGACCATGTGTAAACCTCATTCTCTCATAATGCGAATGATGCCCAGTGAACATAATATAATAAATCAAATGCTTTAACAGATAAGTGCAGCATTGATGCAACCAGACATTAAACAGGTTGGTGGCCTTCCTAGTAATAATTTTGAGCCATACGTCATCACAAAGACTCTTTGGACATTGCAAACCTTCACTTTTGGACTCTTTCTGCAGCCGGTTGTGCCGCATGCTGGAGTGTCAGTGTTCCAATATTCCAATCTCACATTGAGCTTTAGTCATACTTTTTCTTCTACCAAAGCAAATGAGATATTATATTGCTAAATGTGTGCACCAGGATCCACATGGTAGAACAAATTAGGTATGTGTGTCCAACAACTTGTGGGAAATCACACTGCACGTGCAAGTAATCTGCATTGCATCCATCTTGCACTGGACTCAAACTCACAACTTATTGTATGAAAGGCAGAAGCTCTAATAAGGAGGCTAAAACCATGAACTCTTGCATACCTACCTACCTATGGAACCTGTGAAGATTCACGAGTGGAGGTTCCACTGGGAGCCTCTGCTGTTGGATCTTTGGTAGTTTCCTTGTTGTTGTTGTGGACTCAAGTGTCCAGGTGTACTGGAGTAGCAGTTTGTTGTATGTCCACATCCATCTCTAGAAGGTCTTCTCATGTCAGGGAGTGACATTTACTCACTGCACTGCATCCCCATTATGGCACCAATGTCACCTGTGTTATGTCTCACACTGGACTTGTACTCATAACCTTGGCTTTGGGATGTCATCTCTCCAGGAAGGAAGCTAAAACTCAATGGCTAGAAGCATCTATGGGAGGTGATGGTCTAGTGGGTAAACGTTGGGCTTCAGACCAGAGAATCCTCTGTTCAAATCCCAGCCAGACCGGAAAATCACTAAGGGCCCTTGGGCAAGGTCCTTAATCCTCAAGTTGCTCCTGGTGTGTAGTGAGCACCTTGCATGACAGCACCCTGACATCGGTGTGTGAGGGTGAATGTGAGGCATAACTGTAAAACACTTTGAGCTTCTGATGTAGATGGAAAAGCACTATATAAATGCAGTCCATTTACCATTTATCTGTTGGTTGAGCATCTTTTGGTGCCCACTGGCCACCACTGCATATTGTCAGGACAGGCGGGAGCCCAGCACCCGGGCAGGGTGGACCCACAATACAAACTCCCAAACCAGGCTTTGAGGTACAAGTATTTTTGAGTTTATTTCAGGCTGAGATTTGGTACACAGCTTGTCAGATAGTGGAGCAAAGGTACAAGAAGGGTGAGGCAAAAACGCAGTCATCTCCAGGCAGGGCTCTGAGGCACAAGCATACACTGGCATATGGGCTGAGGCAAAAGGCGTGGTCAAGAAACACAGAGCAAGGTACTGGTACATGGCAAGACAAATCAGGACTGGATACAAGAGGGCTGGAATGTGTGCTGGAATCGACAACAAACTGGCAAATGAGTGGTGGCTGAGAGAAGATAAAATAGGCAGGTGTTAACAAGGTGCATGTGAGGGGAAGGATCTAGAAAGGGGGAGTGGCTGGTGAAGAAAAAGTATGGATGGGGCAAGATGGTGAGGAAGGGAGTGCGCAAAGCGGAGTGATGTAATAGACAAAGATATGTGAACAGGTGCCAAGAGTGTGAGTAAAAGAAAACACAAAGCAGACTGGGTCAAAGTGTGAGAGGAGGGCACAGAGCTAGAGGAGTGACATGATGTGACAACACAGACAGAGATGCGAGAGGGATGAAAACATAGACCAAGTACAGGGCGTTGAGTGAGACAGAGAACTATGAACAGACTAAACAGAAGACAGAATAAAATATAATGCCAAACTGGAACATGACAAACTGATCAGGAAACATGCAGCATAGATACTAAAGCAAAACTAAACAAGTATTAATAGCAAAATAAACAAGTGATAAACAACCTAATGAAAACTGCATGAGATAAATAGAGATAAATACTAAAACTAAATTAAACCAAAACTGACATAACAAGGCGGTACAACAAATATTACAAATGTGAGGAACTAGATAAACAAGTGATAAATTAAACAATAAATGAAAACACAACTGACTGCAGAAAACTAGAACAGAATGAAAGGCCAAAGTCAAAAGTAACAAAGAAAACAAAGTGACAAATCAAAACAGGACAGAGAATAATCACATGATGCAAATAAAATAACTAGTAAATCAAGACCGGGGCATGTGAAGGGTAAAAAACAAAGAGGGAAAACCCGAATCAAACCCCAGGTCCGGCTGAAATCGTGGCACATATGCACATTTTTCTGATACAGCCCTACAGTTGCCATGCTATGTCTATTTTGTTTTCCCACTGCACTGCTGGTACAGAGCGACAAAGTCTGCTTAGTTTCTCTGAAACATAATCTTAAACTTGATTATACAGAACCAACATTAAAGCTGTATGGACTTTGGGGTTTTTTAAGATTTAAGTCATAAAAAGAATTTTCCTTAACATCACTATAATTTTATTCCTTAGCATTTAAATAAGGGATTTATATTATAATATTCCCAATATGATCAAAATTCATGCTGTCTGGAAACCTGTTTGAATTTCGACCCATCAGGGGTCAAAATTCAAGCAATCAGTCGCCATCACCTATATTTGGTAGTGATGTCATAGATTACGTGGGGACTTCCCCTAATCAGCGTGAGGGATGCTGGGAAGTACAAAGTGACAGCTAATCATCTTATTTCTGTATAAATATGTTTCTCATATATTTTGTCAAAGTTAGAGAGAAATAAACACTTCCAAAACTAAAAATGCTGTTTTTGTAACCAGATAACACCTGAAGTGATTAGCAAGACATCTTACAGATGTTAGCATGCACGTCCCGGGAACGTGCATCAAGCAAGTGGATTAGGTCACTGGTAATCTCAAAACCTCACACATGCGCACACACATGCTTCCTCCTGCAGTTCATCTGCATGATGGCATTAGAAGGAAGAGACAATATTCACCATGAAATTCCCCTTAGACAAATATGTTCTCTTCATTAAAATGAGCTCTAAATTTGCAACATGTTGCAAAAATTATGCTGCATTATAATGACAGGATTTCAGTAGAAGCTAAATTTTGTCATTTTTGTGAAATTTAAAAGGCCACACAGCTTTAATATACAGCATCTGCAATGCATGGAAATAAATTTCAAAAAATTTAAGATTAGAAATACAATATTTATTGTGCTGTATGTAACGTGTAGACATGCTTACTCCATGTAGATCTCACAGCTATTAAAAGTATTCCTATTCATCAGACAGGCGTTATTGCAGAGGCCAATATGTTTGCAGCTGATCAGTTCATTGTTCTGCTGTCAACCAGAAAAGAGGCTGATCAATCCTGGATGTTTCACAACATTATCATCTTTCTTACAGCACAGCAACTTCATCAACATCACCTCTCTGCAAATACGCAATACTGTGCAAGAATTTTCAACAAATTTAATATGCTTAAATCTTAAAAACTAAAAGTGGAATCTGATTGGAATCTTTGCAAAAAAATAGAGGCTGCTCCTCTTACTACAACCCCTGGCAAAAATTATGGAATCACCGGCCTCGGAGGATGTTCATTCAGTTGTTTAATTTTGTAGAAAAAAAGCAGATCACAGACATGACACAAAACTAAAGTCATTTCAAATGGCAACTTTCTGGCTGTAAGAAACACTATAAGAAATCAAGAAAAAAAGATTGTGGCAGTCAGTAACGGTTACTTTTTTAGACCAAGCAGAGGAAAAAAATATGGAATCACTCAATTCTGAGGAAAAAATTATGGAGTCACCCTGTAAATTTTCATCCCCAAAACTAACACCTGCATCATATCAGATCTGCTCGTTAGTCTGCATCTAAAAAGGAGTGATCACACCTTGGAGAGCTGTTGCACCAAGTGGACTGACATGAATCATGGCTCCAACATGAGAGATGTCAATTGAAACAAAGGAGAGGATTATCAAACTCTTAAAAGAGGGTAAATCATCACGCAATGTTGCAAAAGATGTTGGTTGTTCACAGTCAGCTGTGTCTAAACTCTGGACCAAATACAAACAACATGGGAAGGTTGTTAAAGGCAAACATACTGGTAGACCAAGGAAGACATCAAAGCGTCAAGACAGAAAACTTAAAGCAATAAGTCTCAAAAATCGAAAAATGCACAACAAAACAAATGAGAAACGAATGGGAGGAAACTGGAGTCAACGTCTGTGACCGAACTGTAAGAAACCGCCTAAAGGAAATGGGATTTACATACAGAAAAGCTAAACAAAAGCCATCATTAACACCTAACAGAAAAAAAACAAGGTTACAATGGGCTAAGGAAAAGCAATCGTGGACTGTGGATGACTGGATGAAAGTCATATTCAGTGATGAATCTCGAATCTGCATTGGGCAAGGTGATGATGCTGGAACTTTTGTTTGGTGCCGTTTCAATGAGCTTTATAAAGATGACTGCCTGAAGAGAACATGTAAATTTCCACAGTCATTGATGATATGGGGCTGCATGTCAGGTAAAGGCACTGGGGAGATGGCTGTCATTACATCATCAATAAATGCACAAGTTTACGTTGATATTTTGGACAATTGAAAGGATGTTTGGGGATGATTAAATCATTTTTCAAGATTATAATGCATCTTGCCATAGAGCAAAAACTGTGAAAACATTCCTTGCAAAAAGACACATAGGGTCAATGTCATGGCATAGGGGTCAATGTCAACGAGCAGATCTGATTTGATGCAGGTGTTAGTTTGGGGGATGAAAATTTACAGGGTGATTCCATAATTTTTTTCCTCAGAATTGAGTGATTCCATATTTTTTCCTCTGCTTGGTCTAAAAAAGTAACCGTTACTGACTGTCACAATCTTTTTTTCTGATTTCCTATAGTGTTTCTTAAAGCCAGAAAGTTGCCATTTGAAATGACTTTAGTTTTGTGTCATGTCTGTGATCTGCTTTTTTTCTACAAAATTAAACAACTGAATGAACATCCTCCGAGGCCGGTGATTCCATAATTTTTGCCAGGGGTTGTATAATCAGCCCCCCGTGTTTTTCAGAAGGCGATTGAAAACATTTAGGTTAATCAGAGCATGCCAACAGACTAACAAAGATGGAAAAATAACCTCCGTGGTGGATTGAATAAATTAGCAACATCCATTAAAACAGCTATTAACTTTTTAGATGGCAAGTAAACACAACTAACTGGAAATGAGTAACTCTGTTTAATGAGTTTGATCATGCAGAGTTTCTCATACGTCTCCTGCCTTGACTATCAAAGCTCAATGTGACAGTCAGTAAATTAAATGTCTACACAGAGTAAAAAAACAAGGTGGGGGGCTGCTTTAGTCAACAGAACACTTGTTTTTAACCTTTCATTTAGATATCGATGATTATTATTCATGCATGACGTACCATTTGTGACAGAACCCCTGCTGCACAATTCTTAATAAACGTCCTAAACGTTACGTTACTGTGCAGGCAAACCTCAAAAGTAATGTTTGTATGACAACTAGGTTAGAAATTATAACACATTGTTAAAAAAAATCTGGTTTCAACCCATTGGGGTGAAATTAGTCAAAGAAAACCAAAGGTCACTATAAAGGAGAACCTTCCATCACTTAATGGGTTACGTTGATGAACTCCTCGCAGTAATTATACTGAGGAGAGCTTTTGAGAAAGCAGTGGGGCAGGTGAATGAACGTAGGATCAAAAGCTAGGTTTGGAAGCAAAGCATATGTTACGACGCCGGTGAGCAGGTCTGATAATAATTTTCTTAAAAAGGCTGAGATTAATGGGCTCACCTGAGAGTTGATGCTCAACACATGTTTATGCATTTACTGACTTTCATTTGTGGATTTTTAGCCATACCACTCTGGTCATGTTTTGATGAAGTCGACATCATAAAGGTCAATGCTTTTCCCGCTCTTTGTTTTGATTAACCACAGCTAATGTTTGTTGTGCAAGTGACACACAAGTCACCACAGTAGACTCACTGAACAAAATGAATGCCGGTGTTCATCAAGGATGTGTTCTTGTGCCTACAGTGTTTAATGATTGCATGGATTGGGTGCTGGGTTGGTTTGTGGAAACCAGGCTGTGACATTCATGTTTCTGGGTCTTTGGCCTTTGAAATCAAGAGATGTCTGGGAAGAGCTTACAGTGCCATTGGACAGAGATGTTTGGTGATGACAACATGTTTACAGGACAATGAAGGTCCAAGTGCTTCCAGTCCTGGTGACTTCATACGTTACGGTTGTGAGAATTGGATTCTAATTAGGGGCCTAAGGAAATGACTAGATGTCTTTTGTAATCAGTCCTTCCAGAGAACCGTTGTGTACCACCGGATGGGCTTTGTGCCAAATGAATGGCTGTATCAGATGAGGTGCACCACTTGCATTGTGAGTGAACACCAGCTGTTGCATGTGGTGCACTTCTCTGTACATGATCCAGCATGCAGGTGCAACTCCAACAGGTGCCTGGGAAGAGGTTCTGGAGTCATAATCTCGCTGGACAACGGTGTTTCGAGATGGTGATATCTTTGCAGGAGAATGAAGGTCCAAGTCTTAGACCTAAGGGGACAACTAGATGTCTTTGGTACCAAGTCTCTTCGGCGGGTCCTTGGGTACCACTGGAATGACTTCGTCAAACCAGTGGTTACTAAGAGAGACAAAGATGAGGATTATCACTTGTATTGTGAGGAAGTGTCAGCTTTGACATTTTTTGCCATGTGGTGCATTTGATCCAGCACGCAGGTGCCTGAGTGTTAAGAACCCCAGTAGCTGGAGAAGGCCAAAGGGATGCCCACGTTTCACCTGGCAGTGGCAGATAAATCGTTATTTTAGAGATCTGGGAATGGACCAGTTGTATGCCTTGGTGGTTGCCATCCCACACTTGACTTGACTTTTGTCCTACTTGCTTTTGCTCAGAGGGAGAACACAGACTGGGCTGGTCACTGGATGGTCCTGTCTGCACCGGCTGTTACATGGAGGTTGATGGAAATGGAGAAGGAGGAGGTTTTGCAGGAATGAGGCATTCAACTCCTTCACCTCAGGGAGACCTCACAGCTGCTGCTGCAAAGGTTCGGCTCTGTGCCCAAATGCACTTGCACCTTAGACCGGTGCGCGGTAGATCATAAAGATAAGAACTTCATGCTTTCATGGCTGAAGATCACAGAGTGACATTTTCAGTCCAAAGGTGAAACCGTCATCGATTGATCCATCTTACTGATCAGGCTTGGCATGAAACTGAAATACTCCTGGAAGCTTCGTGGAGTAGAATTGAATCCTGTGTCATTTGAGCGGTTTTAAGAGGTGCTATGACATGTAGCTCCCACAGTGGACATGTTGTGGAAGAACTGGAGCGTGTAGTTTTGCTAAATACATACTCGTCCAGAAAAAGCTGCAGAGCCTCTGGTGTTAATCCCAGAGGAGCAGGTGTGCAAATGAGTGTGGCTGATTCACATTAGCCTGTCTGCTGTCAGAATCCGTCACTACTGTCAGAGGTCGCTGCTCGAACACGCCTGATGGGGTCCTCGCGGACGTCTTTGCCTGGTGTGAGAGAGACAAATAAAGGCTGTCGGAGAGCAATGTTTTCCTGAAATCACAATACTGCAAAACTTGCAGCTATGCCTCCGACATGCCCACTTTACAGGCCAAAAGTGTCTCATCAAGCTGAAAAGTGATGCAATTTTCTTGAGTTATGCTTAAAAAAAATCTGTGCTTATCCTCATTATAGAAAATTCACTTTCCGCAAACATCAGAACTTTTTGCTGACGTCTCTTTCAACTACACGTTGTTAACTTTGTCAAAATTATGGTGCTAAAATACATACTACTCTCATGTTGCCCGTGGGGATCCATGGGCTCTAGATTGGGTCGTGTTTATAAAATAGGTAGCTGACATTTTTCAAGAGTGGGAATAAATGATGCAAAGTTTCTATAATGTTTTGGAACGGCATGTGAGTCCAGAAAGTAATTATCAACATTCATTGTTCACTGTTGTTATGTAATAGCCGTAATTTTTTCAAAAATATTTGTCCTGTCAACGTTCCATTTTGGCTGCGTTTATTCTTGACCCAAAATATATAAGCATACCAAATGACAAATGTCAGCTCTCCCCAGTTTCTCCATGTTCAAAGGTACACACACGCACGCATACACGTACACGGAGGCCACTTCGCTTTTAATATATTAATGATTTACCGCCTCCTGCTGGAATGGCGTGTGAGTCCAGAATATAATTATCAACACCCATTGTTCACTGTTGTTGCATAATAGCCCTAATTTCTCCAAAAATATTAGTCCTATCAACTTTCCATTTTTGCGATATTCATCCTTGACCCAAAATATATAAGTATACCAAACGGAAAATGTCAGCTGTCCCCTGTTTGGCCATACACACACACGCACACATGTACAGAGGCCACTTGTCTTTTAATATATAAATGTGCACTGCAGCAAAATTTCCAACTTTGTTGAACTTTAACCTAAATTGCCTCACTTGGCATACCCAGTAGCTGTAGCAGTGGCTTCCAAATTGGGGGGTGGGGGGTTGTGCATGGAGGCATTGCAGAAAGTCAAATGATTCTGGTGTGTTGCTGTAGGATTTTTATGAATGCTTCGGTTGCATTGCTTTTTTTGTGATACCTTGAGCAACCGAGACAGTTAAAATATTTATTTTATTTATAAATTTTCTTCTTATAGTCATAAAGTTTTGTGTGCATTTTGGCAGTTAATGGACAGCTTTTGGGATGGAAACCATCAGCTGTATCTGGCAACACTGATGATGATCATGCTTGAGCACTGCAAACAGAACGTGTGCGAGTTTGTTTGAAATAAATGACAGAAAAATTAAGATACATGATGCATGTCATTTTTAATTATTCCACTCTGTATGTGATTTTTCACGTTATATAGCTGTTTTTTTGTTTTTTTTCAATCAGAAGTATAATGTTTTAAAAAATTCTTTGAGGTTCGGAAGCAAAATACTATTGTTTACAAGGTGGAATGCTGCAGAAAAAAAAAATAGTGTACCACTTGGCTGTAGCGAGGTGATTTTGTAGAAAATAGATAAGAAAATAATGTCAGAAATTCTATATATCCTAGAACAAATTAGCTTGTTATTGAGATTTTAACCTTCCAGTTGTAATGTTACATTTTTGTGTCTGTTTATCTCCATGCTGTCAAAACAGCAGTTGCAGCAGCAAGGCTCCAGCCCGTCCTAGTCCCTGTGTTGATAACAGTGTAGAGTTTAAACAGCCAAAATGTAGATGGATGAGTGGGCGAGTTAGTCCTTCCCAGCCAGCATGTGAAAACAAGAAAAACTCAAAAACAATAAATGCTATCATCTCGTAACTCACCAAATGAATAGATAATATAATGAGGACAAATCATATTGCATCTGGTGAACTTTGTTGGACCAGATTGATCGAAACAAAAAACAGGTTGCTGATTTCCTCCTATCTAAAGGTATAGAAATGGATTTAAATAACATTGAAGCGTGCCACCCTCTGCCCCGGAGAAATGACGGTGATAAACGAACCGTCATCATGAGATTCATCAACAGAAAACACAAAACAGCACTGTTAAAACAAGGAAGAAAACTGAAAGGGACAAACGTATTCATCAATGAACATCTCACCAAAACGGAATGGCCGACATCGCCAGGAAAGCACGCTTCTTAAAGAAACAGGGAAAAATCCAGCACACATGGACTTCAAACTGTAAAATATTCATCAAACTGAACGGATCACCAGAACAAGCAAAAGTCATGGCAATAAGGAACATCGAGGAGCTGGACAAATATGAACAATAGTGTTTCTTAAAGCGAGGATCTGGACAAATATGACCAATAAGGTATGAGGGACACAAACACATCACAACACCATGACACAGACCAGAGGAACCTATTCATCTACTACCTATTCATCTACATCTGGAGACAAGAAGGATATAACTCAAAGGATTGCTGATCATGGAAAAGTAGAACTGAGAACATTTAAATACACAGACCACAATGTACTGGACTTGGAGCACGATATAGACCCGGACAATAATTTCTTCTCAAATATCAATGACAGTTTGTTGCTATTATACAGATGAACAGTTTAATCGGATCATTAAAACGGATAACAATTATCAATAATCCATTTCAACAGCAGAAGTCTATATGCAAACTTTAACAACATTAAAGAATATTTAAGTCAGTTTAAAAAAATATTTAACATAATTGCTATATCAGAAACATGGATCAATGAAGATAAAGGAATGGATTTTGAACTGGATGGATATGAATTAATTGTGTAACAGAAAAAATAAGAGTGGAGGAGGAGTGGCTGTGTATGTGGATTAAGAACATGGATTATAAATAGTAGACAATATGACAACTGTGATTGATAACTTATTAGATGTATAACTTATGAAATATGTGAAGAAAAAAGCAAAAAATGTATTAGTCAGCTGTATATATAGAGCACCAGGATCTAGTATTGAAACATTCACTGACTGTATGGGAAAAATGTTCTCAAAAACTAATCAAAAAACTGTGTTCATTTGTGGTGACTTAAATATTGATCTGCTCAATCCAAATAAGCATAAAATAACAGTGAATTATCAGTATAATGTACAGTATGAGTTTATATCCAAAAATCACCAGGCCAAGCAGAATTACATCCATAGTGCTACCTTAATTGATAATATATCAGCAATGATATTGAGAATAACACGTGAGTGGATTATTAATCAATGACATTAGTGATCATCTACCAGTTTTCATCGTTTATAATAGAAACCATCGGCGGAATCAGCCAGAGGAGAAAATAAAATACAGGCGAGTGCGGACAGAGGAAAACATGAACACACTAAAGAAGGATTTACAGGAGCAAAACTGGGAAAAGGTATACAGTGAAAGTGATGTTGATAGTGCATATGAAACTTTTTTACAAATATTTACATCATTATATGATACAAATTGTCCAATTAAACAAGACTACAGAAAACAAAAAATCCAAGCTCGACCATGGATGACGAAAGGGTTACGAAATGCATGTAATAAGAAAAATACACTGTATAGAGAATTCATAAAACTAAAGACTAAAGAGGCAGAAAATAGATATAAGAAATACAAAAAATAGATTAACTAATATTATACGGGTATGTAGGAAGGAATATTATAGTAACATATTATATAATAACAAAAACAATATTAAAGGAATATGGGATATATTAAATAGCATTATCAAAAATGGTAATAAAAAACAGAGTTACCCTCAGTATTTCATTGATAATAATGTCAAGAAGGAAAATAAGGATGAGGTAGTCAACGGTTTTAATAATTTTTTTGTAAATATTGGACCAAGCTTGGCAGAAAAAATTCCCGATTCCCAACCTGAGGATTGGGATAATAATCTCATAGAAAGAAATCCCTGTTCAATGTTCCTCACAGCAGTGGATGGAAATGAAATTATAGACATTGTGAATAATTGTAAATATAAAACATCTACCGATTTAAATGAAATTGATATGGTGGTGGTAAAACAGGTCATTGAATGGATTGTAGAACCATTAACATACATCTGTAACTTATCATTTCAAACCGGTAAATTTCCCAATCAAATGAAAATAGCTAAGGTTGTGCCGCTGTATAAGACTGGGGATAGACACCACTTCACAAATTATAGACCTGTTTCTTTGCTTCCACAATTTTCCAAATTATTAGAAAAGTTATTCAATAATAGATTAGACAAATTCATAAATAAACATAAATTACTTACTGATAGTCAATATGGATTCAGAGCACATAGTTTCAACATCACTTGCATTAATAGAATCAGTTGAGGAGATTACAAACGCCATAGACCACAAATTACATTCAGTTGGAATATTTATAGACCTTAAAAAGGCTTTTGATACAATTAATCATGACATATTAATCAATAAACTTGAACAGTATGGGATTAGGGGGTTGGTGTTGCACTGGGTGAGAAGCTACTTAAGTAACAGAAAACAGTTTGTGAAGTTGGGGGAATATACATCATCATGCTTGGACAATGCTTGTGGCGTCCCACAGGGGTCAGTATTGGGTCCAAAACTGTTTTCTAATTTATATAATGATATTGTCAATGTTTCCAAAATATTAAAATTAGTATATTTGCAGATGACACAAGCATTTTTTGTTCAGGGGGGGGATTTGCAGGAGTTACTGAGGAGGATCAGTATAGAAATGGGAAAATTGAAAATATGGTTTGACAGAAACAAATTCTCATTAAACTTAAGTAAAACAAAATACATGTTATTTGGCTATTGTAATACAGACATACAGGTTCAGTTACAAGTCGAGGGGGTAGATATTGAAAGGGTACATGAAATAAGTTTCTGGGTGGTGATAATAGATGATAAGATAAACTGGAAGACTCATATAAAACATATACAAAGTAACTGT
This sequence comes from Thalassophryne amazonica, assembly GCF_902500255.1. NCBI lineage: Eukaryota > Metazoa > Chordata > Actinopteri > Batrachoidiformes > Batrachoididae > Thalassophryne > Thalassophryne amazonica. The sequence continues at coordinate 24,724,034 of NC_047111.1, read as the reverse complement.
CAAGAAGCATTTCAGTTCTAACAAAGCGAAACATATTCTGGACCACAACTCACTCCGCATTCTTTACTGCTCATTGGTTTTACCATATTTACAGTACTGTGCAGAGGTATGGGGTAATACTTATAAAGGTACAACACAATCACTATCAGTAATGCAGAAAAGAGCTATAAGAATTATTCATAATACTGGCTATAGAGATCATACAAATCCACTATTTTTACAATCCAAATTCTTAAAATTCACAGACTTGGTTCATTTTCAAACAGTACAAATTGTGTATAAGCAATAAACAATTTACTTCCAGCAAATATTAAAAATATGTTTTTTAACAGATCAGGGGATTACAGTCTGAGGGGGAAATTTAATTTAAAGCATCAGTGGGCACAAACAACATTAAAAGGTTTCTGTATTTCTGTCTGTGGGGTGAGGATGTGGAACAGATTGGGAGTGGGGCTCAAGCAATGTCCAAGCATGAACCAGTTCAAACAGCGGTACAAAAATATGTTTTTTTCTTGGTATAGGGAGGAGGAAGGGTAATGAGGGTTAGGGTGTTTTTGTTTTTTGCTTCGGCTTGTAAATATATAGTATTTTGTATGTAAGTAGGTATGTGTAGGTGTATATTTATGTTTGTGTATATATATGTGTATATATGTATATGTGTATATATGTGTATGTATATGTATGTTGATGTGTGTATGTATATATGTATGTGTATATATATATATATGTATATATATATATATTGATATCGGTTTAGGTGTGTAGGAATCTATGTGTATATGTGGCAAAGGGTATTACTGGTTGTGGGGAAGAAGGGGTAGGGATAAATAAGCTGATGCTTCACCCTACCCCTTTTCGGACATGTTGGGTACACAGTAGGAACTTTTTTGTTGTTGTCTTTACTGATCTATCTTGTAATTGTTGTTGTATCAAATGTTCGAAATAAACAGTTTTCATTCATTCATTCATTCATTCAAACGGCAGCTTTGCTTTCCCCAAGTAAAACCCCATAGATGTGTGTGCCACCTGTTGGATGGTTTGTGCAAATTCTAGTCATAATAAACAACAGAGCAGCAAACTAAAAGTGGAATGAAACACTTTGGGCCTGATTTACTAAAGGCCCGAGTGTGTAAAAATGTGCACAAACATCATTGCATTCACTTGCATGTTGAGTTACTAAACCCTCAGGCCCACCGAATAATAAGCCACGAATAATGAGCCACGCATGGGCGTGTCAGCGATTATTTGAAGAATGATCCACGTTTTAAGCCGTCATGTATCAGCTACTAAGGTGCCTCTATGTGACTCTCTGTTCCCTCGCATGTGCCTGTAGTGAGCCACAACCGACCTGTCATTTGAGATCCGTCCAGCCTCAAGTGGCTTGTGTTGCCACATATGATCCACGTCAAGCCACATATGATCCATGTAGCGCCATGATAATGCAACATTGGTGCACGTTTAGGAATGGGTTTGGTCCAAACCTCCAGCCCTCCCACACTTGGTCCCTTTTAAAGTGAGGGTTTTCAATTCACAGTATCCATTCAAGATATCACATTTTTTTAAACCCAATCCAAAAAAGGCGCAGCACTGAGTGAGTGCACGCTGCCGCAACTGTGGATCACTTCCTAAAAAAAAAAAAAAAGACACCACAATGAGGTGGCCACTTTAATTATATATACACTCAACAAAAATATAAACGCAACACTTTTGGTTTTGCTCCCATTTTGTATGAGATGAACTCAAAGATCTAAAACGTTTTCCACACAATATCACCATTTCCCTCAAATATTGTTCACAAACCAGTCTAAATCTGTGATAGTGAGCACTTCTCCTTTGCTGAGATAATCCATCCCACCTCACAGGTGTGCCATATCAAGATGCTGATTAGACACCATGATTAGTGCACAGGTGTGCCTTAGACTGTCCACAATAAAAGGCCACTCTGAAAGGTGCAGTTTTATCACACAGCACAATGCCACAGATGTCGCAAGATTTGAGGGAGCGTGCAATTGGCATGCTGACAGCAGGAATGTCAACCAGAGCTGTTGCTCGTGTACTGAATGTTCATTTCTCTACCATAAGCCGTCTCCAAAGGCGTTTCAGAGAATTTGGCAGTACATCCAACCAGCCTCACAACCGCAGACCACGTGTAACCACACCAGCCCAGGACCTTCACATCCAGCATGTTCACCTCCAAGATCGTCTGAGACCAGCCACTCGGACAGCTGCTGAAACAATCGGTTTGCATAACCAAAGAATTTCTGCACAAACTGTCAGAAACCGTCTCAGGGAAGCTCATCTGCATGCTTGTTGTCCTCATTGGGGTCTTGACCTGACTCCAGTTCGTCGTCGTAACCGACTTGAGTGGGCAAATGCTCACATTCACTGGCATTTGGCACGTTGGAGAGGTGTTCTCTTCATGGATGAATCCCGGTTCACACTGTCCAGGGCAGATGGCAGACAGCGTGTGTGGCATCGTGTGGGTGAGTGGTTTTCTGATGTCAATGTTGTGGATCGAGTGGCCCATGGTGGCAGTGGGGTTATGGTATGGGCAGGCGTCTGTTATGGACGAAGAACACAGGTGCATTTTATTGATGGCATTTTGAATGCACAGAGATACCGTGATGAGATCCTGGGGCCCATTGTTGTGCCATACATCCAAGAACATCACCTCATGTGGCAGCAGGATAATGCACGGCCCCATGTTGCAAGGATCTGTACACAATTCTTGGAAGCTGAAAATGTCCCAGTTCTTGCATGGCCGGCATACTCACCGGACATGTCACCCATTGAGCATGTTTGGGATGCTCTGGACCGGCGTATACGACAGCGTGTACCAGTTCCTGCCAATATCCAGCAACTTCGCACAGCCATTGAAGAGGAGTGGACCAACATTCCACAAGCCACAATTGACAACCTGATCAAGTCTAAGCGAAGGAGATGTGTTGCACTGCATGAGGCAAATGGTGGTCACACCAGATACTGACTGGTATCCCCCCCCAATAAAACAAAACTGCACCTTTCAGAGTGGCCTTTTATTGTGGGCAGTCTAAGGCACACCTGTGCACTAATCATGGTGTCTAATCAGCATCTTGGTATGGCACACCTGTGAGGTGGGATGGATTATCTCAGCAAAGGAGAAGTGCTCACTATCACAGATTTAGACTGGTTTGTGAACAATATTTGAGGGAAATGGTGATATTGTGTATGTGGAAAAAGTTTTAGATCTTTGAGTTCATCTCATACAAAATGGGAGCAAAACCAAAAGTGTTGCGTTTATATTTTTGTTGAGTGTACATCCTCTGCCACAACTATGGATCACTTCCAAATATATACGAGGTCTGTCAATAAAGTATAGGTCCTTTTTATTTTTTTCAAAAACTATATGGATTTCATTCATGTGTTTTTACGTCAGACATGCTTGAACCCTCGTGCACATGCGTGAGTTTTTCCACGCCTGTCGGTGACGTCATCCGCCTGTGAGCACTCCTTGTGGGAGGAGTCGTCCAACCCCTTGTCGGAATTCCTTTGTCTGAGAAGTTGCTGAGAGACTGGCGCTTTGTTTGATCAAAATTTTTTCTAAACCTGTGAGACACATCGAAGTGGACACGGTTCGAAAAATTAAGCTGGTTTTCGGTGAAAATTTTAACGGCTGATGAGAGATTTTGAGGTGATACGGTCGCTTTAAGGACTTCCCACAGAGCGAGACATCGTGCAGCACTCCCAGGCGCTGTCGTCAGCCTGTTTCAAGCTGAAAACCTCCACATTTCAGGCTCTATTGATCCAGGACCTCGTGAGAGAACAGAGAAGTTTCAGAAGAAGTCAGTTTCAGCATTTTATCCGGATATTCCACTGTTAAAGGAGATGTTTTTAATGAAAGACGTGCGGACAGGTCCGCGCATCGGGACGCAGCCGGCGCGGCGGCGGCACAGGAAAAACACCTCCGTGTTGATAACCATTTGTAAAATCCAGGCGGCTTTTGATGGTTTTCAGTGGAGTGAGTATATGAGAAATTGTTTAACAGCTGGACATGTGCCAACTTGTCCTTAAGGCTTCCAATGGAGGTGTTTTTCCTGTGGCGGAGCGTCGCGGCGGCTGCGAGCCGACGCTGCAATCCGCCCGCACGTCTTTCATTAAAAACATCTCCTTTAACAGTGGAATATCCGGATAAAATGCTGAAACCGACTTCTTCTGAAACTTCTCTGTTCTCTCACGAGGTCCTGGATCAATAGAGCCTGAAATGTGGACCGCTGCACGATGTCTCGCTCTGTGGGAAGTCCTTAAAGCGACAGTATCACCTCAAAATCTCTCATCAGTCGTTAAAATTTTCACCGAAAACCAGCTTAATTTTTCGAACCATGTCCACTTCGATGTGTCTCACAGGTTTAGAAAAAATTTTGATCAAACAAAGCGACAGTCTCTCAGCAATTTCTCAGACAAAGGAATTCCGACGAGGGGCTGGACGACTCCTCCCACAAGGAGTGCTCACAGGCGAATGACGTCACCGACAGGCGTGGAAAAACTCACGCATGCGCACGAGGGTTCAAGCATGTCTGACGTAAAAACATATGAATGAAATCCATATAGTTTTTGAAAAAAATAAATAGGACCTATACTTTATGGACAGCCCTCGTATATATATTTCTTTATTTCTTCCGCGGCTTACAGTCACCATGATACAACTTTTAACGTTGTGTTGTGTCTGCAAAATCGCTTTTTTGTGCGCTCTCGTTCTGTGTTACTGGACAGCTCTGCGCTCGTTCTCGTGGCTTCATATTCATTATTTCTTCCACGGCTTTAAACACACAGCCACTTTGACACTGTGATCCAACTTTTAACTTTGTGATCGTCCATTATTGACTGCAAAATCACTCTTTTGCGAGCTGGCTTTGTGCTTAAATGCTCGTTTTGCGCACAAGTCATTGTGTCAGTGCGCACACACAGCGGCGCTCAATCTGTTCTATTAACAAGATATTAAATCTATCATAGACATATTTTTACAGCAAGGAATGAACATGCAACTGTTTTACCAAGCTATAAAAAACATTAAACATAGTTACCTTTAAGTTGTTCCAAAATACATTCATCATGGAGCAGGAAAGAGGAAAAAAGTGTCCAGATGAAACGGTCTTCTGTGATTCCAGAAGCAATTAGAGGTGTTTTCAACGTCCAAGGCTTGAAAGAAAATGATTAATCCACTTCAGAATAATTATTTTATATATAACGTCCGGCGCACAAAGCGGGTGGAACTGTGTGCGCAAGAGGGCAGCTGCTCCAAAAATAGCCTCTCAGGTCCCGTGTAACTGCCAGGTGCTCAGATAATAGGCTTTTAGTGCTGTTGTCCACACCACAAACATGCCTCTATAATCCTTGTTAGTCCTCGTAGTAACTCGTACACAAACTGCCCTACACTGTTGGAGCTAAATTTTGAACATCTTGAACAGTACAGTACTGCAAATAAGGAGAGAGATTAGCCTCGCTAACTGAAGATGCTGCCTCTAAGAGCCTCTCAGAGCCACCATTCTCCCACAATAGTTGAATAAATCCTCTCGTAGCAAAAAAAAACAAAAAAAAAACATGCTGTGTGGCTCATTATTCATCCTTCATTATTTGGTGGGACCAGGGCTTAACAGTGATTACAGAGGATTGCATTTGTCAAATGTGCAAAATAGTGTGTATTGTTAATTTAGCATGTTTGCCTTCATGAATATGCAATTTGGGGTTTATCCAGATGAGTGTGCAAAATAATGGGAGAAAACATGCCACTAGGTGAGTTTTGCACACACAACACGATTCATCAAAGTCACAGAAATTTAGTGGGTGCTTTAGTGGGTTTAGTGGGTTTGAAACCTTTGTGTAAACTTATTGCACTTGGCAGAATACTGTTCCAGACAAGAGGATGTACAGAATTAAAAATACATTCCATTGTTATTAATAATTATGATGCCTTCTGCCGCTGGAACACACAAAACCGTCCCCACAGTTATGTGTCAGATTTCATGCCCAACGAAGCGCAAGGTGCATACTGCAAGTAATGCACTCTTGATCTACCACAGGTCACAGTAAGAGGTGACCAATTAATTAGAAGAAGGTCACTTCTAGATTTGATTAAATCTCCTTTACAAAGAGAGTGGTGGATACACAGAACAGCCTGTCTGAGGACATAGTAACAGGACAAGGTGGAATCAGTTTTAAAAATCCATCCATCCATCCATCCATCCATCCATTTTCTTCCGCTTTATCTGGAGTCGGGTCGCGGGGGCAGCAGCTCAAGCAAAGCCGTCCAGTCTCCTGAGTCTTCCCCGGGGCCTCCTCCCAATGGGACGTGCCCGGAACACCTCTCCAGCGAGGTGTCCAGGGGGCATCCGGAAAAGATGCCCGAGCCACCTCAGCGGACACCTTTCGATGTGGAGGAGCAGCGGCTCGACTCCGAGCTCCTCCCGAGTGACCGAGCTCCTCACCCTATCTCTAAGGGAGCGCCCAGCCACCCTGCGGAGGAAACTCATCTCGGCCGCTTGTACTCGCGATCTCATTCTTTCGGTCATGAGCCAAATCTCATGACCATAGGTGAGGATCGGAACGTAGATCGATCGGTAAATCGAGAGCTTTGCCCCCCTACTCAGCTCTCTCTTCACCACGACGGTCCAATACAGCGACCGCATCACTGCAGATGCTGCATCGTCCGTCTATCGATCTCACGCTCCATCCGTCCCTCACTCGTGAACAAAACCCCGAGATACTCAAACTCCTCCACTTGAGGCAAGGACACTCAGATTTGGAGGTGCTGATTCTCATCCCGCTTCACAATCGGCTGCAAACCGCCCCAGTGCATGCTGAAGGTCCTGATTTGATGAAGCCAACAGAATCACATCATCTGCAAACAGCAGAGACGAGATTCTGTGGTTCCCAAACCAGACCCCCTCTACACCCTGGCTGCGCCTAGAAATTCTGTCCATAAAAATAATGAACAGAACCGGTGACAAAGGACAGCCCTGGCGGAGGCCAACGTGCACTGGAAACAGGTTTGACTTACTACCGGCAATGCGAACCAAGCTCCTGCTGCGGTCGTACAGGGACCGGATAGCCCTTAGCAAAGGACCCCGGACCCCGTACTCCCGGAGCACCCCCACAGGGTGCCCCGAGGGACACGGTCAAACGCCTTCTCCAGATCCACAAAACACATGTGAACTGGTTGGGCGAACTCCCATGAACCCTCGAGCACCCGATGGAGCGTGTAGAGCTGGTCCAATATGCCGCGACCAGGACGAAAACCACACTGCTGCTCCTGAATCCGAGGTTTGACCATCGGTCGAATTCTCCTCTCCAGTACTCTGGAATAGACCTTACCGGGGAGGCTGAGGAGTGTGATCGCCCTATAGTTGGAACACACCCTCTGGTCCCCCTTCTTAAACAGAGGGACCACCACCCTGGTCTGCCAATCCAGAGGCACTGTCCCCGATCGCCACGCGATGTTGCAGAGGTGTGTCAGCCAAGACAGTGCCACAACATCCAGAGACTTAAGGTACTCAGGATGGATTTCATCCACCCCAGGAGCCCTGCCACTGAGGAGCTTTCTAACCACCTCAGTGACTTCGGCCTGGGTAATGGATGAGTCCGCCTCTGAGTCCCCAGTCTCTGACGTGACGATGGGATTGAGGAGATCCTCGAAGTATTCCTTCCACCACCGGACAACATCCCCAGTCAGGGTCAACAGCTCCCCACCTGCACCGTAAACAGTGCTGGTGGAGAGCTGCTTCCGCCTCCTGAGGTGCCGGACGGTTTGCCAGAATCTCTTCGAGGCCGACCGATAGTCCTCCTCCATGGCCTTGCCGAACTCCTCCCAGACCCGAATTTTTGCCTCTGCGACCACACGGAGTGCGGCACGCTTGGCCTGCCGGTACCTGTCAGCTGCCTCCGGGGTCCCACCTACCAGCAAAAATAAGTAGGACTCCTTCTTCAGCTTGACGGCATCCCTTACTTCCGGCATCCACCACCGGGTTCAGGGATTGCTGCCGCGACAGGCACCAGAGACCTTGTGACCACAGCTACGAGCGGCCGCATCAACAATGGAGGTGGAGAACATGGTCCACTCGGACTCCATGTCTCCAAACTCCCGGATCTGGGAGAAGCTCTCCCGGAGGTGGGAGTTGAAGACCTCGCTGACAGAGGGTTCCGCCAGTCGTTCCCAGCAGACCCTCACGATACGTTTGGGCATGCCAGGTCTGACCGGCTTCCTCCCCTCCCAGCGGAGCCAACTCACCACCAGGTGGTGATGGGTTGACAGCTCTGCCCTTCTCTTCACGTGAGTGTCCGAGACACGTGGCCGAAGGTCAGATGATATGATTACAAAGCCGATCATCGATCTCCGGCTCAGGGTGTCCTGGTGCCATGTGCACTTATGGACACACTTGTGCTCGAACATGGTGTTCGTGATGGACAAACTGTGACAAGCACAGACGTCCAACAACTGAACACCACTCGGGTTCAGATCGGGGATGCCGTGCTTTCCGATCACCCTCCTCCAGGTCTCACTGTCGCCGCTCACGTGGGCGTTGAAATCCCCCAGGAGAACAATGGAGTCCCCAGTCGGAGCGCTATCTAGTACCCCTCCCAGGGACTCCAAGTAGGTCGGGTACTCTGCACTGCCACTCGGCCTGTAGGCCGAGACAATGGTGAGAGACCTGTCCCCGACCCGAAGGCGTAGGGACGCGACCCTCTCGTTCACTGGAGTAAACTCCAACACATGGCGACTGAGCTGGGGAGCAATAAGCAATGCGACCCCAGCTCTCCGCCTCTCCCCATGGGCAACACCAGAAAAATGAAGTGTCCAGCCCCTCTCCAGGAGTTGGGTACCAGAGCCCAAGCTGTGAGTGGAGGTGGCCCAACTATCTCTAGTCGGTATCTCTCAACCTCCCGCACAAGCTCAGGCTCCTTCCCCCCCAGCGAGGTGACATTCCACGTCCCAACAGCCAGGAGCCGTGAGCATGGACCAGGCTGCCGGGCCACCCGCCCTCGACCGCCACCCAATCCTCTATGCACCCGAACCCCATGGCCCCCTCTGCAGATGGTGAACCCACAGGAGGGTGGGCCCACGTCGCTCTTTCGGGCTGAGCCCAGCCAGGCCCCATGGGCTAAGGCCCGACCACCGGGCACTCGCGTGCGAGCCCCAACCCCAGGCCTGGCTCCAGGGTGGGGCCCCGGACCGCCATACCGGCGACGTCTCGATCCTTGATTTTTTACTGGTCACGGAGGTTCTGAACTGCCCTTAGTCTGACCCATCACCTAGGACCTGTTTGCCTTGGGAGACCCTACAAGGGGCACAAAGCCCCGACAACATAGCTCCTAGCATCATCCGGGTACACAAACTCCCCCACAGGCAGCTAGAGGGGGAGCAGTTAAAAAAAAAAAAAACAACTTAAAAACAGTTTTAAAAATATATTAGGCAAACATTGGAAAAATGATGACAGTAACTGTTATATAGGCCGAATTAGATAAATCAATAAAAGTTGTCTTTCACATATATTAGATCTGGATAAAAAGGTGCCTTGGGGAGGTGATGGTCTAGTGGTTAAGGTGTTGGGCTTGAGTCCAGAAGATCATGGGTTCAAATCCCCACCTGACTGGAAAATCTCTGTTCCAAAGGAACAATTGCTACAGTCATTTGCTCCATTAAAGGCTCTTAGTGCTTAAAAACAACTCTAACTATTGCATTTTTACTTGAACATAAGAGTGTTAAAACAGGTAATAATCGCTTTCCTAAAAATCATTCTGGCACCAGCTAGGCAAGACAGCAAGATGTGAGCGTGCACGCCCCTGGAACGCCCATCAACCGACAAAGCCACCTGCTTTTTGCCAGCATTTGTAGCTAAAGTGACTGTAGGGTTAGTGTAACTAGGTGGATTGTCCTGGATGAAAATGGGCCATACAGTGGGGAAAATAAGTATTTGACCCCCTGTCAGTTTTGCAGGTTTTCCCACCTACAAAGAATGGAGAGGTCTGTAATTTTTATCGTAGGTACACTTCAACTGTGAGAGACAGAATCTAAAAAAAAAAAAATCCAGAAAATTACATTGTATGATTTTTAAATAATTAATTTGCATTTTATTGCATAAAATAAGTATTTGACCCCCTACCAACCAGCAAGAATTCTGGCTCTCACAGACCTGTTAATTTTTTTTAAGAAGCCCTCTTATTCTGCACTCTTTACCTGTATTAATTGCACCTGTTTGAACTTGTTACCTGTATAAAAGACACCTCTTCACACACTCAATCAATCACACTCCAACCTGTCCACCATAGCCAAGACCAAAGAGCTGTCTCAGGACACCAGGGACAAAACTGTAGACCTGCACAAGGCTGGGATGGACTATAGGACAACAGGCAAGCAGCTTGGTAGAAGACAACAACTGTTATGATTATTTATTAGAAAGTGGAAGAAACACAAGATGACTGTCAATCTCCCTCGGTCTGAAATTCCATGCAAGAGCTCACTTTGTGGGGTAAGGATGATTCTGAGAAAGCTCAGAACTACACAGGAGAACCTGGTCAATGACCTGAAGAGAGCTGGGACCACAGTCACAAAGATTACATTAGTAACACATGATGCTGTCATGGTTTAAAATCCTGCAGGGCAGCAAGGTCCCCCTACTCAAGCCAGCACATGTCCAGGCCTGTTTGAAGTTCACCAGTGACCATCTGGATGATCCAGAGGAGGCATGGGAGAAGGTCATGTGGTCAGATGAGACCAAAATAGAGCTTTTTGGAATGAACTCCACTTACCGTGTTTACAGGATGAGAAAAACCCCAAGAAAACCATCCCAACCGTGAAGCATGGGGGTGGAAACATCATACTCTGGAGGTGCTCTTCTGCAAAGGGGACAGGACGACTGTACCGTATTGAAGGGAGGATGGATGGGGTCATGTATTGCGAGATTTTAGCAAACAAACATCCTTCCCTCAGTAAGAGCATTGAAGATGAGTCATGGCTGGGTCTTCCAGCATGACAATGACCCCAAACACACAGCCAGGGCAACTAAGGAGGGGCTCCGTAAGAAACACTTCAAGGTCCTGGAGTGACCTGGCCAGTCTCCAGACCTGAACTCAATAGAAAATCTTTGGAGGGAGCTGAAACTCCAAACCTGAAAGATTTGGAGAAGATCTGTATGGAGGAATGGACCAAAATCCCTGTTGCAGTGTGTGAAAACTTGGTCAAGAACTACAGGAAACATCTGACCTCTGTAATGGCAGACAGATGTTTCTGTACCAATTGTTAAGCTCTGTTTTTCTTGGGGGTCAAATACTTATTTCATGCAATAAAATGTAAATTAATTATTTAAAAATCATACAATGTAATTTTCTGGATTTTTTTTAGATTCTGTCTCTCACAGTTGAAGTGTACCTACGATAAAAATTACAGACCTCTCCATTCTTTATAGGTGGGAAAACCTGCAAAACTGACAGGGGTCAAATACTTATTTTCCCCACTGTGTTTGTCTCATCGGTACAGCATTGTGCATTATTTTGCTATTCCACTTTAAAGTTATGCCCTTTTCCACTATTTGTATTCCAGTTTTTTTTTAATCCTGAGATTGAGCTGCCTTGTTATTTTGACAAAAGAAAAGTCCCACTCCTCTTTTCTCTGGGGCTCTGTTAACCCCTCCTTCCTCTTCCTGCCTCGTCTCTCCTCCATCTTTATGCAGATGGCGGTAGAATTGGTCACTGTTCTGAATGCAAATCAATGATGTGCCCTTCCCCGCCAGACCGCGTTGTACCTTCCCACTTCTTTAACTCAAATGAAATTCAAATACCTTCTTAGAATAATGTAAATCAAACACCTGTTTCTCGGATTGCACCTAGTTTTCACTCTTGGTTCTTCTATTGCTGTGCTTGAAGCCTCCTGTGTCGTGAGGCGAGTGCACCTTCTCACTGCATTCCTTTTTTTCCTTAAGACGCTCCTCAGCCAAGGGCCCGAGATCGTTCATTTTTATTGGTGCTAGAGCAGCCATTTACTGTGCTCTTTATTAAAAACCATATTTCAGTATAAGGCAGGATGGAGGAGGCGAGGATGCTGAGGGCATTGGTAGATGGCACGGTGAGCAGAGGGGCAGGGGTGTGTGCACTGAGGCCGCTGCCTGGATGTAAGGGGTTGAACCAAAGCTTCATCTGACACCTTGTCAAGCAGTCAGGCTGCCGCTGACATGAGGTACTGCAGCTTCATGCTGTTTGCTGCACCGAGGAAATAGAGAGGGACGGAGGACAGCTTGTACTCTGGACACCAGCTCACTGAAGCCACAATGAAGACTGCTGACTGTCTTGGGAACTGGTTTGGGAACCAGACCCCCTGGTTGGGGTCGCCCTGGTTGATGCGGTCGCTGTATCGGACCGTCATGGTGAAGAGAGCGCTGAGTAGGGGGCAAAGCTCTTGATTTACCGATCGATCTACATTCCGATCCTCACCTATGGTCATGAGATTTGGCTCATGACCGAAAGAACAAGATCGCGAGTACAAGCGGCCGAGATGGGTTTCCTCCGCAGGGTGGCTGGGCGCTCCCTTAGAGATAGGGTGAGGAGCTCGGTCACTCGGGAGGAGCTCGGAGTCGAGTCACTGCTCGTCCACGTCGAAAGGAGGCAGTTGAGGTGGCTCTGGCATCTTTTCCGGATGCCCTCTGGATGGCTCGCTGGAGAGGTGTTCCGGGCACGTCCCATTGGGAGGAGGCCCCGGGGAAGATCCAGGACACGCTGGAGGGACTACGTCTCTCTGCTTGGGAACGCCTTGGGGTTCCCCCGGAGGAGCTGGAGGAGGTGTGTGTGGATCGGGAGGTCTGGGCGGCTTTGCTTGAGCTGCTGCCCCCACGACCCGTCTCCGGATAAAGCGGAAGAAAATGGATGGATGGATGGATGGATGGATGGATGGATGGATGGATGGATGGATGGATGGATGGATGGATGGATGGATGGATGGATGGATGGATGGATGGATGGACTCCCACCTGTTGTCTTAAAGGAAATAACATAATCAACTTCCTTCCATCTCTTACATACATACATAAATACATACATGCCAACATACATACACACACACATACGTACATACAGCCACATACGTGTCTTGTGCAGTACATATTATATATATATATATATATATATATATATATATATATATATACAGTGGTGGGCACAGTTCCGATAATCCGATAACCGATAATTATCGAAGAAATTTTTTCATTATCGGATTATCTTTTTAGATAACTTTAAAAACCATTATTGGACTAATTATCTTGCAATAAATTTTGGCTGATCATTTTTAGAACAAAGTGAAAATATCAGATATATGTTTTAGTTTTAAAGTAATGCCCTAATTTTTAAGGTTTTAGTGTGGATATATGCTGTGTCCAGGTGCATTATGGGTGATAGCGTAATCTCAGTACGTTCACGACATGAGAAATTCATTTGAAACACTCTGATCAGACTCTACAAACAACAGCATTAATCTCTAGTGCCTAAAACTCTCGTAAATATATTCTTTGGGTTTATAGATGTTGTTATTGTGTCTGCGTTTATTAAATTCCACATATCTTAAATGTAGCACGCACAGATTATCTGGAATTTTGTTTTGGCAAGTTTTCAAGGTCTCTACTGCCATCTACTGGCCAGTATTGTTCATGACAGTATTGGCCCTGAAGCTGGGCTGATATATTTTCAATCACTGTACTCGGCTACAGCTCAAAATGTACCACAGAACCGCATGGTGTAAAAGTTCAGAGCGCATGATTTATGTTCTCACACACGTATGTTCAAAAACCATATGTCGGACTCGTGTTTCCAGAAGCAAAACGTAAACAGAAGCTTTTTTTTCAAACTTAATTTACAAAAACTCTCAATGGGAGTACGGAACCCAGGAGAGGTCACTTAAAGTGATATTTTTTTCTGGCCATGGTCATTTGTGTGGACGTTTTCCTTTAATTGAGCCCTCGAATTATTAAAATGTGCGCACGTTTTCCTTTCATTCAAAATGAACTTCATAATATGACCTAAATTGTCATACTCACGACGGGAAGACGCTTCGCCCTCAGCATCCTTTTTAATGTGCTTAAACTCCAGATGATGTCATGCCAGGAAGCTGGAGTTCTCTGTATGTCCTTGTGTGCCCAAACCATGATGATACACTCTGACCAGATCTATTTCTCATGGGGAAATGTATTGCACTGTCTCCTGGTTTGTTGGCTAATAGCCACCATTTATGTGTCAAGACAATATTGAGTGCACATTTTACAAATTGTGGCCACGTTTAGGTAGATCATGCCCTTGTTTTACTCAAACGATGCTTAAAACATGTGCACAATATAATAAAACGTGCACACAACATCATAAAACATGAGCACAATATAATAAAATGTGCACAAAATATAATAAAATGAGCGCACATTCTCTCCATATCCAAAGCATTTTGCGATGACACTTCCAGGGCTCCATAAAAATGCCTGTTTTTACAAATAAAAAATTTTATATTTTACAAAAGCACATTTATCTGTAAACACCAACACACGACACACGTCACATTAACGTGTTGGTTTACATAATGAATGACTGAACCAATCAGTGTTTAGCGGAGGCACAGTTTACCCAGAATCCTTTGCGATCTATCTGTGTTTGTTACAAAACTTCAGAATTAGTGCATTATTCAACATTAAAAGATATATGTTATATTTTAACTTTGTACAAATGACAGAATTGACATTAATGGAGTTATTCTATCAGTATTAATTTTATTTATACACCAAACCATAACTCAGCATTGCTTTATTTTCCAGGACCTCCCCCTGACGGGAGCATTGTGATTGGATAGAGAGCTGAGCTTTGCGGCTCCTCTCAGCTTGCTTCTGTGCTGGAAGCCATGTAGTAAACAAGAGCTTCCAGCAGGGGGCAAGATGGTCAAAGACAGAAGTGCAGTCTGTTGTCGCTTTTGATGCTACCAGAAATGACTGTGGTGTTAAAACTCAAATTCACCTTGTTAGTAGTTGCAAATGTACCAGAGACAATACTGGAATTTATTGGTTATCTGTAACTTCCGATACATTTTTGGGTGGTTTATCGTTTTATTTTTATCAAAGATAACTTTTTCAGTTAGCTGATTATCTTTTATCGAAGTTAATTTTTTTGTTATCTGTGCCCACCACTGTGTGTGTATATATATATATATATATATATATATATATATATAATGTGTGTGTATATAGTGTTGCCAAAGTAACATTGAAAAGTTACTTTTTTAGTTACTTTATACAGTTACTTCATTAGCAGCTTTATGCAATTGCTTTATTAGAATCTGCTGAAAACTTGCAACTGATAAGTAATGTAACTAGTAATCTAACTTGGTTACTCTTAAGATTGAGCAATCAGAAAAGTAACTAATAGTTACTTTTCTGAGTACTAAATCTTAAAAATAACCAAGTTATGGGTTACTTTATTAATTACATTCAGCAGCTGCCGATAATTTGGCCGCAGCTGCTAATGAAGTAACTTTTCAGTTACTTTGACAACACTATATATATATATATATATATATATATATATATATATATATATATATATATATATATATATATATATATATATATATATATATATATATATATATATATATATATATATATATATATATATATATATATTTGAACACCCTGCGATTTTGCAAGTTCTCCCACTTAGAAATCATGGAGGGGGCTGAAATTTTCATCTTAGGTGCATGTCCACTGTGAGAGACATAATCTAAAAACAAAAATCCGGAAATCACAATGTATGATTTTTTTAAATAATTTATTTGTATGTTACTGCTGCAAATAAGTATTTGAACACCTGTGAAAATCAATGTTAATATTTGGTACAGTAGCCTTTGTTTGCAATTACAGAGGTCAAACATTTCCTGTAGTTTTTCATCAGGTTTGCACACACTACAGCAGGGATTTTGGTCCACTCCTCCATACAGATCTTCTCTAGATCTTTCAGGTTTGGAGTTTCAGCTCCCTCCAAAGATTTTCTATTGAGTTCAGGTCTGGAGACTGGCCAGGCCACTCCAGGACCTTGAAATGCTTCTTACGGAGCCCCTCCTTAGTTACCCTGGCTGTGTGTTTGGGGTCATTGTCATGCTGGAAGACCCAGCCATGACCCATCTTCAATGCTCTTACTGAGGGAAGGAGGTTGTTTGCCAAAATCTCGCAATACATGACCCCATCCATCCTCCCTTCAATACGGTGCAGTCGTCCTGTCCCCTTTGCAGAAGAGCACCCCCAGAGTATGATGTTTCCACCTCCATGCTTCACGGTTGGGATGGTTTTCTTGGGGCCATCCATCCCAGCCATGTGCAGGTCTACAGTTTTGTCCCTGGTGTCCTTAGACAGCTCTTTGGTCTTGGCTATGGTGGACAGGTTGGAGTGTGATTGATTGAGTGTGTGAACAGGTGTCTTTTATACACGTAACAAGTTCAAACAGGTGCAATTAATACAGATAATGAATGCAGAATAAGAGGGCTGCTTAAAGAAAAATTAACAGATCTGTGAGAGCCAGAATTCCAGCTGGTTGGTAAGTGTTCAAATACTTATTTATAGCAGTAACATACAAATAAATTATTTAAAAAATCATACATCATGATTTCTGGATGTTTGTTTTTAGATTATGTTTCTCACAGTGGACATTTCAGTATATATATATGGGCAATTCTACGGTAACGGAATTACCGTAATTAAGTCCAGATTTTGCTGCTGTTGTAATTCCGTTACCGTAGAATTGCCCATATATATATACACACACACACACACACCTCCATACATACATACCTACAGACAGACATAAACACATATAGCCACACACACACACACACACACACACAGTACCTACTACATCATAAATAACACATATGCCATAAGTAAGATGCACCTAACATACTATAATACATGCACACCTAATTATACACACATCATATATGCATTAATACGTATAAACATACACACATAGCCATCCATTAACACATTGACAGTCCCACATATAAATCTACATGTACCATACAAACACAATACACACAAACACCACAAAAAAGACAAGCAAAACTAGCCAAAGCAAGGAAAGAAAAGAATCGGATCGAAATAACCAAAATAAATTACTAGACATTTGACCCCCCCACCCCCCCCCAAGAAAGTAGTGATTGGCTACACCTCCTTCATCCTCATACCTTTTGAAAATCATATTTATATGCAGCATTTTAAACTGTCTCATATTTGAACATTGCTTAATTTCCACACCAAATCCCTTCAGAAGTCTCACCCTGCATACTGACAGACAAAAATGTTTTCTGGTCATAAGAAATTTTGATTCTTTAAAGTTACATTTTCTCCTTAGATTGTAACACTTTTCATGATTTTTGAACAATCGTTGAATATTTCCTGGTAATAGATTATTTTTTGCTTTGAACATTATTTATGCTTTTTGCACAATATCCATAAGCTTGAGTACTTGTGACTTTGGAAATAATGCGTTTGTGTGATCCTGATAACCAGCTTTGTGAATGATCCGTATTGCTCTTTTCTGTAGGATATTTATTGAACATAATGAGGTTTTGTAGTTGTTGCCCCAAACCTCTGCATAGTACTGCAAATAAGGAGAGTGATTTGCCATCTAAGACCTTCTTTGCTTTATTTATTACTGCAGTGTTTCTTGAGACTTTACTCTGTATGTGTGTGATATTTGAATAGAATAGAACAGAATAAACTTTATTGTCTGTCCCACAAAGGCCACAGAAATTCTTCTTCAACAATTGGCTCATAAAACACATCAAATACTCACACAAAACTTCACTGAAAAAAATAATTGATTGATTGATTGACAACACAAATGTCAATCACTGTCCTTTCCAGCTAATTTTGTCTATATTTATATTTACCCCCCAAAATTTAATTTTATGAACTCTCTCAATTTCTACCCCGTCTACTTTTATCTTTACCTGTGCGTTTACTCTACAATTTCCAAATAACATTATTTTTATCTAACCTAAATTTAGTGATAATCCGTTACTGTCAAATCATATTTTTAATTTGTTCATTTCTGTAGTTATTTCCTTGTGCAATTGTACTATGTTATCCCCTGAGTGAAAAATATTAGTATCATCAGCAAATAGTACAAAATGTATTTTAAATATTCAATATAATATTGAACATATAATAAATGTTAAAATCAACAAGTAAGACATCTGCTGCTTTTTGCAAATAAATAAATAAATACATAAATACACTTCCCGTGGGCTTCTGACAGAAATTAAAATAGGTCATAATACATGTAATAAGCCGAACCATATTTCAACATCATATCAAAGTCATATTCTGATGTTGGAGTGACATTGATCTTATGTTGATTGATGTCAAAACACAATACAGCCAAAAACAATGTAAAAACATTAGACACACCCTTAAGTATAACAACCAAATCATCACTTTTACAGCCAGTTTTCTTCGACAAACCAGGAGATGGATACATGAACATTTCCACATCACTGACTGTTTTTTTCCATCCATCCGTCATTAAGAAATCAAACAGTATGGTACTGTACTGTAAATCTAAATAACATGGACAATGATGTCATTCTATTCAAGTGTGTAAGTGTGAGCATCATCAACTCGCACACACACCAGATTTGCCATCTTGGCAGATAAATAAATCCCCCTTCAGCAGTAACTAGTGTTTAAATGGGTTTTGTTTTTCTATCGTTGGGTGTTAATAAAGCTGAGGTGAACAAAGTCTCAGTTTTATTGATTCTTCAGCCTGCAGTCAGTAATTTGCAGAAAATGAAGGCAGAGAATAGTTTTGTCAAACTCATGATATGTCTGTGAAGAGAAAGAAGCAAAACTGAATAACAGTCTTCATTGGCTGAGGGTTATCCAAAATAATCTTTATGTATGATATTTACATCAAGAATAGAAAAGAAGGAAGAAAGGAAGTCCTATATCGGTCCTGATGCCCACTGGTGGCGATGCTTATCTCCAGGTTCTATAACGGGTTGGGCAATCATGTGCCATGAAGGGCCGAGACACTGCAGGTTTTGCTTGCTACCAATCACCTCAGCAGGTGATTTCATTGTCAATTAGGTGTTTATGTTCAGGGGAGAAGCTCATCAGGAACCCACCTGCAGAGGTGATTGGTTGCAAGAAAAACCTGCAGTGTCTCGGCCCTCATTGACCACCCTGTTCTATAGCGTCAAGTGGGTGAGAGTCGACGACTCCCCCTGGATGGGAGTCTGGGGGAGTCTTGCCTAGGTCTCGAGATCCACGTCTACCAACGCTCGCTTCCTTTATGTGTGGAATTTACACGTTCTCCCCTTGTCGGTTTGGGTTTCCTTCCACCAACAAAACATGCACATTCAGGAATATGCTACTGCAACTGACATCGGCAAAGGTGGTGTCCATAGACCTGGAGTTGCTCCACGGACACTGTGATATTGCTCCTCACTGCCCCTAGTGGTGGGATTGTGTCTAACTGTAATTTGGATAGGTTGAATTTCTTTGTACATAATGTACAATGAGTGTTGTGTGGGCCGCCAGAAGAGGAGGTACTGCTGGCCCACCACCAGAGGGCGCCCTGCCTGAAGTGCGGGCTTCAGGCACGAGAGGGCGCTGCCGCCATGGACACAGCCGGGGTTGACAGCTGTCACTCATCAACTCATGACAGCTGTCACCCATCTCCACTTCATCAATCCACTCCATAAAAGCCGGACGTCATCTCCACCTTACTGCCGAGATATCATCTACCTGTGAAGGTAATTTCTCTGCTGACTTAAACTTAAATAATAGTCTGAACTCTTTTGCAGCCGTTTTCCTGTGGTGTGCCTTATCAGCTGGATTGGCGTTTGGTGTGAACAGCGACGGCTACGCTTCACACCCAAACCAGATAAGTGGTTTAACAGGAGCTGCACGAGTGTTTGATTAAAGGTGGAGGTGACTTTCCACCTTCTGACTGTTTTTGTTACTGGGTGTGCACACACCCTCATCTCACTGTTTGTGCTCCTCGCCAGCAGTACCAGATCCGACAGTCGGGGACGGTGATCACCTGGGAATTCGGGACTTGGCGGCTCCAGCATTCACCGGGTTCTGTGGCGGTGGAAATCGTGTGGTTCCGGCTCTTCTCAGGACAGACGTCTTCTATCCTCGAGCCTGCCCACACGTCACCTTTGTGTATTGACTGCTATCAGATTCTGTGATTGTCTGTATAATCGTTGTGCACATTCACAACATTAAATTGTTACCTTTTGGCTCATCTATTGACCGTTCATTTGCGCCCCCTGTTGTGGGTCCGTGTCACTACACTTTCACCAATAGGATATCTCGGCCAGCGTCATGGATCCCGAGGGGCGTCAACCATCTGTTGGACAGCCAATGGAAGAGCAGGGTGCACAGGCGTCGGCTGGAGGCGTGATTGGTGAGTTGCAGCACATCCTCACCACCTTTACCGCTCGGATGGACCTGATGACCGAGCAACACATCATCCTTAATCGCAGGATGGAGGCTCTCACCGCGCAGGTGGAAGCGCGCGCTCAGGGCGCTGCTGCAGCTCCTCCTCCTGCCGACCCGGTGCCGAATACAGACATTCCACTGGTCATTCAACGAACTCCCCCACCATCCCCTGAAGCATACATAAGCCCCCCAGAGCCGTACGGAGGTTGTGTGGAGACGTGCGCGGACTTTCTTATGCAGTGTTCGCTTGTCTTTGCACAGCGTCCCGTGATGTACGCGTCTGATGCCAGCAAGGTGGCTTACGTGATTAATTTGCTTCAAGGTGAGGCACACGCTTGGGCTACAGCGCTTTGGGAACAAAGTTCACGGCTCCTTGCCTCTTATACTGGGTTTGTGAGGGAGCTCAGAACTGTTTTTGATCACCCTAACAGAGGCGAAACCGCGTCTACCGTGCTGCTGTCAATGAGACAGGGGCGCCGGAGCGCAGCCAAATATGCAGTCGACTTCCGCATCACGGCTGCGAGATCCGGCTGGAATATGACTGCTCTCCGCGCCGCCTTCATAAACGGACTGTCGTCGGTCCTGAAGGAGCACCTGGTGGCTAAGGAGGAACCGCGGGATTTGGCTGAGCTTATCGATTTGGTTATACGATTGGACAATCGGTTAGAAGAACACAGACGAGAGCGAGGCGAAGGGCGTGGTCAGGCACAAGCCGTCCCTCTTCCTCCCGGGTCCGAAAGGGAGCCGTCTTCCCCACACTCCACAGCCACAGCGCTCTGTGTGGCTACAGCTCCCCCTGCTGACGATGCTAGGGACACGAGCAGGGCCACATTCAGACAGAGGAGGCTGGTCCGCGTGGAGTGCTTTGTCTGCGGCTCGAGTGAGCATCAGCAGAGAGACTGCCTCAAACGGTCAAAACACAAACGCCCGCCCTTAGAGACTGGGCTGAGGGGGGGTCAGAACATTCACGTGGGTCATACACATCTTTCAACACAACTCCCAGTTACAATCCTGAGCGGGGATTTAACCCTTCAAGCCCCAGCACTGGTGGACACGGGGTCAGAAGGGAATCTGCTGGATAGCAGATGGGCAAGGGAGGTAGGGCTCCCTCTGGTGGCGCTTTCTTCGCCAGTGAAGTTGCGAGCACTAGATGGCACTCTTCTCCCTTTTATCACACACAAGACACTACCTGTAACCCTGGTAGTGTCTGGGAATCACCGGGAGGAGATTAAGTTTTTTGTAACTCCTTCTACCTCCCGCGTGATTTTGGGCTTCCCATGGATGATTAAACACAATCCCCGGATTGATTGGCCGTCTGGGGTTGTGGCTCAGTGGAGTGAAACCTGCCACCGGAATTGTTTAAGATCCTCGGTTCCTCCCGGTGTAAATGCTAATGAGGAGGTTAAACTCCCTCCCAATCTGACGGCGGTGCTGTTTGAGTACCACGATCTTGCTGACGTCTTCAGCAAGGATCTGGCGCTCACCCTTCCCCCGCACCGTCCGTACGATTGTGCCATTGATTTGGTCCCGGGTGTTGAGTTCCCGTCCAGCAGGCTGTACAATCTCTCACGTCCTGAGCGCGAATCAATGGAGACCTACATCCGGGACTCATTAGCTGCCGGGCTGATCCGGAATTCCACCTCCCCGATGGGTGCAGGTTTCTTTTTTGTGGGCAAGAAAGATGGCGGACTGTGTCCATGCATTGATTACAGGGGACTGAATGACATAACGGTTCATAATCGATACCCTTTACCCCTGTTGGATTCAGTGTTCACGCCCCTGCATGGAGCCCAAATTTTCACGAAACTGGACCTTAGGAATGCGTACCACCTGGTTTGGATCCGGAAGGGAGACGAATGGAAGACGGCATTCAACACCCCATTAGGTCATTTTGAGTACCTGGTCATGCCGTTTGGCCTCACTAACGTCCCCGCGACGTTCCAAGCATTGGTGAACGACGTCTTGCGGGACTTCCTGCACCGATTCGTCTTCGTATATCTGGATGACATACTCATCTTTTCCCCGGACCCTGAGACTCATGTCCAGCATGTACGTCAGGTCCTGCAGCAGTTGCTGGAGAACCGGTTGTTTGTGAAGGGCGAGAAGTGTGAGTTTCACCGCACCTCTTTGTCCTTCCTGGGGTTCATCATCTCCTCCAACTCCGTCGCCCCTGATCCGGCCAAGGTTGCGGCGGTGAGAGATTGGCCCCAACCAACAAGCCGTAGGAAGCTGCAACAGTTCCTCGGCTTTGCAAATTTCTACAGGAGGTTCATTAAGGGCTACAGTCAGGTAGTTAGCCCCCTGACAGCCCTGACCTCTCCAAAAGTCCCCTTCACCTGGTCGGATCGGTGCGAAGCCGCGTTCAAGGAGTTGAAACGCCGGTTCTCGTCTGCACCAGTTCTGGTGCAGCCCAACCCTAGCCGCCAGTTTGTGGTTGAAGTGGACGCCTCTGACTCAGGGATAGGAGCCGTGCTATCCCAGAGCGGAGAGACCGATAAGGTTCTTCACCCGTGTGCCTACTTTTCTCGCAGGTTGACCCCAGCTGAACGGAACTATGACGTCGGCAATCGAGAACTCCTTGCGGTGAAAGAGGCTCTTGAGGAGTGGAGACACCTGTTGGAGGGAGCGTCTGTGCTGTTCACGGTTTTCAGTGACCATCGGAACCTGGAGTATATCAGGACCGCCAAGCGGCTGAACCCCAGGCAAGCCCGCTGGTCACTGTTCTTCGGGCGTTTTGACTTCCGGATCACCTATCGCCCCGGAACCAAGAACCAGAGATCGGATGCCTTGTCCCGGGTACACGAAGATGAAGTGAAGACTGAGCTGTCGGATCCACCGGAGTCCATCATTCCTGAGTCCACTATCGTGGCCACCCTCACCTGGGACATGGAGAAGACCATCCGGGAGGCCCTGGCACGGAGCCTGGACCCAGGAACCGGTCCGAAGAACTGTTTATACGTCCCACCAGAGGCCAGAGCTGCAGTCTTGGACTTCTGTCACGGTTCCAAGCTCTCCTGTCATCCGGGGGTGCGAAGGACCGTGGCAGTTGTCCGGCAGCGCTTCTGGTGGGCGTCTATGGAGGCCGACGTCCGGGAGTATGTCCAGGACTGTACCACCTGTGCCAGGGGCAAGGCAGACCACATGAAGACACAAGGACTTCTGCAGCCTCTACCGCTGCCTCGTCGCCCCTGGTCCCACATTGGCCTGGACTTTGTCACGGGTCTCCCACCGTCCCAGGGCATGACGACCATCTTCACGATAGTGGACCGATTCTCCAAGGCGGCCCACTTCGTGGCCCTCCCGAAGCTCCCAACGGCCCAGGAGACAGCAGACCTCCTGGTCCGCCACGTCGTGCGTCTGCATGGGATACCAGCGGACATCATCTCGGACCGTGGTCCTCAGTTCTCCTCACAGGTGTGGAGGAGTTTCTGCAGGGAACTGGGGGCCAGCGTGAGCCTCTCGTCCGGGTATCATCCTCAGACGAACGGACAGGCAGAGCGGGCCAACCAAGAACTTGAACAGGCTCTCCGCTGCATCACGTCCACGCACCCGTCAGCCTGGAGTGACCATCTGGCCTGGATCGAGTACGCCCATAACAGCCAGGTGTCCTCTGCCACCGGCTTCTCCCCGTTCGAAGTGTGTCTGGGGTATCAGCCCCCACTGTTCCCCGTGGTGGAGGGAGAGGTCGGTGTGCCCTCGGTCCAGGCCCATCTGTGAAGATGCCAATGGGTGTGGCATACCGCCTGCTCTGCCTTGTTGAAGGCCCGGACGAGGGCTAAGGCCTATGCAGACCGCCGGCGTTCCCCGGCCCCTGCTTACCAGCCCTGGCAGGAGGTATAGCTATCAACGAAGGACATCCCCTTACAAGTGGACTCCCCTAAGCTGAAGGAACATTACATTGGACCATTCCAGATCCTCAAAGTCCTCAGTCCGGCCGCAGTGAAGCTGAAGCTACCAGCTTCACTGCGGATCCACCCGGTCTTTCATGTCTCCCGTGTCAAGCCATACCACACCTCCACCCTCTGCACTCCTGGACCAACGCTGCCTCCTGCCCGGATCATCGACGGGGAGCCTGCATGGACAGTGCGCAGGCTCCTGGACGTCCGTCGTAAGGGCTGGGGGTTTCAGTATTTGGTGGACTGGGAGGGGTATGGACCGGAGGAACGCTCCTGGGTGAAGAGGAGCTTCATCCTGGACCCGGCCCTCCTGGCTGACTTCTACCACCGTCACCCAAACAAGCCTGGTCGGGCACCAGGAGGCGCCCGGTGAGGGGGGGGTCCTGTTGTGTGGGCCGCCCGAAGAGGAGGTACTGCTGGCCCACAACCAGAGGGCGCCCTGCCTGAAGTGCGGGCTTCAGGCACGAGAGGGTGCTGCCGCCATGAACACAGCCGGGGTTGACAGCTGTCACTCATCGACTCATGACAGCTGTCACCCTTCTCCACTTCATCAATCCACTCCATAAAAGCCGGACGTCATCTCCACCTCGCTGCCAAGATATCATCTACCTGTGAAGGTAATTTCTCTGCTGACTTAAACTTAAATAATAGTCTGAACTCTTTTGCAGCCGTTTTCCTGTGGTGTGCCTTATCAGCTGGATTGGCGTTTGGTGTGAACAGCGACGGCTACGCTTCACACCCAAACCAGATAAGTGGTTTAACAGGAGCTGCACGAGTGTTTGATTAAAGGTGGAGGTGACTTTCCACCTTCTGACTGTTTTTGTTACTGGGTGTGCACACACCCTCATCTCACTGTTTGTGCTCCTCGCCAGCAGTACCAGATCCGACAGTCGGGGACGATGATCACCTGGGAATTCGGGACTTGGCGGCTCCAGTATTCACCGGGTTCTGTGGCGGTGGAAATCGTGTGGTTCCGGCTCTTCTCAGGACAGATGTCTTCTATCCTCGAGCCTGCCCACACGTCACCTTTGTGTATTGACTGCTATCAGATTCTGTGATTGTCTGTATAATCGTTGTGCACATTCACAACATTAAATTGTTACCTTTTGGCTCATCTATTGACCGTTCATTTGCGCCCCCTGTTGTGGGTCTGTGTCACTACACTTTCCCCAACAATGAGCACAGTTTTATCTTTTCATTTTGTGTCCACTGTCCATCAGATGCCTTTGGCGGAAAGCTGGTGTTCCATTACAAAGCAAGATAGTCTGTTTGAGTCAGGTTTTAGCTCTTTGTTACACTTACAACAGGAACGAAATCGGATTCATCTCCATTGAGCATGGAGGTGTGGTTTTAGAGTGGTGCTAAGTATGCTGGAATTGCTGATGAGATGAAGGAGTAATGTGTCTCTCGATCCATTACCGGTCTGACTACCTGTCTGTGCTTCATTACCACTCCAGGCCATAACCCCCGACTGCACCGTCCACCTCTCTGGCAGGATGTGCCCCCCTCCATTGGCATATTAGGGGAATGCAGCAAAGCCACTCAGCATCGATTCTTTTTCCATTTAGGAGAAAGATAAACATTTTATATCAGGAAACCGCATTCATAGAGAGACGTCAGTGATAACGTAGGACTGTAATGGTGTACCGAAGCGATGCCCTGAGTGTACTTTGTGGATAGATGCGCAGTTCTTTGTAACAGAGTGCTTGTCATCAATTCACCATTAGGTTTCCCGCAGAATGTGAGAAACAGTCATGTCAGTATCACGCTGGCAGAGTGATAAAGCTCTTGGCAAGCCAATGCACATTTGTTAAAATAAGAGGCTGCAATGCAGGAAAAGTGCTGCTGGGTGAGTGTGAGAAAGACAACAGATGATAAGGACGCTGTCAAAGAGCTTTGCATGTTTAACCTGTGAGCCTGAGCGGGGGGGTGTTTAATACACTAAAACCAGCGTGGCACAGGTACAGGCACAGCAACCTGGACGTAGTGTTTGTGATGTCACGGATTGAATGAATGACGTTTTTCTGACCGTAGGATCTTAAGATATGATATGAGATGACGGTGATGTCACTTCTGGGATGCTTTTCAATTTTAAAGTCCTTCTCTGTGATTCAACAGGAGCATTGCTGATGATTCCATTGATTATCTCTGATTGATTTCTTCCCGTCATTATCAGTTTTTGTTTAGCCTTGGCAACAGGCATGCTTCCCACTGCGTAAAATATGTGCAAAATGACGGCTGCCACACACAGCTGTGCAGAACACAAAAAAGGAGCTGGTGACAAAAGTCTTGTTTTTGTTGTGTGCATATATACAGTGTGTGTGTGTTTTGTTTTTTGTTGTTTTGTTGTTTTTTTACAGTGCTGCCAGCTGACAAACTCTTTCATTTTGTTCTATAATTCTAAATCTTTCCACATTTGGAGTTTCCATATTTACCAACATTTACATGAATAAGTGAATCTGAAGTGTTGGCTTGTATTGCCGTGGAAAGAGAATTTGGGTTGGGGGTGCGGTAGGGAGGTGTTCCCTCAAAGCTGACAAGAACAGATCCAAGGTTGCACACAATATTTAACAGGCACAAAATTACTACATTTCATTTAAAACCCTCAAATCTGAGACAGGCTACAGACATCAATTAAACACACACACTCACACACACACACACACAAACACACACACACAAATTCAGCATCAACCAAGCTTTAAACTTCGATGGCCTCAAAGGAAGCCTTGTCAGATGAAGTTGCAGTTCCTTGACTGGCCACTTGAGGCTGGCTGCAAAAAAAAGGTCCTTCCCATATATATGCATGTTAAAATGTCCAAATTTAGAGCAGAAACAAACAACTACATAAGACGGTTTTGGTCTCTATAGACATTTTCCATCATGACGACTGAACAGGCAAATTTTTTTTTCTAGCTTCTTAAGTTTAAGCTGTTTTAAGCCAAGAACGTCTCTAAAATTGGGGGGCGTGATGGCTTTGAGTGACAACAACTGGGCTCAGTGTCTCCACCTCTCTGAATGTCCAACCATAACTCAGGATCCACTGGGAAACGGTCGCAAGCTGTTGTGTTGTTGCTGTGTCTGTTTGGAGTATTTTATGACAAACACTTGGAATAATGTGGTGAAATAGCCTAATGGAACATCTAAGACATCTCTGCCACAGTATTAACGCTGAGTGAAGCTCTCATCGGATTTAATGTTGCACGCTAACGTTTAGCAGCTATTGGTATCCTGATCCATTAGGTCCATTTAATGCATAATTACTGAGAAAATAAG
Organism: Thalassophryne amazonica; assembly: GCF_902500255.1. NCBI lineage: Eukaryota > Metazoa > Chordata > Actinopteri > Batrachoidiformes > Batrachoididae > Thalassophryne > Thalassophryne amazonica. Next base: position 24,696,370 of record NC_047111.1, on the reverse strand, counting down.
TGGCACCTAGCTTTTAATGTCCACGCCAAAGCAGCTCATTATGAGAACCAACGTACAGTCCACAAAATATGATTTAATAAACACCCGAACCAACTTTAGGTGTTAGCTTAGGTGGTTCGGAGGCCACTGCTGCCAACATGGTGACGCCCAGACATGAGCTTCATATTGACTGTTCCAGACCTCTATAAAAAGCCTATGGGTGACATCACACAGGCGTTGACCAGTATATATACAGTCTATGGCATCAACACATCAGTAGATGCTGGAGAAAAAGTGATTCTGTTGCAGGCTGTAGTGTCATTCAGAATTGGTTACTATTCTCTTTGTAACAGATATAACAACAGGGAATCAATTTTAAATGTTTTAAAATGTTTATCATCAAGTTTTATTATTATATTTGTCATCTGGCAGGGGGTGCTGTGACATCTGCTTTTCCAGCAGGGGGAGCTGCAACACCCCGCTGTACCCCCCACTAATCAAGGTTATGCTGCATTCCTGAAATAACCACATTGAAAAATTCAACATGTGAAATAAAATCCTCACTCCAGCAATATATTTTACTGTCTGAACCAGCGAACATCTAAACTTGATGCCGACTTATTTTCCTGAAATTTTAAAAGCTTCTCTGTCCGCTGGTAGACAGAAAATGACTCTTCTAACATGTAAAAAAAACCTTGTAACCTTGGGGATGTCATTTAGGCTAAAAGTGCCCCAAAATGCGCCAAGGTCAAAAGGGTTAATGGCTTTCTTGCTGAAGTGTAATGCAGACTCAGAATGACTTTCAAAATTAAAAAAAAAAAAACAGGGGTAATAATGGGCTGATGGAAGGTGCCACTGACAGCTTGATGTCAAGTAAAAGCAAATTAATGTGATTTTTATCAGGGAGATTTAAAGAGGTTGGTCACTGTGATAAAGGCCGTTGCTGGCTGCAGCTTGTGGAGCATTTAACGGTAAAGCTTGTTGCGCGGTGCTCCTCTGTGACCTTGGTGAGGAGAATCCTCTCACAAGCCGTTGCAGGCAGGATAAATATCAGAACATTTCACACAGACCTCAGCTGGCATTTAACTGTTTCCAGTGTGCGCTCATAAGTCACACATATGCACGAGTAAATATGCAGTCGTGTGCGTGATTTTGATTTCAGCGATGTGTTTTGGTGGTCACGTAACTCAGCCACATGGGGTGTGCAGCCAGTACATTCTGAGTGCCGGTCCCAAGCCCGGATAAATGAGGAGGGTTGCGTCAGGAAGGGCATCCGGCGTAAAACAAGCCAACCCAACTATGCAGACTCAGAATCGAATTCCCATACCGGATCGGTCGCGGCCCGGGTTAACAACGTCCGCCACCGGTGCTATTGCCCAACAGGGTGCCGGTGGAAATTGGGCTACTGCTGGGCGAAGACGACGAAGAAGAGGAGGAAAACGTTGCCACGAAGAGCGGGAGAAGAAGAAAACTAGAAGGGTGGAAATGAGAGTGGGGACTTTGAATGTTGGTAGTATGACTGGTAAAGGGAGAGAGCTGGCTGATATGATGGAGAGGAGAAAGGCAGACATATTGTGTGTGCAAGAGACCAAGTGGAAGGGAAGTAAGAGCAGGAGCATCGGCGGTGGGTACAAGTTGTTGTACCATGGTGAGGACAGGAAGAGAAATGGTGTTGGGGTCATTTTAAAGGAAGAGTATGTTAAAAGTGTGTTGGAGGTTAATCGAGTGTCTGACAGGGTGATGAGTGTGAAGTTGGAAATTGAAGGGGAGATGATGAATATCATCAGTGCATATGCCCCACAGGTAGATTGTGAGATGAAGGAGAAAGAAGATTTCTGGAGTGTATTAGATGAGGTGGTGGAGAGTGTGCCCAAGCATGAAAGAGTGGTGATAGGAGCAGACTGCAATGGGCATGTTGGTGAAGGGAACTGAGGTGATGAGGAAGTAATGGGTAGACATGGTATCAAGGATAGGAATGGGGAAGGACAGATGGTAGTTGATTTTGCAAAAAGGATGTAAATGGCTGTGGTGAATACCTACTTTAATAAAAGGGAGGAGCACAGGGTAACATATAAGAGTGGAGGAAGGTGCACACAGGTGGACTACATTCTTTATAAGAGATGCAAGCTAAAAGAAATCACAGACTGTAAGGTGGTAGCCGGAGAGAGTGTCACTAGACAGCATAGGATGGTTGTTTGTAGGATGACTTTAGAGGTAAAGAAGAAGAAGAGAGTGAGAGCTCAACAAAGGATCAGATGGTGGAAGCTGAAGGAGGAAGACTGTTGTGTGAAATTTAGCGAGCAGGTGAAAGAAGCACTAGTTGGAGGGGAAGCAATTTTGGACAACTGGAAAAGTACTGCAGATGTGGTGAGGGAGACAGCTAGGGCAGTACTGGGTATGACATCTGGACAGTGGAAGGAAGACAAGGAGACCTGGTGGTGGAATGAAGAGTTCCAGGAAAGCATAAGGAGAAAGAGGTTGGCGAAAAGGTTTTGGGATAGTCGGAGAGATGAAGAAAGTAGACAGGAGTACAAGGAGATGCGGCGTAAGGCGAGAAGAGAAATGGCAAAAAGCAAAGGAAAAGGCATATTGCGAGCTGTACAAGAAGTTGAATAGTAAGGAAGGAGAAAAGGACTTGTACCGATTGGCCAGACAAAGGGACAGAGCTGGAAAGGATGTGCAGCAGGTTAGGGGGGTAAAAGATGCACATGGTAATGTGCTGAGAAGGTGGAGGGAATATTTTGAAGAGTTGATGAATAAAGAAAATGAGCGAGAGAAAAGGCTGGATGATGTGGTGAGAGTAAATCAAGAAGTAAAAGAGATTAGCAAGGAAGAAGTGAGGGCTGCTATGAAGAGGATGAAGAGTGGAAAGGCAGTTGGTTCAGATGACATTCCAATGGAGGCATGGAAATGTCTAGGAGAGATGGCAGTAGAGTTTCTAACCAGATTGTTTAATAAAATCTTGGAAAGTGAGAGGATGCCTGAGGAGTGGAGACGAAGTGTGCTGGTTCCTATTTTCAAGAACAAGGGTGATGTGCAGAGCTGCAGTAACTACAGAGGCATAAAGCTGATCAGCCACAGCATGAAGTTATGGGAAAGAGTAGTAGAAACTAGGCTTAGAAAACAGGTGAAGATCTGTGAGCAGCAATATGGTTTCATGCCGAGAAAGAGCACTACAGATGCAATGTTTGCTCTGAGAATACTGTTGGAAAAGTACAGAGAAGGACAGAAAGAGTTACATGTGTTTGTGGACTTAGAAAAAGCTTATGATAGGGTGCCAAGAGAAGAGTTGTGGCATTGTATGAGGAAGTCTGGAGTGGCAGAGAAGTATGTTAGGGTAGTGCAGGACATGTACAAGAATAGTGTGACAGCGGTGAGATGCGCAGTCGGAATAACAGACTCATTCAAGGTGGAGGTGGGATTACACCAAGGATCAGCTCTGAGTCCTTTCTTGTTTGCAGTGGTGATGGACAGGTTGACAGATGAGATCAGACAGGAGTCCCCATGGACTATGATGTTTGCAGATGACATTGTGATCTGTAGTGAGAGTAGAGAGCAAGTTGAGTCTAGTCTGGAGAAGTGGAGATATGCTTTGGAGAGAAGGGAAATGAAAGTCAGTAGAAGCACGACTAAGTACATGTGTGTGAATGAGAGGGAGCCCAGTGGAATAGTGCAGTTACAAGGAGTAGAAGTGGTGAAAGTAGATGAGTTTAAATATTTGGGGTCAACTGTTCAAAGTAATGGAGAGTGTGGTAGAGAGGTGAAGAAGAGAGTGCAAGCAGGGTGGAGTGGGTGGAGAAAGGTGGCAGGAATGATTTGTGACCGAAGAATATCAGCAAGCGTGAAGGGGAAAGTTTACAAAACAGTAGTGAGACCAGCTATGTTGTATGGTTTAGAGACAGTGGCACTAACAAAAAGACAGGAGGCAGAGCTGGAGGTGGCAGAGCTGAAGATGTTGAGATTCTCTTTGGGAGTGACAAGAATGGACAAGATTAGGAATGAACATATCAGAGGGACAGCTCAGGTGGGACGGTTTGGAGACAAAGTCAGAGAGGCGAGATTGAGATGGTTTGGACATGTGCAGAGGAGGGACCCAGGGTATATAGGGAGAAGGATGCTGAGGATGGAGCCACCAGGCAGGAAGAGAAGAGGGAGACCAAAGAGGAGGTTCATGGATGTGCTGAGAGAGGACATGCAGGTGGTTGGTGTGACAGAGGAAGATACAGAGGACAGGGTAAGATGGAAACGATTGATCTGCTGTGGCAACCCCTAACGGGAACAGCCGAAAGACAAAGAAGAAGTTTTGGTGGTCACGTCTCTTTGGAGCGTGCAGCGACTTTTTGCCTTCAGATTGCAGCGTTGTTCTCACCGGGGACAGGACGCACTTGGGGAGAGTCTTGAAAGACCGAATCAGAACAGATTAGAGATTTAAATGATTCAGATTAGGAGAAATTAAAGCACATTAGTTTACCTCAGTTGTGGGCAAATGATTAATGTAAACCATTAATAGCTGTCAGGTTTTTGATTTCTCTCACTTTAATTGTTTTTGTTTTATTATGTTATGCAAATGCATTTGTTAATTTTGTCCTTTTACTCTTTTCTTTTTCAACTGTAGGTCCACTCACCAAAAAACAAGATGAGTCTTCAATGAACAGACCCCGGGATGAAGGTAGGTTAAAAAAAATTACTATCATATGTAATCTAATCATTGTGCTTGCATATTAAACTGTTTTGCATTTTGAGGAAAAAAATGGCCTTGGTTCAAATCCCCGCTTCACTGGAAAATCACTAAGGGCCCTTGGCAAGGTCTTTAATCCCCTATTGCTCCCTGTGTGTAGCGAGCGCCTTGTATGGCAGCACCCTGACATCGGGGTGAATGTGAGGCATTATTTATAAGTGCTTTGAGCGTCTGATGCAGATGGAAAAGCGCTGTATAAATGCAGTCCATTTATGAAAAGAAATTATAATATTAACTGTAGAATGAAATATTATATTAAAATTTTGCAATTAAAAAAATCTCCCTTCAGGTTTGTGAGTGACCCAGGAGTTTTCGTACTTGGCCGATGATAGGGAAGTGTGGGATGAGCTGCTTAATATTTCATTCAATAAAATATTCAATTAATTTAATATTAAATTAAATTATCTTTTAATTACATGTAATATGTAATTAATTTTAAATTTATTTAATCTAATTTTGCTTTATGTACCTTTACTTCCATAATTTAATATTGCATTGCATAAAAATTAATTGATCACATTTAAAAATGTAAATTTTATGAAATATTATAATAATAATAAAAACACATCAACAACACTGTTTTAACTGCTTATTAGCCACAACAAATCTATCACTACTTCCCTTGTAAATGGTTGGATAGAAGCTTTACGTGTCATTGTACACATACAAGAGATTAGGGGTTCCACTCCATAATTGAGTTTGAGTATAACGGGGTGGCCAAGTTCGGTCCTCGAGAGCCACATTCCTGACACTCTTAGTTGTCTCCCTGCTCCAACACACCTGAATCCAATGAAAGACTCGTTATCAGACTTTTAATGAGCCTTTCATTGGATTCAGGTGTGTTGGAGCAGGGAGACAACTAAGAGTGTCAGGAATGTGGCTCTCGAGGACCGAACTTGGCCACCCCTGGAGTATAAGAAAGATAAAAGAAACCATCACTGGCAAAATAACTTAGCAGACCAAGTGAAATATATATATATATATATATATATATATATATATATATATATATATATATATATATATATATATATATATATATATATATATATATATATACGAGGTCTGTTAGAAAAGTATCCAACCTTATTATTTTTTTCAAAAACCATATGGATTTGAATCACGTGTGATTGCGTCAGCCAAGCTTGAGCCTTCGTGCGCATGCGTGAGTTTTTTCACACCTGTCAGTTGCGTCATTCGCCTGTGAGCAGGCGTTGAGTGAGGAGTGGTCCACCCCTCTCGTCGTTTTTTTCATTGTTTAGGAATGGCTCAGAGACTGCCGCTTTGCTTGATCAAAATTTTTCAGAAACTGTGAGGGACATTAAAGTGGACACCATTCGAGAAATTCAGATGGTTTTTGGTGAAAATTTTATGGGCTTCAAAGAGATTACGGAGTGTTACTGTCGCTTTAAGGACGGCCCAGAGCGACTGGTGGTGCGTCGCGCTCCGAAGCCGCCATCGACAGGCTGAGCGACCATTTCATTTCTAAACGGATGGCTGTATGGATCCGTGACCATAGTGTGCAATTTCTCTGGTTATCACAAGAACTGGACATCAACCATTTTCCGTCAGATTTCACTTTTAACAAGAGATTTTGTCATGGAAAGCCGAGCGGAGGCTTCGCGCGTCACGATGGATTCGCTACTGGAACGAGACAAAAGCACCTTCGTTTTGGTCTCACGGGACAGCTTTGAGATGGCATTCAGACAGCTGTCGGTGGTTTTTCCATCGAGTGATTATCCGAGAAATTGTGGATGTGCCTGGACATGCCAGAACATGTCCTGTGATGCTTCATCACGGCGTTGCTTTGCGTCATGCAGCACCACCGCGACGCGCGGAATTCCTCCACACGTCTGTCTCAATGTGCCAAAAAAGTGCTGATGTCCACGTCTTTTCACAATTCCTGTGCTAGTCAGATAACATCCCGGATAAAACACAGTGTCCAGTTTGGAAATGAACGGCACATTCCACTGTTACAGGAGTTTTTTGTCATGGAAAGAGGAGAGGAGGCGCCGTGATGAAGCCTCACAGGACATGTTCTGGCATGTCCAGGCACATCCACAATTTCTCGGATAATCACTCGATGGAAAAACCACAGACAGCTGTCTGAACACCATCTCAAAGCCGTCCTGTGAGACCAAAACGGAGGTGGTTTTGTCTCGTTCCAGTAGCGAATCCATCGTGATGCGCGAAGCATCCGCTCGGCTTTCCATGACAAAATATCTTGTTAAAAGTGAAATCTGCCAGAAAATGGTTGATTTCCAGCTCTTGTGATAACCAGAGAAATTGCACACGATGGTCACGGATCCATACAGCCATCCATTTAGAAATTAAATGGTCGCTCAGCCTGTCGATGGCAGCTTCAGAGCGCGGCGCACCACCAGTCGCTCTGGGCTGTCCTTAAAGCGACAGTAACACTCCGTAATCTCTTTGAAGCCCATAACATTTTCACCAAAAACCATCTGAATTTCTCAAATGGTGTCCACTTTGATGTCCCTCACAGTTTCTGAAAAAATTTTGATCAAGCAAAGCAGCAGTCTCTGAGCCATTCCTAAACAATGAAAAAAACGACGAGGGGGTGGACCACTCCTCACTCAAAGCCTGCTCACAGGTGAATGACGCAACCGACAGGCGTGAAAAAACTCACGCATGTGCATGAAGGTTCAAGCTTGGCTGATGCAATCACACGTGATTCAAATCCATATGGTTTTTTAAAAAAATAATAAGGTCGGATACTTTTCAAATAGACCTCATATATATATATATATATATATATATATATATATATATATATATATATATATATATATATATATATATATATATACGAGGGCAGTCAATAAAGTATAGGTCCTTTTTATTTTTTTCAAAAACTATATGGATTTCATTCATATGTTTTTACGTCAGACATGCTTGAACCCTCATGCGCATGCGTGAGTTTTTCCACGCCTGTCGGTGACGTCATTCGCCTGTGAGCACTCCTTGTGGGAGGAGTCGTCCAGCCCCTCGTCGGAATTCCTTTGTCTGAGAAGTTGCTGAGAGACTGGCGCTTTGTTTGATCAAAATTTTTTCTAAACCTGTGAGACACATCGAAGTGGACACGGTTCGAAAAATTAAGCTGGTTTTCGGTGAAAATTTTAACAGCTGATGAGAGATTTTGAGATGATACTGTCGCTTTAAGGACTTCCCACAGAGCGAGATGTCGTGCAGCACTCCCAGGCGCCGTCGTCAGCCTGTTTCAAGCTGAAAACCTCCACATTTCAGGCTCTATTGATCCAGGACGTCGTGAGAGAACAGAAGTTTCAGAAGAAGTTTCAGCATTTTATCCGGATATTCCACTGTTAAAGGAGATTTTTTTAATGAAAGACGTGCGGACGGGTCCGGCACGGTGCAGCGGCACAGGAAAAACACCTCCGTGTTGATAACCATTTGTAAAATCCAGGCGGCTTTTGATGGCTTTCAGTGGAGTGAGTATATGAGAAATTGTTTAACAGCTGGACATGTTCCAACTTGTCCTTAAGGCTTCCAACGGAGGTGTTTTTCCTGTGGCGGAGCGTCGCAGCGGCTGCGAGCCGACGCTGCAATCCGCCCGCACGTCTTTCTGAAAACAGAAGGAGGGAATCATTCTGGATTGTAGAGAAGTGGAGCAGAATGATAGAAGAGAGATGAAAGAAAAGAAAAAGATGAGCAATGACAGTGCGCCAGGAACGGGTGGAAAGTGAAAAAGTAGTCATAATGAAGACAGGTGCATGATGAAATGACATTTATAGAGCTGTGGAGAGGCTGGTGGAGGAGGAGACGGGTGGAGTTTGACATTTGTGTTGACACCTGATGGATCAGAAGGTCCGACTCAAAGCTTCACTTAGGTATCGAGTGCAGGTTCAGGTTCCCCAAGCTATTCGACTATATATATATATATATATATATATATATATATATATATATATATATATATATATATATATATATATATATATATATATATATATATACGAGGTCTGTTAGAAAAGTATCGGACCTTTTTATTTTTTCAAAAACCATATGGATTTGACTCACGTCTGATTGCATCAGCCAAGCTTGAACCTTCGTGCGCATGTGTGAGTTTTTTCACGCCTGTCGGTTGCGTCATTTACCTGTGAGCAGGCTTTGAGTGAGCACTGGTCCACCCCTCTCGTCGTTAAGGAAATGGCGGAATGATTTGGAGCTTTCCTCCACTCCTCTTTTCATGACAAAAACTCCTGTAACAGTGGAATGTGCCGTTCATTTCTAAACTGGACGCTGTCTTGATCCGGTATGTCGTCTGACTAGCACGGGAATTGCGGAAGACATGGACATCAACACTTTTTCGGCACATTGAGACAGACGTGCGGAGGAATTCCGCGCGTTGCGGCGGAGCCACATGGTGCAAAGCAACGCCGTGATGAAGCCTCACAGGACATGTTGGGGCATGTCCAGCTCATGCTCAATTTCTCGGATATTCACACGACTGAAAAGCAACCAGAAGCCGTCTGAAAGTCACCTGAAAGCCGTCCTGAGAGACCAACACGGAGGTGGTTTTGTCCCGCGCCATGAGCGGCACGGTGGCACATTCATCTGCTTCTTTTTCCATGAAAAAAACTCCTGTAACAGTGGAATGTGCCGAAAAAGTGCTGATGTCCACGTCTTCTGCCTTTTTGTGAAAGTCAGACAACGTCCCGGATCAACAAAGCCTTCACGTTGGAAATGATCTGGCTGTTTCAGCGGGGTTTGAGCCTGTTGATCGGCGCTCGGAGCGCGCCGCGCTCTCAGACGCTGTGAGCGGTCTTTAAACCAGCTGGAGCACTCCTTAATCTGTATAATCCCCATAAAATCGTCCCTGAAAGCCATATTAATTTTTCGAATGGTGTCCACCTGGAGGTCTCTTACAGTTTCAGGAAAAAATTGATGCAGCAAAGCTCCAAATCACTCAAAGCCTGCTCACAGGCGAATGACTCAACCGACAGGTGTGAAAAAACTCATGCATGCGCATGAAGGTTCAAGCTTGGCTGATGCAATCATATGTGATTCAAATCCATATGGTTTTTGAAAAAAATGTACTCAACAAAAATATAAATGCAACACTTTTGGTTTTGCTCCCATTTTGTATGAGATCTAAAACTTTTTCCACATACACAATATCACCATTTCCCTCAAATATTGTTCACAAACCAGTCTAAATCTGTGACAGTGAGCACTTCTCCTTTGCTGAGATAATCCATTCCACCTCACAGGTGTGCCATATCAAGATGCTGATTAGACACCATGATTAGTGCACAGGTGTGCCTTAGACTGTGCACAATAAAAGGCCACTCTGAAAGGTGCAGTTTTATCACACAGCACAATGCCACAGATGTCGCAAGATTTGAGGGAGCGTGCAATTGGCATGCTGACAGCAGGAATGTCAACCAGAGCTGTTGCTCGTGTATTGAATGTTCATTTCTCTACCATAAGCCGTCTCCAAAGGGGTTTCAGAGAATTTGGCAGTACATCCAACCAGCCTCACAACCGCAGACCACGTGTAACCACACCAGCCCAGGATCTCCACATCCAGCATGTTCACCTCCAAGATCGTCTGAGACCAGCCACTCGGACAGCTGCTGAACAATCGGTTCGCATAACCAAAGAATTTCTGCACAAACTGTCAGAAACCGTCTCAGGGAAGCTCATCTGCATGCTCGTCATCCTCATCTGGATCTCAACCTGACTCCAGTTCGTCGTCGTAACTAACTTGAGTGGGCAAATGCTCACATTCGCTGGCGTTTGGCACGTTGGAGAGGTGTTCTCTTCACGGATGAATCCCTGTTCACACTGTCCAGGGCAGATGGCAGACAGCGTGTGTGGCGTCGTGTGGGCGAGCGGTTTTCTGATGTCAATGTTGTGGATCGAGTGGCCGATGGTGGTGGTGGGGTTATGGTATGGGCAGGCGTCTGTTATGGACGAAGAACACAGGTGCATTTTATTGATGGCATTTTGAATGCACAGAGATACCGTGACGAGATCCTGATGCCCACTGTTGTGCCATACATCCAAGAACATCACCTCATGTTGCAGCAGGATAATGCACGGCCCCATGTTGCAAGGATCTGTACACAATTCTTGGAAGCTGAAAATGTCCCAGTTCTTGCATGGCCGGCATACTCACCGGACATGTCACCCATTGAGCATGTTTGGGATGCTCTGGACCGGCGTATACGACAGCGTGTACCAGTTCCTGCCAATATCCAGCAACTTCGCACAGCCATTGAAGAGGAGTGGACCAACATTCCACAGGCCACAATTGACAACCTGATCAACTCTATGCGAAGGAGATGTGTTGCGCTGCATGAGGCAAATGGTGGTCACACCAGATACTGACTGGTACCCCCCCCCCCCCCCCAATAAAACAAAACTGCACCTTTCAGAGTGGCCTTTTATTGTGGGCAGTCTAAGGCACACCTGTGCACTAATCATGGTGTCAGCATCTTGGTATGGCACACCTGTGAGGTGGGATGGTTTATCTCAGCAAAGGAGAAGTGCTCACTATCACAGATTTAGACTGGTTTGTGAACAATATTTGAGGGAAATGGTGATATTGTGTATGTGGAAAAAGTTTTAGATCTTTGAGTTCATCTCATACAAAATGGGAGCAAAACCAAAAGTGTTGCGTTTATATTTTTGTTGAGTGTAAAAAGGTCCAATACTTTTCTAACAGACCTCGTATATATATATATATATATATATATATATATATATATATATATATATATATATATATATATATATATATATATATATATATTTAATTATATAAATAATGAATGGTAAGGAGTCCAACATAGAGAGAGAAATATTGGATGAAGAAAACGTATACTGGACTCGGCTACGCCTCATCCAACATAACTTTTCTGAATCCAATATTTCTCTATGTTGGATGACTTGCCATCCATCAATTGTTATGTTCTCCACCCCCTCCCAAATTAAGCAAGCAACAAAGAGTCAAGTAAATTAGATCAATTTATTTTGTTGTGAACAGCATATGAATGCTTCTAAAATGTTAGTAGCGTGCTTGTCTACCTTCTTAGAGTTTTTGGCATCCTTGGAGTTCAATATTTCCACCAGTTCCTCCTCTGTGAACTTAGCAAACCTTGCTGGCAGACGATTTTCTGCTGTTGTTGACATGTTTGTTGCCATTTTTTCAACCAGCGTCTGTCAGCAAGTTCCTGACCTCCGCTACGTCATTAGTGATGTCAACTCATGAATAATTGTATGCCGCGCTCTGATTGACTAGCTGTTGGCAGTAAGCTCTAACGCTATTGGTCAGTGGGAACCGATCCAATATAACTTTTGGTCCTAGCCTTTTTGTATCCCTTTGGATCCAGCATAACTTTCTGGCGCCAAGCATGCCAAAATATAGGTAAATGATGGACAGAAAGGATAATCTGTGATTGGCTATTGCAATCTGAGTGGAGAACATATATACAGTGAGGAAAATAAGTATTTGAACACCCTGCAATTTTGCAAGATCTCCCACTTAGAAAAAATGGAGGGGTCTGAAATTTTAATCTTAGGTGCATGTCCACTGTGAGAGACATAATCTAAAAAAAAAATTCCGGAAATCACAATGTATGATTTTTTTAAATAATTTATTTGCATGTTACTGCTGCAAATAACTATTTGAACACCTGTGAAAATCAATGTTAATATTTTGTACAGTAGCCTTTGTTTGCAATTACAGAGGTCAAACGTTTCCTGTAGTTCTTGACCAAGTTTTCACACATTGCAGCATGGATTTTGGTCCACTCCTCCATACAGATCTTCTCCATATCTTTCAGGTTTGGAGTTTCAGCTCCCTCCAAAGATTTTCTATTGAGTTCAGGTCTGGAGACTGGCCAGGCCATTCCAGGACCTTGAAATGTTTCTTACAGAGCCCCTCCTTAGTTGCCCTGGCTGTGTGTTTGGGGTCATTGTCATGCTGGAAGACCCAGCCATGACCCGTTTTCAGTGCTCTTACTGAGGAAAGGAGGTTGTTTGCCAAAATCTCACAATACATGACCCCATCCATCCTCCCTTCAATACGGTGCAGTCGTCCTGTCCCCTTTGCAGAAGAGCACCCCCAGAGTATGATGTTTCCACCTCCATGCTTCACGGCTGGGATGGTTTTCTTGGGGTTGTTCTCATCCACTAAACATGGTAAGTGGAGCTGATTCCAAAAAGCTCTATTTTGGTCTCATCTGACCTCATGACCTTCTCCCATGCCTCCTCTGGATCATCCAGATGGACACTGGTGAACTTCAAACGGGCCTGGACATGTTCTGGCTTGAGCACATGTCCAGATAGAGCTCTACAGGGAGGGTAACATTAGGAATCTACAGCAGGCCACGGAGCAGGTGATTAGAGACCCTGCAAGGCTTATGACAAATGTGGGTGTGGAATCCATTAGCTTAGCGGGGAAATTAGTGCAGAAAATCCACTATGGTGATAGTGCAGTTTATCTGCCAGGCAGGGAATTTCAACAAGTTGAGACTGTGGCCTGCTCCCGTAGACGTGTCCATAAATTTCATAGAGGGATATGCTTTGCAAACTTAATACCCATTACTATATTGGATCATGTTGAAATTGAGGATGGCCCAATGGTTGTTCCAGCAATATCAAAGATTTCATGTCTGCTACCTACAACGTGTGTGGAATGTCTCAAACCTAAACCTACTTCTAGGCATCTTATATATGCTACTCTGGAACCACCCCTAAACCCAAACAGCTCAACTGTCAACCCCACTGAGGTCCTTAGACTGGGTCTCATTAACATAAGATCACTGTCCTCAAAATCATTGTTGATTAATGATTTAATTATTGATCATCACTTAGATATGATTGGGTTATGTGAAACCTGGCTTAAACCTACAGCTGTCCTCCCCTTAAATGAGGCCTGCCCACCAGCATATACATTTAGTCACGTCCCTTGTGATGCGAAGCAAGGCGGGGGTGTTGCTCTTATTTATAAATCTAGGTTTAGCTTATTAGCTGTTGGGGGTCACAAATATAACTCGTTTGAGCATCTGATTCTCCGCTCCGCTCAGGATATTACGCATTGCCAAGGTCAGAAGAATAAAAATCAGCCGTATTACTTTGTCACTGTATATAGGCCTCCTGGCCCATATTCTCAATTCTTAGATGAATTTGGTGTGTTCATTTCTAACTTGTCAACGAGAGCAGATACCATTCTGATCATTGGTGACTTTAACATTCATATAAATAAGCCTTCTGATCCCCTCTGCAAATCATTTATGGAAATTGTGGATGCATTAGGATTTCGGCAATGCATTCGGGATTTGACGCACATTAATGGAAATACCCTGGATCTGGTTCTCGCACGTGGTATTGCTGTCACGAATAGTGACATCATGCCTCTTATATCAGTGGTCTCTGATCACTCACTTATTAAGTTTACAGTTTCACTGCCGTGTTTAGTGGAACAACAGCCTTATTTATCATTACGGCGATGCATCAACTCCTCAACTAAGACTGAACTAGAACCTAGATTGCCTGATGTCTTAGCCTCACATTTGACAAATACCCAGTCAGTAGACAGACTTGTGGATAGTTTAAACTCAGTGCTCAAAATGACACTCGACATGATTGCACCACCTGTGTTGAAACCGCGCTCCCCCAAATCGCAGTCACCTTGGTTCAATGATTACCTGCGTGACCTCAAGCATAAAGCAAGAGGTCTAGAACTGAAATGGCGTAGTTCAAAATTAGAAGTACGTGGGCTGTCAATAAAGTAATGGTCCTTTTTATTTTTTTCAAAAACTATATGGATTTCATTCATATGTTTTTACGTCAGACATGCTTGAACCCTCGTGTGCATGCGTGAGTTTTTCCACGCCTGTCGGTGACGTCATTCGCCTGTGAGCACTCCTTGTGGGAGGAGTCATCCAGCCCCTCGTCGGAATTCCTTTGTCTGAGAAGTTGCTGAGAGACTGGCGCGTTGTTTGATCAAACTTTTTTCTAAACCTGTGAGACACATTGAAGTGGACACGGTTCGAAAAATTAAGTTGGTTTTCAGTGAAAATTTTAACAGCTGATGAGAGATTTTGAGGTGATTCTGTCGCTTTAAGGACTTCCCATGGTGCGAGACGTCGCTCAGCGCTCTCAGCCGCCGTCGTCAGCCTGTTTCAAGCTGAAAACCTCCACATTTCAGGCTCTATTGATCCAGGACGTCGTGAGAGAACAGAGAAGTTTCAGAAGAAGTCGGTTTCAGCATTTTATCCGGATATTCCACTGTTAAAGGAGATTTTTTTTAATGAAAGACGTGCGGACGGGTCCGTGCAGACGGGTCCGTGCGGACGGGTCCGCGCGTCGGGACGCAGCCGCCGCGACGCTCCGCCACAGGAAAAACACCTCCGTTGGAAGCCTTAAGGACAAGTTGGAACATGTCCTGCCTGTTAAACAATTTCTCATATACTCACTCCACTGAAAGCCATCAAAAGCTGCCTGGATTTTACAAATGGTTATCAACACGGAGGTGTTTTTCCTGTGCCGCCTCACCGCGTCGGCTGCGTCCCGACGCGCGGACCCGTCCGCATGTCTTTCATTAAAAAAATCTCCTTTAACAGTGGAATATCCGGATAAAATGCTGAAACCGACTTCTTCTGAAACTTCTCTGTTCTCTCACGACGTCCTGGATCAATAGAGCCTGAAATGTGGAGGTTTTCAGCTTGAACAGGCTGATGACGGCGCCTGAGAGCGCTCCGCGACATCTCGCACCGTGGGAAGTCCTTAAAGCGACAGAATCACCTCAAAATCTCTCATCAGCCGTTAAAATTTTCACTGAAAACCAGCTTAATTTTTCGAACCGTGTCCACTTCGATGTGTCTCACAGGTTTAGAAAAAATTTTGATCAAACAACGCGCCAGTCTCTCAGCAACTTCTCAGACAAAGGAATTCCGACAAGGGGCTGGACGACTCCTCCCACAAGGAGTGCTCACAGGCGAATGACGTCACCGACAGGCGTGGAAAAACTCACGCATGCGCACGAGGGTTCAAGCATGTCTGACGTAAAAACATATGAATGAAATCCATATAGTTTTTGAAAAAAATAAAAAGGACCGTTACTTTATTGACAGCCCACGTATTCCACCTTGCATGGTGTGATGCTATCTTAGACTATAAGCATGCATTATTGGCTACAAAGTGGACCTATTACTCTGATTTGATCAACAAAAACAAGCATAACTCAAAGTTCTTGTTCAACACGGTGGCAACACTTATTCATGGACAACCACCTGTAGTTCGCTCTCCTTTTACAGCACAAGATTTCCTGGATTACTTTGAGAAGAAAATAGATGGCATTAGGTTGAACATATCCCAGCATGCCTTAACCCAGCCACTACACCCTGCTATTGAGGTGGGCGCCACTACTGAGGTATTACCTAGATTTACAGAATTTGATGGTATCTCTCTAGACATGCTGACGAAACTCGTAACGTCAACAAAAAGTATAACCTGTTTATTTGATCCTATACCAACAAAACTGTTTAAGGACCTGTGGCCTACTCTTGGGCCAATTGTGCTGGAAATTATTAATCTTTCTTTAACTTCTGGATCTGTTCCTAAATGTTTCAAATATGCAGTGATTAAACCATTACTTAAGAAACCTAATCTTGACCCTAGTGTATTGAAAAACTATCGGCCGATATCAAATCTATCATTTTGCTCTAAAATTCTGGAAAAAGTGGTGTCACGGCAGCTTGTAGACTATTTTACTGAGAATAATCGGTGCAGTCTGCTTTTAGAAAATATCATTCCACAGAAACGGCTCTCACTAAAGTGGTGAATGATCTTCTGCTTACAATGGATTCAGACACCACTACGGTTCTGTTGCTGTTAGATCTCAGTGCTGCATTTGATAAAGTGGATCATCATATTCTACTTGATAGGCTGGAAAATCATTTTGGGATTACTGGGCGTGCCCTTGCATGGCTGACGTCATACTTGACCAGTTGTTCTCACTGTGTTTTGTACAGTAACACTACCTCTAACCTTAGTGACATGAAATTTGGGGTTCCTCAGGGGTCTGTCTTAGGCCTCCTGCTTTTCTCCCTTTATATAGCACCCCTTGGGCACATATTGCAGCATTTTGGGATTACCTTTCACTGCTATGCAGATGATACTCAGTTATATATGCTGATAACTGCTGGTAATCTCATTCACATAAAATCCTTCGAAGATTGCCTTGCATCAGTGAGAAGCTGGATGTCTAGAAACGTCCTACTTTTAAACTCTGAAAAGACTGAAATGATGGTTCTTTGTCCAGTGAGACATCGGCATCAATTTATCCAGTTAACACTCACCCTAGGCTCGTGTGTCATACATCACACTGACAAAGTGAGGAACCTTGGGGTAATTTTTGATCCTTCGTTGTCCTTTGGTCTCCATATTAGAAATATTACTAGGACTGCTTTCTTCCACCTTTGAAATATAGCGAAGATTCGTCCCATCCTGTCTATGGCTGATGCTGAGACCCTGATCCATGCGCTCATCTCTTCTAGATTGGACTACTGCAATGTTCTATTTTCTGGTTTACCGCAGTCTAGCATTAGGGGTCTCCAATTGGTTCAGAATGCTGCAGCCAGACTTTTGACACGAAGCAGAAAGTGTGACCACATTACACCCATTTTGGCGTTTCTTCACTGGCTTCCTGTCCCAGTGAGACCAGATTTTAAGGTTCTGCTACTAACCTATAAAATTATTCATGGACTGGCACCTCCCTACCTAGCTGACCTAATTAAACCTTACGTACCGGCCCGGGCTTTACGTTCTCAGGGTGCAGGACTACTTTGTGTCCTTGGGTGAATAAGAAGTCTGTGGGTCACAGAGCTTTCTCTTATCGTGCCCCTGTTCTGTGGAATGATCTCCCTGCGTCAATAAAACAATCAGATTCTGTGGAGACTTTCAAGTCCAGACTTAACACGCACTTATTTTCCCTTTCATATGGCTAGCATACTGGTGCAGTTTTGTTTTACGCTTTTTACTCTTTTAATTCATGTTATTAGTAATTGAAGTGGGCCGCGGCCTCAACTTCACCTAAATTCTTTGTCTTTTAGTGAAGCTTAGGGCTAGCGGCCGGCGATCACCTTAGTATTTCTTCTGTTATTCTTGTTGATTAATGCTGACAAATTATACAGTATTTTTTGTCTTTCTGATGCCTGATTCTGTTTTTTCTCTGTTTAAGGTGCAGCTCCACCCAGAGATGGGAATTGTGTTTGTGTTGGCGATCCTCCTGTCCTGTGCACCAACAGCAATTCTTGTATATTTGTCCGTGAACTGTTCTGTGAATTATTTCTGGAATTTATGTTTGTAGCATGGCCCAAGCAGAGGGTCATCCTTTTGAGTCTGGTCTGCTTGAGGTTTCTTCCTCAGAGGGAGTTTTTTCTTACCACTGTTGCTCTGGGGGTTGGTAAGGTTAGACCTTACTTGTGTGAAGCACCTTGATTCAACTCTGTTGTGATTTGGCGCTATATAAAGGAAATAAACTGAAAAATTGCAATTGAAATTGAGGGACGGCGGACAAGACAAGCAGGAAGTAAGAGTAGAGTAGTGGGAAAACAGATGAACTAAATCAGTGACGGTATTGATGCCAGATCAGTTGCCTTACCACTGTTGCTCTGGGGGTTGGTAAGGTTAGACCTTACCTGTGTGAGGCGCCTTGAGGAAACTCTGTTGTGATTTGGCACTATATAAAGGAAATAAATTGAAATTGAATTGAAATTGAGCAGGGGGACCTTGCTGCCCTGCAGGATTTTAAACCATGACAGCATCATGTGTTACTAATGTAATCTTTGTGACTGTGGTTCCAGCTCTCTTCAGGTCATTGACCAGGTCCTCCTCATGTGCAGTTCTGAGCTTTCTCAGAATCATCCTTACCCCACAAAGTGAGATCTTGCTTGGAATCCCAGACCGAGGGAGATTGACAGTCATCTTGTGTTTCTTCCACTTTCTAAAAAATAATCATAACAGTTGTTGTCTTCTCACCAAGCTGCTTGCCTGTTGTCCTGTAGTCCATCCCAGCCTTGTGCAGGTCTACAGTTTTGTCCCTGGTGTCCTTAGACAGCTCTTTGGTCTTGGCTATGGTGGACAGGTTGGAGTATGATTGATTGAGTGTGTGAACAGGTGTCTTTTATACAGGTAACAAGTTCAAACAGGTGCAATTAATACAGGTAAAGAGTGCAGAATAAGAGGGCTTCTTAAAGAAAAATTAACAGGTCTGTGTGAGACAGAATTCTTGCTGGTTGGTAGGTGTTCAAATACTTATTTGCAGCAGTAACATACAAATAAATTATTAAAAAATCATACATTGTGATTTCCGGATTTTTTTATTTTTTTATTTTTTTGATTATGTCTCTCACAGTGGACATGCACCTAAGATGAAAATTTATATATATATATATATATATATATATATATATATATATATATATATATATATATATATATATATATATATATATATATATATATATATATAAACTTCTTCTTATTTAAAGTTATTAGTGAGCAGGTCTAAAAAAACTGCTTTCTTGTGGGTTCTGTTGTGGGGGGGGGATCATGTGCTGTGTCAGGCGAAAACTTTTCCGTTCAAATCAATCCAGATTTCCATAAAGCAATGAATGAGTGGAGACTGCAGAGATGAAAAGTAAAACTAGGCAGTTTCTAGTGGGAGGTAAGACATTACGCTAAGAATGGGTGTGAAAGTGGGAGTGGCATCGATATTCAGGAGGATAGTGTCACATTAGGAGGGAAGTGAATAAAGTGTAGGAAACGAGCTGGGCTGAGTTAACAAAAATAAATAAATTGTAATTGTAATTTAAAAAATCAAACATGAAAAAATATCTAAGTTATAAGAAGAAGAAGAAATGAGAGTAGAAACTGGTCTGATAATTGGTCTGACACTGATGATGCGTTCACATGTTGAGTGTAGAAAACCTGTCATGCATTTTCTTGGACAGTATTCTATTTGCAAAACACAACAGGGTTTTGAGATGTTTTGAAATTATGCAAAGCATCTAAAATAGCAAGCATTGGCTCTGATAGCTGCATAAAAGGTTTTTTAAATAATTTTTTTCTTTAGTTTTTTTTCTTTTTTTTCATTTTACTGATGCTGCAGTGCTTTAATGTTACACAAATTACTCATGTTTACCAGATATAAAAGAGGATGTCTCTGCACTTAAACAGTGCATCTGTCGCTGCCCATCTCCCCAAATCATTAAAGACAAAACAAGATAAAAACACCTGGTTTGTCACTGCAGCAGACAGAAAGAGTAGAACATTTTAAACTTTTGGCTGGAAGCGGGTGACACACTCACATTGAGTGGTTGTGGAATTTTCTGTCATCCTTTAATGGAAACCAACAGAACATCTGGTTTACCATCTGCCACTTCCAGCCAACACGTGAATATACCATCAAGATCGTATGGTCCATGTTGTTTAAAGGACAGTGCCATCATTTTTCGATCTTGGCTCTCGTTTTAGATGTTTTGGGGGCCGTCTTTTCACTCGAGACAAAAATGAACTTAGTCAGTGCATTATTGATATACAATGCAATCACTGCCTTGGACTAACTGGCTAATTCACGTAATTGGAGGGGCAATCAGAAACATTCACAGTAAACTACATCTTGTTAACATTAAAGAAGCAAAAAAGTCATTAAAAGTATCTGGTAGCATGGACAAGATCTCTGCAGAGGGAAATGTGTGTAAATGTACAGTAAAACAGCCAACGATACAGTTAGCCACTTACCTTCCCGTCTTAAATGCTGGATGGCACTGCTGTCCACGCAGTGATTGCAAGTCATCTGCTGACGAGGGTTGCATTCTTTCAGACCAAGCCCCTCACCGGCAATACAGACAGTGGAGGGAGACAAGAACATTTGCAAGTCACCAAATACATCTTGAACCTCCTTTCCATCAATCATTTATAAATACAAACAGTATTTTATTGTTTGGTAAATCTGTATGGACTACGCAGTTTTAAAAAAAACTGATTCACTGCTACAAGAAGAATACAGGTGAGGGAAGCCATCAAGACACCTGTGAAGGAGTTATAGGTTTCTGTAGATGTGCTTGAAGAACCTTAGATGTGCTTGGAGGCTTAGGCTGGTGTCTCCCATGTGCCTTCTGGCAAACTGTAACAGAATTTTTAGGTCTTCTTTTTAAGGAAATTATGCATTTTTTCAGAATCATTCCACGTGTTTTTTGCGTAGACCTAGTCAAAGGATGTTGCCTCATCAAGAAAATTCCATGGTTCATTTGGTTGGCGTTAGCAAGACACGACTCTGACATGTGCCACTCTTATGTCACGTGATTGTGAGTGTGGATGATGATGGATCGCTGACATCACTTCTCCATCTTCGTCGTCTTCATGTTGGCGTAACTGAACGCTTTCAATTGACCTTTGGAGAAATCGGCAGAAGTTCTCAATGCACCGCAGAAGA
Source organism: Thalassophryne amazonica (assembly GCF_902500255.1). Lineage (NCBI taxonomy): Eukaryota > Metazoa > Chordata > Actinopteri > Batrachoidiformes > Batrachoididae > Thalassophryne > Thalassophryne amazonica. The sequence continues at coordinate 24,675,164 of NC_047111.1, read as the reverse complement.
AGAAAAAAAAAATTGCCGCGTTTGTCCGTATCAAATGTGCAGTGTGTCACGTCCGCATATGTGTATGCGAGTGTGATTGCGAGTGACGCACCCAAGTGCACGTGTAACCTGAGATTCAGGTCGTGATGCAGGCGGGTGTGCAAATACGTGAGTAGAATTTGTTACCACGGCAACAGGCTTTCGGTGAATCTGTGCAATGGAATGGATGGTGCAGTTCTATTAGCGAGAAGCAGTTACCATAGCGACTCAGCATCGCAGCTGCCTATGCAAGTGCGTGCATGTGCGTGTGTGTGTGTGTGTGTGTGTGTGTGTGTGTGTGTGTGTGTGTGAATTCAGTGTGAACTTGAACATTCATGAACACATTTTGTTATATACAACATGTTTTATAAATTTTATATTTATTTATTTTAGCCTCACTGTCCTTTTTTCTTTTTTCTGACATGAGCCTCTTTGCTTTTCATCTCCTTCCCCTCTCGGTCCTGCCTCCTTTATCTCTTGTTCTCTCTCCTCCTATCGCTGTGCCATCTATGAGAGCCGATGCTCGTCGGGGTAAACAGATGTTGTGGCTGTTATTTATGTTTCCACTTGGTCTGGCTTTCATACAGATTATGCACAGGCCGTGCACAGTGCCGACTCTCGGTCTAACTGGGCTGCATTGGCAGCTCTTTCAGCCATATCAGACACTCAGACCGTACCACAGACGCCATGTCGGGGGGGCTTCTGCTGAACCATGGCAACGCACTAATGAGAACATAGACACCAATAACACAGAGAAATCGACTGCTCCTCACATGGAGAGGAAAATAAGACTTTAGGGAGATACCAAATCCCTGCACATCTCAAGAGGAAGCATCAGAAAACGAGATGCAAACTGTGCGCCAGGTGTGGCTGTTAGTGTGTTCATTATGATAAAGTGGTGACATCTACCCCCCCAAACACCCCCAACAGTTCCTCTTGGACTTCTTTTCAGAGCTTGAAAAGATGAGTCTTTACCTTGGAGAAAAAAAAAAAAACGTGGTTTATCCAGCGTTTTTGGACCTGCACATTTATTTTCTTTTTTTTTCTGTGTCTTTCTCACACTTTCTCTGAAATGTCCTATTTTCAGGCTTAACTATATAAATAAATACAGCCCTTTATGCTGTATGGGTGAACCTGAGAACAGGACAAACTGTCCTGATTTTGATTTATTTTTTCTTCTTCTTTTCAGTGATGTGTTTCCATGACGAGTGTCACTTGTTTTCTATTCATTCACTGTTTTCCAGACGCTTGTTTATCGGTTTGCTGGCTTTATTTTCTGCATCAAAACAGTATTAATATTCACAGCTTCAAAACAGAAAGGACTTACGGGATGGACTCTGAATGTGTGTGTCCCTTTCTTCATAACTGGGGAGCGCTACAGAAAAAAAGACAAATTTGTTACTCATACTGAGAAAATTAGACTGCCAGCCTGTCCTGGGTAAACCCCGCCTCTCACCCAGTGACAGCTGTAATAGGCTCCACCTCCCCCATAATCCTTAATTGGAATAAGCTGTTCCAAGTTCCAAATACAATGGAATGCAGCACAAGGTCTAGACTAGGGTGGGCGACAAGGTCAAGGCAGTGCAGGTTTTCCTGACAACTAATCGCCTTAGCAGATTGTTTTACTCTCAACTTAAAGTCCAGATCAGGGGTGGGCAACTTGTTCTAGAAAGGGCCAAGAGGGTGCAGGTTTTAGCTGCAAAGAAAACCTGCACCCTCTTGACCCTTTCTGGAACAAGTTGCCCACCCCTGGTCCAGATCATCTGTGAAATCACCTGTTGAGGAGATCACTGTGGCGGACCTTCATGGCACACTTTACCATACCACCCTCTTCAGGGCACTGGTGGCGCCATTGCACCCGGTGACTCCTCCCACCAGTTGAGGAGTCAGACATCTGGAGAGTCACTTGACATTAAAAAAAATCATGCAGAAGTGTCCTGTCGGTCACGTGAATGCACAAGTTAATGAATGAATAGTTACCAACGCATTTATGTGTCCTGCAGATATTCGGGATCGTCGTAAGAAGCCGGTGATGCTGTTTATCCACGGAGGCTCTTACATGGAGGGATCAGGAAACATGTTTGACGGCAGCGTCCTCGCTGCCTACGGAAATGTCATCGTGGTCACCATGAATTATCGCCTCGGCGTGCTTGGTAAGTTTGCTGTGAAACGCCTCACTGTCACATTATCAGGGAGCAAATTTGTACCAGCTGGACCAGCTGGCCGAGGAGGCTTGACGTGACACTTCACCTTGACCCTTTCCAGCCAGAGATGTGAACTGTACCAAAGACACATTCTGACAAAATGTGTGTTTTACAAATGGTGAGAAAGCCCACTTTGTGAAAGCCTGATGTCTGGAAAAATGTCACTTTGTGAATAACTGTCAGTGACTGTATGTCTGTTTTAAATCATAAATGAAAGAAAAACAAAAGTGTGAACCAGAAGGTTTTTCAAAACTGCTTTTAAAAGGTCTTGCAACTGTCATAGTGTGGAATCTGGGAGAAGCACCGGCACCAGTGGGCCTCAGGGCCTCTACAGGGCTCACCACCATCTCTTAGGTCCTGCTAGATGTTCCAGGCTAGACTTGGGGGCGAGTAAGATGCTTTTAAAATGATTCTTAAAGTAATGATTCAAAAATTAGATTTCCTTCCTCTGTACTTTTAATGAAATACCCACAAATGTAACAGTGTCCAGCAACTTGTAATTTAAAGCTACAGTATGTAGGATTGAGGGGCGTCTATTAGCAGAAATGGAACACGGCATTTAGAACCATCTGTTCATTAATGCATAATTACCTCAAACAACAAACCAATGTATTTTCATAAACTTTCATTGATTTTTCATTTAAGCGGCCCCCATACGGGAGCGGGCCCCCTCATGGAGGCTGCCATGTTGCACCACCATGTTGGTGTAGTAGCCCAAAAGGGACAGATTTACTCTTTCTTTCACATTTTGCAGTGCAGCTGGAAGGCTGAAGAAAGAAGGAGTCCATGGTTGCTCGTCTTTATACTGTCCGCTGGTTGCTAGCGCAGGCTAACCCTTGTTTTTGTGAAATAGACGATCCTACAAATTCTTTCTCACAAGAGGAGGAAAAAGTGAATGAATCCTTTTCACCAAAGAAATGAAAACATGAAGGGCAACCAATTTGTGGCCGGTGGGTGACTGCATAATGCAGTATGCAACCTCACCACTAGATGATGATAAAGCCTACATATTGTAGCTTTAAAAATAAATGAATAAATAAAAATAGCATGATGGTGCCAAGAGTTGTGGGTGATTTTTTAATAGTTTTTGTTATTTCTGTGGTACAGCTTCATTTTGTGGCAAAATGGTCCATTAGAACTTGTAGAAAGTTGTACTTTGAAACGAATTTGATACCAGATTTAATGCAAAATGATCAACAACGTGACACATAAATCTTTTTTTATTTGGTAGTGACCTTGTCGGAGTGGTAAGTTCGTAGGAAAATGGATTTTCTTGCTTTCATCTTTTTTCTCCGTTAACATTTTTTAAAAAATGGTGGGTTTTTTCTCCATTTATATTGTGTTACTTTTACATTTCCTTTTAGACATCTTCACTTTGTATCCATTTTATTGTCGCTACGGTTACACAGTGGTTAATGCTCTTGCTTCACACCCAGAAGGTTATGGGTTGGGTTCCACCAAGGTCCAGTTTCTTTCTAAGTGCATGTTTCTCAGCTTTCCATCTCCCTGCAGGTTTTATGTTCAACTCCCAGCACTCCAATTCAGTGACAGTCTTCAGACTCACTGTAAAAACATTCACCCAGTTTAAAACCACATGAGGGTGGAAGCTGGTGTGGCGCAGAGACATCATTCCCATCAGGATGCGGCAACAAAGACATTCAGTTTTCAGATGCCTGTAACGAAACATCACAGGTGATCTGACTGTCACTTTACGCCTCTTTAGTCGATACAAAGATGATGTTTGTGTTTGTGACATGAAGCATCTTAAATATTTCTTTTATAGTGAAGCCTGTATCCTATATGTGTAAAGGGAAAGTGTCGGCACTACAAAACAGAGACAGGCATAAATGATGAGTATCTGAGGCGAATTATGACACAATGGCATTGACACAAAAATATGTTCAAGACAAAAGCAAGTAAGGAGTTTATTTGAAAGCCTTTAATGTTTATTGTGCTTTATTTATCCTTTATTCTTTGGCGCAACATTTCCAAACTTAGATAATGAAGTCAGAGACGAGTTTGGATGTGCTGTCAGTAAAATAATGTCTTTGCCCTTTTGTGAGAAAACATCAAATGTGTCATAGAAACGGTTAATATCATAGATGACATACAATCCCAGTGCTCAGCAACTGTTTCAAACACATGTTTCAGAGCTAAAGCAAAGTTCTTCCAGGTGGAGTCGCCGGCTTTCGATGGCTTTTAAGTCGTGTGACTATCTGAGAAATTGTGGATGAGCCTGGACATGCCAGAACATGTCCTGTGAGGCTTCATCACGGCGTTGCCTTGCGCCATGCGGCACCGCCGCGACACGCGGAATTCCTCCGCACGTCTGTCTCAATGTGCCGAAAAAGTGCTGATGTCCACGTCTTCCGCAATTCCTGTGCTAGTCAGACGACGTCCCGGATAAAACACAGCGTCCAATTTAGAAATGAACGGCACATTCCACTGTTATAGGAGTTTTTGTCATGGAAAGAGGAGCGGAGGAATTCCGCGTGTCGTGGCGGTGCCGCATGGCGCAAAGCAATGCCGTGATGAAGCCTCACAGGACATGTTCTGGCATGTCCAGGCTCATCCACAATTTCTCAGATAGTCACACGACTGAAAAGCCACCAAAAGCCATCTGAAAGCCATCTCAAAGCCGTCCTGTGAGACCAACACGGAGGTGGTTTTGTGCCGCGCCATGAACGGCTCCGTGGCGCATCCCTCCGCTTCTCTTTCCATGAAAAAAACTCCTGTAACAGTGGAATGTGCCGAAAAAATACTGATGTCCACGTCTCCTGCCATTTTTGTGTAAGTCAGATGACGTCCTGGATCAACAAAGCCTTCACATTGGAAATGATCTGATTGATTGAGCCTGTTGATGGGCACTCGGAGCGCGGCGCGCTCTCAGCAGCTGTGGGCGGTCTTTAAACCGGCTGGAGCACTCCTTAATCTGTGTAATCCTCATAAAATCATCCCTAAAAGCCATCTGAATTTTCCGAATGGTGTCCACCTGGAGGACTCTCACAGTTTCTGGAAAAAATTGATGCAGCAAAGCTCCAAATCGTTCAGACATTTATTCGCAATAAAAATCCGACGAGAGGGGTGGACCACTGCTCACTCAAAGCCTGCCCACAGGCGAATGACGCAACCGACAGGCGTGAAAAAATTCACGCATGCGCACGAAGGTTCAAGCAAAGATTTTCTATTGAGTTCAGGTCTGGAGACTGACCAGGCCACTCAGGACCTTGAAATGCTTGTTACGGAGCCCCTCCTTAGTTGCCGTGGCTGTGTGTTTGGGGTCATGGTCATGCTGGAAGACCCAGCCTTGACCCATCTTCAATGCTCTTACTGAGGGAAGGAGGTTATTTGCCAAAATCTTGCAATACATGACCCCATCCATCCTCCCTTCAATACGGTGCAGTCGTCTTGTCCCCTTAGTACAGGGGTGGCCAAGTTCGGTCCTTGAGAGTCACCTTCCTGACACTCTTAGTTATCTCCCTGCTCCAACACACCTGAATCCAATGAAAGACTCGTCAGCAGACTTTTAATGAACCTTTCATTGGATTCAGGTGTGTTGGAGCAGGGAGATAACTAAGAGTGTCAGGAAGGTGGCTCTCGAGGACCGAACTTGGCCACCCCTGCCTTAGCAGAAGGGCACCCCCAGAGTATGATGTTTCCACCCCCATGCTTCACAGTTGGGATGGTTTTCTTGGGGTTGTCCTCATCCTCTAAACATGGTAAGTGGAGCTGATTCCAAAAAGCTATATTCTGGTCTCATCTGACCACATGACCTTCTCCCATGCCTCCTCTGGATCATCCAGAGGGTCACTGGTGAAATTCAAACAGGCCTGGACATGTGCTGGCTTGAGTAGGGGGACCTTGCTGCCCTGCAGGATTTTAAACCATGGCAGCATCATGTGTGACTAATGTAATCTTTGTGACTGTGGTTCCAGCTCTCTTCAGGTCATTGACCAGGTCCTTGTGTAGTTCTGAGCTTTCTCAGAATCATCCTTACCCCACAAAGTGAGATCTTGCATGGAATCCCAGACCGAGGGAGATTGACAGTTATCTTGTGTTTCTTCCACTTTCTAATAAATAATCACAACAGTTGTTGTCTTCTACCAAGCTGCTTCCCTGTTGTCCTGTAGTCCATCCCAGCCTTGTGCAGGTCTACAGTTTTGTCCCTGGTGTCCTTAGACAGCTCTTTGGTCTTGGCTATGGTGGACAGGTTGGAGTGTGATTGATTGAGTGTGTGAACAGGTGTCTTTTATACAGGTAACAAGTTCAAACAGGTGCAATTAATACAGGTGAAGAGTGCAGAATAAGAGGGCTTCTTAAAGAAAAATTAACAGGTCTGTATGTGTGAGCCAGAATTCTTGTTGGTTACTTATTTCATGCAGTAAAATGCAAATTAATTATTTAAAAATCATACAATGTGATTTTTCTGGATTTTTTTTAGATTCTGTCTCTCACAGTTGAAGTGTAACTATGATAAAAATTACAGACCTCAACATTCTTTGTAGGTGGGAAAACCTGCAAAAGTGACAGGGGGTCAAATACTTATTTTTTCCACTGTGTGTGTATATATATATATATATATAGAGAGAGAGAGAGAGAGAGAGAGAGAGAGAGAGAGAGAGAGAGAGAGAGAGAGAGAGAGAGAGAGAGAGAGAGAGAGAGAGAGAGAGTTTTTTTAGAAACTACAGAATTGTGTGTGTGTGTGTGTGTGTGTGTGTGTGTGTGTGTGTGTGTGTGTGTGTGTGTGTGTGTGTGTGTGTGTGTGTGTGTGTGTGTGTGTGTGTGTGTGTGTGTTGTCTCTGATGTCTTCCCACAAAAATACATACAGTATTGTTCAGAATAATAGTAGTGCTATGTGACTAAAAAGATTAATCCAGGTTTTAAGTATATTTCTTATTGTAATTTTTATGGTGTTGGGCCTATATATCACATACCAGGTATCATGGATCAGTTTGGATATGTCAAAATACTTGAAGAGGTCATGTTGCCTTATGCTGAAGAGGACATGCCCTTGAAATGGGTGTTTCAACAAGACAATGACCCCAAGCACACTAGTAAACGAGCAAAATCTTGGTTCCAAACCAACAAAATTAATTCCTCGCAGATGTGAAGAAATCATGAAAAACTGTGGTTATACAACTAAATACTAGTTTAGTGATTCACAGGGTGTTGTGTGGGCCGCGGGATTTTGATGGGCTTGTCGATTTGGTTATACGCTTAGACAACCGTTTGAATGAACGCTGTCGGGAGCAGGCCAGGGGGCGTGGCCAGGCACGAGCCGTCCCTCTCCCTTCCGGTTCCGAAAGGGTGCCGTCGTCCCCACGCTTCACTGCCAGAGAGCTCCATGTGGCAACAGCTCCCCCTGCTGACGACGCTATGGACACGAGCAGGGCCAAAATGAAAGCAAACCTCAGACAAAGGAGGCTGGCCCGCGGGGAGTGTTTTTTCTGTGGCTCATGTGAGCACATGCAGAAGGACTGCCCCAAACGGTCAAACTACAATGCCCGCCCTTAGAAACTGGGCTAAGGGTGGGCCATAACACACACGCGGGGAGGCCCCGCAAATCTGCACGAATCCCAGTAGCGATCCTGAGTGGGGATTTAACCCATCACGCCCCAGCACTGGTAGACACGGGGTCGGAAGGGAATCTGCTGGACAGCAGATGGGCAAGGGAAGTAGGGCTCCCCCTGGTGGCTCTGCCATCACCATTGCAGGTGCGGGCACTAGATGGCACCCTACTTCCATTAATCACACATCAGACACAGCCCGTGACCTTGGTTGTGTCTGGGAATCACAGGGAGCAGATCGTGTTTCACGTAACACCTTCTACCTCCCGAGTGATTTTGGGGTTCCCATGAATGGTGAAGCACAATCCCCGGATTGATTGGCCGTCTGGGGGATGTGACGCAGTGGAGCGAAACCTGCCACCGGGAGTGTTTAGGATCCTCGGTTCCACCCGGCATCACGGCTAATGAGGAGGTCAAAGTCCCCCCCAATCTGTCGGCGGTGCCAAAGGAGTACCACAATCTTGCTGACGTCTTCAGCAAAGATCTGGCACTCACTCTTCCCCCGCACCGACCGTACGATTGCGCCATCGATTTGATCCCGGGCGCTTTCTTTTTCGTGGGCAAAAAAGACGGCGGACTCCGTCCATGCATCGACTACAGAGGGCTGAACGAGATCACGGTTCGCAACCGATACCCGTTGCCTCTGTTGGATTCGGTGTCCACGCCCCTGCATGGAGCCAAAATCTTCACTAAACTCGATCTTAGGAATGCGTACCACCTAGTTCGGATCCGGAAGGGAGACGAATGGAAGACGGCATTTAACACCCCGTTAGGTCACTTCGAGTACCTGGTCATGCCGTTCGGTCTCACGAATGCCCCCGCGACGTTCCAAGCCTTGGTAAATGACGTCTTGCGGGACTTCCTGCATCGGTTTGTCTTCGTATATCTGGATGATATACTCATCTTTTCTCCGGACCCTGAGACTCATGTCCAGCATGTACGTCAGGTCCTACAGCGGTTGTTGGAGAACCGGCTGTTTGTGAAGGGCGAGAAGTGTGAGTTCCACCGCACTTCTTTGTCCTTCCTGGGGTTCATCATCTCCTCCAACTCCGTCGCCCCTGATCCGGCCAAGGTTGCGGCGGTGAGAGATTGGCCCCAACCAACAAGCCGAAGGAAGCTGCAACAGTTCCTCGGCTTTGCAAATTTTTACTGGAGGTTCATTAAGGGGTACAGTCAGGTAGTTAGCACCCAGACTGCCCTGACCTCCACTAAAGTCCCCTTCACCCGGTCGGATCGGTGCGAAGCCGCGTTTAAGGAGTTGAAACATCGGTTCTCGACTGCACCAGTTCTGGTGCAGCCTGACCCTGATCGCCAGTTTATTGTCGAAGTGGATACCTCTGACTCAGGGATAGGAGCCGTGCTGTCCCATAAGTCCAATAAGGTTCTCCATCCTTGTGCCTATTTTTCCCGCAGGTTGACCCCAGCCAAGCGCAACTATGACGTGGGCAATCGGGAACTCCTCGCGGTGAAGGAGGCTCTTGAAGAGTGGAGACACCTGTTGGAGGGAGCAGCGTTGCCCTTCACGGTTTTCACGGACCATCGGAACCTGGAGTACATCCGGACCGCCAAGCGGCTGAACCCCAGGCAAGCCCGCTGGTCTCTGTTCTTCGGGCGCTTTGACTTCCAGATTACATACCACCCCGGGACTAAGAACCAACGATCGGACGCACTGTCCCGGGTGCACGAAGAGGAAGCCAAGGCTGAGCTGTCGGATCCAACCGAGACCATCATCCCCGAGTCCACTGTCGTGGCCACCCTCACGTGGGACGTGGAGAAGACCGTCCGGGAGGCCCTGGCAAGAAACCCGGACCCGGGGACCGGCCCTAAGAACAGATTGTATGTCCCACCAGAAGCCAGAGCTGCCGTCTTGGACTTCTGTCATGGGTCCAAGCTCTCCTGTCATCCCGGAGTGCATAGGACCGTGGCAGTTGTCCAGCAGCGCTTCTGGTGGGCGTCCCTGGAAGCCGACGTCCGGGACTACGTCCAGGCCTGTACCACCTGTGCCAGGGGCAAGGCAGACCATAGGAGGACCACGGGCCTCCTCCAGCCCCTGCCGGTGCCTCATCGCCCCTGGTCCCACATCGGCCTGGACTTCATCACGGGCCTCCCGCCGTCCCAGGGCAACACCGTCATCCTCACGATAGTGGACCGGTTCTCCAAGGCGGCCCACTTCGTGGCCCTCCCGAAGCTCCCGACGGCCCAGGAGACAGCAGACCTCCTGGTCCACCATGTCGTGCGCCTGCATGGGATACCATCGGACATCGTATCGGATCGTGGTCCCCAGTTCTCCTCGCAGGTCTGAAGGAGTTTCTGTAAGGAGCTGGGGGCCACTGTGAGTCTCTCGTCCGGGTACCACCCCCAGACAAACGGCCAGGCAGAACGGGCTAACCAGGAGCTGGAGCAGGCCCTTCGCTGCGTAACCTCCGTGCACCCAGCAGCCTGGAGTAACCATCTGGCCTGGATCGAGTATGCCCATAACAGCCAGGTCTCGTCTGCTACCGGCCTCTCCCCGTTTGAGGCGTGTTTGGGGTACCAGCCCCCATTGTTCCCGCTTGTGTAGGGAGAGGTCGGAGTGCCCTCGGTCCAGGCCCACCCCAGGAGGTGCCGCCGGGTGTGGCGGACCGCCCGTTCTGCCCTGTTGAAGGCTCGGACGAGGGCCAAGGCCCATGCAGATCACCGGCGTTCCCCCGGCCCCTGCGTACCAGCCCGGGAGGTGTGGCTATCTACCAAGGACATACCGCTCCAGGTCGAGTCGCCAAAACTCAAAGACCGCTACATCGGGCCGTTCACCATCCTCAAGGTCCTCAGCCCGGCCGCAGTGAAGCTGGCAGCTGCAGCTTCACTGCGGATCCACCCCGTCTTCCATGTGTTCGTTTAAAACCCCATCGCACCTCACCACTTTGCACCCCTGGACCTGCACCGCCTCCTGCCCGGATCATCGACGGGGAGCCGGCATGGACTGTGCGTCGGCTCCTGGACGTCCGTCGGAAGGGCCGGGGTTTCCAATACCTGGTGGACTGGGAGGGGTACGGACCCGAAGAACGTTCCTGGGTGAAGAGGAGCTTCATCCTGGACCCGGCCCTCCTGGCTGAGTTTTACCACCGTCACCCGGACAAGCCTGGTCGGGCGCCAGGAGGCGCCCGTTGAGGGGGGGTCCTGTTGTGTGGTCCGCTGAAGAGGAGGTACTGCTGGCCCACCACCACCAGATGGCGCCCTGCTTGGAGTGCGGGCTTCAAGCACGAGAGGGCGTCGGAGCAACGGAGAGTGACAGCTGTCATTCATCATCTGCACCAGCTGTCACTCATTTTCCACATCACCATAAAAGCCGGACTACAACTCCACCTCCCCGCCGAGAAATCAGCAACCAAGAGGTAACCTTCTCTGCAGTAATTTCTCTGCTAACTAAACTCTTCTTTGCAGCCATTTGCCCTGTGGTGTACTTATCAGAGCTGGAGTAAGGGCGTGACCGCGACGACTTCGCATCACGCTCCATAGCAGATAAGTGGTTACACAGGAGCTGCACGAGTGTGTGATTGGAGGTGGAGGTGCTCCCTCCTTACAGAACATTGACTGTGAGTGGACTACTGAGTGTGCGGATTCACACTCACCTAGAGTTTCTCTGTTCTCTGCCAGCAGTACCAGGGTCGACAGCCGAAGGCAGAGGCCACCTGGGGACTCGGGACTTGGCGGCTCCGGTGTTCTTCAGGCCCGTTGGTGGTGGAAGCTGTGTGGGAATCAGCTCTTCTCTCGCCAGAGGTCTTCTATCTTCGAGCCTGCCCACACGTCACCTGGTGTATAATTGGCAATCCAAATTTCTGTCTGTATTCCATTGTGTGTTTCCACAACATTAAATTGTTACTTGTTGGCTTATCCATTGTCCGTTCCTTAGCGCCCCCTGTTGTGGGTCCATGTCACGACACCTTCCCAACACAGGATTGCTAAAAAGCAGTTTGAACATAACAGTTTTGAGTTTGTAGCGTCAACAGCAGATGCTACTATTATTGTGATCACCCCCTTTTCTACTTTTTTTTTTACTGTTAGCCCAATTTCATAGCCTTAAGAGTGTACATATCATGAATGCTTCGTCTTGTTGGATTTGTGAGAATCTACTGAATCTACTGGTACCTTGTTTCCCATGTAACAATAAGAAATATACTCAAAACCTGGATTAATCTTTTTAGTCACATAGCACTACTATTATTCTGAACACTACTATAAATAGATAAAACAAAAATAATACTCTACCACAAGTACAGAAAGCATTTGCTATTGAATAAATAAATCGATTGTTTAAAACATGATTTTGTTTCTAAGAGCACTGGCTTGGTAACTCAATCACTAAATGATTCTACAAACCTCATTCAGTTCAAACATTTCACTTATATTTATGAGCAAATTGAATATTTTGACAGTTTTTATTCTTGTTTTAAACATTTCATGGATTAAATTTATCTGGTGCATTTAAATTTAGCTCGTTTTATTGAGGTTGTCGTGGTGATATGACCTTTTAATTTGATGAGTTACGAGTTGATAGTGTTTATTGTTTTTGAGTTATTATTGACTAACTGAAGGAAATGATTCATCTATCTATCTATCTAGTGAGATAAGAACCGTTATGCTCAGAGGGGACCGAGCTTTTTGCTGTTGTGGCTCCAAAGATGTGGAACGAGTTTTCGCTCCACATCAGGCAGGCCTCTTCAGTTTCTGTTTTTAAAACTAATCTTAAAACCCACTTTTATGTACTGGCTTTTAACCCAGAATGAGATTCTCGATCTGCTTTGGTTGTTTTAACTGTTTTTACTTGTTTTAGTTTTAATTTTTTTTGGGGGGGGGGGGGCTTTTTTTAATTTGTACTTTGTGGTTTGTTAACTTTAATGTGTACAGCACTTTGTTTCAGCTGCAGCTGGTTTTTTTTAAAGTAAGTATAAATAAATTTAAAGTATAAATAAAGTTGATTTGATTTGATTTGAACAAACGATCCTATCTGTGTCAGTCAGTCATCAAACGATCTCGGGTCCTAACTGGGAAATTCAAATATGTGGCAGACAAAATCCTTCAGGACTAAAAAAGTCACAGTCAGGATAACAGGGTCAAAGGTCGAGGGCAGGCAGAACAACAGTAAACCGGTTATCTAGCCTTTCTACCTACCCAAATACCTACTTTCCTTCCTTCCTTCTGATCTGCCTACCCACGTATTCATCTACTTTCCTTCCTTCCTTCCTTCCTATATACTTACCTCCCTTCGTACCTACCTACCCATCTTCCTTCTTTCCTACCTTCTTCCTCGTATCTGCCTGTCTACCAACTTACATACCTCCTGCCTTTATTCCTTTCTTCTGTCCTTACTTACTACCTATCTACCTATTTTCCTTCCTTCCTTCTGATCTGCCTACCCACGTATTCATCCTTCTTATATACTTCCTTCCTTCCTACCCACCCATCTTCCTTCTTTCCTACCTTCTTCCTCATATCTGCCTGTCTACCTACTTACATACCTCCTGCCTTTATTCCTTTCTTCTTTCCTTGCTTCCTACCTACCTGTTTTCCTTCTTTCCTTCTGATCTGCCTACCTACTTATTCACTGACTTACCTTCCTTCCTATGTATGTATACAACAACCTTCCTTCATTTCATCCTACCTACCTTCATTCCTTCCTATATACTTACTTTCCACCTTTCCTACCTACCTATGTACCTCCTCCCTTCATTCTTTTCTTCCTATCCACCCATTTTCCTTCCTACCTCCTACTCATTCATCTACTTACCTTCCTACACATATGCACATACCAACCTTTCTTCTTTTCTTCCTATCTACCTACCTATTTCCTTTCCTTGCTTTGTGTTTAACTAACTACTTACTTACTTACCTGCCTACTCACTCACTCAGTCACTGATTGCGTGTTACAGGGTGCTACATGCTTCAGCCTAATATCTAATTAAACCTGAGTTATTATTTCTCCTGCCAAAGCCGCTCAGACTTAACCAGCTTTACCGTGCATCTGTTATTCCTGTGCAGCAGGGGTTGCATAACAAAGCCCAAACATGCATATTTACTGGTGTTTTATTAATACCCATCCCTGCTGAGGAAACAGCCAGGATTTAAGTCACTACTTCACAGACTGCACAGACCACCTGACGCCTTTGGTGTAAATTCAGCCTTTAAAAGCACCGAGAGGAAACGTGGGCTTGCTGGCTGTATTTCTGGATTGAGATCCATTGTGTTTGCTCGTTCTGTCGGTTGGGTGCAGTGCGACTGTGTGAGCTGCCGGATATCGGTGCAGTCAAGCATTTGCATTCGCTGTCCTCTTTCTGGAGGTGTTTGCACACAAACTATCTGTCAGTCACTGCGGTTGCCAGGTTGGGTAATCAAATCCTGTTTATTGCATCACGCCTGTTTCAACATATCAGAATAATGATAAATAGAGAAATGGAAGTAGTTTAGGATGGTGTCCAGGAGTTGCACAGAGTATTAGCAGATGGTAACTTGATCCACACTGTTATTGACAGTGTCGGTGGCGCGGCACCCAGACAAGGACAAACAGTTTTTGAAATGAGGACCTGCAAATGCACTTTTGTTCTGCCTCATTTAAGCCATGCAGAGCGTAAATATTGTGTTGCATATTTTCATATTACATCCTCAAATCAGAAAAAGTTGGGGTGATGTGGAAAAGGCAAATTAAAAAACAAAACAAAAACAAAACTAGACCACCGTGTTCGTAGAATTTCAGAAATTTTCACAAAAATTCCACAAATTTTTACCTTGGAAAAAATTTTCAAGGCCAAAGTCATGTTAGAAGTGACTTTTCATAAACTAAAAAATAATACTAAATATAGATCACAAGGGCCTTTCAATATCATCCACAAAATCCACAATATTGATCAGATGCAGATCCAACTTAGACTATTCACCGAGAGTGCCAGTTTGCACCTTACTTTCAAATATGACAATGATTGAGGCACGTTTGATTAAGTTATAATGTAAAATATACATTAAATGAGCTTTTCAATATTAAATTCAAATGTCCACAATATCCACAATCCTGATCAGATTGTGACCAGATTGTGATCCAGCCCAATTGTCATGGTTACCCATTGGATATGGGAAAATATCACACCGGAAATCAGCCAATCAGAGCACGTAGCATCGCAGCCATATAATAATTACTTTTACTTCATGTTTTGTGTGGTCAACTTCATTTCATTTGTTAATATACAGCCTTTCCTGCATTTTAGGCCTGCAACACATTAAAATAAATAAAGAAATAAATAAATAAAAGTTGGGATGTGGGCAATTTAGCTTTATTAATGAGGATAAAAATATTAAATACTGATGTTATTTCAAGCATGTGATGTTAACAGGTGATTGTAATCTTGACTTGGTACAAAAGCAGTATCCATGAAAGGCTGAGTCACTGAGGAGCAAAGATAAGCAGAGGATCTCCAGTTTGTCAGTAAATGTTTAAAAAGAATGCGCTTCAAACAAAAGTGTTTGCACACGTGCCACTCTACAATTCATAAAATCATTAAACAATTCAAGGAACCAGAAGAAAATTTAGTGCATAAAGGGCAAGGGCATAAGCCTAGGATGAATGGCTGTGATGTCCAATCAAGAGCCATCATTCATCAATAACTGATATAACCATATGGGCATGGGATTACTTTGTGAAATGTTTGTCAAGCACTATAATATGGAATTCCATTCACAAATGCCACTTAAAACTGCACTGTGCAAAGCAGTGTTGTCTTCTGTGGATTCTGTGGCATCTGGGTTGGACCATCACAGAGTGGAAACATATATTGTGTTCAGATACATCAGTATTCTGGATCTTTTTAAGAAGGGAATAGACACGGTGTTTTCTAGACCAAAGAGGGAAAATGATCATTCAGACTATCAGCAACAAGTCTAAAAGCCAGGCAAAGGGTCTGTCAGAATAACGCCCTGGTCCAGCGCCCTTGGCAAAGGTAATTTACACTTCTGTGATGGCAGCATTAATGCAGAAAAATAAACTCAGATTTTTGAACAACATACGCTGCCTTCAAGTCCACACCTTTTCCAGGGATATCCATACATTTTTCAAGAAAAAAAAAATACAAAACAACATTGTGCACACATTACAAAGGCAGCGGATACTGGACTGGCCTGCATACGGTCTTGACCGGTCCCCAATAGAGACTGTGCGGAGAACTTTGAAACTAAAAAAAAATGCAACAATGATGATCCTGAACTGTTAAACACTTTAAAACATGACTGTAGAAAGCTTCATTGTTTTATATCCTCGGTGTAAGAACCTCTTAAGTGTTGTGAGAAGAAATGGTAACATTACAAAGCTGTCAATGCTTTAGGGTCCCAACTTTATATGGGATGTGTTGCAGGTCTTAAATGCAGGAAAGGATGTATATTAACAAATGATACTACACAAACACGAAATATCTTGTGCTCATACTGTCTGCAAAGCAACAGTAGTCAAAGGAAAAGTCAGAACCACTGCGTTTGTTGAAGTTTTGTTTGTTTGTTTCCATATCATCCCAACCTTTTATGATTTGGAGTTGGAGAATAATAATACAATAACATGCTTTTGGAGGGCGGTATGCATTTTCAGAGGCCCGACATCCATGCCCAGTCGCCCAAAATGACAGATATTCACCTGTTAGACAAGGGCAAATATCTGTCATTTTGGGCGACTGGGCATTGACGGAGGGACTCAGAAAATGCATACCGCACAACAAATGCATGTTATTTGCGTTATTATCACTTACTGAGAAACACAACACGTAACACGTACATAAAAAGTTGGCTCACTTTAACTTCTGTCGTTGGCTGGCGCACGCTGCTCTCCAAATTCGGCAGTGCATCCTCATCAAGGTGGCTGCTTTGGCTGCTGTTCATTGTCGTACTATCCATGAGAAAATCATCCGGAATATCCATATTGGGACCAAAACACACACTTCTCGCCTTTTTATGTTTTCCTCTGCGGACAGTTCTTGGGCTGCCCGCGCGCTATGATGTCATTTGTTTACGCACAGCGGGCGGGTTTAGCCAGGTAGTGTACGATACCGGCCTAGCAACACCTCGGTAAAGTGATAATAATGATAAACTCCTGCTGCATGTAAAGGTCTGTGTACTTACTGTAGGTATTTAAAGGTCAGTAGTATTCTAGTATTCTGTGTGAGAGCCCACAAACCCATCACGCACTTGGTGTTGTGAAAGTGTCGTGACACGGACCCACAACAGGGGGCGTAAATGAACGGACAATGGATAAGCCAAAAGTAACAATTTAATGTTGTGAATCACACAACGACGTACAGACGATAACAATATAGTGACTGTCAATCATACACCAGGTGACGTGTGGGCAGGCTCGACGATAGAAGACGCCTGGCGAGAGAAGAGCCGGATCCACACAGCTTCCACTGCCAACGGAGCTGAAGAACACCGGAGCCGCCAAGCCCTGCGCCCCAGGTGGCCGCTGTCTTCAGCAGTCAGACCCGGTACTGCTGGCAGAGAACAGAGACAGTCCTGATGAGTGTGAGGTCGCACACTCAGTAATCCCACAGTCTGTATTCAGTAAGGAGGGAGAACCTCCACCTCCAATCACACACTCGTGCAGCTCCTGTCTAACCACTTATCTGGATGGGGTGTGAAGCGAAGCCGTCGCTGATCACACCAAACGCCAATCCCACAGATAAGGACACACCACAGGAAAACGGCTGCAAAGAAGTTCAGATTATTACTCAATGTTTTGAGTCAGCAGAGAAAATTACCTGATTGGTAGTTGATTTCTCGGCGGGGAGGTGGAGTTGCAGTCCGGCCTTTAAGGTGGTGTTGATGATGTGGATGAGTGACAGCTGATACTGATGACAAGTAACAGCTGTCACTCCCGGTTGCTATGACGCCCTCTCTTGCTTGAAGCCCGCACTTCAAGCAGGGCGCCATCTGGTGGTGGTGGGCCAGCAGTACCTCCTCTTCAGCGGCCCACACAACACTTGGACCAAGTCTGAGTTTTCTCAAACCAAAATGCAGGTAAACTAAATCCAGTGAGTCGAAATACTTTAGTCAGTACCACATTCAAGTTGTTCAGAATGACTGTCATTACACATAGAGGTGTATTTATGAATAATGTCTCTCTCTCTCTCTCTCTCTCTCTCTCCTTTTACACTTACTGTAATTTGTTCTGACTTTTGGACTAGTTTGCACTAATCAGATATTTCAGATTGGTATCAGTCTGATTTTGGACAAATCACTGGCTCAAATATGGAAATTAAAAAAAAAAAAATCCAAATCTGTGTGCCTTGCACATCTGAGTATGTTCATGTCTGTTTACGTTTTCCTTTGTGGGAGTAAAATATTTGTTTTGCTGTTTTAGGTAGTGATTTATTAGATGGTTAGGTTAGCAAAAAACATCCAGACAAATGTATTTTTGAATTGATTTAAAACAGAGAAAAAGGTATTGGCTGGGTATTAGTATCGAATACTGAAGGTTTCAGTATCTGTATTGTATTGGACATTAAAATGTGGTATCATGCCCTCCCGAGTGAAAACATTGTTGGGGTTATTTGAACTTTTGGACCAATTATTTTCTACTGTATCATGCTGTAATTGTCACATTTCCTGCTGACAAAGTCCAGCTCCAACAGCATAGATCAAAGACTGCTGGTTGTGTTGCTGCAGTTATTAAAAAATTCCATTGTAATGAAGAGACATGATGGATGGGGAAATAAAACATAAATCATATGAAAAGTGCTACCTAATGGGTGTACCAGACATGGCATGTGAAAAAATAGACTCTGGACAGGTGCTGATGGAACCACAGGCATCGACTTGAATGGCTGTGATCCTCTCCGACGGCTACACCAGCTGGAATTTAGGTTGCAACTCATCCTGGAGTTGCCTCTTTCAGTCATTTATCAAAATCCACCTGCACGTGTCATGCTAATCTGATAAGAAATACTGCTGTTACTTTCAGCTGACGTTACAAATTCACAGAACCTTCTTCTGGGAAGTGGCATTGATGTGCAACGCAATCACACTTTCTCACGAATAAATGTACATACACGACAGCGTTAAATGCGTTCATCTCTTCTCAACGTTAGATTCATCTGGCGCATTGCTGAATGCTCTGGATGTGATCCTGCAGCTCCTCAGTGGTGTCTGCTTCTTCTCCAGTGGGCTTCTTTGGGAATCAGCTTCATCCTCCAGCTCATTGCTGCGATTTTTCTTTCTCATTTGCAGTGTTTGTTGTGTTCACCGTGCGTGCATATACAGGTGCTGGTCATATAATTAGAATATCATGAAAAAGTTGATTTATTTCAGTTATTCAATTCAAAAAAGTGAAACTTGTATAGTATATTCTTTATTACACACAGACTGATATATTTCAAATGTTTATTACTTTAATGTTGATGATTATAACTGACAACTAATGGAAAATCCCAAATTCAGTATCTCAGAAAATTAGAATATTGTGAAAAAGGTTGAATTTTGAAGACACCTGGTGTCAGACTCTATCAGCTAATTAACTCAAAACACCTGCAAAGGCCATTAACTGGTCTCTCAGTCTAGTTCGTAGCTACACAATCATGGGGAAGACTGCTGACTTGATGTCTTACTTGGGCTAAAGACAGAATGGACTGGACTGCTGCTGAGTGCTCCAAAGTTTATGTTCTCTGATGAAAGCAAATTTTGCATTTCCTTTGGAATCAAGGTCCCAGTGTCTGGAGGAAGAGAGGAGAGGACACAGAATCCACATTGCTTGAGGTCCAGTGTAAAGTTTCCACAGTCTTAATGGTTTGGGGTCCATGTCATCTGCTGCTGTTGGTCCACTGTGTTTCTGAGGTCCAAGGTCAATGCAGCTGTCTACCAGGAAGTGTAGAGCACTTCATGCTTCCTGCTGCTGACCAACTTTATGGAGATGCAGACTGCATTTTCCAACAGGACTTGGCACCTACACACAGTGCCAAAGCTACCAGTACCTGGTTTAAGGACCATAGTATCCCTGTACTTAATTGGCCAGCAAACTCGCCTGACCTTAACCCCATAGAAAATCTATGGGTATTGTGAAGAGGAAGATGCAACACGTCAGACAACAATGCGAAGAGCTGAAGGCCACTATCAGAGCAACCTGGGCTCTCATACCACGTGAGCAGTGCCACAGACTGATCAACTCCATGCCATGCCGGATTACTGCAGTAATACAGGCAAAAGGAGCCCCAACTGGCCAACATTTCTAGAAATCCTTTTTTTTTTTTTTTGTATTGGTCTTAAGTAATATTCTAATTTTCTGAGATACTGAATTTGGGATTTTCATTAGTTGTCAGTTATAATCATCAAAATTAAAGAAATAAACACTTGAATATATCAGTCTGTGTGTAATGAATTAATATAATATGCAAGTTTCACTTTTTGAATGGAATTACTGAAATAAATCAACTTTTTCATGATATTCTAATTATATGACCAGCACCTGTAATGCAGAATTCATTGTGAATTTTCAACCGCGGTGCTTTCTGACACGATGAGTTTGATTCAAAATGAGCAGCGTGAGCATGTATTTTTTAACAGTTATATGTTCTAATCTTTAGTACTTAGCAGTGGTATTTACACAGCCGAAAGCTGAGACACGTCAACCTCATTTCACACGACATCTGCACCTTTAAAAGAGTGATGGAGAGTCAGGAATCAGAGGAGAGAGAGAGAGAGAGAGAGAGAGAGAGAGAGAGAGAGAGAGAGAGAAAGTGGGGAATAGAGACAGATGAGTGAGACAGAATCAGAGCAGACAGCGAGAGAAACGGAAACAGAAGGGAGAGATGGGATGGTCTAAAAATAAACCATCAGAAATGCTTTTTTAAACCTGCAGTGATGCAGAATATTCTTTCAGATAAGTGTGAGGCTTCTGCAGTGCAGCCACAGAACCCTGGAAAGATCTCATCTGGTCTGCTTCTCCTCGGCCCGCACGCATCGGCATGTAGTATCTAAAACGTGATTATATCATATGCGTTTTGACACTGTTTCGGTGTGGAAATGAATTAGGTGAATAAGAAGGAAATGTCTGCGGGTTTGGTGGTTCAGAGGTGTGGTGGCATGTGAGATGTCAGAATGGCTGCTCGGCTCACCTTCTCCTGCTCTGGGCCCATGGAGCCGTCTGATTTGTGTTGCGTAGCCATCTGTTCAGACTAATTATCTCATTAATGAACTCTGGGGAAAGGCCCGCTGTCGTGGGCTCCGACAGCCAGAACATTTCTCACTCAGCAACAGAGATGAAACACTTCTTCTGGAAACGTTTCTGTGCACTTTCTGGCCAGGTTTAGAGTAATCGAAATCCATTCGGCATTAACGACTTTTCTGTGTGATTTAAACTTTCTTTTGGTAATTAGAGAACACAGCTGTTTATCATTGAACAGCTGCGATTTCAAATACAAGTTTGGCCGCACAACTCCATTGATTTCCTTCTGGATTTGTTTGATCCACAGCATCCTCATGTTTCTGCTTCATTTTGGGAAGAGACAACCACATAAACGACTCTGCCGAACAAACGGAGACACTACACTTACTTGTTGTCTATTTTTATGATACAAAATAACAGAAAATAGGGGATGGGGAGACCTGTTGTCTGGTTTTATTGAGTCTGTTCATTGTGGAAAAAAGTCCCGTTAAGATCAGAATCAGCTTTATTGGATGTGTGTGAATCCAGGGAATGTGGCTCCGCTGTGACATGGCTCTCATAAACAGGGGTGCACATAACTGGTACTCATCATGCTCATGTGTGCTAAAAATCACTGATGCACAGCAGCAACACACAGAGGGAAACACTTTTACTGCAATCTGTCATTGCTTTCTTCTTATAAAGTGTTTCCCTTGTGTTTTCTGCTGCACATCACTTATTTTTAGCATGCACAAGCACCATGAGTACCAGTTATGTGTATGCGCTCATAGAGTTTACGCAGTAAATATTAAGTTTACTGTTCACTTACGATTGCTACAGCAGATCTGTTGGGTGCACTGGCCGACACAGGAAAGAACACTTAGAATACAATAAACATGCATAAATTCAACAATAGGTAGTTGCATTAAAACTGCCTTGCAAATTGAAAAAAAAAAACACCATCCATCCATACATCCATTTTTTCCGCTTTATCCGGAGTCGGGTCGCTGGGGCAGCAGCTCAAGCAAAGCCGCCCAGACCTCCCGATCCACAACACCTCCTCCAGCTACTCCGGGGGAACCCCAAGGCGTTCCCAAGCCAGCCGAGAGATGTAGTCCCTCCAGCGTGTCCTGGGTCTTCCCCGGGGCCTCCTCCCAGTGGGACGTGCCCGGAACACCTCTCCAGCGAGGCGTCCAGGGGGCATCCGGAAAAGATGCCCGAGCCACCTCAACTGACTACTTTCGACGTGGAGGAGCAGCGGCTCG
The DNA here is from genome assembly GCF_902500255.1 of Thalassophryne amazonica. NCBI lineage: Eukaryota > Metazoa > Chordata > Actinopteri > Batrachoidiformes > Batrachoididae > Thalassophryne > Thalassophryne amazonica. Next base: position 24,652,972 of record NC_047111.1, on the reverse strand, counting down.
ACTCCGAGCTCCTCCTGAGTGACCGAGCTCCTCACCCTGTCTCTAAGGGAGCGCCCAGCCACCCTGTGGAGGAAACTCATCTCGGCCGCTTGTACTCATGATCTCGTTCTTTCGGTCATGAGCCAAATCTCATGACCATAGGTAAGGATCGGAACGTACATCGATCGGTAAATTGAGAGCTTTGCCCCCTACTCTCCTCTCTCTTCACCACGACGGTCCGATACAGCGACCGCATCACTGCAGATGCTGCACCGATCCGTCTGTTGATCTCACGCTCCATCCGTCCCTCACTCGTGAACAAGACCCCGAGATACTTAAACTCCGCCACTTGAGGCAAGGACACTCCACCGACCTGAAGAGGGCAAAGCACCTTTTTCCAGTCAAGAACCATGGCCTCGGATTTGGAGGTGCTGATTTTCATCCCGGACGCTTCACACTCGGCTGCAAACCGCCCCAGTGCATGCTGAAGGTCCTGATTTGATGAAGCCAACAGAACCACATCGTCCGCAAACAGCAGAGACGAGATTCTGTGGTTCTCAAACCAGACCCCCTCTACACCCTGGCTGCGCCTAGAAATTCTGTCCATAAAAATAATGAACAGAACCGGTGACAAAGGGCAGCCCTGGCGGAGGCCAACATGCACTGGAAACAGGTTTGACTTACTACCGGCAATGCGAAGCAAGCTCCTGCTGCGGTCGTACAGGGACCGGATAGCCCTTAGCAAAGGACCCCAGACCCCGTACTCCCGGAGCACTCCCCACAGGGTGCCCCGAGGGACACGGTCGAATGCCTTCTCCAGATCCACAAAACACATGTGGACTGGTTGGGCAAACTCCCATGAACCCTCGAGCACCCGATGGAGCGTGTAGAGCTGGTCCAGTGTGCCGCGACCAGGACGAAAACCACACTGCTCCTCCTGAATCCGAGGTTCGACCATCGGTCGAATTCTCCGCTCCAGTACTCTGGAATAGACCTTACCAGGGAGGCTGAGGAGTGTGATCCCCCTATAGTTGGAACACACCCTCCGGTCCCCCTTCTTAAACAGAGGGACCACCACCCCGGTCTGCTAATCCAGAGGCACTCTCCCCGATCGCCACGCGATGTTGCAGAGGCGTGTCAGCCAAGACAGCCCCACAACATCCAGAGACTTAAGGTACTCAGGACGGACTTCATCCACCCCAGGAGCCTTGCCACCGAGGAGCTTTCTAACCACCTCGGTGACTTCGGCCTGGGTAATGGATGAGTCCGCCTCCGAGTCCCCAGTCTCTGCTTCCTCTTCGGAAGACGTGACGATGGGATTGAGGAGATCCTCGAAGTACTCCTTCCACTGCCCACAACATCCCCAGTCAGGATCAACAGCTCCCCACCTGCACCATAAACAGTGCTGGTAGAGACCTGCTTCCGCCTCCTGAGGCGTCGGACGGTTTGCCAGAATCTCTTCGAGGCCGACCGATAGTCCTCCTCCATAGCCTCCCCGAACTCCTCCCAGACCCGAGTTTTTGCCTCTGTGACCGCACGGGCTGTGGCACGCTTGGCCTGCCGGTACCTGTCAGCTGCCTCGGGGTCCCACCTACCAACAAAGATAAGTAGGACTCCTTCTTCACTCTTGATGGCATCCCTTACTTCCGGTGTCCCCACCGGGTTCGGGGATTGCCGCCGCGACAGGCACCAGAGACCTTGCGACCACAGCTACGAGCAGCCGCATCGACAATGGAGGTGGAGAACACTTTATTCTTTATTCACTCTGTCAACCCCTCTTGGCGTATGAGAGTACATAAAATAAAATGTGACATAAGGTTCACAAAAACGAAGCTACACAATTAAAACTATTATTTACAATATAGGGTACTGTGCAAAGGTTTTAGGCACATTTAATGCACCATGAAAGCATTAAAAATGATAAAAAAAACCCCAGATAAATATTCATGAAGAAATTAAATGTGATGAAATTCAACTTTAATGACAATATATACAAAAACTGTTTCCTATTTACGTGTGAATTTGGGTATAAGTCACACCAGAGTATAAGGACCTCAAAAATTACTTTAGAGCCCTTCACACGTGGTATGAATAAGTACAAATCAGGACCAGTTATGGCAGAACAGGTCGTATGAGCGAACCACGAAAACATCGAGCCAGCTGGCATGCGTGAATGAGCCCACTGAGACAGTTTCGTGCATGCAGTGGTGTCGTGCACGTTCGTGCGGGAACACAGTGCAAGGGGTTGGTAAGGTTAGATCTTACTTGTGTAAAACACATGCCACCCACGGGATATGAACCTGCAATTTACAAAAGCTCTGATTGCCAGCCAGAAACTTTACCACTGCACATCACTGTACTGTAAAAGGTACAGAAAAATGCCTGAAATCAATAAGGACATAAATTTTTTTTTAAAAAGAGAAAAACATGCTGTAATAATTGACCAAACAGTGTTTGTTACGGCGTATTTCTGCTGATACATGACTGAAAGTGGCGTATTTGTCGCACTGTTGGCTTGTCATATAGTCCTGCAGTGTGACGCTCACAGGACACGCGTGTCCTGTCAGACATACGTGATATTCAGATCGCCTGCTGCATGTCCACATGAACTGACAGTCCATTTCAGCTGGTACAGTTGTCAATGTGTGCACTTTCCTGTCACAAAAGAGATACAGTGAGGAAAATAATTATTTTCAAAGAAATTTTCATCTTAGGTGCATGTCCACTGTGAGAGACATAATTTATAAAAAAAATCCGGAAATCACAATGTATGATTTTTTAATAATTTATTTTTATGTTACTGCTGCAAATAAGTATTTGAACACCTGTGAAAATCAGTGTTAATATTTGGTACAGTAGCCTTTGTTTGCAATTACAGAGGTCAAACGTTTCCTGTAGTTTGTCACCAGGTTTTCACACACTGCAGCAGGTATTTTGGTCCACTCCTCCATACAGCTCTTCTCTAGATCTTTCAGGTTTGGCGTTTCAGCTCCCTCCAAAGATTTTCTATTGAGTTCAGGTCTGGAGACTGACCAGGCCACTCCAGGACCTTGGAATGCTTCTTACGGAGCCCCTCCTTAGTTGCCCTGGCTATGTGTTTGGGGTCATTGTCATGCTGGAAGACCCAGCCATGACCCATCTTCAATGCTCTTACTGAGGGAAGGAGGTTGTTTGCCAAAATCTCGCAATACATGACCCCATCCATCCTCCCTTCAATTCGGTGCAGTCGTCCTGTCCCCTTTGCAGAAGGGCACCCCCAGAGTATGATGTTTCCACCCCTATGCTTCACGGTTGGGATGGTTTTCTTGGGGGTGTATGGTAAGTGGAGTTGATTCCAAAAAGGTCTATTCTGGTCTCATCTGACCACATGACCTTCTCCCATGCCTCCTCTGGATCACCATATGGTCAGTGGTGAACTTCAAATGGGCCTGGACATGTGCTGGCTTGAGCAGGGGGACCTTGCTGCCCTGCAGGATTTTAAACCATGACAGCATCATGTGTTACTAATGTAATCTTTGTGACTGTGGTCCCAGCTCTCTTCAGGTCATTGACCAGGTCCTCCTGTGTAGTTCTGAGCTTTCTCAGAATCATCCTTACCCCCATAGTGAGATCTTGCATGGAATCCCAGACTGAGGGAGATTGACAGTCATCTTGTGTTTCTTCCACTTTCTAATAAATAATCATAAAAGTTGTTGTCTTCTACCAAGCTGCTTGCCTGTTGTCCTGTAGTCCATCCCAGCCTTATGCAGGTCTACAGTTTTGTCCCTGGTGTCCTTAGACAGCTCTTTGGTCTAGGCTATGGTGGACAGGTTGGAGTGTGATTGATTGAGTGTGTGAACAGGTGTCTTTAATACAGGTAACAAGTTCAAACAGGTGCAGTTAATACAGGTAAAGAGTGCAGAATAAGAGGGCTTCTTAAAGAACAATTAACAGGTCTGTGTGAGCCAGAATTCTTGCTAGTTGGTAGGGGGTCAAATACACTCAACAAAAATATAAACGCAACACTTTTGGTTTTGCTCCCATTTTGTATGAGATGAACTCAAGATCTAAAACATTTTCCACATACACAATATCACCATTTCTCTCAAATATTGTTCACAAACCAGTCTAAATCTGTGATAGTGAGCACTTCTCCTTTGCTGAGATAATCCATCCCACCTCACAGGTGTGCCATATCAAGATGCTGATTAGACACCATGATTAGTGCACAGGTGTGCCTTAGACTGCCCATAATAAAAGGCCACTCTGAAAGGTGCAGTTTTATCACACAGCACAATGCCACAGATGTCGCAAGATTTGAGGGAGCGTGCAATTGGCGCGCTGACAGCAGGAATGTCAACCAGAGCTGTTGCTCATGTATTGAATGTTCATGTCTCTACCATAAGCCGTCTCCAAAGGTGTTTCAGAGAATTTGGCAGTACATCCAACCAGCCTCACAACCGCAGACCACGTGTAACCACACCAGGCCAGGACCTCCACATCCAGCATGTTCACCTCCAAGATTGTCTGAGACCAGCCACTCGAACAGCTGCTGAAACAATCAGTTTGCATAACCAAAGAATTTCTGCACAAACTGTCAGAAACCATCTCAGGGAAGCTCATCTGCATGCTGGTCGTCCTCATCGGGTCTCGACCTGACTCCAGTTCGTCGTCGTAACCGACTTGAGTGGGCAAATGCTGACATTCGCTGGCATTTGGCACGTTGGAGAGGTGTTCTCTTCACGGATGATGCGAAGGAGATGTGTTGCACTGCATGAGGCAAATGGTGGTCACACCAGATACTGACTGGTATCCCCCCCCAAAAAACAAAACTGCACCTTTCAGAGTGGCCTTTTATTGTGGGCAGTCTAAGGCACACCTGTGCACTAATCATGGTGTCTAATCAGCATCTTGGTATGGCACACCTGTGAGGTGGGATGGATTATCTCAGCAAAGGAGAAGTGCTCACTATCACAGATTTCGAATGGTTTGTGAACAATATTTGAGGGAAATGGTGATATTGTGTATGTGGAAAAAGTTTTAGATCTTTGAGTTCATCTCATACAAAATGGGAGCAAAACCAAAAGTGTTGCGTTTATATTTTGTTGAGTATACTTATTTGCAGCAGTAACATACAACTAAATTATTAAAAAATCATACATTGTGATTTCCGTTTTTTTTTTTAGATTATGTCTCTCACAGTGGACATGCACCTAAGATGAAAATTTCAGACCCCTCCATGATTTCTAAGTGGGAGAACTTGCAAAATCGCAGGGTGTTCAAATACTTTCTTCAGTGTATGTTTTTATGTATTTCCGCGTGAAGAAAGCAAGCACACACACTCGCGCATGTCCATCAAAACACGGCACGTGTTCTGCAGCTGTGCCGTCCAGGACCAGAGATGTCACAACAGCTGTTGACAGCAAGCCACATCCCTGTCCGTTCAGCGCACAGACCAAGGTGTCACGCTGATCACATGAGAGGCGCCTCGCCTGTGGGGGGGGGGTTTGGGGGTCTGCAAACCACATGCACGCACGTGTTGTGGGGGGAGACAACACTCTGGCACGCCACATGTATACTCTGCAACTCCACAGTTGTGGCACATTTTGCTGCGTCGTCTTTTAATTTCTGTTTTTTTTTTCCTTTCGCTTCTCAGCTCCACTCTTTGCTTCTCCATTTTGCGCACAACTCTCCGATTTCCACTCGAGCTCGGACCGAATAGCCAAAACTTTGAGTGGTGACTTGGGTCAGGTGGGACTTGTAGGGAGGGGTGGGCCTTCGAGAACCAAGGAATTTCATTGGACTAGCCCAATGTGCCTCAGGACATCCAATCCATTTTTTACCATCGCAATCAATAAAAATATAATTATTACATATATTTTTTAATGACAGACCTGAGGGGGCCCAAAATGTGCGAGGACCCCGCGGGATTTGCCCGTTACGCCAGATAACCAGTCCAGCCGTGTTATAAACACATTCATTTCCAAAAACTGTAACCTATGCAGTGTGCGGATACATATACAAAATATGCTTATTTAGATTAAATTGATATATTGGTTAAATATTATTTTTTCACATTTAATAATGTTGCCTATTCTGTGATTGTGTGTCTATACTTTTTGGAACAGTGACATCTATTTTGTTCTTCTTTTTGTTTATGGTGCATAGAGTTACAGAGGAAAAATAATGTCAGTTCTTTATCCCACATTTTGATGCATGCACCGTCATATTAGTTAATAATCCTCAAGGCTGCCACACAATACCTAACAATAAAATCCTCTTTATTTCCAATATCAAAACAGAATCTTAGTCTTCAGTGTGCAGAAAATACTCACCATCTGCTGACAAATATATATTTTTTTTTTACTTTCCTGCCAACAGTTTTTCTAGATTAATTCAGTTTTTCAATCATCTTTTCCCTGTATTTCACACAGTAATATCCTTCTCTTTTTTTGACATTTCTCATCTTTTGTGTGATGTTGCAGCGGAATTACATGGCATATCTCTGAATATTTTCCTTTCACCTTCCTGTCATTTAGAATCTGACAGTAGCTTTGGCCACTATACAGTTTAATACCTGTCATGTATATTTTTTAAACCCTGCCGCCATCTCTATCTCCTCTGGTTCTTTCTCTGTCACACAATTATGTTCAGTGACCCACTGCAGTCAGTCTGCTTCATGGTTTTAACACACAGTGTACAATGGACTGAAATGAAATAGATAGTTCATGAATTTCCACTTGTTAAACTGCACAACATACTGTATCAACATTCCATAAATTATTGGTTACATCCTTTTTTGTATAGTCTACAATATATCCTCCCAGTTAGGAGCCAAATGGGCACTCGCGGACCAAACAATCTCAAAACCATAACTATGTTAAAACACTAAAAGTTTTCTTCTTTATTTTTGATATTCTTTTGTCAGTCACACTGTCCTTCGCCCAAAAGTGTGGAAAATTACCACACGCCATCCCTAAGAGCCCCTTCACACATAGTACAAATGTGGTCGAATTTCACATGAAGCAGGAATCGTATGCAATACGTGTAAAATCATAACTGCCTCCAGTGCCCCGTGCACCTGTTGCTACAACTATTTGCACACACCAGTGGCTGAAAGACAGAGTGTGCGCTGTGAGAGCCCATTCGATCCCTCTCACGGCAAGTGTCTGCCAGATTCCAGCTGACACACATGAACATCTAACACCACTCGCTTGGCATTTAGAAAATGTGTGTCCATTCACGTTACAATTACAAAAACAGTCAGCAGATGATCACTGTCGAGGTGGATGCAAAATTTGTCTAAGTGCCCCCACGAGTGTGGCTTTGCAAACAGACACAGTGACACATTGGTGTGTGCACTGAACTGACAGGGGGTGTGTCTGCCCACAGGAACGGCTGTGGAGATCTGTGGTTTGGACGTCACGGCTGGTCAACTAACAACTGTCCACTGTGACGCGCGTGTGTCTGTTTGCTGTCCTCAAGTGGACAAACATAAAAACATATATCACTGTGCAATGGGCTGCAGCGAGCGCGGCACGGCACCTACATGATAGGCTACCCCATGTGAAACGGACCGTCAGATCCTAACACATAGATGGGCGATTTGAATTTCACGCACCCACACTGTTCCACATGACGCAGTGCAGTCCTGCGGCGCGCCTTCCACAAAACACAGTGTCAGCAGGCACACGCACACAGGGCTGGACACACCGCCAGCAGATGTGGACATGATAAGCGCACCCTGCTTCATCATTCATGCTACTCATGACTGTACGCCTATGACCATGGGTCATCTACAGAGGATACAGACAGATCATACTTGTATTGCCCGCTTGATAAGATGGATTCAATAAAATGCAGTGTTTCTATATGCTATGTGGTTTTATTTTTCTTAAAATACCCATCTCGTTCTTGATATCAGACATTTTCTCGCACCTTTTACAGGACGGTGAGGGTAGCTCACGTGGTAATGTTTCTGACTGGCAGTCGGAGCTTTTGGAAAGTGCAGGTTCGAATCCCGTGGTGGCATGCATTTTTATTTTATTTCACAGCAGCGGTGCAATGTGGTTGCACATCACGCAGTTGCTCGCATTGTGTTCCGCGTGCACAAAACCGTGCAGTGGATCATGCACAGCTGCCCTTCAGCTTGATGTTTTTGTGGTTCGCTCATATGCGCTTTTCTGCCGTGATTCACCTTGAGTTGCACTTATTCGTACTATGTGTGAAGGGGCCATAATAACCGTTAATGCAGGGCACAAAACAGTCCAAGTTCCAAGCAGATTTTTGGTACCACCTGAGGGTACAAAATAACACAAACCACAGGCACTGAATACCATGGCCTACACAAAATGTATGGTGGCCATCCTAGGGTTGGTAGCAAGCTCCAATCATTTTAAAAGGTTATACACATTATTTGTTATGATCATAAGAGTCCAAAAGATATTAGTATGGCCTGTCCATAATGAATGTTATGGGGTAAAAATAGTAAAAAAAAAAAAAAAAAATAGTGAGAAAGGCTAATTTTAGTGTGACAGGGTTCAAAAGTTAATGTTGAAACTCGATCTTAGGAATGCGTACCACCTAGTTCGGATCCGGAAGGGAGACGAATGGAAGACGGCATTTAAACCCCGTTAGGTCACTTCGAGTACTGGTCATGCCGTTCGGTCTCACGAATGCCCCCGCGACGTTCCAAGCCTTGGTAAATGACGTCTTGCGGGACTTCCTGCATCGGTTTGTCTTCGTATATCTGGATGATATATCATCTTTTCTCCGGACCCTGAGACTCATGTCCAGCATGTACGTCAGGTCCTACAGCGGTTGTTGGAGAACCGGCTGTTTGTGAAGGGCGAGAAGTGTGAGTTCCACCGCATTCTTTGTCCTTCCTGGGGTTCATCATCTCCTCCAACTCCGTCGCCCCTGATCCGGCCAAGGTTGCGGCGGTGAGAGATTGGCCCCAACCAACAAGCCGAAGGAAGCTGCAACAGTTCCTCGGCTTTGCAAATTTTTACTGGAGGTTCATTAAGGGGTACAGTCAGGTAGTTAGCACCCAGACTGCCCTGACCTCCACTAAAGTCCCTTCACCCGGTCGGATCGGTGCGAAGCCGCGTTTAAGGAGTTGAAACATCGGTTCTCGACTGCACCAGTTCTGGTGCAGCCTGACCCTGATCGCCAGTTATTGTCGAAGTGGATACCTCTGACTCGCAGGATAGGAGCCGTGCTGTCCCATAAGTCCAATAAGGTTCTCCATCCTTGTGCCTATTTTTCCCGCAGGTTGACCCCAGCCAAGCGCAACTATGACGTGGGCAATCGGGAACTCCTCGCGGTGAAGGAGGCTCTTGAAGAGTGGAGACACCTGTTGGAGGGAGCAGCGTTGCCCTTCACGGTTTCACGGACCATCGGAACCTGGAGTACATCCGGACCGCCAAGCGGCCTGAACCCCAGGCAAGCCCGCTGGTCTCTGTTCTTCGGGCGCTTTGACTTCCAGATTACATACCACCCGGGACTAAGAACCAACGATCGGACGCACTGTCCCGGGTGCACGAAGAGGAAGCCAAGGCTGAGCTGTCGGATCCAACGAGACCATCATCCCCGAGTCCACTGTCGTGGCCACCCTCACGTGGGACGTGGAGAAGACCGTCCGGGAGGCCCTGGCAAGAAACCCGGACCGGGGACCGGCCTAAGAACAGATTGTATGTCCCACCAGAAGCCAGAGCTGCCGTCTTGGACTTCTGTCATGGGTCCAAGCTCTCCTGTCATCCCGGAGTGCATAGGACCGTGGCAGTTGTCCAGCAGCGCTTCTGGTGGGCGTCCCTGGAAGCCGACGTCCGGGACTACGTCCAGGCCTGTACCACCTGTGCCAGGGGCAAGGCAGACCATAGGAGGACCACGGGCCTCTCCAGCCCCTGCCGGTGCCTCATCGCCCCTGGTCCCACATCGGCCTGGACTTCATCACGGGCCTCCCGCCGTCCCAGGGCAACACCGTCATCCTCACGATAGTGGACCGGTTCTCCAAGGCGGCCCACTTCGTGGCCCTCCCGAAGCTCCCGACGGCCCAGGAGACAGCAGACCTCCTGGTCCACCATGTCGTGCGCCTGCATGGGATACCATCGGACATCGTATCGGATCGTGGTCCCCAGTTCTCCTCGCAGGTCTGAAGGAGTTTCTGTAAGGAGCTGGGGGCCACTGTGAGTCTCTCGTCCGGGTACCACCCCCAGACAAACGGCCAGGCAGAACGGGCTAACCAGGAGCTGGAGCAGGCCCTTCGCTGCGTAACCTCCGTGCACCCAGCGGCCTGGAGTAACCATCTGGCCTGGATCGAGTATGCCCATAACAGCCAGGTCTCGTCTGCTACCGGCCTCTCCCCGTTTGAGGCGTGTTTGGGGTACCAGCCCCCATTGTTCCCGCTTGTGTAGGGAGAGGTCGGAGTGCCTCGGTCCAGGCCCACCCAGGAGGTGCCGACGGGTGTGGCGGACCGCCCGTTCTGCCCTGTTGAAGGCTCGGACGAGGGCCAAGGCCCATGCAGATCACCGGCGTTCCCCCCGGCCCCTGCGTACCAGCCCCGGGAGGTGTGGCTATCTACCAAGGACATACCGCTCCAGGTCGAGTCGCCAAAACTCAAAGACCGCTACATCGGGCCGTTCACCATCCTCAAGGTCCTCAGCCCGGCCGCAGTGAAGCTGGCAGCTGCAGCTTCACTGCGGATCCACCCCGTCTTCCATGTGTTCGTTTAAAACCCCATCGCACCTCACCACTTTGCACCCCTGGACCTGCACCGCCTCCTGCCCGGATCATCGACGGGGAGCCGGCATGGACTGTGCGTCGGCTCCTGGACGTCCGTCGGAAGGGCCGGGTTTCCAATACCTGGTGGACTGGGAGGGGTACGGACCCGAAGAACGTTCCTGGGTGAAGAGGAGCTTCATCCTGGACCCGGCCCTCCTGGCTGAGTTTTACCACCGTCACCCGGACAAGCCTGGTCGGGCGCCAGGAGGCGCCCGGTTGAGGGGGGGTCCGTTGTGTGGTCCGCTGAAGAGGAGGTACTGCTGGCCCACCACCACCAGATGGCGCCCTGCTTGGAGTGCGGGCTTCAAGCACGAGAGGGCGTCGGAGCAACGGAGAGTGACAGCTGTCATTCATCATCTGCACCAGCTGTCACTCATTTTCCACATCACCATAAAAGCCGGACTACAACTCCACCTCCCCGCCGAGAAATCAGCAACCAAGAGGTAACCTTCTCTGCGGTAATTTCTCTGCTAACTAAACTCTTCTTTGCAGCCATTTGCCCTGTGGTGTACTTATCAGAGCTGGAGTAAGGGCGTGACCGCGACGACTTCGCATCACGCTCCATAGCAGATAAGTGGTTACACAGGAGCTGCACGAGTGTGTGATTGGAGGTGGAGGTGCTCCCTCCTTACAGAACATTGACTGTGAGTGGACTACTGAGTGTGCGGATTCACACTCACCTAGAGTTTCTCTGTTCTCTGCCAGCAGTACCAGGGTCGACAGCCGAAGGCAGAGGCCACCTGGGGACTCGGGACTTGGCGGCTCCGGTGTTCTTCAGGCCGTTGGTGGTGGAAGCTGTGTGGGAATCAGCTCTTCTCTCGCCAGAGGTCTTCTATCTTCGAGCCTGCCCACACGTCACCTGGTGTATAATTGGCAATCCAAATTTCTGTCTGTATTCCATTGTGTGTTTCCACAACATTAAATTGTTACTTGTTGGCTTATCCATTGTCCGTTCCTTAGCGCCCCCTGTTGTGGGTCCATGTCACGACACCTTCCCAACACAGGATTGCTAAAAAGCAGTTTGAACATAACAGTTTTGAGTTTGTAGCCGTCAACAGCAGATGCTACTATTATTGTGATCACCCCCTTTTTCTACTTTTTTTTTTACTGTTAGCCCAATTTCATAGCCTTAAGAGTGTACATATCATGAATGCTTCGTCTTGTTGGATTTGTGAGAATCTACTGAATCTACTGGTACCTTGTTTCCCATGTAACAATAAGAAATATACTCAAAACCTGGATTAATCTTTTTAGTCACATAGCACTACTATTATTCTGAACACTACTATAAATAGATAAAACAAAAATAATACTCTACCACAAGTACAGAAAGCATTTGCTATTGAATAAATAAATCGATTGTTTAAAACATGATTTTGTTTCTAAGAGCACTGGCTTGGTAACTCAATCACTAAATGATTCTACAAACCCTCATTCAGTTCAAACATTTCACTTATATTTATGAGCAAATTGAATATTTTGACAGTTTTTATTCTTGTTTTAAACATTTCATGGATTAAATTTATCTGGTGCATTTAAATTTAGCTCGTTTTATTGAGGTTGTCGTGGTGATATGACCTTTTAATTTGATGAGTTACGAGTTGATAGGTGTTTATTGTTTTTGAGTTTTATTGACTAACTGAAGGAAATGATTCATCTATCTATCTATCTAGTGAGATAAGAACCGTTATGCTCAGAGGGGACCGAGCTTTTTGCTGTTGTGGCTCCAAAGATGTGGAACGAGTTTTCGCTCCACATCAGGCAGGCCTCTTCAGTTTCTGTTTTTAAAACTAATCTTAAAACCCACTTTTATGTACTGGCTTTTAACCCAGAAGAGATTCTCGATCTGCTTTTGGTTGTTTTAACTGTTTTTACTTGTTTTTAGTTTTTAATTTTTTTTGGGGGGGGGGGGGGGGGCTTTTTTTAATTTGTACTTGTGGTTTGTTAACTTTAATGTGTTAACGCACCTTTGTTTCAGCTGCAGCTGGTTTTTTTAAAGTAAGTATAAAATAAAATTTAAAGTATAAATAAAGTTGATTTGATTTGATTTGAACAAACGATCCTATCGTGTCAGTCAGTCATCAAACGATCTCGGGTCCTAACTGGGAAATTCAATATGTGGCAGACAAAATCCTTCAGGACTAAAAAAGTCACAGTCAGGATAACAGGGTCAAGGTCGAGGGCAGGCAGAACAACAGTAAACCGGTTATCTAGCCTTTCTACCTACCCAAATACCTACTTTCCTTCCTTCCTTCTGATCTGCCTACCCACGTATTCATCTACTTTCCTTCCTTCCTTCCTTCCTATATACTTACCTCCCTTCGTACCTACCTACCCATCTTCCTTCTTTCCTACCTTCTTCCTCGTATCTGCCTGTCTACCAACTTACATACCTCCTGCCTTTATTCCTTTCTTCTGTCCTTACTTACTACCTATCTACCTATTTTCCTTCCTTCCTTCTGATCTGCCTACCCACGTATTCATCCTTCTTATATACTTCCTTCCTTCCTACCCACCCATCTTCCTTCTTTCCTACCTTCTTCCTCATATCTGCCTGTCTACCTACTTACATACCTCCTGCCTTTATTCCTTTCTTCTTTCCTTGCTTCCTACCTACCTGTTTTCCTTCTTTCCTTCTGATCTGCCTACCTACTTATTCACTGACTTACCTTCCTTCCTATGTATGTATACAACAACCTTCCTTCATTTCATCCTACCTACCTTCATTCCTTCCTATATACTTACTTTCCACCTTTCCTACCTACCTATGTACCTCCTCCTTCATTCTTTTCTTCCTATCCACCCCATTTTCCTTCCTACCTCCTACTCATTCATCTACTTACCTTCCTACACATATGCACTACCAACCTTTCTTCTTTCTTCCTATCTACCTACCTATTTCCTTTCCTTGCTTTGTGTTTAACTAACTACTTACTTACTTACCTGCCTACTCACTCACTCAGTCACTGATTGCGTGTTACAGGGTGCTACATGCTTCAGCCCTAATATCTAATTAAACCTGAGTTATTATTTCTCCTGCCAAAGCCGCTCAGACTTAACCAGCTTTACCGTGCATCTGTTATTCCTGTGCAGCAGGGGTTGCATAACAAAGCCCAAACATGCATATTTACTGGTGTTTTATTAATACCCATCCCTGCTGAGGAAACAGCCAGGATTTAAGTCACTACTTCACAGACTGCACAGACCACCTGACGCCTTTGGTGTAAATTCAGCCTTTAAAAGCACCGAGAGGAAACGTGGGCTTGCTGGCTGTATTTCTGGATTGAGATCCATTGTGTTTGCTCGTTCTGTCGGTTGGGTGCAGTGCGACTGTGTGAGCTGCCGGATATCGGTGCAGTCAAGCATTTGCATTCGCTGTCCTCTTTCTGGAGGTGTTTGCACACAAACTATCTGTCAGTCACTGCGGTTGCCAGGTTGGGTAATCAAATCCTGTTTATTGCATCACGCCTGTTTCAACATATCAGAATAATGATAAATAGAGAAATGGGAAGTAGTTTAGGATGGTGTCCAGGAGTTGCACAGAGTATTAGCAGATGGTAACTTGATCCACACTGTTATTGACAGTGTCGGTGGCGCGGCACCCAGACAAGGACAAACAGTTTTTGAAATGAGGACCTGCAAATGCACTTTTGTTCTGCCTCATTTAAGCCATGCAGAGCGTAAATATTGTGTTGCATATTTTCATATTACATCCTCAAATCAGAAAAAGTTGGGGTGATGTGGAAAAGGCAAATTAAAAACAAAACAAAAAACAAAACTAGACCACCGTGTTCGTAGAATTTCAGAAATTTTCACAAAAATTCCACAAATTTTTACCTTGGAAAAAATTTTCAAGGCCAAAGTCATGTTAGAAGTGACTTTTCATAAACTAAAAAATAATACTAAATATAGATCACAAGGGCCTTTCAATATCATCCACAAAATCCACAATATTGATCAGATGCAGATCCAACTTAGACTATTCACCGAGAGTGCCAGTTTGCACCTTACTTTCAAATATGACAATGATTGAGGCACGTTTGATTAAGTTATAATGTAAATATACATTAAATGAGCTTTTCAATATTAAATTCAAATGTCCACAATATCCACAATCCTGATCAGATTGTGACCAGATTGTGATCCAGCCCAATTGTCATGGTTACCCATTGGATATGGGAAAATATCACACCGGAAATCAGCCAATCAGAGCACGTAGCATCGCAGCCATATAATAATTACTTTTACTTCATGTTTTGTGTGGTCAACTTCATTTCATTTGTTAATATACAGCCTTTCCTGCATTTTAGGCCTGCAACACATTAAAATAAATAAAGAAATAAATAAATAAAAGTTGGGATGTGGGCAATTTAGCTTTATTAATGAGGATAAAAATATTAAATACTGATGTTATTTCAAGCATGTGATGTTAACAGGTGATTGTAATCTTGACTTGGTACAAAAGCAGTATCCATGAAAGGCTGAGTCACTGAGGAGCAAAGATAAGCAGAGGATCTCCAGTTTGTCAGTAAATGTTTAAAAAGAATGCGCTTCAAACAAAAGTGTTTGCACACGTGCCACTCTACAATTCATAAAATCATTAAACAATTCAAGGAACCAGAAGAAAATTTAGTGCATAAAGGGCAAGGGCATAAGCCTAGGATGAATGGCTGTGATGTCCAATCAAGAGCCATCATTCATCAATAACTGATATAACCATATGGGCATGGGATTACTTTGTGAAATGTTTGTCAAGCACTATAATATGGAATTCCATTCACAAATGCCACTTAAAACTGCACTGTGCAAAGCAGTGTTGTCTTCTGTGGATTCTGTGGCATCTGGGTTGGACCATCACAGAGTGGAAACATATATTGTGTTCAGATACATCAGTATTCTGGATCTTTTTAAGAAGGGAATAGACACGGTGTTTTCTAGACCAAAGAGGAAAATGATCATTCAGACTATCAGCAACAAGTCTAAAAGCCAGGCAAAGGGTCTGTCAGAATAACGCCCTGGTCCAGCGCCCTTGGCAAAGGTAATTTACACTTCTGTGATGGCAGCATTAATGCAGAAAAATAAACTCAGATTTTTGAACAACATACGCTGCCTTCAAGTCCACACCTTTTCCAGGGATATCCATACATTTTTCAAGAAAAAAAAAATACAAAACAACATTGTGCACACATTACAAAGGCAGCGGATACTGGACTGGCCTGCATACGGTCTTGACCGGTCCCCAATAGAGACTGTGCGGAGAACTTTGAAACTAAAAAAAATGCAACAATGATGATCCTGAACTGTTAAACACTTTAAAACATGACTGTAGAAAGCTTCATTGTTTTATATCCTCGGTGTAAGAACCTCTTAAGTGTTGTGAGAAGAAATGGTAACATTACAAAGCTGTCAATGCTTTAGGGTCCCAACTTTATATGGGATGTGTTGCAGGTCTTAAATGCAGGAAAGGATGTATATTAACAAATGATACTACACAAACACGAAATATCTTGTGCTCATACTGTCTGCAAAGCAACAGTAGTCAAAGGAAAAGTCAGAACCACTGCGTTTGTTGAAGTTTTGTTTGTTTGTTTCCATATCATCCCAACCTTTTATGATTTGGAGTTGGAGAATAATAATACAATAACATGCTTTTGGAGGGCGGTATGCATTTTCAGAGGCCCGACATCCATGCCCAGTCGCCCAAAATGACAGATATTCACCTGTTAGACAAGGGCAAATATCTGTCATTTTGGGCGACTGGGCATTGACGGAGGGACTCAGAAAATGCATACCGCACAACAAATGCATGTTATTTGCGTTATTATCACTTACTGAGAAACACAACACGTAACACGTACATAAAAAGTTGGCTCACTTTAACTTCTGTCGTTGGCTGGCGCACGCTGCTCTCCAAATTCGGCAGTGCATCCTCATCAAGGTGGCTGCTTTGGCTGCTGTTCATTGTCGTACTATCCATGAGAAAATCATCCGGAATATCCATATTGGGACCAAAACACACACTTCTCGCCTTTTTATGTTTTCCTCTGCGGACAGTTCTTGGGCTGCCCGCGCGCTATGATGTCATTTGTTTACGCACAGCGGGCGGGTTTAGCCAGGTAGTGTACGATACCGGCCTAGCAACACCTCGGTAAAGTGATAATAATGATAAACTCCTGCTGCATGTAAAGGTCTGTGTACTTACTGTAGGTATTTAAAGGTCAGTAGTATTCTAGTATTCTGTGTGAGAGCCCACAAACCCATCACGCACTTGGTGTTGTGAAAGTGTCGTGACACGGACCCACAACAGGGGGCGTAAATGAACGGACAATGGATAAGCCAAAAGTAACAATTTAATGTTGTGAATCACACAACGACGTACAGACGATAACAATATAGTGACTGTCAATCATACACCAGGTGACGTGTGGGCAGGCTCGACGATAGAAGACGCCTGGCGAGAGAAGAGCCGGATCCACACAGCTTCCACTGCCAACGGAGCTGAAGAACACCGGAGCCGCCAAGCCCTGCGCCCCAGGTGGCCGCTGTCTTCAGCAGTCAGACCCGGTACTGCTGGCAGAGAACAGAGACAGTCCTGATGAGTGTGAGGTCGCACACTCAGTAATCCCACAGTCTGTATTCAGTAAGGAGGGAGAACCTCCACCTCCAATCACACACTCGTGCAGCTCCTGTCTAACCACTTATCTGGATGGGGTGTGAAGCGAAGCCGTCGCTGATCACACCAAACGCCAATCCCACAGATAAGGACACACCACAGGAAAACGGCTGCAAAGAAGTTCAGATTATTACTCAATGTTTTGAGTCAGCAGAGAAAATTACCTGATTGGTAGTTGATTTCTCGGCGGGGAGGTGGAGTTGCAGTCCGGCCTTTAAGGTGGTGTTGATGATGTGGATGAGTGACAGCTGATACTGATGACAAGTAACAGCTGTCACTCCCGGTTGCTATGACGCCCTCTCTTGCTTGAAGCCCGCACTTCAAGCAGGGCGCCATCTGGTGGTGGTGGGCCAGCAGTACCTCCTCTTCAGCGGCCCACACAACACTTGGACCAAGTCTGAGTTTTCTCAAACCAAAATGCAGGTAAACTAAATCCAGTGAGTCGAAATACTTTAGTCAGTACCACATTCAAGTTGTTCAGAATGACTGTCATTACACATAGAGGTGTATTTATGAATAATGTCTCTCTCTCTCTCTCTCTCTCTCTCTCTCCTTTTACACTTACCGTAATTTGTTCTGACTTTTGGACTAGTTTGCACTAATCAGATATTTCAGATTGGTATCAGTCTGATTTTGGACAAATCACTGGCTCAAATATGGAAATTAAAAAAAAAAAAATCCAAATCTGTGTTGCCTTGCACATCTGAGTTATGTTCATGTCTGTTTACGTTTTCCTTTGTGGGAGTAAAATATTTGTTTTGCTGTTTTAGGTAGTGATTTATTAGATGGTTAGGTTAGCAAAAAACATCCAGACAAATGTATTTTTGAATTGATTTAAAACAGAGAAAAAGGTATTGGCTGGGTATTAGTATCGAATACTGAAGGTTTCAGTATCTGTATTGTATTGGACATTAAAATGTGGTATCATGCCCTCCCGAGTGAAAACATTGTTGGGGTTATTTGAACTTTTGGACCAATTATTTTCTACTGTATCATGCTGTAATTGTCACATTTCCTGCTGACAAAGTCCAGCTCCAACAGCATAGATCAAAGACTGCTGGTTGTGTTGCTGCAGTTATTAAAAAATTCCATTGTAATGAAGAGACATGATGGATGGGGAAATAAAACATAAATCATATGAAAAGTGCTACCTAATGGGTGTACCAGACATGGCATGTGAAAAAATAGACTCTGGACAGGTGCTGATGGAACCACAGGCATCGACTTGAATGGCTGTGATCCTCTCCGACGGCTACACCAGCTGGAATTTAGGTTGCAACTCATCCTGGAGTTGCCTCTTTCAGTCATTTATCAAAATCCACCTGCACGTGTCATGCTAATCTGATAAGAAATACTGCTGTTACTTTCAGCTGACGTTACAAATTCACAGAACCTTCTTCTGGGAAGTGGCATTGATGTGCAACGCAATCACACTTTCTCACGAATAAATGTTACATACACGACAGCGTTAAATGCGTTCATCTCTTCTCAACGTTAGATTCATCTGGCGCATTGCTGAATGCTCTGGATGTGATCCTGCAGCTCCTCAGTGGTGTCTGCTTCTTCTCCAGTGGGCTTCTTTGGGAATCAGCTTCATCCTCCAGCTCATTGCTGCGATTTTTCTTTCTCATTTGCAGTGTTTGTTGTGTTCACCGTGCGTGCATATACAGGTGCTGGTCATATAATTAGAATATCATGAAAAAGTTGATTTATTTCAGTTATTCAATTCAAAAAGTGAAACTTGTATATTATATTCTTTTATTACACACAGACTGATATATTTCAAATGTTTATTACTTTTAATGTTGATGATTATAACTGACAACTAATGGAAAATCCCAAATTCAGTATCTCAGAAAATTAGAATATTGTGAAAAGGTTGAATTTTGAAGACACCTGGTGTCAGACTCTATCAGCTAATTAACTCAAAACACCTGCAAAGGCCATTAACTGGTCTCTCAGTCTAGTTCTGTAGCTACACAATCATGGGGGAAGACTGCTGACTTGATGTCTTACTTGGGCTAAAGACAGAATGGACTGGACTGCTGCTGAGTGCTCCAAAGTTATGTTCTCTGATGAAAGCAAATTTTGCATTTCCTTTGGAAATCAAGGTCCCAGTGTCTGGAGGAAGAGAGGAGAGGCACAGAATCCACATTGCTTGAGGTCCAGTGTAAAGTTTCCACAGTCCGTAATGGTTTGGGGTGCCATGTCATCTGCTGCTGTTGGTCCACTGTGTTTTCTGAGGTCCAAGGGTCAATGCAGCTGTCTACCAGGAAGTTGTAGAGCACTTCATGCTTCCTGCTGCTGACCAACTTTATGGAGATGCAGACTGCATTTTCCAACAGGACTTGGCACCTACACACAGTGCCAAAGCTACCAGTACCTGGTTTAAGGACCATAGTATCCCTGTACTTAATTGGCCAGCAAACTCGCCTGACCTTAACCCCATAGAAAATCTATGGGGTATTGTGAAGAGGAAGATGCAACACGTCAGACACAACAATGCAGAAGAGCTGAAGGCCACTATCAGAGCAACCTGGGCTCTCATACCACGTGAGCAGTGCCACAGACTGATCAACTCCATGCCATGCCGGATTACTGCAGTAATACAGGCAAAAGGAGCCCCAACTGGCCAACATTTCTAGAAATCCTTTTTTTTTTTTTTTTGTATTGGTCTTAAGTAATATTCTAATTTTCTGAGATACTGAATTTGGGATTTTCATTAGTTGTCAGTTATAATCATCAAAATTAAAAGAAATAAACACTTGAAATATATCAGTCTGTGTGTAATGAATTAATATAATATGCAAGTTTCACTTTTTGAATGGAATTACTGAAATAAATCAACTTTTTCATGATATTCTAATTATATGACCAGCACCTGTAATGCAGAATTCATTGTGAATTTTCAACCGCGGTGCTTTCTGACACGATGAGTTTGATTCAAAATGAGCAGCGTGAGCATGTATTATTTTAACAGTTATATGTTCTAATCTTTAGTACTTAGCAGTGGTATTTACACAGCCGAAAGCTGAGACACGTCAACCTCATTTCACACGACATCTGCACCTTTAAAAGAGTGATGGAGAGTCAGGAATCAGAGGAGAGAGAGAGAGAGAGAGAGAGAGAGAGAGAGAGAGAGAGAGAGAGAGAAAGTGGGGAATAGAGACAGATGAGTGAGACAGAATCAGAGACAGACAGCGAGAGAAACGGAAACAGAAGGGAGAGATGGGAATGGTCTAAAAATAAACCATCAGAAATGCTTTTTTAAACCTGCAGTGATGCAGAATATTCTTTCAGATAAGTGTGAGGCTTCTGCAGTGCAGCCACAGAACCCTGGAAAGATCTCATCTGGTCTGCTTCTCCTCGGCCCGCACGCATCGGCATGTAGTATCTAAAACGTGATTTATATCATATGCGTTTTGACACTGTTTCGGTGTGGAAATGAATTAGGTGAATAAGAAGGAAATGTCTGCGGGTTTGGTGGTTCAGAGGTGTGGTGGCATGTGAGATGTCAGAATGGCTGCTCGGCTCACCTTCTCCTGCTCTGGGCCCATGGAGCCGTCTGATTTGTGTTGCGTAGCCATCTGTTCAGACTAATTATCTCATTAATGAACTCTGGGGAAAGGCCCGCTGTCGTGGGCTCCGACAGCCAGAACATTTCTCACCTCAGCAACAGAGATGAAACACTTCTTCTGGAAACGTTTCTGTGCACTTTCTGGCCAGGTTTAGAGTAATCGAAATCCATTCGGCATTAACGACTTTTCTGTGTGATTTAAACTTTCTTTTGGTAATTAGAGAACACAGCTGTTTATCATTGAACAGCTGCGATTTCAAATACAAGTTTGGCCGCACAACTCCATTGATTTCCTTCTGGATTTGTTTGATCCACAGCATCCTCATGTTTCTGCTTCATTTTGGGAAGAGACAACCAACATAAACGACTCTGCCGAACAAACGGAGACACTACACTTACTTGTTGTCTATTTTTATGATACAAAATAACAGAAAATAGGGGATGGGGAGACCTGTTGTCTGGTTTTATTGAGTCTGTTCATTGTGGAAAAAAGTCCCGTTAAGATCAGAATCAGCTTTATTGGATGTGTGTGAATCCAGGGAATGTGGCTCCGCTGTGACATGGCTCTCATAAACAGGGGTGCACATAACTGGTACTCATCATGCTCATGTGTGCTAAAAATCACTGATGCACAGCAGACAACACACAGAGGGAAACACTTTTACTGCAATCTGTCATTGCTTTCTTCTTATAAAGTGTTTTCCCTTGTGTTTTCTGCTGCACATCACTTATTTTTAGCATGCACAAGCACCATGAGTACCAGTTATGTGTATGCCTGCTCATAGAGTTTACGCAGTAAATATTAAGTTTACTGTTCACTTACGATTGCTACAGCAGATCTGTTGGGTGCACTGGCCGACACAGGAAAGAACACTTAGAAATACAATAAACATGCATAAATTCAACAATAGGTAGTTGCATTAAAACTGCCTTGCAAATTGAAAAAAAAAAACACCATCCATCCATACATCCATTTTCTTCCGCTTTATCCGGAGTCGGGTCGCTGGGGCAGCAGCTCAAGCAAAGCCGCCCAGACCTCCCGATCCACACACACCTCCTCCAGCTACTCCGGGGGAACCCCAAGGCGTTCCCAAGCCAGCCGAGAGATGTAGTCCCTCCAGCGTGTCCTGGGTCTTCCCCGGGGCCTCCTCCCAGTGGGACGTGCCCGGAACACCTCTCCAGCGAGGCGTCCAGGGGGCATCCGGAAAAGATGCCCGAGCCACCTCAACTGACTACTTTCGACGTGGAGGAGCAGCGGCTCGACTCCGAGCTCCTCCTGAGTGACCGAGCTCCTCACCCTGTCTCTAAGGGAGCGCCCAGCCACCCTGTGGAGGAAACTCATCTCGGCCGCTTGTACTCATGATCTCGTTCTTTCGGTCATGAGCCAAATCTCATGACCATAGGTAAGGATCGGAACGTACATCGATCGGTAAATTGAGAGCTTTGCCCCCTACTCTCCTCTCTCTTCACCACGACGGTCCGATACAGCGACCGCATCACTGCAGATGCTGCACCGATCCGTCTGTTGATCTCACGCTCCATCCGTCCCTCACTCGTGAACAAGACCCCGAGATACTTAAACTCCGCCACTTGAGGCAAGGACACTCCACCGACCTGAAGAGGGCAAAGCACCTTTTTCCAGTCAAGAACCATGGCCTCGGATTTGGAGGTGCTGATTTTCATCCCGGACGCTTCACACTCGGCTGCAAACCGCCCCAGTGCATGCTGAAGGTCCTGATTTGATGAAGCCAACAGAACCACATCGTCCGCAAACAGCAGAGACGAGATTCTGTGGTTCTCAAACCAGACCCCCTCTACACCCTGGCTGCGCCTAGAAATTCTGTCCATAAAAATAATGAACAGAACCGGTGACAAAGGGCAGCCCTGGCGGAGGCCAACATGCACTGGAAACAGGTTTGACTTACTACCGGCAATGCGAAGCAAGCTCCTGCTGCGGTCGTACAGGGACCGGATAGCCCTTAGCAAAGGACCCCAGACCCCGTACTCCCGGAGCACTCCCCACAGGGTGCCCCGAGGGACACGGTCGAATGCCTTCTCCAGATCCACAAAACACATGTGGACTGGTTGGGCAAACTCCCATGAACCCTCGAGCACCCGATGGAGCGTGTAGAGCTGGTCCAGTGTGCCGCGACCAGGACGAAAACCACACTGCTCCTCCTGAATCCGAGGTTCGACCATCGGTCGAATTCTCCGCTCCAGTACTCTGGAATAGACCTTACCAGGGAGGCTGAGGAGTGTGATCCCCCTATAGTTGGAACACACCCTCCGGTCCCCCTTCTTAAACAGAGGGACCACCACCCCGGTCTGCTAATCCAGAGGCACTCTCCCCGATCGCCACGCGATGTTGCAGAGGCGTGTCAGCCAAGACAGCCCCACAACATCCAGAGACTTAAGGTACTCAGGACGGACTTCATCCACCCCAGGAGCCTTGCCACCGAGGAGCTTTCTAACCACCTCGGTGACTTCGGCCTGGGTAATGGATGAGTCCGCCTCCGAGTCCCCAGTCTCTGCTTCCTCTTCGGAAGACGTGACGATGGGATTGAGGAGATCCTCGAAGTACTCCTTCCACTGCCCGACAACATCCCCAGTCAGGATCAACAGCTCCCCACCTGCACCATAAACAGTGCTGGTAGAGACCTGCTTCCGCCTCCTGAGGCGTCGGACGGTTTGCCAGAATCTCTTCGAGGCCGACCGATAGTCCTCCTCCATAGCCTCCCCGAACTCCTCCCAGACCCGAGTTTTTGCCTCTGTGACCGCACGGGCTGTGGCACGCTTGGCCTGCCGGTACCTGTCAGCTGCCTCTGGGGTCCCACCTACCAACAAAGATAAGTAGGACTCCTTCTTCACTCTTGATGGCATCCCTTACTTCCGGTGTCCACCACCGGGTTCGGGGATTGCCGCCGCGACAGGCACCAGAGACCTTGCGACCACAGCTACGAGCAGCCGCATCGACAATGGAGGTGGAGAACACTTTATTCTTTATTCACTCTGTCAACCCCTCTTGGCGTATGAGAGTACATAAAATAAAATGTGACATAAGGTTCACAAAAACGAAGCTACACAATTAAAACTATTATTTACAATATAGGGTACTGTGCAAAGGTTTTAGGCACATTTAATGCACCATGAAAGCATTAAAAATGATAAAAAAAAACCCCAGATAAATATTCATGAAGAAATTAAATGTGATGAAATTCAACTTTAATGACAATATATACAAAAACTGTTTCCTATTTACGTGTGAATTTTGGGTATATAAGTCACACCAGAGTATAAGGACCTCAAAAATTACTTTAGAGCCCTTCACACGTGGTATGAATAAGTACAAATCAGGACCAGTTATGGCAGAACAGGTCGTATGAGCGAACCACGAAAACATCGAGCCAGCTGGCATGCGTGAATGAGCCCACTGAGACAGTTTCGTGCATGCAGTGGTGTCGTGCACGTTCGTGCGGGAACACAGTGCAAGGGGTTGGTAAGGTTAGATCTTACTTGTGTAAAACACATGCCACCCACGGGATATGAACCTGCAATTTACAAAAGCTCTGATTGCCAGCCAGAAACTTTACCACTGCACATCACTGTACTGTAAAAGGTACAGAAAAATGCCTGAAATCAATAAGGACATAAATGTATTTTTTTAAAAAAGAGAAAAACATGCTGTAATAATTGACCAAACAGTGTTTGTTACGGCGTATTTCTGCTGATACATGACTGAAAGTGGCGTATTTGTCGCACTGTTGGCTTGTCATATAGTCCTGCAGTGTGACGCTCACAGGACACGCGTGTCCTGTCAGACATACGTGATATTCAGATCGCCTGCTGCATGTCCACATGAACTGACAGTCCATTTCAGCTGGTACAGTTGTCAATGTGTGCACTTTCCTGTCACAAAAGAGATACAGTGAGGAAAATAATTATTTTCAAAGAAATTTTCATCTTAGGTGCATGTCCACTGTGAGAGACATAATTTATAAAAAAAATCCGGAAATCACAATGTATGATTTTTTAATAATTTATTTTTATGTTACTGCTGCAAATAAGTATTTGAACACCTGTGAAAATCAGTGTTAATATTTGGTACAGTAGCCTTTGTTTGCAATTACAGAGGTCAAACGTTTCCTGTAGTTTGTCACCAGGTTTTCACACACTGCAGCAGGTATTTTGGTCCACTCCTCCATACAGCTCTTCTCTAGATCTTTCAGGTTTGGCGTTTCAGCTCCCTCCAAAGATTTTCTATTGAGTTCAGGTCTGGAGACTGACCAGGCCACTCCAGGACCTTGGAATGCTTCTTACGGAGCCCCTCCTTAGTTGCCCTGGCTATGTGTTTGGGGTCATTGTCATGCTGGAAGACCCAGCCATGACCCATCTTCAATGCTCTTACTGAGGGAAGGAGGTTGTTTGCCAAAATCTCGCAATACATGACCCCATCCATCCTCCCTTCAATTCGGTGCAGTCGTCCTGTCCCCTTTGCAGAAGGGCACCCCCAGAGTATGATGTTTCCACCCCTATGCTTCACGGTTGGGATGGTTTTCTTGGGGGTGTATGGTAAGTGGAGTTGATTCCAAAAAGGTCTATTCTGGTCTCATCTGACCACATGACCTTCTCCCATGCCTCCTCTGGATCATCCATATGGTCAGTGGTGAACTTCAAATGGGCCTGGACATGTGCTGGCTTGAGCAGGGGGACCTTGCTGCCCTGCAGGATTTTAAACCATGACAGCATCATGTGTTACTAATGTAATCTTTGTGACTGTGGTCCCAGCTCTCTTCAGGTCATTGACCAGGTCCTCCTGTGTAGTTCTGAGCTTTCTCAGAATCATCCTTACCCCACATAGTGAGATCTTGCATGGAATCCCAGACTGAGGGAGATTGACAGTCATCTTGTGTTTCTTCCACTTTCTAATAAATAATCATAAAAGTTGTTGTCTTCTACCAAGCTGCTTGCCTGTTGTCCTGTAGTCCATCCCAGCCTTATGCAGGTCTACAGTTTTGTCCCTGGTGTCCTTAGACAGCTCTTTGGTCTAGGCTATGGTGGACAGGTTGGAGTGTGATTGATTGAGTGTGTGAACAGGTGTCTTTAATACAGGTAACAAGTTCAAACAGGTGCAGTTAATACAGGTAAAGAGTGCAGAATAAGAGGGCTTCTTAAAGAACAATTAACAGGTCTGTGTGAGCCAGAATTCTTGCTAGTTGGTAGGGGGTCAAATACACTCAACAAAAATATAAACGCAACACTTTTGGTTTTGCTCCCATTTTGTATGAGATGAACTCAAAGATCTAAAACATTTTCCACATACACAATATCACCATTTCTCTCAAATATTGTTCACAAACCAGTCTAAATCTGTGATAGTGAGCACTTCTCCTTTGCTGAGATAATCCATCCCACCTCACAGGTGTGCCATATCAAGATGCTGATTAGACACCATGATTAGTGCACAGGTGTGCCTTAGACTGCCCATAATAAAAGGCCACTCTGAAAGGTGCAGTTTTATCACACAGCACAATGCCACAGATGTCGCAAGATTTGAGGGAGCGTGCAATTGGCGCGCTGACAGCAGGAATGTCAACCAGAGCTGTTGCTCATGTATTGAATGTTCATGTCTCTACCATAAGCCGTCTCCAAAGGTGTTTCAGAGAATTTGGCAGTACATCCAACCAGCCTCACAACCGCAGACCACGTGTAACCACACCAGGCCAGGACCTCCACATCCAGCATGTTCACCTCCAAGATTGTCTGAGACCAGCCACTCGAACAGCTGCTGAAACAATCAGTTTGCATAACCAAAGAATTTCTGCACAAACTGTCAGAAACCATCTCAGGGAAGCTCATCTGCATGCTGGTCGTCCTCATCGGGGTCTCGACCTGACTCCAGTTCGTCGTCGTAACCGACTTGAGTGGGCAAATGCTGACATTCGCTGGCATTTGGCACGTTGGAGAGGTGTTCTCTTCACGGATGATGCGAAGGAGATGTGTTGCACTGCATGAGGCAAATGGTGGTCACACCAGATACTGACTGGTATCCCCCCCCAATAAAACAAAACTGCACCTTTCAGAGTGGCCTTTTATTGTGGGCAGTCTAAGGCACACCTGTGCACTAATCATGGTGTCTAATCAGCATCTTGGTATGGCACACCTGTGAGGTGGGATGGATTATCTCAGCAAAGGAGAAGTGCTCACTATCACAGATTTCGAATGGTTTGTGAACAATATTTGAGGGAAATGGTGATATTGTGTATGTGGAAAAAGTTTTAGATCTTTGAGTTCATCTCATACAAAATGGGAGCAAAACCAAAAGTGTTGCGTTTATATTTTTGTTGAGTATACTTATTTGCAGCAGTAACATACAACTAAATTATTAAAAAATCATACATTGTGATTTCCGTTTTTTTTTTTTAGATTATGTCTCTCACAGTGGACATGCACCTAAGATGAAAATTTCAGACCCCTCCATGATTTCTAAGTGGGAGAACTTGCAAAATCGCAGGGTGTTCAAATACTTTCTTCAGTGTATGTTTTTATGTATTTCCGCGTGAAGAAAGCAAGCACACACACTCGCGCATGTCCATCAAAACACGGCACGTGTTCTGCAGCTGTGCCGTCCAGGACCAGAGATGTCACAACAGCTGTTGACAGCAAGCCACATCCCTGTCCGTTCAGCGCACAGACCAAGGTGTCACGCTGATCACATGAGAGGCGCCTCGCCTGTGGGGGGGGGGTTTGGGGGTCTGCAAACCACATGCACGCACGTGTTGTGGGGGGAGACAACACTCTGGCACGCCACATGTATACTCTGCAACTCCACAGTTGTGGCACATTTTGCTGCGTCGTCTTTTAATTTCTGTTTTCTTTTTTCCTTTCGCTTCTCAGCTCCACTCTTTTGCTTCTCCATTTTGCGCACAACTCTCCGATTTCCACTCGAGCTCGGACCGAATAGCCAAAACTTTGAGTGGTGACTTGGGTCAGGTGGGGACTTGTAGGGAGGGGTGGGCCTTCGAGAACCAAGGAATTTCATTGGACTAGCCCAATGTGCCTCAGGACATCCAATCCATTTTTTACCATCGCAATCAATAAAAAATATAATTATATACATATATTTTTTAATGACAGACCTGAGGGGGCCCAAAATGTGCGAGGACCCCGCGGGATTTGCCCGTTACGCCAGATAACCAGTCCAGCCGTGTTTATATAACACATTCATTTCCAAAAACTGTAACCTATGCAGTGTGCGGATACATATACAAAATATGCTTATTTAGATTAAATTGATATATTGGTTAAATATTATTTTTTCACATTTAATAATGTTGCCTATTCTGTGATTGTGTGTCTATACTTTTTGGAACAGTGACATCTATTTTGTTCTCTTCTTTTTGTTTATGGTGCATAGAGTTACAGAGGAAAAATAATGTCAGTTCTTTATCCCACATTTTGATGCATGCACCGTCATATTAGTTAATAATCCTCAAGGCTGCCACACAATACCTAACAATAAAATCCTCTTTATTTCCAATATCAAAACAGAATCTTAGTCTTCAGTGTGCAGAAAATACTCACCATCTGCTGACAAATATATATTTTTTTTTTACTTTCCTGCCAACAGTTTTTCTAGATTAATTCAGTTTTTCAATCATCTTTTCCCTGTATTTCACACAGTAATATCCTTCCTCTTTTTTTGACATTTCTCATCTTTTGTGTGATGTTGCAGCGGAATTACATGGCATATCTCTGAATATTTTCCTTTCACCTTCCTGTCATTTAGAATCTGACAGTAGCTTTGGCCACTATACAGTTTAATACCTGTCATGTATATTTTTTAAACCCTGCCGCCATCTCTATCTCCTCTGGTTCTTTCTCTGTCCACACAATTATGTTCAGTGACCCACTGCAGTCAGTCTGCTTCATGGTTTTACACACACAGTGTACAATGGACTGAAATGAAATAGATAGTTCATGAATTTCCACTTGTTAAACTGCACAACATACTGTATCAACATTCCATAAATTATTGGTTACATCCTTTTTTGTATAGTCTACAATATATCCTCCCAGTTAGGAGCCAAATGGGCACTCGCGGACCAAACAATCTCAAAACCATAACTATGTTAAAACACTAAAAGTTTTCTTCTTTATTTTTGATATTCTTTTGTCAGTCACACTGTCCTTCGCCCAAAAGTGTGGAAAATTACCACACGCCATCCCTAAGAGCCCCTTCACACATAGTACAAATGTGGTCGAATTTCACATGAAGCAGGAATCGTATGCAATACGTGTAAAATCATAACTGCCTCCAGTGCCCCGTGCACCTGTTGCTACAACTATTTGCACACACCAGTGGCTGAAAGACAGAGTGTGCGCTGTGAGAGCCCATTCGATCCCTCTCACGGCAAGTGTCTGCCAGATTCCAGCTGACACACATGAACATCTAACACCACTCGCTTGGCATTTAGAAAATGTGTGTCCATTCACGTTATCAATTACAAAAACAGTCAGCAGATGATCACTGTCGAGGTGGATGCAAAATTTGTCTAAGTGCCCCCACGAGTGTGGCTTTGCAAACAGACACAGTGACACATTGGTGTGTGCACTGAACTGACAGGGGGTGTGTCTGCCCACAGGAACGGCTGTGGAGATCTGTGGTTCTGGACGTCACGGCTGGTCAACTAACAACTGTCCACTGTGACGCGCGTGTGTCTGTTTGCTGTCCTCAAGTGGACAAACATAAAAACATATATCACTGTTGCAATGGGCTGCAGCGAGCGCGTGCACGGCACCTACATTGATAGGCTACCCCATGTGAAACGGACCGTCAGATCATAACACATAGTGGGCGATTTGAATTTCACGTCACCCACACTGTTCCACATGACGCAGTGTCAGTCCTGCGGCGCGCCTTCCACAAAACACACGTGTCAGGCAGGACACGCACACAGGGCTGGACACACCGCCAGCAGATGTGGACATGATAAGCGCACCCTGCTTCATCATTCATGCTACTTCATGACTGTACGCCTATGACCATGGGTCATCTACAGAGGAACAGACAGATCATACTTGTATTGCCCGCTTGATAAGATGGATTCAATAAAATGCAGTGTTTCTATATGCTATGTGGTTTTATTTTTTTCTTAAATACATCCATCTCGTTCTTGATATCAGACATTTTCTCGCACCTTTTACAGGACGGTGATGGTAGCTCAGTGGTAATGTTTCTGACTGGCAGTCGGAGCTTTTGGAAAGTGCAGGTTCGAATCCCGTGGGTGGCATGCATTTTTTATTTTATTTTCACAGCAGCGGTGCAATGTGGTTGCACATCACGCAGTTGCTCGCATTGTGTTCCCGCGTGCACAAAACCGTTGCAGTGGATCATGCACGCTTGCCCTTCAGCTTGATGTTTTTGTGGTTCGCTCATATGCGCTTTTCTGCCGTGATTCACCTTGAGTTGCACTTATTCGTACTATGTGTGAAGGGGCCATAATACACGTTAATGCAGGGCAAAACAGTCCAAGTTCCAAGCAGATTTTTGGTACCACCTGAGGGTACAAAATAACACAAACAATCCAGCATGACTATACCATGGCCTACACAAACATGTATGGTGGCCATCCTAGGGTGGTAGCAAGCTCCAATCATTTTAAAAGGTATACCACATTATTTGTCTGATCATAAAGAGTCCAAAAAGATATAGTATGGCCTGTCCATAACTGAATGTTATGGGGTAAAAATAGTAAAAAAAAAAAAAAAAAATAGTGAGAAAGGCTAATTTTAGTGTGTACAGGGTTCAAAAGTTAATGTTGCTCCAATTTTAGCAAAGATTAATGCAAATTATTGGTTGATCTACAAGAATGGAAAAAGGAATAGTTTGCACCATCTGCCATGTTTAGTTATCATGTTATAATATATGTCGACAAATAGGCACTTAACAGGATCCTCAGTGTTGAGGACCGCAGCAGCTGGAAAAGACAAAGCGCATGCCCACATTTCACTTGGCTGCAGCGGAGATGGGGATGGACATGATGCCTGCCTGGGTGTTTACCATACATGTCCCAAGGCGGGTCTGCAGTGTGGTGGATGTGGTGACATATGGGGCCACTGTACGCCGCCAGACCTCCTGACCTGTATATGAGATGTCATCTGTGGCAAACTGGTCATGTGCATCCACTGACAATATTTCCTGCAGTTTTCAGCTGTCCCTTTTCAAATGAGGCTCCATCGCTCAGTGATAACAGCACAGCACACTCATAGAGGAAGGAGAAAGAAAACCAACAGCAGGGGTGCCCAAGTTTAGTCCTTGAGATCTACCTTCCTGACACTCTTAGTTGTCTCCCTGCTCCAACACACCTGAATCCAGTGAAAGGCTCATTAAAAGCCTGCTAACGAGACTTTCATTGGATTCAGGTGTGTTAGAACAGGGAGACAACTAAGAGTGTCAGGAAGGCAGATCTCGAGGACCGAACTTGGGCACCCCTGACCTACAGGATTGGTACATTTTAGCAAATTGAATACATATACACACTTGAAGTGTTAGATTTTGTCAATTGGTGTTTTCAAATCAAATTAATTGATTTATAGTCTTCTAAACATTCAATGATGCTTCAGTGGGTTCCACATCCAATCAGCACCATGGACAGCTCCTGTTAAAATGCTCATAACAATACTGGATCTTAACAGCTGCTGTGTAAAAACTTAGAAGTGGTTTGTTGAAATGCTTGCAGGAAGGACTGTTTTTAAGAATAATCACTGGCTGAAACCTGGTTCTTTTCTGACAGTTATGGCCGACTATTGTGGCTGAATGTTGTGTGCTTTGGCCACCATGCGAGGCTGCAGTGAGAGTGGGCCGAGTGGTGCAAATATCAGAGGAAACCAGAACAAGTTATTTTCAGCTACATCAAATAGATTCTTAAAATGTGTGATATTAATATGCAGTTAGTAAAAAAAAATGTAACAGTAATGACAAACTCCTGCATGTATTTTATACCATGTGGCATGCTGAGAAATGTATTCATAGTTTAATACAAAAAAAATCAATCAATCAATTTCAATCAATTTTTTTTTATATAGCGCCAAATCACAACAAACAGTTGCCCCAAGGCGCTTTATATTGTAAGGCAAGGCCATACAATAATTATGTAAAACCCCAACGGTCAAAACGACCCCCTGTGAGCAAGCACTTGGCTACAGTGGGAAGGAAAAACTCCCTTTTAACAGGAAGAAACCTCCAGCAGAACCAGGCTCAGGGAGGGGCAGTCTTCTGCTGGGACTGGTTGGGGCTGAGGGAGAGAACCAGGAAAAAGACATGCTGTGGAGGGGAGCAGAGATCGATCACTAATGATTAAATGCAGAGTGGTGCATACAGAGAAAAAAGAGAAAGAAACAGTGCATCATGGGAACCCCCCAGCAGTCTACGTCTATAGCAGCACAACTAAGGGATGGTTTAGGGTCACCTGATCCAGCCCTAACTATAAGCTTTAGCAAAAAGGAAAGTTTTAAGCCTAATCTTAAAAGTAGAGAGGTTGTCTGTCTCCCTGATCTGAATTGGGAGCTGGTTCCACAGGAGAGGAGCCTGAAAGCTGAAGGCTCTGCCTCCCATTCTACTCTTACAAACCCTAGGAACTACAAGTAAGCCTGCAGTCTGAGAGCGAAGCGCTCTATTGGGGTGATATGGTACTACGAGGTCCCTAAGATAAGATGGGACCTGATTATTCAAAACCTTATAAGTAAGAAGAAGAATTTTAAATTCTATTCTAGAATTAACAGGAAGCCAATGAAGAGAGGCCAATATGGGTGAGATATGCTCTCTCCTTCTAGTCCCCGACAGTACTCTAGCTGCAGCATTTTGAATGAACTGAAGGCTTTTTAGGGAACTTTTAGGACAACCTGATAATAATGAATTACAATAGTCCAGCCTAGAGGAAATAAATGCATGAATTAGTTTTTCAGCATCACTCTGAGACAAGACCTTTCTGATTTTAGAGATATTGCGTAAATGCAAAAAAGCAGTCCTACATATTTGTTTAATATGCGCTTTGAATGACATATCCTGATCAAAAATGACTCCAAGATTTCTCACAGTATTACTAGAGGTCAGGGTAATGCCATCCACAGTAAGGATCTGGTTAGACACCATGTTTCTAAGATTTGTGGGGCCAAGTACAATAACTTCAGTTTTATCTGAGTTTAAAAGCAGGAAATTAGAGGTCATCCATGTCTTTATGTCTGTAAGACAATCCTGCAGTTTAGCTAATTGGTGTGTGTCCTCTGGCTTCATGGATAGATAAAGCTGGGTATCATCTGCGTAACAATGAAAATTTAAGCAATACCGTCTAATAATACTGCCTAAGGGAAGCATGTATAAAGTGAATAAAATTGGTCCTAGCACAGAACCTTGTGGAACTCCATAATTAACTTTAGTCTGTGAAGAAGATTCCCCATTTACATGAACAAATTGTAATCTATTAGACAAATATGATTCAAATCACCGCAGCACAGTGCCTTTAATACCTATGGCATGCTCTAATCTCTGTAATAAAATTTTATGGTCAACAGAGCTAACTTGCAACCACCATACGAGGTCTGTGAAAAAAGTATCCGACCTTATTATTTTTTTCAAAAACCATATGGATTTGAATCACGTGTGATTGCATCAGCCAAGCTCGAACCTAAAATCAATCCAGCATTAATCCTTGCAATGTTTCCTTGAATTTTGGTTCCAGATTTGTTAAGATCCATGTTAGTGAGCACTTCCACCTTGCCAAGATAATCCATCTACACAGCTGGTGTAGGTAGGTTTGTTTTTTTTAGTAGGTTTGGTTATGGGCACACATTTCTGCATATTTGATTGAACCCATCCGAAACCGGTCGCTACCACCAGAAGTGTTATCAGAGCGAAAATGATGTAGGGGCTGGTGGCCTCTATGAAGTATGAGGTCTGTGAGAAAAGTATCCGACCTTATTATTTTTTTCAAAAACCATATGGATTTGAATCATGTGTGATTGCGTCAGCCAAGCTTGAACCTTCGTGCGCATGCGCGAGTTTTTTCATGTCTGTCAGTTGCGTCATTCGCCTGTGAGCAGGCTTTGTGTGAGCACTGGTCCACCCCTCTCGTTGTTTTTTTATTGCGAATAAATGTCTGAACGATTTGGAGCTTTGCTGCATCAATTTTTTTCCAGAAACTGTGAGAGACCTCCAGGTGGACACCGTTCGAAAAATTAATATGGCTTTCAGGGACGATTTTATGGGGATTAAACAGATTAGGGAGTGTTACTGCCGCTTTAAGGACGGCCCACAACTGCTGAGAGCGCGGCGCACTCCCAGCGCTGATCGACATGCTCAGACCCCGCTGAAACAACCAGATCATTTCCAACATGAAAGCTTTGTTGATCCGGGAGGTCGTCTGACTTTCACAAAAAGGCAGGAGACGTGGACATCAGCACTTTTTCGGCACATTCTACTGTTACAGGAGTTTTTTTCATGGAAAAAGAAGCAGATGAATGCGCCACCGTGCCGCTCATGGACGGCTTTGAGATGCCTTTCAGACGGATTCCGGTTGCTTTCCAGTCGTGTGATTATCCGATTGTGATTGTGCATGAGCTGGACATGCCCCAACATGTCCTGTGAGGCTTCATCACGGCGTTGCTTTGTGCCATGCGTCGCGGTGGAGCCGCTCCTCTTTCCATGACAAAAACTCCTGTAACAGTGGAATGTGCCATTCATTTCTAAACTGGACGCTGTCTTGATGCGGTATGTCATCTGACTAGCACAGTAATTGTGAAAAGACGTGGACATCAGCACTTTTTCGGTACATTAAGACAGACGTGTGGAGGAGTTCCGCACGAAGGTTCGAGCTTGGCTGATGCAATCACACGTGATTCAAATCCATATGGTTTTTGAAAAAAATAATAAGGTCGGATACTTTTTTCACAGACCTCGTATGGTGGTTGCAAGTTAGCTCTGTTGACAGCCAGGCTCCTTTAGGAGCAGAACATCTCCTGAAGTGACATTGCATTGAATTCTCCTATAGCGCCACTGATGGTTCTGAGGCGGTAATGACCATACCCATAATGTGGCCACATAAAAATACAGGGCCAGCCCTGGAAATAATGGCACCCTAAGTGAGTTTCTACATTGGTGCCCCATCACCACCACCACACACACACACACACACACACACACAAAGAAACAAACACTTTTCTTTATTGACACACCATTAAAAATGACAAATACATTATGAAGTCATGTGTGTCTTTTATAGTGTGTATAATTTTTTTTTTTTTTTTTTTTTTTGGTAATATGCATGGCTTCATCCCCTTAAAATGATAAGCCACCCCTGCACATGCACCCAAACCCCACCATAGAATTATAGATTAGGCACCTGATAGTTTTTGTTTTTTTGGCCCATTGTCTCCTCAGATGTACACCTACAGATTTGGTTGTGTGCAGTGTCACGTCATGGATCATGTTTTCAACTTATAACTGATCATTAGTGTGTGTGTGTGTGTGTGTGTGTGTGCTGTATGTTTATTATTGCCATTAAAAGGCTGGTTGGGTTAATAATGTTGTGACATAGTCATTATTATAGTGGGGTGGCATAACTATACTCAACAAAAATATAAACACAACACTTTTGGTTTTGCTCCCATTTTGTATGAGATGAACTCAAAAATCTAAAACTTTTTCCACATACACAATATCACCATTTCCCTCCAATATTGTTCACAAACCAGACTAAATCTGTGATATTGAGCACCTCTCCTTTGCTGAGATAATCCATCCCACCTCACAGGTGTGCCATACCAAGATGCTGATTAGACACCATGATTAGTGCACAGGTGTGCCTTAGACTGCCCACAATTAAAGGCCACTCTGAAAGGTGCAGTTTTATCACACAGCACAATGCCACAGATGTCGCAAGATTTGAGGGAGCGTGCAGTTGGCATGCTGACAGCAGGAATGTCAACCAGAGCTGTTGCTCGTGTATTGAATGTTCATTTCTCTACCATAAGCCGTCTCCAAAGGCGTTTCAGAGAATTTGGCAGTACATCCAACCAGCCTCACAACCGCAGACCACGTGTAACCACACCAGCCCAGGACCTCCACATCCAGCATGTTTACCTCCAAGATCGTCTGAGACCAGCCACTCAGACAGCTGCTGAAACAATCGGTTTGCATAACCAAAGAATTTCTGCAGAAACTGTCAGAAACCGCCTCAGGGAAGCTCATCTGCATGCTCGTCGTCCTCATCGGGGTCTCGACCTGACTCCAGTTCGTCGTTGCAACTTTGCACAGCCATTGAAGAGGAGTGGACCAACATTCCACAGGCCACAACTGACAACCTGATCAACTCTATGCGAAGGAGATGTGTTGCACTGCATGAGGCAAATGGTGGTCACACCAGATACTGACTGGTATCCCCCCCCCCCCCCCCCAATAAAACAAAACTGCACTTTTCAGAGTGGCCTTTTACTGTGGACAGTCTAAGGCACACCTGTGCACTAATCATGGTGTCTAATCAGCATCTTGATATGGCACACCTGTGAGGTGGGATGGATTATCTCAGCAAAGGAAAAGTGCTCACTATCACAGATTTAGACTGGTTTGTGAACAATATTTGAGGGAAATGGTGATATTGTGTATGTGGAAAAAGTTTTAGATCTTTGAGTTCATCTCATACAAAATGGGAGCAAAACCAAAAGTGTTGCGTTTATATTTTGTTGAGTATATTTTCTTCATAAGAATTGTGCATTTGGTGATTAAAAGTACCAAATTTAACACAGATGTAGCCAAAGATTGTTATGTGTCGACGCGGGTTGAGGAGTGGACCTGCGTCTGACGGAACCCAGTGCCAAAACAACCAGAAAGCGGTTCCAATAACTAAACAATTTATTTTCCCCCTTCTGTGCAATACAAAGTGTACAAACGTAAAATGCGTCTGTCTGGCGGAGTGAAGGACGGCACGCTCTCCAGCGCCCAAAAGGATCGAAGCCCGGCGCTTCTGGACCCACGTTCACCGCCAAACACCCCCCAGGTGGACACGACAAACTGACTCTGCGAAGGATAGAAAAGGTGAGGTAAGTCAGCAGCTACAACTAATATCATTCAAAGGCACACACTATCAGCAACACATTCAGGTCTGAATTTAAGCTTTATGTAAATGAGCAGCTTCTCACAACAGGTGGAGGATCATCAGTCCGCACGCCACGGCAGTGAGAAGCAAACTGCACAACTCTCATCAATATTCACATATACTGCGTAACAAAATACCAAGTTACTGTTAACAATTATTCAGACAATCAAATCACCTCTGATGTGTGCTGACAGCATGTGTCCCTCACCCGTCCTCCTTCACAGGCACGATGTGTCAAACCCAGGCGCGGTCCTCAGCGTCTCACAAACGAACATCACAAGGTCGAGTTCCTGGCAATTCTGCTTGAATCACACATGGCTTAAATGCAGAACGCCATTTCATTATCTGCTTCAGCTGAAAGTCTTTAAGGTTGCACGTGAGCACCATCCACAGGTGCTGCACATTACGTTGATGAGGGTGAAGGACTCTTCTGCCAGCACCTTCTCCACAGACAATAAATCAGTTTGCATACCACCTGGAGAGCAAAGAAAAGAAAAGAACACCCAAAATGCCCAGCCAAACCCCCCCAACACACAACAGTACCCCCCCTTTAACGAGAAGCCTCCCGGCGACCGAACAGACCAGGTCCGAGAACAGCACCTCCCTCCAGGGTCCTCGTCAGGAAGCAGACAGCGTAACGCTCCCAAGGTCCACCGCAGACAGCAGGACAGGGCACCGCAGCTGCAAGGCCGGCTGGCATCAACAAAAACCCCAAAACAGTCCCTAGTACAACCCAACATACAAGAAAAACATAAAACCCACCCAAAACCTCCCCAGGGGACCGTCCCATCCAACCCCGGGAAGAAAAGAAAAACTCCCAAATGCAAAAACCCAACACAGCCCCACAAACACAATACAAACACAAAAGCACAAAGAAAAATAACAAACAACCCCCCCAGAATGACTTGCAGAGCCCAACACCCCCCAGAAGGCTTTCACCGCCAGTTCCAGGAGAAATAGCCAAAGCCGGAATCCCACAGAGGTCCCCAGGTACACATGGAGCAACGGCGCCCCCCAGAGGACCGTACCATCAAACCCCAGGAGGCACCCTCCCCACAACCCAGGAACCCCAGACCCGGCCACACTTGGCTAGTCGGCCCCACAAGCCAATTCCCCCCCAGAGGACCGTCCCATCAACCCTGGAGGTGGAACCTGGAAGGAAACAAAAAACACAAAAGTCCAACCCCCGTAGGACTACAATAAACAACCCCGGGGGCAAATAAAACAACCGATAAACCCTGTTACCTTCGCCAGCACCCCGAAAGACCCCAGATCCCTCCCAGAGCCTTTCGGCGGCTCAGTTTTGGCAAACGGCACAAAACATCAAGCCGGGGAAGGGAACAGGAAAACTAACCCGGCCCCAACCCCAAGGCGCAGCGGAAAACCGGAAATACGTCCGGTGTCTCAACCCGACCATACCCCAGCCTATAAGGGAGGGGTGGAACTACCGAAATGGCGAACGGCAACAGATCGGCCCACCCCTCCGACTGAGGTATGTTCCCGCTGCACCACACCCCGGCAACACCAATGACGAACGGTACAAAGGCCACCGAGGCTGGAGTGGAACCGGGCCCTAACTAAACCAGAAAAAACGCCCCTAACAACCCCCCCCAGGTGCAGAGGTCTTCTGAGAACGCTCAGCGTGACCAACCTGCACCACCCCACAACCCACAAGACAAACGGTCTTGGGGCGAGTGAGGTTGGGGTTAGGGAAGTAGGGAAATAAAAAACAACAAAACAAACCGACCCCAAACCCAAACAGAAAATACCTAAATACAAATAATGAAAACCAACGATCAACTGAAAACCAGGACGGGCTTCGAACCGCCTGTCGTTCACTCCACCAGATACGCCCCTGAATCCCCAAACAATTTATAACCCCTATTCAGAAAAAAACATCAGCCCAAACAATTTTTTTTTTTTTTTTTTTTTTTGGTGTGTATTATTTTGCCTGTCCCAGAACACCTGGAGAGACATCACCACTATTTTTCTTGACGCTTATATGACGGGGCAATATAGCGACTTCAGCTCGTCCGAGCTGCATGGGCTCATCTGCAAGAGGAGCCAGAGGTCCCATCGGAGGAGTCTCAGTGGGGCGAAGAAGAGGCAGCCCAGACCTGTGTCGGGGAAAGCCCCGAGACGAAAAAACCCGTTCTGATGGCCGCCCTCTCTCGCGTCCACGCTCCTTTATCCGATCATCTAGACGAATCACCAAAGATATTAGCTCATCTAAATCATTTGGCTCGTCACGGACTGCTAGCTCGTCTTTTAATGACTCATTTAAACCATCCACAAACACTCCTCGTAAAGCTGCGGCATTCCAACCGGACTGAGCAGAAAAAAGTCGGAAATCCACAGAATAATCCGCCGCACTCCGCCTCCCCTGCCTGAGATTCAGTAACCGCTGGGCAACGGTATGAGCAAAAACCAGAGAACATTGCATCAAAAACGGAGCACAGGCTTCAACGTTTCCCGCATAAGGCTCCTGACGACAAACAATCAATTCGGAAGCCGAATCTCTGGGTGACGGAGTTATCTGCACCAGTATCGATGGTGCCGCAGCTGGAGCAGCAGGAAGCGGAACGGCTTGCGCTGCAAGCTCCGTAACGCGGACATCTGTTTGTTTAATTTGGTTTGCGAGATGCTGTAATTGCTCCCATATTTTCTCCAAGTGTTCTTGAACTCTTTTGGCAAATGGAACCGCCTCTGCCGCTGGGTCCATTTTAGAATGGCCGGGAACTACTGTTATGTGTCGACACGGGTTGAGGAGCGGACCTGCGTCTGACGGACTTATAACTTATAACTGATCATTAGTGTGTGTGTGTGTGTGTGTGTGTGCTGTATGTTTATTATTGCCATTAAAAGGCTGGTTGGGTTAATAATGTTGTGACATAGTCATTATTATAGTGGGGTGGCATAACTATTTTCTTCATAAGAATTGTGCATTTGGTGATTAAAAGTACCAAATTTAGCACAGATGTAGCCAAAGATTGTTATGTGTCGACGCGGGTTGAGGAGTGGACCTGCGTCTGATGGAACCCAGCGCCAAAACAACCAGAAAGCAGTTCCAATAACAAAACAATTTATTTTCCCCCTTCTGTGCAATACAAAGTGTACAAACGTAAAATGCATCTGTCTGGCGGAGTGAAGGATGGCACGCTCTCCAGCGCCCAAAAGGATTGAAGCCCGGCGCTTCTGGACCCACGTTCACCGCCAAACACCCCCCAGGTGGACACGACAAACCGACTCTGCAAAGGATAGAAAAGGTGAGGTAAGTCAGCAGCTACAACTAATATCCTTCAAAGGCACACACTATCAGCAACACATTCAGGTCTGAATTTAAGCTTTATGTAAATGAGCAGCTTCTCACAACAGGTGGAGGATCATCAGTCTGCACGCCACGGCAGTGAGAAGCAAACTGCACAACTCTCATCAATATTCACATATACTGCGTAACAAAATACCAAGTTACTGTTAACAATTATTCAGACAATCAAATCACCTCTGATGTGTGCTGACAGCATGTGTCCCTCACCCGTCCTCCTTCACAGGCACGGTGTCAAACCCAGGCGCGGTCCTCAGCGTCTCACAAACGAACATCACAAGGTCGAGTTCCCGGCAATTCTGCTTGAATCACACATGGCTTAAATGCAGAACGCCATCTCATTATCTGCTTCAGCTGAAAGTCTTTAAGGTTGCACGTGAGCACCATCCACAGGTGCTGCACATTACGTTGATGAGGGTGAAGGACTCTTCTGCCAGCACCTTCTCCACAGACAATAAATCAGTTTGCATACCACCTGGAGAGCAAAGAAAAGAAAAGAACACCCAAAATGCCCAGCCAAACCCCCCCAACACACAACAAAGATATTTAAAAAAAAAAAATCTGGATATTGAGCCATCATAAATTCTCATCATGGTTGCCATGGTGACCATTTTTCAACATGAAAATTGAAAAATGCTCTAATCATATTGAAAAATATACCACATTACAATGATTCCAAAAAGGTGTAGTTTGGACTATCTATGAATGAATGTTATAGATTTATGGGGTAAAAACAGCAAAAAGGATGACAAGGGTCAGTTTCAGTTTGTACAGGGGTCAAAAGTTAAAGTTGCTCCAATTTCGGTAAAAAGTGATGCAAATTACTGGTTGTGCTAATAGGGTTAATAAACTGAAATTAACCTTTGTCATCCTTTTTGCTGTTTTTACCCCATAAATCTGTAACATTCAGTCATAGATAGCCCATACTACCTTTTTGGAATCGATGGAAGGATTTTTAAATTTACATTTTGAAAATTCTCTGCCATAAGTGACACACTGAAAATTCATCATGGCCCAGTATCCATTTTTATTTGGAATACCTTTGGCTACAGTGTATCTATTCACAGTGCTTCACTTTTTCACATTTTATGTTACAGCCTTATTCCAAATGGATTATTTTTCCTCAAAATTCTACACACAATACCCCATAATGGCAATGTGACAAAGGGTTTTTGAGAATTTTGCAAGTTTATTAAAAAAAAAAAACCCTAAGAAATCACATGTACATAAGTATTCAAAGCCTTTGCCATGAAGCTCAAAATTGAGCTCAGGTGCGTTCTGTTTCCACTGATCATCCTTGAGATATTTCTACAGCTTAACTGGAATCCACCTGGGGTAAATTCAGTTGTTTGGACATGAGTTGGAAAGACACACACCTTTGACACACACAATTGTCTGTAGATATCTGAGACATGATTGTCTCGAGGCACAAATCTGGGGAAGGGTACACAAACATTTCTGCTGCTTTGAAGGTCCCAGTGAGCACAGTGGCCTCCATCATCTGTAAATGGAATAAGTTCAGATCCACTAGGACTCTTCCTAGAGCTGACCACCCGTCTAAACTGAGCGGCAATTGGAGGAGAAGGGCTTTAGTCACGGAGGTGACCAACAAACTGATGGTCACTCTGTCAGAGCTCCAGCATTCCTCTGTGGAGAGAGGAGCTTCTTCCAGAAGGACAACCATCTCTGAAGCAATCCACCAGTCAGGCCTGTATGGTAGAGTGGCCAGACAGAAGTCACTCCTTAGTAAAAGGCACATGGCAGCCCGCCTACAGTTTGCCAAAAAGCACCTGAAGGACCCTCAGACCAGGAGAAATTCAAAATTGTCTCATCTGATGAGAGAACGTTTGAACTCTTTGGTGTGAATACCAGGCATCATGTTTGGAGGAAATCAGGCACCATCCATACAGTGAAGCATGGTGGTGGCAGCATCATGCTG
Organism: Thalassophryne amazonica; assembly: GCF_902500255.1. Classification (NCBI taxonomy): domain Eukaryota; kingdom Metazoa; phylum Chordata; class Actinopteri; order Batrachoidiformes; family Batrachoididae; genus Thalassophryne; species Thalassophryne amazonica. The sequence continues at coordinate 24,610,570 of NC_047111.1, read as the reverse complement.
TGGGGATGTTTTCAGCAGCAGGAACTGAGAGACTAGTCAGGGTTGAGGGAAAGATGAATGCAGCAATGTACAGAGACATCATGGATGAAAACCTGCTCCAGAGCGCTCTTGACCTCAGACTGGGGCTACAGGTCATCTATCAGCAGGACAATGACTCTAAGCACACAGCCAAGATATCAAAGGAGTGGCTTCAGGACAACTCTGTGACTGTCCTTGAGTGGTCCAGCCAGAGCTCAGATCTGAATCTGATTGAACATCTCTGGAGAGATCTGAAAATGTCCGTGCACCTACGCCCCCATCCAAGCTGATGGAGCTTGAGAGGTGCTTCAAAGAGGAATGCACCAAACTATCCAAAGACAGGTGCACCAAGCTTGTGGTATCATATTCAAGAAGACTTGAGGCTGTAATTGCTGCCAAAGGTGCATAAACAAAGTATTGAACAAAGGCTGTGAATAGTTATGATTTCTTTCTTTTGTTTTTTTAATAAATTTTCAAAAAATAAAAAAATGGGGTGTTGTGAGTAGAATTTTGAAGGTGAAAATTAATTTCCTACCATTTGGAATAAGGCTGTAACATAACAAAATGTGGAAAAAGTGCAGCACTCTGAATACTTTCACAATAAACTGTATATCAAACATCATGCTTTTATCACAAAATGCAGTTATTTTGCCTATCTGCTGCACTTTTAGCAATGTTTGTGACATATTCCACTGCAGAAAGGAGAATAAGTGATACTATGTCGCCACAAGAGAGTGCACTTCTGCCATTATAAAGGTTAAAAAAAGGTTATGTTGCTGGCACCCCTCTGGTGCCCGCCTATGCCATAGCTGCCCCTTCATTAACACAGTAATGTGACACGCTTCCTGCTGATGGTAAAAGTGCAGATTTTAACGTAATAGAAGAAGTGTTGAAAAATGTGAAGATGCTGTCGCCATCTGAAGATCTCGTCCTGTTTTGCAGACAATGAGGGAGATCAATAAGGGAAATGGCTTTCACCGTGACTGATCTCATCAACATGCATTAGAGGAAGACAAAGTGCTTCTAATATTTTGTCTGTTCACTGATTATGCTAACACGATTACACCAAATACACCATTTTTCTCTCTCAGAGGAACCAGACTGAGTTTTTTTCTTTTTTTATTGTTGTTGAACGTCTTCTTCATGCAGCATACTGTAAATATTTCCTTTTTAAATTCCCCTCTGCCGTTTGTTTCCACTCTTTCATCCGTTTACTTTATTGTCTCGGCGTCTTTACTTCGAGGTTGAAGGCGGCTTCACAGTTTCTTGGCTGTTACCTAAAGCAAATGTTGAATATGCATGAGTGCCTCATAAAGTGCTGCTCTCAGCGCTAAAGTCAGGAGGAAGCCCAAGTCAGCAGATGAGGAGAATCAGAATGAAAACTTACTGAAAGCGAAATCGAGGCGGGAACTCGCTCCGCTCGTAATCAGCAGAGGAAGATAAACTAAATTTCCTGTCTCTATGTCGTCCTTCCTGAGTGTACCGGTTCAGATGGGCAGTAGTTCCTGTGTGCGCGTGCATGTGTGCTCTCGTTGTGTTATTGAATATGTAAGTGCTTCCATGTGTTCTGCTTGTGTGTCTGTCTGCATCATTTTGCCTGAAGGTCTGGACAGTTGCCAGGCAACTGTGGCAGGCAGCTCGGAGATCTAGTGGGCATCTATGGAGCGAGCGCTTCCCCGAACCGATGGTTTTGTTACGCAGCAAGACTCCGCACAACAGACCGTAACAAATATGGACGTAGAGCAACTTCTCAAAGGGTAAAGTCAAAATAGCTCTTCAGCTCCGCTGAGGCTGGGTGCAGACGGCACGGTTCAGTTGCTGCGTGTTCTGAGCACATCAATGAAACATGAGCAATAACAAAAAAAAGTGCTTCACTGCTTTTTCCAAAAGAAGTCATTTACTATAATTATTTAAAATTTCCTATTGTTTCTTTGTGGCAGTTTAGCCTTCAGAAGGTTATTAGATGAGATTTCAAGTGGAATGATGATGTTTTGCTCATTGCGATGGTTAACAGAAACTCTCAGACTTTTTCCGAGTAGAGCAACATGATGCACAGGATGGATCAGCACAATTGGAGAAAATTCTGTTTAAATGTTTAAATGGGTTTTTAAAATTTTACAGAACTTGGCCACAGTCCACATCAGCCACATCGCACTCTTCTCTAGACAGCCTTGCCCCAACCCCACCAAACTTCATCCAGAGATATGAAGAGTTGAGAATGTAGTGTGCTCCACGTTTACTCAGAGTTACATCAGGTTGCACTGGACCTGCCATGGACAGCCCAGTCTCATACTATTAGATTGTGATACCACCTCGAAATGTAGAATATTTTGGTGATGGGGACACGCATTCCAACTAGCAGCCTAACACTAACCATAACCATAATGTCCCACAGCATCCACAAAAATCAGCCTAATCTCACTACAGTTCATGATCTATTACATCGTGATACCATCATGAAAATCGACTACATTTCATGATGGTATCATGATCCAATAGATTAGAGCACTTTTTGTGATGCCATCATGAACTGGGAGTGAGACTGTATTTGCCATGAAATGCCCTGATCCAAGAGTGGGTGGGGCTGAAGCAATTGAGAGTCCAGAGATCCCGGGGAGGGGGGGGGGACTTTTCCCAATTTTTACGGAATGGTCTGCCTGATCAGAAGGGCCAAGTTCTATGTCAGCCCTTTAAGTCATGAAACTCAGCTAACTATAAGAGCTCCTGTTGGATGGATGTTCAGATGTCTTGAGGACCAGCAGAAAGTCACCTTGATGAAGACTAAACTTTGAGATGTCTGTTCCACTCCATGTCTGTTCCACACCATGGCATCTAAATCAAAAAACGTTCAAATCTGAATATTATCTCAGAGTTCACACATAAAACCTCTTGATAATCATGAGAAAGATTTTAAATCAGGTTCCAAACTTTTCAGGAAGCAAAGATATGTTTTTGTTTTGTTTTAAAGCTAAAATGGCAGCCAGTTGGATGCCATCTTGGATTTTGAAAAAGCCTAAAGGGGGATGCGATTTCTACACATTTTCTTGGACCTATCCTCAAAATTTCTGTTTGCACCTCAAAATTTCCACTATTTCACCATTTTTCAGCTAATACTCTTGGAGTATATGATGTCAAGAGACATCTGGGAAGATCTTATGGAGTCACGAGGTGACAGGACAGAGGTGTTTGGCAATGCCAGTGTCTTTGCAGGAGAACAAAAGTTGGTGCCTCCTGTCTTACTCTATGGCTGTAAGACCTGGATGCTAACCAGTGATCTAAGGTGATGACTGGATGTCTTTGGTACTGGATCTGTCTGGAGGATCCTTGGTTACTTCTGGAATGTGGTGCACTGTGGGCATGATCCAGCACGCAAGTGCCTCAGTGTTGAGGACCCCAGCGGCTGCAGAGGTCCAAGGGGATGTCCACATTTCACCTGGCTGCAGCAGATACATTCCTACTTTCAAGAGGTGGGGATGGACTGATGTCTCCCTGGGTGGTTGCCTTCCAGTACCCAAGGCAGTGCCTTGGTAATAATTAAGTTAACTTCACTGAAAAATAAACCGATTTGGAATAAAATCTCTCATATTATCTAATTCATATTTGAAACTCACCAATGGCAGCAAAGTGCTGTCGGCTGTAAGTACAGTGAAGCGCGTGCAGTGACACGTGTCGCACTGAGTGCGTTGGAAAGGTCACTTGGCCAGGTAATGATTACCTCCATCACCGCGGCTGTTATCACCATTACTGTCACTCACATTATAATCAAAAACAGTAAACAGTCATTTGCTCCTCGGTACACTTTAGAACCTGCTGACCGCCCTCTTTTACCATCTGCCTCGGCCTCTCGCTCCAATCTTCAGCTGCCATATTTACTCACTGACATACAGAAAAAGAAACCTCGTGAAACCGCAATGTGTTCTTTTGGTGAAAAGAGAATGAACACGAACTCTGAAACAGCAAGACATTCAGGAGCGTAGCCAGGAATTCTGGGGGGGGGCTACTGTCCACTAGATGTTGCTTACTGTTTCAACCATTATCCATTTTCTAAAACTTTTCTAAACCTTCCTTTCAGCAGGATTCAAGATGAATCCCGCTCAAACTGGATTGCCACCCCAGATCTGAACGGAGCTCTTAGAGTCACCAATTGACCTAATCTGCATGTTTTTTGATGCGAGAGGAAGCTGGCGCACTAGGATCGAACCCACACAAACACGTGTAAACACCACACAGAAAGGACCAGGCGGGAAGCAAACCCAGAACCTTTTCGCTGTGAGGCAACAGTGCTCGGCACTAAGCCATCGTGCTGCCCATTTCAAGCATTGTGCTGCACTGAATCTTTAACTGAAGCTGTTCTGGAGTTGTGAAACAGGGTTTGAAATGTTTTTAAACAATTTCTGAAACTGTATCATTTATTGTCTCAAGTGTATCAAAGCAATATAGTTTTCTGGATGACCTGTATCATTTAGTTTTTCAAGTGTTTCAAAAGAGTGAATCATATTCTGAAGCCATTGTTTCATTTATGTTTTGAGCATTTAGAAGCAATGAATCATTGCCCGAAACAGGGAAACCTCACTTTCTACTAGATATTAACATTCTAGTGGTTTGAACATTTGGAAACCATGTCATTTTCTGAACAACTTTTTTTTTCATTTAGAGTTTTAAGTATTTCAGAACTGAAAATCATATTTTGAATTAATTGTTTCATTTAGTGTTTTGAACATTTCAAAACTACAAGTTTCATTCAGGCTTTTGAGCATTTTGATAACAGCAACTCCCCTTCTGGAGCAAATGTTTCATTTAATGATTCGAGTATCAGAGAGGTTCACTTCATCCACTGGCCACAGTGTGAAATTTAAGAGTAGAAGGTGACGTTTTGTTCAGGTTTAATTTAACCTTGTTGGGGGTGTGCATCCACCGCGCAGACGCTCGTTTTTGGATGGAGGTGAACCGCGCCTTCTGTTGCTCTCCGTCTCACACAGTCTCTTAAATGTGCTGTGTTGCCAATGTGGGTATTAAAAATGAGTACCACTAAGTTCTGAATTTGAGTCTCAATAGTTCTTGACAATGACACAGTGCAGATGATTTCAAAAAGCAGCGTGCACTTGGTTCTGTTATTGTGCACTTCTGACTTCCTGCTCTGCTTCTCATTTGCACGTGATGTGTTTCTTTCTCTCTGCGTTTGTCGCAATTTGCCCTGCAGGCTTTCTGAGCACAGGGGACCAGTCTGCGAAGGGGAACTATGGCTTGTTGGACCAGATCCAAGCCCTGCGCTGGCTGAATGAAAACATTGGCCATTTTGGAGGCGATCCAGAGAGAATCACAATCTTTGGCTCGGGAGCCGGTGCCGCCTGTGTGAACCTTCTCATCCTCTCCCATCACTCTGAGGGTAAAGTTCTTTCACTCTAGGAGTCATAAACATTGCTCAAACTGGATTATTGCTGCAGGACCGTGTGCGTGTTTCTTGTGTTTGTTATGACAGTAGATCACCAGCAGAAAACCTTCATCTTTTTCATGATGATTTTGAAGTAACTGCTTTCTTTTTGGTCCTTTAAGAGCATGGTGACAGAATGCTTTACTGAAGGGCAAATTCACTTTTTTTAGTAGTATTAAAATGTTTGGAAGCCTCTAAATGCTCGACTCACTTTTGACAACTGAGAAAAACCTCTTTTTCCAACAACTTGAAATAAGTTTAAATGAACTCCAATCACATTTTTGTTGGCTTGAAAAGTCTTATTATTGATGATTATGTACAAAATGTCCCGGTACTGATGATATATAGCTTCTATTACTACTGTTTACCCAGTGGTGGTGCTTTTGTCTGTCTGTATGTCTGCAGCAGTATCTTCATAATGCAAAGAGCAATTTCAATCAAACTCAATGGATAAACTCAGGGGACAATCCTCTGGCAACAGAGGTCATGTCAACTTCATGGGGGTCAAAGGTCAAATCAGACCTATCTCAGGAAATGTATGAGATATTAAAATGTTTTTTTTTGCATAGACCTCTGACGTCACATGATGACGTCAAATGAAGCTGAAGTATTAGCTGATGGCAGCAAGCCACTGCAACTGACTGGATATCTTTTCAGAAACACACAAGATCAGCTCTATGTAAAACATTAGTGGTAAACAAACTGACCAGAGCCAATTTGTAAGACTGGTGCAGGATTGATATAAAGTGTTATATTGGATGTTTGGATTGGAGGATGGTGGCCACCCAGTGACCAATCAAAAATCATTTTTGCATAGAAATGCTTTTGTTTGATTGATTAAAATGATATTGGTGTCACATTCCATTTAGTTATATTTTAATTTATTTGCTATTTATGGTATTTATTATGTTTTATTTGTCAAATCAGAGTTAAGTTTATTACATTTAGTATTAATGGTTTCACCCAGCACATTTTGAAAGTTTTCACCTCTTGAAGCTACTGCACGTAGGCCTATTAAAAGGTGTTTAGTGTTGAATATATTGTGTTGAAATTTTTACCCAAGGCCATCAAATATGGTCACTGGGTATTCTATTCGTCTGTCTGTGCTCAGCATAACAGAGAACATTCTTGGGACACAGACCTCAGACAAGTTCAAAGATGGCTAACCTTGATCTATTTTAAGATGTATTTTAAGGGATTAAAATGTCAATGTTCTGTTTTTTTTAGGGGTGACAGCCAATCAGAGTAGAGCTGCACTGTGATGTCAGTGGCTGGTCTACGTAGCTGCAAACTCTGTTTTGCGTGTGTGTAAATATAACCTCTTTGTTATATATTTTGTAAAAACTAGCGAGAAATAAACACTTCTAAAACTGAAACGCTGTTTTTGTATCCTGATAACACTGGTGAAATGATTTACAAGACATTTCGTGGATGTCAGCATGCAAGCTAACTTCCGCTAACTCAAAGCTAACTTCCACTCTTGTCAAAGCTTATGCATGTGCACGCACACCACCTCCTACAAACGCCATAGAAATGTAAATATTATTTATGATTGACTGATTGATTGATTGTTTGATAGTAGGGCTTTATTGAACATGTACAAATTGATTGTACGTAATACAATAGGATCTTCATAATTAATGTAAATAACATTCATTCATACATTCATTCATCTTCTACCGCTTAGTCCAATTAAGGGTCGCGGGGGGCTGGAGCCTATCCCAGCAGTCATAGAGCGGGGTACACCCAGGACAGGACACCAGTCTATCGCAGGGCCACAAATAGACAAACAAACACAGACACACCCACACACACACCTACGGACAATTTTAAAGAGTCCAATCCACCTAACCAGCATGTCTTTGGATGTGGGAGGAAACCGGAGCACCCGGAGGAAACCCACGCAAACACGGGGATAACATGCAATCTCCACACAGAAAGGCCACGGGAATTGAACCCACAACCTTCTCACTGTGAGGCAACAGTGGTAACCACTAAGCCACCGTGCTGCCCATGTAAATAACAATAAATGTAGAATTTCATATACGAGGTCTGTGAGAAAAGTAATGGACCTTTTTATTTTTTTCAAAAACTATATGGATTTGAATCACGTGCGATTACATCAGACAAGCTTGAACCCTCATGGGCATGCAAGAGTTTTTTCACGCCTGTCGGTTATGTCATTCGCCTGTGGGCAGGCTTTGAGTGAGGAGTGGTCCACCCCTCCCGTCGGAATTCCTTTGTCTGACTTCTTCCTGAGAGACTGGCGCTTTGCTTTATCAAAATTTTTTCAGAACCTGTGAGGCACATCGAAGTGGACATCATTCGAGAAATTCAGCTGGTTTTCGGTAAAAATCCGTCTGCACATCTTTCATTACAAATCTCCTTTAAACAGTGGAATGTCCGGATAAACTGCTGATCCCAACCTCTTCTGAAAGTTCTCTGTTCTCTCACGACGTCCTGGGTCAACAGAGGCTTAAATTTGGAGGTTTTCAGCTCGAAACAGGCTGACGACGGCGCCTCAGAGCGCTGCGCGACGTCCCGCTCCATGGGAAGTCCTTAAAGCAACAGTAACACTCCATAATCTCTCATCAGCCATTAAAATTTTCACCAAAAACCAGCTGAATTTCTCGAATGGTGTCCACTTCGATGTGTCTCACAAGTTCTGAAAAAATTTTGATCAAGCAAAGCGCCAGTCTCTCAGGAAGAAGTCAGACAAAGGAATTCCGACGGGAGGGGTGGACCACTCCTCACTCAAAGCCTGCCCACAGGCGAATGACATAACCGACAGGCGTGAAAAAACTCTCGCATGCCCATGAGGGTTCAAGGTTGGCTGATGTAATCGCACGTGATTCAAATCAATATAGTTTTTGAAAAAAATAAAAAGGTACGTTACTTTTCTCACAGACCTCGTGTGTATATATATATATATATATATATATATATATAAACACACACACTTTCCACTGGGACATCAATGAAACAATTGATACTTATAAAGAAGATGATGCTCATACGGCTGAGAGTATTTGAGCATTGCGTTATATTTATTAACTGCAGTCAACATGGACAAATAATTTATGCCACTAAGAGTGTTGGAACATGATAAATTAAATCCAGCATGCCTGAAAACTTACAATTTGACACCAAGATCACACAAATAAGTGAGGAAAAAAATATTTTGTCAGACATTGTGAAATTAGGCACCACTTTGGATTTCAATGATGCTGTAAAACAGATCCATTGTGATTGGAGCATTTTTGTGCAAAATGTAATTTTCCAGCAGGTGATTTTGGTGGCCATCTTGGAAAATGGCCACCATCTTTGATTTTCACATGGCCAATCAACCAGATTTGTTATCCTGGGAATCATCATGCCAGATTTGGTGCTTGTAACCAGGGTTTGCACAATTTGATGTAAAATTGATATTATCTGTTCCACTATGTTCACAGTCATTCATTTTTTTCTGGTCGTCTTTTTAAAAGCAATTCTTAAAAATGTGCCAGTTGTCAGAAGTGATGACAACATCAGGTAGAAGACATGACAATGTTACATTTTGTAATAATAATAAGTGTGTGTGTGTGGGGGGGGGGGGGGGGGGGTGAACTGGTTGAGTGTACAAGGGGCAATGAAAATCTGTGCCAAATTAAATTAATTTAATGAACTTCTGCTCTTCAGCTCACAAACCTGTCATATCATTTCTACCTGATGCCACCAACTCAAGCATCAGATGTGACCTTGAGTTTCTGTTGGATTTTTTTTTTCTTTACTGAGAAATATTTAGTGATTTGAAATAGTTTGCCATTTATTCAATGTGCTGATTTCAACAGATTTTTTTTCTCACCTGAGATCAAAGTCCTGTAATAATCCCAAATAATGTCATTTCACATGGGACTAAAATCACTGAGCTGCACCAACAAGATTGCATTACAGAAAATGAATTCTGTCTGGACCAGGTCACAATATTAGATACAGTATGTAATTTACCAGCTTTGACAGTTTTGACCTGGACTTTATATGAAGAGCTTTCAGAGCATCACAGAGATTTACTTTTTCCTGTGCCGCCACACCGCGTCGGCTGCGGCCAACATCTTTTGCAACATTGCGTGATGATTTACCCTCTTTTAAGAGTTTGATAATCCTCTCCTTTGTTTCAATTGACATCTCTCGTGTTGGAGCCATGATTCATGTCAGTCCACTTGGTGCAACAGCTCTCCAAGGTGTGATCACTCCTTTTTAGATGCAGACTAATGAGCAGATCTGATTTGATGCAGGTGTTAGTTTTGGGGATGAAAAATTACAGGGTGAGTCCATATTTTTTTCCTCAGAATTGAGTGATTCCATATTTTTTTCCCTCTGCTTGGTCTAAAAAGTAACCGTTACTGACTGCCACAATTATTTTTCCTGATTTCTTATAGTGTTTCTTAAAGCCAGAAAGTTGCCATTTGAAATGACTTTAGTTTTGTGTCATGTCTGTGATCTGCTTTTTTTCTACAAAATTAAACAACTGAATGAACATCCTCCGAGGCCGGTGATTCCATACCTTTTGCCAGGGGTTGTATTATGAGTTATATAGATATATACCATGATGCTGTATATCTTTGGTGTTCTTTTGCTCCTCTCCTCTCAGTCGATAGAAAACGGGCAGTAGGTTTCTTACTCGCTGTGTCCTGCCCTCTCTCCTGCGTCTCCATGTAGGCCTTTTCCTCACACAACTTTTGGTTATGTGGAACCAACAGGTGGGTAATTTCAAGAGTCAGATTTAGGATTTTAGATGACGGGCAAAGTGACGTTATCTGCTAATGCTGCCATAATCAAATTGTATCAAAAGGATGGAAGCACTTCCAATCTGTTCCATCATCTGCAGCAGTACCACAAACTGCTTTACAAGGAGAGTGTGAAAGTACGTGCTCCAGCAGTGTGCAAGCCTTTGCAACCAGTAAAGTATGCCCCCCACCCAAAAGTAATAACTGCAAGCTTCATTTAGTATTGCTGTTTTCCTGATGCATTCGCTGTTGTTCATAATTGCAACAGTGGAACAAGAAGGCTTTAAAAGCTGCTAAAACCAGTTGACCCACTCTTGTTTACATTTTTCATTAATTTACTTTTCTTTCTTTTTTTTTTTGCACAACTGTGCTTTGTTGAACAGGAAACGAAAACCTGGAAGATTTCTCATTCCTGTTTGGTTAACGTTTAAATAAAAGTGCTTGTGACATCAGTATGTGAGGCATAAAGTTAACACCTATATTCCTCTTTGTGGTGGAGGTGTCAGAGAGGAGGATGCTGAGGAAGCTGCTCAGCATCCTGGACAACACTTCCCAACCCCTGCATGCCACACTGGCATCCTGTCAGAGCACCTTCAGTCATAGACTGAGACCACAGAAGTGCACCACAGAACACCACAGAAGGTCTTTTCTACCTGTGGCAATCAGATTGTACTCAACAAAAATATAAACGCAACACTTTTGGTTTTGCTCCCATTTTGTATGAGATGAACTCAAAGATCTAAAACTTTTTCCACATATACAATATTACCATTTCTCTCAAATATTGTTCACAAACCAGTCTGAATCTGTGATAGTGAGCACTTCTCCTTTGTTGAGATAATCCATCCCACCTCACAGGTGTGCCATATCAAGATGCTGATTAGACACCATGATTAGTGCACAGGAGCAAAGATGGGCAAAGGATCTTCAGTTTGTCAGCAAATGAAATGTTTAAACACAATGTTCTTCAATGAAAGATTTGCATATTTCTCCCTCTACACTGAATATCATCAAACTATTCAAGGATCTGGAGGAATTTCAGTGCATAGAGAGCATGGGCACGAGCCTAAACTCAACATCTGTGATCTTTGATCTCCCAGATGACACTACAGTAAGAACTGTTATTCATCAATAGCTGATATAAACCTTTGTCAAACACTACAATACGGAGTTACATTCATCTACTTAAAACTTTCCTGTGCAAAAAAGAAGCCTTATGTTAACCTTGTCCAGAAGCAGTGTTGACTTCTCTAGGCTTCTGGGTTGGACCATCACAGAGTGTATTCTGATCAGACAAATCAGTATTCCAAATCTTCTGTTTTTTTGTTTTGTTTTATTTTTTGTTTTTTAAGAAATGACATCATGTACTCTGGACCAAAGATGAAAATAACCACCCAGGCTGTTATCAGCAACAAGTCCAAAAGCCAGGATCTGTTATTTACACTTCTGTGTTGGCAGCGTTACTGTAGAAAAGCACATTGAAATTTTGGAGCAACATATTCTGCCTTCAAGAAAACATCTTTTCCAGGGGCATCCATAGGTTTTTCAACACGACAATGCAAAACCACATTCTGCATGATTATGCAAAGGCATAGCTATGGAAGAAAAGGAAACAGGTACTGCACAGACTTGACTGCAATCCTGTCCTGTCCTCAATGGATAATTAACTTGAACATAACTTGACGTGTTTTGAGAAAGTGATAAATGCTTTCACATTTCAAGTTTTTTTTGGAATATGTTCCAGGCCTGAAATGCCAGAATAGATGTATATTAACAAATGAAATGAAGTTGATCACACAAAATATGAAATGTATTGGTTTCATACTCTCTGCAATGAAATAAAAGTCAAAGTAAATGTAAGAATCACTGGAGTTTAGTGTTTGGGTTTTTGTTAGTTTATTATTATTATTATTATTTGTGTCTTCCATAGCGTAACAACATTTTCTGATTTGGGGTTGTAATACACTTGTAAATTGGACACAATTGTGAATTTTCACTGAAACTGGTGTGTTCATTTTTATTTTAATCATAAAAAATACCATAAACATCTATTTTGAAATTATAGATTGTTGTGAGAAAACAATCTTTTATTAAATTCTGAAAAACAGGCTTCAACACTACAAAGTACAGAAAAGGTTGCAGTTTGAAGTGTTTGTGAAGGTACAAGAGGAGAGATGAGACGATGAGTGGAGGTGCAGTTTGAGGCTCCTTAATTGATTTCACAGGGAGGCGAGTGGGGGCGGGGCAAATGCAGAATATGGGGTGGGGGTGGTGGGGGGCCTTAATTATTAATGACAGAATCTGCAGATAAAATAGAGGGACAGCAAGCCACTTTACATAACAGTGCAGCAATGCAACAGTGCGTGCAGATGTCTGTTTTTAACAGCTGTTGCGGCCGGTGCTGCACAGAGTTGTCAGTATTTTTATTTTCCTGCTGTAACACAAACAAATGACATTGTGTACAATGATAATCGAATATCTGCTTCATCTTCGTAACACTCGAGCGCCGCTACTCCAACATGCACAATGTATTATTTGAAACATCTTTAAAGCTCATCAGCTGTTTGTAAGAGTATGTCAGAGTGGAAAAAGAAACAAAACAGTGTTTTAGGAGCCGTGCCATTTGTGTCAAAGCCACTGAGTGACTTGGTGTGTTCAGGCCTGTTCCAGAGGGCTATCGCTCAGAGCGGCACGGCCATCGCCAGCTGGTCTGTCAACTACCGGCCGCTGATGTACACCAAGATTTTGGCCAAAAAGGTGGGGTGCACCCTGGATGACATGGCTGAGCTGGTGGACTGCCTGAGGAGGAAGAGTTATCGGGAGCTGGTGGACCAAGACATTCAACCGGCACGCTACCACATTGCCTTTGGCCCCGTGGTAGACGGTGACGTGGTGCCAGACGACCCCGAGATCCTCATGCAACAGGTCAGCTGCGATGCCTCTTCAGTTATTCCAGTTATTTGATGGTTTGTTTTATGCAGACCTGTGTTAATCCAGGAATATAACATTGTCGTGTCAAGGTCAGAACATTGATTTGTGTTGCTTATCTGGGTCCGGGTCATGGTACCAGTAGACCAAACATCCCACACTTCCCAATCCTTGGCTAAATCCTGTAAGCTTTCCTGGGGGACCCCAAGCCATCTGGGAAATATAATGCCTCCAGTGTGTGCTGGGTCTTCCCTGAGGCCTCCTTTCACTTAGAAAAAATGAGGTGGGCTTCATAGATAATTGGCAAAGCTTCTGGGGAAAACCTGGTCTTGTTAGGAGAGACGGCATCCATCCCACTTTGGATGGAGCAGCTCTCATTTCTAGAAATCTGGCCAATTTTCTTAAATCCTCCAAACCGTGACTATCCAGGGTTGGGACCAGGAAGCAGAGTTGTAGTCTTACACACCTCTCTGCAGCTTCTCTCCCCCTGCCATCCCCTCATTACCCCATCCCCGTAGAGACGGTGCCTGCTCCCAGACCACCAATAACCAGCAAAAATCTATTTAAGCATAAAAATTCAAAAAGAAAAAATAATATAGCACCTTCAACTGCACCACAGACTAAAACAGTTAAATGCGGTCTACTAAACATTAGGTCTCTCTCTTCTAAGTCCCTGTTAGTAAATGATATAATAATTGATCAACATATTGATTTATTCTGCCTTACAGAAACCTGGTTACAGCAGGATGAATATGTTAGTTTAAATGAGTCAACACCCCCGAGTCACACTAACTGCCAGAACGCTCGTAGCACAGGCCGAGGCGGAGGATTAGCAGCAATCTTCCATTCCAGCTTATTAATTAGTCAAAAACCCAGACAGAGCTTTAATTCATTTGAAAGCTTGACTCTTAGTCTTGTCCATCCAAATTGGAAGTCCCAAAAACCAGTTTTATTTGTTGTTATCTATCGTCCTCCTGGTCGTTACTGTGAGTTTCTCTGTGAATTTTCAGAACTTTTGTCTGACTTAGTGCTTAGCTCAGATAAGATAATTATAGTGGGCGATTTTAACATCCACACAGATGCTGAGAATGACAGCCTCAACACTGCATTTAATCTATTATTAGACTCAATTGGCTTTGCTCAAAATGTAAATGAGTCCACCCACCACTGTAATCATATCTTAGATCTTGTTCTGACTTATGGTATGGAAATTGAAGACTTAACAGTATTCCCTGAAAACTCCCTTCTGTCTGATCATTTCTTAATAACATTTACATTTACTCTGATGGACTACCCAGCAGTGGGGAATAAGTTTCATTACACTAGACGTCTTTCAGAAAGCGCTGTAACTACGTTTAAGGATATGTTTCCTTCTTTATGTTCCCTAATGCCATATACCAACACAGTGCAGAGTAGCTACCTAAACTGTGTAAGTGAGATAGAGTATCTCGTCAATAGTTTTACATCCTCATTGAAGACAACTTTGGATGCTGTAGCTCCTCTGAAAAAGAGAGCTTTAAATCAGAAGTGCCTGACTCCGTGGTATAACTCACAAACTTGCAGCTTAAAGCAGATAACCCGTAAGTTGGAGAGGAAATGGCATCTCACTAATTTAGAAGATCTTCACTTAGCCTGGAAAAAGAGTCTGTTGCTCTATAAAAAAAAGCCCTCCGTAAAGCTAGGACATCTTACTACTCATCACTAATTGCAGAAAATAAGAACAACCCCAGGTTTCTTTTCAGCACTGTAGCCAGGCTGACAAAGAGTCAGAGCTCTATTGAGCCGAGTATTCCTTTAACTTTAACTAGTAATGACTTCATGACTTTCTTTGCTAATAAAATTTAACTATTAGAGAAAAAATTACTCATAACCATCCCAAAGACGTATCGTTATCTTTGGCTGCTTTCAGTGATGCCGGTATTTGGTTAGACTCTTTCTCTCAGATTGTTCTGTCTGAGTTATTTTCATTAGTTACTTCATCCAAACCATGAACATGTCTATTGGACCCCATTCCTACCAGGCTGCTCAAGGAAGCCCTACCATTATTTAATGCTTCGATCTTAAATATGATCAATCTATCTTTATTAGTTGGCTATGTACCACAGGCTTTTAAGGTGGCAGTAATTAAACCATTACTTAAAAAGCCATCACTTGACCCAGCTATCTTAGCTAATTATAGGCCAATCTCCAACCTTCCTTTTCTCTCAAAAATTCTTGAAAGGGTAGTTGTAAAACAGCTAACTGATCATCTGCAGAGGAATGGTCTATTTGAAGAGTTTCAGTCAGGTTTTAGAATTCATCATAGTACAGAAACAGCATTAGTGAAGGTTACAAATGATCTTCTTATGGCCTCAGACAGTGGACTCATCTCTGTGCTTGTTCTGTTAGACCTCAGTGCTGCTTTTGATACTGTTGACCATAAAATTTTATTACAGAGATTAGAGCATGCCATAGGTATTAAAGGCACTGTGCTGCGGTGGTTTGAATCATATTTATCTAATAGATTACTGTTGGGAAAGTGTAGTGACACGGACCCACAACAGGGGCGTAAATGAACGGACAATGGAAGGAGTCAAATTATAACACTTTACTGGTGTGAATGTCACAACCAAACACAGCAGAATCAGAATGTGCAACAGTCAATTAATAAAGGTGTCGTGTGGGCAGGCTCGACGATAGGAGACGCCCGTCTGGAAACGAACCGGAACCACACGATTTCCACCGCCACCTGAACCCGAGGAATACTGGAGCCGCCAAGTTCCGGAGTCCCCAGGTGGCCACTTTCCCGGAGTGTCGGATCTGGTACTGCTGGTAGAAAGCAAAAGACAGTCAAAGGGTGGGTGTGTGAACACCCAGTAACAATGGTGGGAATGCCACCTCCACCTCTCACTCAGCGCGTTGCAGCGGTCTCAGCTGAAAAGGAGCGCTGTCTTGCACAGCCTCCGCAAAAACGACCGGTTCTCCTGCAAACACTCACAATAATAGATTTATAGATCTCACAAAAGGGCTGAGAGTATTACCTCCAGATGAAGATGATATCTCGGCAGTTTGGTGGAGGTGTCTTCCTGCTTTTATACCAGATGTGGATTGGATGATTAGTGACAGCTGTCACGGATGATGGGTGACAGCTGTCACCATGGCTTGTTCCTGAGGCGGCAGCGCCCTCTCGTGCCTGAAGCCCGCACTTCAGGCAGGGCGCCTTCTGGTGGTGGGCCAGCAGTACCTCCTCTTCTGGCAGCCCACACAACAGGACCCCCCCCCCCTCAACGGGCGCCTCCTGGCGCCCGACCAGGCTTGTCCGGGTGGCAACGATAGAAATCGGCCAGGAGGGCCGGGTCCAGGATGAAGCTCCTCTTCACCCAGGAGCGTTCTTTGGGTCCATACCCCTCCCAGTCCACCAAATACTGGAAACCCCGGCCCATTCGACAGACGTCCAAGAGCCGGCGAACTGTCCAAGCCGGCTCCCCGTCGATAATACGGGCAGGAGGCGGCGCTGGACCGGGTGCACAGAGGGGTGAGGTGTGATGCGGTTTTACCCTGGAGACATGAAAGACCGGATGGATCCGCAGTGAGGCCGGGAGTTGGAGCCGGGTCCAATGAAGCGGTCCTTCAATTTGGGGGACTCGACCTGGAGAGGAATGTCCTTGGTGGAAAGCCACACCTCCTGCCCGGGCTGGTAAGTAGGGGCCGGGGACCGTCGACGGTCTGCATGGGCTTTAGCCCTCGTCCGGGCCCTCAACAAGGTGCGTTAGTGAGGCCGAACGGCATGACCAGGTACTCAAAATGACCTAACGGGGTGTTAAATGCCGTCTTCCATTCGTCTCCCTTCCGGATCCGAACTAGGTGGTATGCGTTCCTAAGATCCAACTTTGTGAAGATTTTGGCTCCATGCAGGGGGTTGAACACTGAATCCAACAAAGGCAACGGGTATCGGTTGCGAACCGTGATCTCGTTCAGCCCCCGATAATCAATGCATGGACGAAGACCGCCATCTTTTTTTCCCACAAAAAAGAAACCCGCTCCCATTGGAGAGGTGGAGTTACGGATCAGCCCGGCAGCTAAGGAGTCCCGGATGTAGGTCTCCATCGATTCGCGCTCAGGTCGGGAGAGGTTGTACAGCCTGCTGGACGGGAACTCCACGCCTGGCAACAAATCGATGGCACAATCATATGGACGGTGCGGGGGAAGAGTGAGTGCCCGATCCTTGCTAAAAACGTCAGCAAGATCGTGGTACTCAACCGGCACCGCCGACAGATTGGGGGGTACTTGGACCTGCTCCTTCGCCTGTGAACCGGGAGGAACCGAGGATCCCAAACACCTCCGATGGCAGGTTTTGCTCCACTGTACCACTGTACCAAGGTGCGCCACACCCGACGGCATCTCCGCAGGTGGGCCTGGACCGAGGGCACACCGACCTCTCCCTCCACCAAAGGAAACAAAGGGGGCTGGTACCCCAGACACACCTCGAATGGGGAGAGGCCGGTGGCAGAGGACACCTGGCTGTTATGAGCGTACTCGATCCAGGCCAGATTTTCACTCCAAGCCGTCGGGTGTGCGGAGGTCGTGCACCTGAGGGCCTGCTCCAACTCCTGGTTGGCCCGTTCGACCTGTCCGTTAGTCTGCGGGTGATACCCAGACGAGAGGCTTACAGTGGCCCCCAGTTCCCGGCAGAAACTTCTCCACACCTGCGAGGAGAACTGGGGACCGCGATCCGAAACGATGTCTGTTGGTATCCCATGCAGCCGGACAACATGGTGGACAAGGAGATCCGCCGTCTCCTGGGCCGACAGGAGCTTCGGGAGGGCCACGAAGTGGGCCGCCTTGGAGAAACGGTCCACTATCGTGAGTATGGTGGTGTGTCCCCGGGACGGCGGGAGGCCCGTGACAAAATCCAGACCGATGTGGGACCAGGGGCGGTGAGGCACAGGAAGTGGCTGTAGAAGTCCCTGTGCCTTCTGGTGGTCAGCCTTGCCCCTGGCGCAGGTGGTGCAGGCCTGGATGTAAGCCCGGACATCAGTCTCCAGGGACGCCCACCAGAAGCGCTGCCAGACCACTGCCACGGTCCTACGCACCCCTGGGTGGCAGGAGAGTTTGGACCCGTGACAGAAGTCCAGGACGGCAGCCCTGGCCTCTGGTGGGACATATAGTCTGTTTGTCGGTCCTGTTCCGGGATCCGGGCTCCGTGCCAGGGCCTCCCGGACGGTCTTCTCCACGTCCCAGGTCAGAGCAGCCACGATAGTGGACTCCGGGAGAATGGGTTCCGGTGGATCCGACAGCTCGGTCTTGACTTCCTGTTCATGCACCCGGGACAGGGCATCCGATCTTTGGTTTTTGGTCCCGGGGCGGTAAGTGATCCGGAAGTCAAAACGGCCGAAAACCAGTGACCAGCGGGCTTGCCTGGGGTTCAGTCGCTTGGCGTTCCTGATATACTCCAGGTTCCGGTGGTCAGTGAAAACCGTGAAAGGCACTGACGCTCCCTCCAGCAGGTGTCTCCACTCCTCAAGGGCCTCTTTCACCGCAAGGAGCTCTCGATTGCCCACGTCATAGTTCCGCTCTGCTGGGGTCAACCTGCGGGAAAAATAGGCACACGGGTGAAGAACCTTATCAGTTTCTCTGCTCTGGGATAGCACGGCTCCTATTCCCGAGTCAGAGGCGTCCACTTCAACCATGAACTGGCGACCAGGATCGGGCTGCACCAAGACCGGTGCAGTCGAGAACCGGCGTTTCAACTCCCTAAACGCGGCTTCGCACCGACCCGACCAGGTGAAGGGAACTTTTGGTGAGGTCAGGGACGTCAGGGGGCTAACAACCTGACTATACCCCTTAATGAACCTCCTGTAGAAATTTACGAAGCCGAGGAACTGTTGCAGCTTCCTACGGCTTGTCGGTTGGGGCCAGTCTCTCACCGCTGCGACCTTGGCCGGATCCGGGGCGACGGAGTTGGAGGAGATGATAAACCCAAGGAAGGACAAAGAAGTGCGGTGAAACTCACACTTCTCGCCCTTCACAAACAACCGGTTCTCCAACAACCGCTGCAGGACCTGACGTACATGCCGTACATGGGTCTCAGGGTCCGGAGAAAAGATGAGTATATCATCCAGATATACGAAGACGAATCGGTGCAGGAAGTCCCGCAAGACGTCATTAACCAAAGCTTGGAACGTCGCGGGGACGTTAGTGAGGCCGAACGGCATGACCAGGTACTCAAAATGACCTAACGGGGTGTTAAATGCCGTCTTCCATTCGTCTCCCTTCCGGATCCGAACTAGGTGGTATGCGTTCCTAAGATCCAACTTTGTGAAGATTTTGGCTCCATGCAGGGGGGTGAACACTGAATCCAACAAAGGCAACGGGTATCGGTTGCGAACCGTGATCTCGTTCAGCCCCCGATAATCAATGCATGGACGAAGACCGCCATCTTTTTTTCCCACAAAAAAGAAACCCGCTCCCATTGGAGAGGTGGAGTTACGGATCAGCCCGGCAGCTAAGGAGTCCCGGATGTAGGTCTCCATCGATTCGCGCTCAGGTCGGGAGAGGTTGTACAGCCTGCTGGACGGGAACTCCACGCCTGGCAACAAATCGATGGCACAATCATATGGACGGTGCGGGGGAAGAGTGAGTGCCCGATCCTTGCTAAAAACGTCAGCAAGATCGTGGTACTCAACCGGCACCGCCGACAGATTGGGGGGTACTTGGACCTGCTCCTTCGCCTGTGAACCGGGAGGAACCGAGGATCCCAAACACCTCCGATGGCAGGTTTTGCTCCACTGTACCACCAGCCCGGACGGCCAATCAGTCCGGGGATTGTGTTTCAACATCCAGGGGAACCCCAGAATCACACGGGAGGTAGAAGGAGTCACAAAAAACTCAATCTCCTCCCTATGATTCCCTGACACTACCAGAGTTACTGGTGGTGTCTTGTGTGTGAGTAAAGGGAGTAGGGTGCCATCTAGTGCTCGCACCTGCAATGGTGTAGGTAGCGCCACCAGAGGGAGCCCTACCTCCCTGGCCCATCTGCTGTCTAACAGATTCTCTTCTGACCCTGTGTCTACCAGTGCTGGGGCCTGAAGGGTTAAATCCCCACTAAGGATTGTAACTGGGAATCGTGCGGCAATATGTGTGTGTCCCACGTGAAGTTTTTGGCCCACCCTAAGCCCAGTCTCTAGGGGCGGGCGTTGGTGTTTAACCGTTCGGGGCAATCGCTCAATTGATGCTCCATTGAGCCACAAACAAAACACGCCCCGCGTGGAAACCTCCTCTGTCTATTAGGTGGTCTAAATGTGGCCCTGCTCGTGTCCATAGCTTCGTCAGCAGGGGGAGCTGTCGCCCCACGGGACGTAGAGGCCAGGGAGCGTGGGAAGGACGGACCCTTCTCGGACCCGGAGGGAAGAGGGACGGCGCGCGCCCGGCCACGCCCTTCGTCTCGTTCCCGACGGCGTTCCTCCAACCGATTGTCTAACCGTATAACGAGATCAATAAGCCCATCTAATTCCCGCGGTTCATCCTTGGCCACTAGGTGCGCCTTTAGGACTGACGACAGTCCATTTACAAAGGCGGCGCGGAGCGCAGCGTTATTCCAGCCGGACCTCGCAGCCGCGATGCGGACGTCGACTGCATAAGCGGCTGCACTCCGGCGTCCCTGTCTCATCGACAGCAGCACAGTTGAAGCGGTCTCTCCCCTGTTAGGGTGATCAAACACAGTTCTGAACTCCCTCACAAACCCAGTGTATGTGTGAAGGAGCCGTGAATTTTGCTCCCAAAGCGCCGTAGCCCAAGCGCGTGCCTCTCCCCGAATCAGAGTGATCACATAAGCTATTTTGCTTGCGTCTGACGCGTACATGACGGGACGTTGTGCGAAGACGAGCGAACACTGCATAAGAAAGTCCGCGCACGTCTCCACACAACCTCCGTACGGCTCAGGAGGGCTTATGTATGCTTCAGGGGATGGTGGGAGGGGTTGTTGGACCACCACTGGAACATTAATATCTAGCACAGGATCAACAGCAGGAGGAGCTGCAGCAGCGCCCTGAGCGCTCGCCGCCACTTGCGCGGAGAGAGCCTCCACCCTGCGGTTCAGGAGGATGTTTTGCTCGGCTATTTGATCCATTCGAGCCGTAAAGGCTGTGAGAATATGCTGTAGCTCACCAATCACGCCTCCTGCAGATGCCTGCGCTCCCTGCTCTCCCACTGGTTGTTCAACAGCCTGGTGACGGCCCTCGGAGTCCATGACGCTGGCCGAGATATCCTGTTGGGAAAGTGTAGTGACACGGACCCACAACAGGGGCGTAAATGAACGGACAATGGAAGGAGTCAAATTATAACACTTTACTGGTGTGAATGTCACAACCAAACACAGCAGAATCAGAATGTGCAACAGTCAATTAATAAAGGTGTCGTGTGGGCAGGCTCGACGATAGGAGACGCCCGTCTGGAAATGAACCGGAACCACACGATTTCCACCGCCACCTGAACCCGAGGAATACTGGAGCCGCCAAGTTCCGGAGTCCCCAGGTGGCCACTTTCCCGGAGTGTCGGATCTGGTACTGCTGGTAGAAAGCAAAAGACAGTCAAAGGGTGGGTGTGTGAACACCCAGTAACAATGGTGGGAATGCCACCTCCACCTCTCACTCAGCGCGTTGCAGCGGTCTCAGCTGAAAAGAAGCGCTGTCTTGCACAGCCTCCGCAAAAACGACCGGTTCTCCTGCAAACACTCACAATAATAGATTTATAGATCTCACAAAAGGGCTGAGAGTATTACCTCCAGATGAAGATGATATCTCGGCAGTTTGGTGGAGGTGTCTTCCTGCTTTTATACCAGATGTGGATTGGATGATTAGTGACAGCTGTCACGGATGATGGGTGACAGCTGTCACCACGGCTTGTTCCTGAGGCGGCAGCGCCCTCTCGTGCCTGAAGCCCGCACTTCAGGCAGAGCGCCTTCTGGTGGTGGGCTAGCAGTACCTCCTCTTCTGGCAGCCCACACAACAGATTACAATTTGTTCATGTAAATGGGGAATCTTCTTCACAGACTAAGGTTAATTATGGAGTTCCACAAGGTTCTGTGCTAGGACCAATTTTATTCACTTTATACATGCTTCCCTTAGGCAGTATTATTAGACGGCATTGCTTAAATTTTCATTGTTATGCAGATGATACCCAGCTTTATCTATCCATGAAGCTAGAGGACACACACCAATTAGCTAAACTGCAGGATTGTCTTACAGACATAAGGACATGGATGACCTCTAATTTCCTGCTTTTAAACTCAGATAAAACTGAAGTTATTGTACTTGGCCCCACAAATCTTAGAAACATAGTGTCTAACCAGATCCTTACTCTGGATGGCATTACCCTGACCTCTAGTAATACTGTGAGAAATCTTGGAGTCATTTTTGATCAGGATATGTCATTAAAAGCGCATATTAAACAAATATGTAAGACTGCTTTTTTGCATTTACGCAATATCTCTAAAATTAGAAAGGTCTTGTCTCAGAGTGATGCTGAAAAACTAATTCATGCATTTATTTCCTCTAGGCTGGACTATTGTAATTCATTATTATCAGGTTGTCCTAAAAGTTCCCTGAAAAGCCTTCAGTTAATTCAAAATGCTGCAGCTAGAGTACTGACGGGGACTAGAAGGAGAGAGCATATCTCACCCATATTGGCCTCTCTTCATTGGCTTCCTGTTAATTCTAGAATAGAATTTAAAATTCTTCTTCTTACTTATAAGGTTTTGAATAATCAGGTCCCTTCTTATCTTAGGGACCTCATAGTACCATATCACCCCAATAGAGCGCTTCGCTCTCAGACTGCAGGCTTACTTGTAGTTCCTAGGGTTTGTAAGAGTAGAATGGGAGGCAGAGCCTTCAGCTTTCAGGCTCCTCTCCTGTGGAACCAGCTCCCAATTCGGATCAGGGAGACAGACACCCTCTCTACTTTTAAGATTAGGCTTAAAACTTTCCTTTTTGCTAAAGCTTATAGTTAGGGCTGACCCTGAACCATCCCTTAGTTATGCTGCTATAGACTTAGACTGCTGGGGGGTTCCCATAATGCACTGAGTGTTTCTTTCTCTTTTTGCTCTGTATGCACCACTCTGCATTTAATCATTAGTGATTGATCTCTGCTCCCCTCCACAGCATGTCTTTTTCCTGGTTCTCTCCCTCAGCCCCAACCAGTCCCAGCAGAAGACTGCCCCTCCCTGAGCCTGGTTCTGCTGGAGGTTTCTTCCTGTTAAAAGGGAGTTTTTCCTTCCCACTGTCGCCAAGTGCTTGCTCACAGGGGGTCGTTATGACCTTTGGGGTTTTTACGTAATTATTGTATGGCCTTGCCTTACAATATAAAGCGCCTTGGGGCAACTGTTTGTTGTGATTTGGCGCTATATAAATAAAATTGAATTGAATTGAAATTGAGATGTGATAGACCTCCCTATGGAGACAGCCAGGGATCACCCTCACCCAATATCCAAGCTATCTCAGTTGGCTTCTTTCAATGCAAAGGAGCAGTGGCTCTACTCAGCATCCTTCCCACATATTCAGGCTTCTCACCCTGAACCTGAGTGTAAGCCCAGATAACCAATGGAGGAACTTCATTTCTGCCACTTGTATCCAAGCTCATGGTCTTTCTTGATTACATGAGGTCATGATATCATGAGCTCAGGCTCTTCTGTTTCTGTTTGATTACAGTGTTCCAAATCATCCTGTCTGTGACTGTTTAGTCAGAAATAATAAAATAATATACACAAAATGCCTTTGATAATGCCATTTTTCACATAAATATAAGATACAGCATCATGATGTCATAACTGTGAAGCGCAAGTAGGACATATGGGGACATTACCAAGCTTACTGAGGTGGGGTGGATGCACCAATTTTTATCATTATTGTTTTCTAACACTTTGACCATTTAGACTGGACTACTTTGTTTTCATGTGGTCACATCACTGTCGTGTCTTCTGTTTGTGTTCTGCTGTGACCAGGGTGAGTTCCTGAACTATGACATCTTGCTGGGTGTCAACCAGGGAGAAGGCTTGAAGTTTGTGGATGACAGTGAAGGAGAAGATGGGATATCTGCAGCCTCATTTGACTACACCATCTCTAACTTTGTGGATAATCTCTATGGATACCCAGATGGTTAGAGTCTTTCCTGCTTTATCCTTAAACAGCACTCTTACACACATGGAGGGAGTGTGTAAGCTGTTCTTTTGTGTTAGGTTTGGAGTGTGTGATTATTTGCCATTTGTGTCATAGCATGGGTTGGTGCACATAGTCATTGTCTTTGTATAATTTTGTAATTTTTGGGGGAAATTTGGTATTCTCCAAACTATACATTTTTAGTAAACGTATGAAATGAGGAATCCAAAAAACAATGTTCTCTCTTTTTTTTCAGCTGTTATTATGGCCACCACCTTGGATTTCCAAAATTGGCAACCTTCAGGAAGTACCTTTTCCAAGGTGGCCACCATAACAATCTTTGAAAAAAAAGGAAACATTCTTTTATACTCCTCATTTCATGTTTTCTAAATATGTATGGTTTACCAAATCTCTCAAAAACAAAAATTAATAAAATTATAAATGCTGACTATATTTTGGTATATCACAGCATTACTAGTTTTGCACTACATGACTCCTTTAATAATCTTATTTGAGCAAGAATTTAAACTGGACTATTTTCATTCTCAAATCTGCTTCTTTAAAGTTAAAATCTGGATGTAAGCTTCATGAATCAAAGTTTTGTGCATAGTTTTAAACATTAAGGCTTAAACAAGTGTGCAGCCCAAAAGGGTCCCTGGTTCACACAATGCAATCACATTTCAACCATTTCCACAAGTGATAAATTATGTTTCCATGTGAGAATGACTTTATAACCCGTTACAGCTACTGTATAAGAAAAGCATTTAATAGATGTTTTGACCTATGTGCACAGTGCAGTAGGACAGGGAAAAAAGAATAATAGCTAGAAAGGCCACCTCTCTCTCTCTCCAGCTCTGATCATCACAGCCTCAGAGATGCACAGTGTTATTTTTCATTATTTTGTCTGTGCAATTTGTCATTGGCAACATCAAAAAACATTTCTGGCCTGGTGGTGTTTTGTAGCGTTATAGGGGAATAACTGATTGTGTAATCCATATCATGGCACACTATCACACCAGTGATGACCCATTACATTGGTGTACTGCCCCCCCCTCCCCCATTATGATATACAAGTAAAGTCACAGCAAATAGTTATTTATGACATTCCATGGTACTTTATAGGCACTGTCATTGAAAACAATGAGACCGGGCAACACATTGAAAGCAAGTCTTAAAAATTGCAATACCCACCTGACAAAATATCACAGTGGCTTTTAAACCAATATAACACTGTCATCTGCATAAGGTTGTATATTTAGAAATGCCTCAAGTAAAATCATTTTAAATGTTACAGCTAATGTTTCATGTAGCATTGCACTCTGACACTGTTAAAGTCTTTTGTGTGTGTGTGTGTGTGTGTGTGTGTGTGTGTGTGTGTGTGTGTGTGTGTGTGTGTGTGTGTGTGTGTGTGTGTGTGTGTGTTAGGTAAAGATATCCTGAGGGAAACTATAAAGTTCATGTACACAGATTGGGCTGACAGGGACAACAGCGACATGCGCAGGAAGACACTGCTAGCTCTGTTCACAGATCATCAGTGGGTTGCCCCAGCTGTCGCCACAGCCAAGCTGCACGCCGAGTTCCAGTCACCTGTTTTCTTCTACACCTTCCACCACCACTGTCAGACTGAAGCAAGGCCAGAGTGGGCTGACGCCGCCCATGGAGATGAAATCCCCTATGTGTTTGGGATCCCCATGGTTGGAGCCACTGACCTGTTTCCCTGCAACTTCTCCAAGAATGATGTTATGCTCAGTGCGGTGGTCATGACATACTGGACCAACTTTGCCAAGACAGGGTTAGTATGAAGACAGTCACTCATTTCCCCTCTCATATGTCACTCATTGACTGAAGAATGCACAGATTTTATTGGCCGAGTAGTATTACCTGTGATGATGTATAATACATGCAACTGATGTGCGGGTTTCCTGGTCTGCTATTCCAGAGCCATAATGGCTAGAAAACCTGTGACAGTTAAAACTTTTGTTAAAAAAGTAATTCTCAATAATTTATCGATTATATGTCCAGGTCCCGACAGGCTGACATCTGGGCCTGGTCTTGGTCTATGGTTCCCCTTTTATTGACCCTAGTTCCAGAGCCTGGGATAATGTTGTTTCATCAGTATAATTATGACCTGCTTTACTTACATCAGGAGACCTCAGATTGAGTGTTCCAGTTAACAGTTACCAAATGCAAATTCAACACTTGGATTCAACTCTTAACACTGCAAAAACTGTCCCTCTCAGAATAAGACAAATAATCCGAAATCTAGCCAAATTGTCTTGTACTAAGCAAAAAAATCTGCCATTGCGGTAAGAAAAAAATTACTTGGTTAGAATTCTCAAAAGTAGCAACATGTCTAGGCACTGAATAATTAAAATGTGCATTAAAATTAGACAGAATTTTTACTTTAAGATTTAGCCTCTGTCTTTAAGACAGAGGCTAAATCTTAAAGTAAGGAAAACAGTCTTGTTTCTTTGCTTGGATGATTTGAAATCCATTGCCTTTCCTTGTTACTGGTTAAATACAGCTTGATATTAGCTGGAAAAACTTAAGAAAAAGTGAGATACATTTTCCCAAAATAAGACATTTTTTCTTATGTAGAAAATGCTTGACAAGATTATTTTTCTATTTAGACAAAAATTAATTCAAATTTTCTTTAAACGAGTCTTTTTTACTTTCTTAGATATCAGTTTTTGCAGTAAACCTTTTATCTGCTTAATTTCCCAAAGCGTAATGAGGAAACAGGTCACACCTTGTCCTGATACTGCTTGTGAATCAGTTGTTCAATTACTTATACTTATTACTTATGGCGAAACTGGCTGTAATTCCTAAACGGTTAAAGCCATATTTATAATCTCCTTGAATTGAAGATGAAAGTCTACACCAGAAGCACACCTTGATCTTGATCAACTCTACAATCACCAGCCACTTTATTAGGTACACATTGCTATTCAGAACTGCCTTCATTCTTTGTGGCGTAGATTCAACAAAGTGTTGGAAGCATGACATGATGGCATCACAGAGTTGTCTATTCAACCAGTCTGTCCATTCTCCTCTGACCTCTGATATCAACAAGGTATTTTTGTCCATACAGCTGCCGCTCACTGGATAGCTTCTCTTTTTTGCACCATTGTCTGTAAACCCTAGAGATGGTTGTGCCTTTAAAATCCCAGTAGATCAGCAGTTTATGAAACTGCTGTTTATGAAACTGAAAACAGGTGAAGATCTGTGAGCAGCAATATGGTTTCATGCCGAGAAAGAGCACTACAGATGCAATGTTTGCTCTGAGAATACTGTTGAAGTACAGAGAAGGACAGAAAGAGTTACATTGTGTGTTTGTGGACTTAGAAAAAGCTTATGATAGGGTGCCAAGAGAAGAGTTGTGGTATTGTATGAGGAAGTCTGGAGTGGCAGAGAAGTATGTTAGGGTAGTGCAGGACATGTACAAGAATAGTGTGACAGCGGTGAGATGCGCAGTCGGAATGACAGACTCATTCAAGCTGGAGGTGGGATTACACCAAGGATCAGCTCTGAGTCCTTTCTTGTTTGCAGTGGTGATGGACAGGTTGACGGATGAGATCAGACAGGAGTCCCCATGGACTATGATGTTTGCAGATGACATTGTGATCTGTAGTGAGAGT
The DNA here is from genome assembly GCF_902500255.1 of Thalassophryne amazonica. NCBI lineage: Eukaryota > Metazoa > Chordata > Actinopteri > Batrachoidiformes > Batrachoididae > Thalassophryne > Thalassophryne amazonica. The sequence continues at coordinate 24,582,660 of NC_047111.1, read as the reverse complement.
AGAGAGCAAGTTGAGTCTAGTCTGGAGAAGTGGAGATATGCTTTGGAGAGAAGGGGAAGGAAAGTCAGTAGAAGCAAGACTGAGTACATGTGTGTGAATGAGAGGGAGCCCAGTGGAATAGTGCAGTTACAAGGAGTAGAAGTGGTGAAAGTAGATGAGTTTAAATATTTGGGGTCAACTGTTCAAAGTAATGGAGAGTGTGGTAGAGAGGTGAAGAAGAGAGTGCAGGCAGGGTGGAGTGGGTGGAGAACGGTGGCAGGAGTGATTTGTGACTGAAGAATATCAGCAAGAGTGAAGGGGAAAGTTTACAAAACAGTAGTGAGACCAGCTATGTTGTATGGTTTAGAGACGGTGGCACTAACAAAGAGACAGGAGGCAGAGCTGGAGGTGGCAGAGCTGAAGATGTTGAGTTTCTCTTTGGGAGTGACAAGAATGGACAAGATTAGGAATGAACATATCAGAGGGACAGCTCAGGTGGGACGGTTTGGAGACAAAGTCAGAGAGGCGAGATTGAGATGGTTTGGACATGTGCAGAGGAGGGACCCAGGGTATATAGGGAGAAGGATGCTGAGGATGGATCCACCAGGCAGGAGGAGAAGAGGGAGACCAAAGAGGAGGTTCATGGATGTGCTGAGAGAGGACATGCAGGTGGTTGGTGTGACAGAGGAAGATACAGAGGACAGGGTGAGATGGAAACGATTGATCTGCTGTGGCGACCCCTAACAGGAACAGCCGAAAGATAAAGAAGAAGAAGATCAGCAGTTTATGAAATACTCAGCCCAGCCCCTCTGACACCAACAACCATACCATGTTCACAGTCACTTAAACCCCATTCTGATGTTCGATTTGAAGTTCAGCAAGTTGTCTTCAACGCGTCCAAATACCTAAATGCATTGAGTTGCTGCCATGTGATTGGCTGATTAGCTATTTGTGTTAAGAAGCAATTGAACTGTGTACCTAATAAAGTGGCTGGGGAGTGTGTTTTGGGGGTCACAGGGGCAAATATAGCAAATGTTTTGTCTATATGCTTTCACAGTTGAGGATAAATATGTTCAACTGAGTGTCTTTTTATTCCTTATTGTCATATTGCTCTGTTTTCCAGGGATCCGAACCTACCTGTTCCTCAAGATACCAAGTTTATCCACACTAAGCCGAACCGCTTTGAGGAGGTCATCTGGACCAAGTTCAGTTCGAAAGATAAGCAGTACTTGCATATCGGGTTGAAGCCTCGTGTCAGAGACAACTACCGGGCCAACAAGGTGGCCTTCTGGCTAGAGCTGGTACCACATCTCCACAGTCTCCATGAGGAAATCGTTAGCTCCATCACAACCCGTCTGCCACCTGGAGGCACCAACCACTGGAAAGGGCCAGGCACCCGCTCCACCCGGCACCCTGTAATCTCTACATATCCGCCTGATCCTGAGCCCGATGGGTCAGAGAGACCACGGTATTCTCCCTTCCCAAGTGAGACTCGGGATTACTCTACAGAACTGAGTGTAACAGTAGCTGTTGGTGCCTCACTCCTCTTCCTGAATGTGCTGGCCTTTGCCGCACTTTACTACAAACGGGACAAGCGCCATGAACTTATGCAGAGACGCCATCGCCGGCTGTCCCCACAGCGTGGCACCACGATGGGCATGGGAGTTGGAATGGGAGTAGTAGGTGCCCCGCCGCACAACGACCTGGCCCTGAGTCAGGAAGAGGAGCTGATGTCATTGCAGATGAAGCAGCAAAGAGTGGAGCTGGAGCACGGAACGCCCATCCCTTCCCGTGGTATCCATGGTGACCTGGAACCTCTGCGGCCTCCTGTGTGCCCTCCAGATTACACGCTAGCCTTACGGCGAGGACCAGAAGACGTGCCACTGATGACATCCAACACCATCACCATGATCCCCAGTACCATCAGCAGCATGCAGACCCTCCACCCCTTCAACACTTACCCCCCAGTCCCAGCCCCCACTTCCACACCTGTCGCCAGTCACAGCAACAATGCCCTCCCACACCAACATTCCACCACCCGTGTATAGGACATGGCACAAACTCTGGTACCCAACTCTGGGCACAATATGCTTACTCCCCCCCCCCCCCCCCCATACAAACTCTCGCTCACGTTCACCATCACCTGTTTTTAATCACTATCTTTTCTCATTATGCCCTCAAATAAAGCTGCAGTTTGTAAGATTTAAAGCAATGAAATCCCACAGAAATGTCATTATGAATAAATTAAAACATATATATGAAAGAGTTTAGACAAAAGCTTGTTTACAGATTATTTGGCAACACTCCAACACAGCTCCAACAGTTTATATATCTGTTGTCGGGATGCGAGTTGCAGCTCCGCCTTCTGATCAACTTGGCGTGATGCGTGTGTGTTACCACATCAGCAGGAAACTATGTTTAACACACAACACAAATAGTCAGTTTTATTCATATCACTGGGCGAAAAGGCTCTGGCAGCATGTGGTCAAACAAGCAATCTGTCACAAATGGTGATGTGTTGAAACTTACAAATTGCAGCTTTAAAGGTCCAATCTGGAAGTGTACTTTTAACCATTTGGAGGCCCACGTGGACTAGCTGTCTGAGCTGTGGGCAAAACGCTGGATGCTAAATTAGCAAGACCTCTGCCAGAGTAATACTGAAGCGGTATTACTCGCTCTTAGCCTCAGAGGAGGAGGAGCTTTAAACATGGGTGCATAGATCTTTGTGGCTTTGATAACTGGTGTGCCGTGCATTGTGCAAAAACATTTGCAGTAAATGTGTACAGGCAAGCAAGCGGGTGAAGATGAGTGAATGAGTGAGTGTGTACAGGCAAGCGCCAATTACTAAACCAATGTGTGACACAAATGTAGGCGAATGGCTGGTCAAAAGATGGAGGACGAGGTGGGCATGAAGAATCTGCAGTGCCACAGAACAGTTTGAGGCTTTTGTTTTTTCTTCCTGTCCCATTTTGCATGTCTTTCAGAATGCATTAGCACTACAGCACCACCTATAGTTCCCATGTTGAAGTGCAATCTTTGTGTGCTGCCATCACAAAGAACAAACTACAGATTCCCAGTCACAGGCAAATCCATGTCCACGCAGAGTAAGAACCATCCATGAGGTTAAATCAGTAGTCTGAGTGTCTTTGTCTATTCATATTTGTGATGTCATAAAGGATGGTTTTGTCACAGACACACATGGCGATATGTGTGAGCGATAAGGACCATTATATGATCCACCTCTATCAGTTGGTGGAAATAATAATTCTGGTTTGCACTTCTATTCTTAATCTACGTCATAATCTAAGTCATAACGTCATAATTCTACAGATTACTCAGGTTCCGTGTGTTCGGGTATGAGCAGCCAGTCTGCTGTGTGGGAGTCTGATCCTGTCAGGTCTCAGAAGCTAAGCAGAGCAGCTACTGGTTAGTGTTTGGATGAGAAACCGCTTCGAAAGACCAGGGGCTGTGTGTGTTTCTCCAGGCAAAGTTAAAGTTGCATCAGGAAGGGCATTCAGCATGAAATTTGTGCCAAAATCCCAATGTGGATCTGTGCTGGGCCCACTGTGGTGACCCTGAACAAAATAGGAGCAACAACAACAACTGTGTTCAGGTACCAGATTTTGTTGGAGATTTGCAAGCTCTGCGTTTTTGAAAAGTGCATACAAGAGTCAAAATAGAAAATAAATGATTCAGTTTTTCTAGAAGCGACCATGGCAGCCATCTTGAACTTTAAAAAAATGGCACTTTAACATTTGAGGTTTTCAATATCTCGGCTTCTACATGACCTAGGACCTTCATTCCAGTGGCTAAATACACATTTTCAGGGCCACGGAATCCAGTGGTGCCAACTACACATATGTACATGTGGGCAAAGTCATGTTTGTGGGTGGCCATCTTGGATTTGTATGTATGAATTTGCTCCATGTGCACTTTTGTAATTAGCACCACTGGATTCCTTGGCAGCAGCACGCTGGCTTAGTGGTTTGCACTGTTGCCTCACAGCAAGAAGGTCATGGGATTGATTGCCCTTTCTGTGTGAAGTCTGCATATTCTCCCCGTGTTTGTGCAGGTTCTCCCCAGGTGCTCTGGCTTCCTCCCACATCCAGAGACACACAGGTTAGGTGGATTGGAAACTTTAAATTGTCCGTAGGTGTGTGTGCAGGTGTGAATGTGTTGCTTTGTCTATATGGGCCCTGCGACAGTCTGGCGTCCTGTCCAGGGTGTACCCTGCCTCACACACCATGACTCCCCCCCACCGGGACCCTCAATTGGACTAAGCGGGTATGGAAAATGGATGGATTCCTTGGCCCTGAAAATGTCTATTGGAGTAAAGGTCCAAGGTTATCTAAAAGCTGAGATAATGGATAAAACTTTCATTTTAACAAATCCAAGATGGCCGTCATGCTTCCAGGAACAAAGAGTCATGCATTTTCTGAGTGGCTGTTGTTAACACTTTCCAAAACACTATTGTTTTACTCAACTCCACAAAATTTCAATGAAATTGCATAACCAACTGGATTAAATATCCAAACCTCAATCAGATCTGAATTCTTTAATATTGCAAACTGACCAGTAAGATCCTTTAGGGTAAAAATACCTTTCCCCACATCATAACACTGCACAGATCATTCATAAACCTTTATTGTGATTACATTAAAACTTACATATCTCTGCCTGCTAAGTAATTAGCAGGAACAAAATGTAGCAGCTCCATTACATTCTTTTTGGATTCTTACAACACTGACAAAGTGAAGTCTATTATGATCTAATCTAATAGCAAACCCACGGGTAGCACTGCTTCCACAAGAGCTGTTGCTTTTTCTATCATAAGCAAGTCAAACTCATGAAGAACCTTCTTAATGGCTACCAGGTGTGGTCCGGAAGTATGTGTTAGCACCATGTGTGGCTTCATGTACCACACTACAGGACCAACTTGGGTTCTGAATGGCAACCACGCAGGTAAACAGCTGGTCTATCCTCACCTCTTGAAAGTAATCATCTATCTACTGTAGCCAGGTGATATGTTTGGGTCCCCTTGGACTTTTCCAGTTGCAACTGAACCTGCATGCTAGTTTGTGGCCAAAATATCATATTTGACATGTCCTTACAATTCAAGTGGTACTCCTCATCTGAGTCTCGCTAAGGCTAGTATCTCACTGGGCTGTGAGTGTTGGAGAATACTTGGAGACACAATATTGTGACAAACCACAGGAAGTAGTGACAATTTTAGAGTTGTAATCTCACTGAATTAGTACTCCCAACACGTTAGAGCATGTCCGCCAACTGTCATCTGGACTGGTGGCGAAAACTGGTCCAAAAATCGTAAGCAGGTCGCACACATATTGCGCATGTGCTGCTGGAATGCTGCGTGGCACTCTTGGGAAAGTTGTGGGACATTTCACGAAAATCCCGCGCGGCTCCCAAGCTGTTGCAGCCCAGTGAGATACGACCCTAAGTAACTGTTCATTTGACAAAAGGTCATTCTAGCGTTGCCCAGTGAGGCTCCGAAGAGACCTAGTACCAAAGACATCCAGTCATTGCCTTAGGTCACTGGTTAGCATCCAAGTCTCACAACAATACACAAAGACGGGAAGCACCAGGACCCTAAAGACTTGGCCTTTCTTTCTCCCGAACACATACCATCATCGCCAAACACCTCTGTCCAGCCATTGTTAGTTAAACCACTGTTGGTTAAGTCTGGTCAGTGTGATATGCCGTCTCCCTCCTGCCACTCACACTGCAATGATACAGTGCAACAAAGAAATTACATTAAATCTGGCACCAAAAGTTGCAACCGTTCAGTCTGCCCAAAACCAACTGATCCTTTGGAAATCACCAATATTGGGCCATAATAATAATATTCGAGACATCCCTCCTTTATACTCCTACATTAATTTTTCTAATCATTTCCAGATTGGGGCTTCAACTGTTGGGCATTCCAGGAAATCTTAGTCTTGTGGGTTGGAACCTGGAATCCAGGCTGCCCATAAGATCTCACTGCATCTCCGCCACAGGCTCTCATTACGTCCATTGTTTTTCATCCATTATCTCGTTGTCTGTGCTTCTCTTTTTGCAGCCTACGCTCTTTCCTCTGCATCTGCCCTCGTACCGCTTTGCATTAAATCATCATAATCGCTTCATGGCATCATCACGTCTTCATTCACTCTAGACTCTTTTTTTTTCCTTTTGGAGTCTTTTATACAAAAAAACAAACCCACACACAGACACACACACACACACAAATGTAAATGATGTATTATTAATAAATTGTAAGGATATGAATGAAAAAAAACAAGATATTCTGATATCTCATTTTTACCAGCATTCTTGGTGCCAAGTACTGTGATAAAGTTCCTCTTTCACGGGCGTCCAGTGGATCGCCTCCAGAGGTCCATCCTGACTGTATCCTACCAACAGAATTGCCACCATAAAAAGTGCCAACCCCATCACCTTTCTTTTGGCTCCACCCCTTTTTATTGTTTTTATGCTGGTCTCAAAGTAAAATCATTCTATTTTCATGATTTAAAAAAAAAAATCTGTTTTATTAAGTTGTCTGGTTGTTTACATTTTTTTACAGACGTCTTTATTATTATTATTATTATTATGCTCTGTTCAACTCATTTTCACTTCCTGTTTTAATATCAGCTGCACTTTGTGGTACTTCAAACGGTACTGGGGGTGAGTATTGTGTAAAATTCTGATTATAACAAAGAGAGTAAATATTATCTTTATTTTTTTGCCCTTATTTTTCCTCCTAACACTGAGGCTGTGCTGCAAACTACCACAAAAACTGATGAAAGCTTTTCTTATTTCTTTTTGCCGTCTCCTTTTTTCCCCTTTGTTTTTGCAGCTGTGAGGTTTGCACAGCTGAAGTCTCTCGAGCTCACCTGAAGATAGCACTTTTTAAATTAATTACTATTATTATTATTATTATTATTATTACACAAAAGATGAGAACTTTACTCTGAATAAGGTTTTTGTCTGTGGCAGACGTTAACCACATGCTTCACGTGTTTGAAGACTGCCTGACAGTTGTCGTTTTTTTTGTCTGCTCTTTGGTTTTGCGGCTCTCCCTCTCGTGAGCCGGGAGAACGGCTGAGATCATATTTGTGACCATCAAGAAGGTGAAAAAGCCTCGAAACATTTGTTTCACATCTTTTGCACAATTGAACACAGAGACGGGGGATTGGGTGGTGGTTGGGGGTGGTGGGGGTCCACACTCTGGACAATTCCGAATAAAACCAGTGACATTATCGAATCACTGGACGGTGATTCAGCGATGATGATGGTGATCTGCCGGTACACGAGGGGACGCTTTGTGAAAGCCAGAGTTTCAAAAGAAAAAAAACAGATCTTAACGACAGACATTGCTCATCCGCCATATATCACAAAACCACGATGCGTGGGATGATCTTCTCATGCATCCTGTCGACTGAGGATGGCGACCCCTCTGGATCCATACTGCAGTCCCTCACACTGGACTGCAGAGCGCCGAGACGGCAACAGATCAAAACCCACGTGTGAAACAAACTGTACATTTTTAAGTGTAAGAGAACAAACTGCAATTTGTAAATATTATGTTTGTCATTTGGTTTGAGCGATTGGCCGGATCTTTTCTTTGTGGCAACAGGTGCAAGTTTTGATGATTTCCATTATTGTAGCACTGATGCATTTGTTTGTCACTTATTTCTAACATCTTAAAGGGGTCATATTGTACTTTTTCCCCATTAAGCTAACAGAGGTCCTCAAAGTGTCTTAAAAGCAGATATTAAAAGGTCAAGTTCACATTTTACATCTTATTTATAATAAGGCATTTTATAGTAGGTGTGTTAGATGTGTATTCTATCATTTGACAGACGTTTGTATGTTTTTTTGGGAAAAAAAATCACCAGAATTGCATCTAAGTTAACCCCAGAATTGCTCTTAAGGAGTGTGTTTTGGAAAAGGTCAAGGTCACTGGGGTCTAACCCCCCCATTCCAATGTTCACCAAACAAGCGTTGGGGTCATGGACACTGGGGTCAAAAGTCAAAATGTAGGTTTTTCACTCAGAGGTAGGTTCTGGAATTGCCCAGCCAGGTTGAATTTACCAAAGGTCCCTCAGTGGGGTCAAGGTCATGATTGCTGATTTCAAACAAACTTTGTATGTCAGTCAAGGTTGGCCACAAAACTGCCATTTAAAAAAATTATTTTGGAAATGTCAAGATCAAGGAATTAGATTTTTTTTTTAACCAATTTGAGCGTCATGTGGCACACACTCAAGTAGATACCAGAATTGCAGTGAGTTCAGCCAGTGGTCAGTCATTTTTGTGAAGGTCATGATAATTGGGGTAAAATGTCAGATTGCCATCACCGTTACTGTCTTCATGCCTGTAGGTACCACCTGAGAATAAATACACTGAGCTCACTGTATTTTGTAAGCATTTTGTACCATTAACAATTAAATAGCAGGCTGCTAGCATTATTTTGTTGCTATTTTGAGGATGCAGCAGATTTTTAACTCCCAATATTATTGCCCGATTCACTCCCATTCATTCTTACCTCAAATAACGGTTCAAAAAAGAATTTCTCTGAAACGAAGTAATCACTAAACCTGATGGAGCACAAAGAAGCTCAACTCCGTTAACAGTGATTTGTAGGATTTGGAAAATCTTAGAAATGCAGAGAGAGAATGAATAGTAAAAATCCCCCCCCCCCCCCCCCCATATTTGTTGACGCAATAAAAAAATCCAATCATCTTATAACTCACTAAATAAAAGGAGCATAGAAAGAGAACAAACTTTGATCAGATTAACCCAAAAAGCAAGTTTGCTTTGCTCATACGCCAGTAGTCCTGTTATGCACCTGCTGAACACTGCCACCTGCTGGATACCTCTAGGCTTGTACGGAGTGATCTTATCATCACATGCATTACGGAAATCAGCAGCAGGTGTTGTTGATTTCACATATAACTTGAAATAAGTTCGTCTGTCGGTTTATTTCACTTCCAAAGCGTCTGTCTCCTTCTTTAATATGACGAGGGTTGTAAAGAAAGAGAACATTTGAGATTTGTAGCCAAAAATTAAACGTATTCTGTGTATGTGTGTATGTGTGTGTGTGTCTATACATATATAGACACACACACTGTGGGATGTTAAAGGATGTTTAACATAAAACTCTGGCCATATTTACCTTGAATTTAAAGAAACTGCACAATATGACTATTTTAAAGGCAAATTTCTTTAGATTACATACATAAATTCATCTGTTAAAGCAATTAATCTGCTAATTTAAAAAAAAATTACAGCATGAGGTCATTATCAATATAATAATGAAGGCTCATGGGCACTAATATCCTCAATCAATGACCTGAAATTTGACTTGGAAAAACTAAAGAAAATCTGAATAATAATGTCCCAAACAATCCAAATGATCAAGCCGGGAGTTTTACTGAGTTTTACATCAGTGTGTCTGATGCATTTTATGTTTCTGAAGTTGGAAACAACTTCTTTAAAACAATGCTACAAGCTCAAATTTTCTTATGTATGAAAGTAGCAGATTATATTCTCGCTGCCCTCATCTGTCAAAACTCTTACATCAAAAACTGTTTTCTCTTCAGCATTTTGCTGTTTCCGCTCCTCATGTTTCCCAAATTTTCAAAGTCACTCAATTTCCAAATCTGTATTTACCAGAACAATTTTTTTTTTTTTGGCCATTTTTCTCATCATCAGGCATCTCTGTGGCTGCCCAAATCTGACCAAAAATATCAGCGCTTCAAGTTCAGGTCAATGCAGTGTCATAGGTCTGTCTGCTCACATGACCTTTACTAAAGCGTTTGGAACCAGAGGATATAAAATTTGACATTTTAATGTCTTGTATATGTGAACACGTTTCACATCCAGAACAAAAATGAATATGTGGTAATCTACAGGCTAATCTGGGCCCTTGACCACTTGAGATAATGTAGCAAAATAGAAACATCTGACACTGTTTCATCAACTGCAGTTCTAGCTTGTCAGCAACATTAATCCTTTAAATGTTTGTTTTTTTTAAGCCAAAGAACTGCTGCAGAGAAAATGCACAAAGGAAAGCAAAAGGGCATTCAAGAATTTGGTCAAAAATAACTTTATTAATAAAAAAAAAAACTGTTGTTTAAAATGTGTTTGAAATCAAACACATTTAGACCTATGCCCTTACTGCTGTGAGTTTTTAATTGTATGTATGTTATATTGTTTTTTATCATTACTGTCATGCTGTTAAACCCACGCTGTGGGTTTAACAGGCTGTGAAATCATTTCTGTGTTTATACGTAGTCTTTTTCACACATTAATCATTGTGGTTTTGCTGCTTTTTTACAAATCTGTCCACACGTTCTGAAATTATTGAACTCGAATGGTGCCCGAAGGTTTGTGAATCCTTGCGTTATTGCAAGTCTTAATTTTAGATAGATAGATAGATAGATAGATAGATAGATAGATAGATAGATAGATAGATAGATAGATAGATAGATAGATAGATAGATAGATAGATAGATAGATAGATAGATAGATAGATAGATAGATACTTTAATGATGCAAAAGGAAATTTTGAAATGACGCCAAATTAAAAAAACAAAAACAAATCAATCTTCTTTATATAAAAATTCTAAAATAATACCCTTTAAACTCACAGTAAAAAATAAATAAATCTCTATGATATGACATAAATAAAATAAAATTATGAAAGCCAAAATGATGGTGTGTGATGGTGATGGCATCCTTAGTGTAACACAAGGAAATCATCACTTTTACAGCCAGTTTTCTTCAGACAAGTAGGGATGGATACACAAACATCTCTTGGACTTCATTTACATCAGTCTTTAAGAAATGATAACAGTGTGGTACTGTGTGTTATCTGCCTTTTTGTAATATTTCAAAATCAAGATGTGTTATAGTTCACGGGGTTCACAGTCCTTCCATCACTGCCATATCTGAATGCTGCAAGTTTTTGTTGAACTCGCTTTTGAAAACAGTACATTACAAAAATTGTATTGTTTTTATTTTATTTTTATTATTTTATAAAACAAAGGTTTTATGGAAGCACATTCACCGAGTTCATCTGTTTACACTGCAGTTTCAATGTTGGCTTTAGTTAAAAACAAGAATGAAATATATATATATATATATATATATATATATATATATATATATATATATATATATATATTAAATGATCCAAATATCTTCTGAGTTCAACATTTCAGAGTTGACTGGAGAAATGAAGGCATGCACCTGTTTGTGTTTCATTTAGTCTGATTCAGAGAGACTGTGAGAGAGCATAACCACCAGAAAGAGGTAGAAAGTACAAAAGATAATATTTCTATTTGAAATAGAGGCTATTACACACTGTATGTGGTGTATCTGATCTGGAAAACATTAAAAACATTCTTAAACAATTGAAGTCATTGAGCTTCTTCAGTATTGTTACGCGATCAGAGATGTAATTTATTGTTTTGGCCACTTGATGGCAGAAGACTTCTTCACATTTATTATATATATATATATATATATATATATATATATATATATACACACACACACACACACACACACACACACACATTCAGTGCTATCCATTTTTAATTTTTTATTGTCTGTTATTTACTACTTACTTTTGGTCTGGTTTCATTTCACTAATGATTGAGAAAAACTTGACAATCTCGATGTTGTTTGTTCACAACCTCGATCGATTCTTAAGCACTGTCATGTCTGAATTCATGGACAAAGAAGACATCACACACCAAGTAAAAAACAAATCACAATTTTCTTATGTTGTTCTCAGACCTGCATCAAACTTGAATATTTATTTTGCTTATAAACTATAGACACACATAGAAGAGAAGTTAATTAAATTTAACTTCTTTCCTATTGCAGCAAAAACAAATTCTGTGCTGTAATGCTTCCGCATTTTATTAGCAACATAAAGTTCAGCTTTGGTATGCTAATAACAAGCTAATATTTAGCATAAATGCAAACACGTATACCTGCTAAAGATAACTTACATCCATCTAGACAAAAAAAAAAAAACGTAAAGGACCAGACTATGTGTTATGCTGTCATATTATTATAGACACGTACATCAATCAATTCTGAAAGAAAACAGCACATGATACAGTAGTTTATTGTGCAGTTGCTGAGAACTTGCATTAGTCACAACTAAAAAATTTTTAATTTAGATTTTAGTACATGTTAGATAATATCTGTGCCAATTCTTTATTTTATGTTAGCTATCAACTATTTGTGTTATTTGTTCATCATGTGTCCAAGTTTCAGACACAGGGAGAGCTCCCCCTGTTGGTGAGAGTCAGTAACATTAGAAATGTGAGAATAAATCACACCTATTGTTAACATCCACAAGGTATAAAAAGTGTTGTATGGATCATTTTAGGGGCCTTTCACAAGATGGACAATGTCTGTGAGGGTCCCAGGTCTGGCTTTTAACATGACCTTTAATAAAGTCAAAATGAAGAATTTGGTTTTTGTTAAGGGGTAGAATCTTGCATAAAAGAACTGGGTTAAAAATAACAGTACACAGGACATAAAATCAGTGAACAAATAGACAGATGTTGTTTGCATTTGGCTCCATGTTGCAGATTTGGTTATCTGCGGTATTACTGGAATTAGCATGCTAACTGAATTTTCAAATGTGGATGTTGATTTCACTAGATGATTTTATTTTGTTTAATTGTTCAAGGGGAATTTCCAACACAAGCTTAATGGCTGTGGGAGCTGGAGAAATATGTGAGTATGTGCACGCATCTTTGGCATTTGCCGTGTGATTACCTGACACCAAATCACTGCAGACCAAAGGAATTTGGGATACAATTTCACCTTACAACACTTTGATTTGACTTCAGTGCACCATCCTTGGCCTACGTTATCTGGGTCAGAACCTGGTCAACAGAATTACTCAACACCATAACGTCTTATACCCAAGATATTTTTTATATACGTTAATCTCACACCCCCTCACATGGGTTGAAAGATCAGTGACCTAGGTGGTTTTTCTGGGTCAAAACCCAGGCATAGTGCAAAAATAAGTCTTCACCACACCATTATTTGAAATAAATTAGTTGTCAAGTAACCAGGTAGCTTCAAAACAGAAGATTCCTAGTTCAAGACCATTCATCACCCATCCTCCATGTAATGAGGAGTTGTGTCAGGAAAGGCACTAGGTGTAAAACCTGTGCCACCTCAACTTTCAGATCCATACTGGATTTTCATGGTGGCACAGAGCAAAAAGGGAGATGTCAGAATCTGGACTTTTGTATCATGTTTTTCTGTTTGTTCTGTTTAGCTTAGGTTTGGTTGTTTTTCAGTGTGTGATTTCTCTCACTGGATGTTTCCTGCTTGGTTTTTGTCTTTCCCTATCTCTCTTGTCTGTCTCTCTTTGTGCTTGGTGGTGGGCAGTGCACACTATTTGGGCCACACCCTATTCTGATGCTTTCCACACACCTGTTTCTAATCTGTAGCTCATCACCAGGGTGTATATAAGCTTCACTGGTTGCACTAGTTCCATGTCAGATCATTCTGCCTTCATTTCCAGCGCTGTATCCGTATTTTTCCAGTCTTGCTTGCCTGTTTTTTCAACCACGCCTTATCACGTGATGTTTCTGATTTGTTTGCTGTTATTGGACTGCCTTTTTGCATACCGGACACTGCTGAGCCACTCAGTAAACGATCGTAAAAACTACAGCTGCATTGTTGAGTCCTGCATTTGTGTCCAAACACTTCAGACCACCGAGCCTGATAGGAGAAGCCAAAAAAAGACTTTCTTAAATAGTTACAGCTGCAAGACATATCTGGGATATAAGGTCATCTCGCATGTATTCAGAGGTCACAGGCCTTGGTCTCCTTTTTTGGGTCAAAACCCAAGCAATGCTTAAAAATAGGCTTTTACCCCATGATTACTCTCCATCCAATCATCCCACACCCAAGATATTTGAGATGTTCATTCATCATGTCTATTCAGTCACCAGCTTTGACCTTACTGTTTCTGGGTCAAATCTGCACATCTATTCTACAAGAACAATCCAGCAGAAGCTCCTGGTCCTTTAGGACAGGTCTCAACTTCACAGGTTGCTTTTTATTGTGTCTAATATCAAAGTTGGCTGTCAGGATTTGGGAAGATTGCTGGCAGGTTTTTTTTGTTTGTTTGTTTGTTTGTTTTTTTGACTGTTGTGGAATATTTCATTTTGATTGGTAATGCCCTCTGTCATGCTTGACCCCGACTTGGGGTTTAGGTCCAAGTTTCGAATTTATGTCCTCTATGGTTTTCTGGTTTTGTTTTCATATGTTTATACTTTCTCTTATAAATCTGTTTGGTTCCATTTATTGCTTTGCTTTGCTTGCTATGTAGTCACTGGTTCCATTCTTTATCTTATCATTTTGTTTCACATTTATTTATTCTATAGTTGTTTTTTGTATTTGTTCAGTCATGGTCCTTTTAGGTTTCTTTTGTCTTAGTTTAGTTCTGTTTATCACATTTATTGTATAATTCTTAGTCACAGGTTTTTGTTATTATCTATCTTTGATGTTGCTTATCAGATTACGTTCCATTTGTCGATTTATAGTATTATTCTGTTGTCACCTTTTTTTTTCTGTTCAATCAATAGTTTGTTTTGTCATTTTATTATACTGGTTCCATTCTACTTTTAGTTTTAATCATTAGTTTTCTTGGTTTCCCCTTTTTGATTTGTCATGTTAGCGCTTAGATTTGCCCCTTTTGTTTTGCTCACATTTATTATTTGAGCACATCATGTTTCTCACAGTTAGTTTGTCACTCACTTCTCTTGCTTTGCACTGCTTTGTTTTGCCCTCCCACACTATCTTGCCTTTCGTCCCTCTTCTTTGTTCACTTAACCACAGCTCTATCCAGAACCTTCCACACTAGAGGTGGGCGATATCGGGAACTTTGGTATTGATCCGATACCAAGTAAATACAGGCCCAGTATCGCTGATAGATACTGATACTTTTCATATTTAAGCTTCATAGATCCAAAGGATCCAAAAGACCTAGGATAGAATTTCGCCAAACATTGTATGTGACAAAATACTTTATCACAATCAACATTTTTATTTAAAAAAATATCACTCAACACAACTTAAAACAAAATCTCCTGAGGTAGAGGGCTGACAAACCACAATATAAAGGTGCGCTGCTCCGTGTTGTGTGACACAGCGCAGTGCTGCTCTTACAGAGAGTAGACTTTGATGTATTTGTGTGAGCAGCAGTCAGTGCGTGTGGAAGAGAAAAAAGCTTGAGTATCAATCTTTTTACACGAGGATCGTTCAATATCAATACCAGCATTGGTATCGATATTAGGATCAATCCACCCACCTCTATTCCACACACCTGCTTCACATCAACCTAATTAGTTTGCTCCTCTTTAAAAAACCCTCACAGTTCTGCAGCTCGCTGCCTGATTGTTGATTTCGTTCACTTTCTCGCCTCTCGTTCTTGTCCAGTTTTCTCGTGTGTTTTGACCTTTCTTTTGTGCTCCGACTTCTGCCTTGCTGTATCCTCAACGCTGCCTGTATTTTGACTCTGCCTTTGTTTTGTTTGCTTTATACCTTGACGCCATGTGAACGAACCCCGCCTGGTTTATGGACCACGTCCCAGCCTGTACCATGTCTAATACCTCTCCTCCCGTGTCTGACTACCTGTGTACCGAACCCAATGCCTGGTTTCAAGATAAAGCCTTTAATTCATCTAACCAACCATGCCTGTAAATCCGCATTGGTCTCCTACTGCTTCCGGTTCCAGCCCACCACAAGCCTTGACTAGCTGTTCCATCACTCAAAATCCAGATTTTTCCATTTAATCAACAATTTTCTGTGTACGAGGTCTATTAGATAATAAACCGACCCTTTTATTTTTTTTTTAACTATATGGATTTGAATGACGTGCGATTACACCAATCATGCTTGAACCCTCGTGCGCATGCGTGAGTTTTTTCACGCGTGTCTGTGACGTCATTTCCCTGTGGGCAGGCCTTGAGTGAGATGTGGTCCCGCCCTCTTGGCTGAATTCCTTTGTTTCACACGCTGCTCGAGACGGTGCGCGTTGCTTTATCAAAATTTTTTCTGGACCTGTGAGGAATATCCTAGTGGACACTATTCAAGAAATTAAGCTGGTTTTCGGTGAAAAGTTTAACGGCTGATGAGAGATTATGGGGTGTTTCTGTCGGTGTAAGGACTTCCCACGGAGCGGGACGTCGCGCAGCGCTTCCAGGCGCCGTCGTTGGCCTGTTTCGAGCTGAAAACATCCTAATTTAAGGCTTAATTCACCCAGGACATCGTGAGAGAACAGAGAAGATTCAGAAGAGGCCGGCATGAGGACTTTATGCGGACATTCCACTGTTTAAGGACATTTTGTAATGAAAGACGTGCGCGCAAATACGTCGTTTCCGTGACGACTTGGCAAATCTGTGTGCGCCGCAACAGGAAAAACACCTCCATGTTGAAAACCATTTGTAAAATTCAGGCTTTCAACAAGAGAGTAACTGAGAAATTGTTTAACAGCTTGGGCATGTTCCAACTTGCCCGTTAAGGTTTTCAACGGAGGTGTTTTTCCTGTCGCGACCCCCCGCGGTTGGGTCCGGCCCGACATGCGACTCTGCCCGCACGTTCTTTCATTACAAAATGTACGTTAACAATGGAATGTCCGAATAAACTCCTCATGCCGACTTCTTCTGAAGTTCTCTGTTCTCTGACGACTTACTGGGTCAACAGAGCCTGAAATGTGGAAGTTTTCAACTTGAAACGGCGAGACGCTGCCGCCTCGAAGCGCAGATCGCCGTCAGGCGCCGTGGGCTGTCCTTACGGCGACACTACCAGACCAAAATCTCTCATCAGCCGTTAAAATTTTTACCGAAAACCAGCTGAATTTATCAAATGGTGTCCACTCAGTTGTGCCTTACAGTTCTGAAAAAATTTTTGATCAAACAAAGCAGCAGTCTCTGAGCCATTCCTAAACAATGAAAAAATCAACGAGAGGGTGGGCCACTCCTCACTCAAAGACTGCCCACAGGCGAATGACGTAACCGACAGGCGTGAAAAAACTCTCGCATGCCCACGAGGGTTCAAGCATGTCTGATGTAATCACACGTGATTCAAATTCATATGGTTTTTGAAAAAGAAAATAATAAGGTCGGATACTTTTCTAATAGACCTCGTATTTGTCATCCCCACCTCTTGAAAGAGCTTGTCCAGTCATTCCATTTGGTCACTTGTTTAATGTCAAGAGTTGAATCTTCAGTCTCCTGCAAATACCACCCGAGGTGGCTCATTAAAGTGTACCTTCAACATCCTTTTACTGAGCAAGGATGACCATCCTCCATTACTGTTGAGGGAGGTTGGAAAACTCCAAAAACACAAATGTGTTGAAGAAATTCATATACAACCCCTGGCAAAAATTATGGAATCACCGGCCTCGGAGGATGTTCATTCAGTTGTTTAATTTTGTAGAAAAAAAGCAGATCACAGACATGACACAAAACTAAAGTCATTTCAAATGGCAACTTTCTGGCTTTAAGAAACACTAAAAGAAATCAAGAAAAAAAGATTGTGGCAGTCAGTAACGGTTACTTTTTTAGACCAAGCAGAGGAAAAAAATATGGAATCACTCAATTCTGAGGAAAAAATTATGGAATCACCCTGTAAATTTTCATCCCCAAAACTAACACCTGCATCATATCAGATCTGCTCGTTAGTCTGCATCTAAAAAGGAGTGAACACACCTTGGAGAGCTGTTGCACCAAGTGGACTGACATGAATCATGGCTCCAACACGAGAGATGTCAATTGAAACAAAGGAGAGGATTATCAAACTCTTAAAAGAGAGTAAATCATCACGCAATGTTGCAAAAGATGTTGGTTGTTCACAGTCAGCTATGTCTAAACTGTGGACCAAATACAAACAACATGGGAAGGTTGTTAAAGGCAAACATACTGGTAGACCAAGGAAGACATCAAAGCGTCACGACAGAAAACTTAAAGCAATATGTCTCAAAAATTGAAAAATGTACAACAAAACAAATGAGGAATGAATGGGAGGAAACTGGAGTCAACGTCTGTGACCGAACTGTAAGAAACCGCCTAAAGGAAATGGGATTTACATACAGAAAAGCTAAACGAAAGGCATCATTAACACCTAAACAGAAAAAAACAAGGTTACAATGGGCTAAGGAAAAGCAATTGTGGACTGTGGATGACTGGATGAAAGTCATATTCAGTGATGAATCTCGAATCTGCATTGGGCAAGGTGATGATGCTGGAACTTTTGTTTGGTGCCTTTCCAATGAGATTTATAAAGATGACTGCCTGAAGAGAACATGTAAATTTCCACAGTCATTGATGATATAGGGCTGCATGTCAGGTAAAGGCACTGGGGAGATGGCTGTCATTACATCATCAATAAATGCACAAGTTTACATTGATATTTTGGACAATTGAAAGGATGTTTGGGGATGATGAAATCATTTTTCAAGATGATAATGCATCTTGCCATACAGCAAAAACTGCAAAAACATTCCTTGCAAAAAGACACATAGGGTCAATGTCATGGCATAGGGTCAATGTCAATGAGCAGATCTGATTTGATGCAGGTGTTAATTTGGGGGATGAAAATTTACAGGGTGATTCCATAATTTTTTCCTCAGAATTGAGTGATTCCATATTTTTTTCCTCTGCTTGGTCTAAAAAAGTAACCGTTACTGACTGCCACAATCTTTTTTTCTTGATTTCTTACAGTGTTTCTTAAAGCCAGAAAGTTGCCATTTGAAATGACTTTAGTTTTGTGTCATGTCTGTGATCTGCTTTTTTTCTACAAAATTAAACAACTGAATGAACATCCTCCGAGGCCGGTGATTCCATAATTTTTGCCAGGGGTTGTATGATCTGTCAAACAATTACAACTTTTGAAAAAAAAATCAACCATGAACCAGCAAACTGCTCTCAGACGTCTTGTAGATAAGATGAAAAGTGATGATGATGATCATCATCATCAGGAATTTAATGACAACAAAAAGATTTGACAAAGGAAAAAATTGATAACAGAAAATGTATGTGGCCTATTTATTTTTAATCATTTTAATTTGTTTTAACAAGTTGAATCACTAATAAATTTTATGTGGACTGTAATAATAATAATAATAATCGCATCTTCATCTCATTTTTAACTGCTTATCCAGGATCAGGTCGCGGGGGGCAACAGCTCCAACAGGGGACCCCAGACTTCCTTTTCACAGGCCACATTGACCACCTCTGACTGGTGGATCCCGGGCCATAATAATAACTAGAAGCACTCAGAGAGTGCAAACCTCCGCCAAGGCCATAGGGTCACTGACCCTAAAGAGATTCCCTCCTTGGCACAGTGATCTATTCAACAATTCAGTGTTACAACCAAAACTGATACATACACTTTTCTTTCCTGTATATTTGACATCCTTGACCATGAAAACATACCACTAGAACTTGGAATCACTTTTATGTCTTTATTAGTTGAAAAGTTATTGCATAAAAACGATTTTTCGGTAATGGCGGTTTTCTTCTGGATGTAGCTCCATAACATTTGAAGCTACATCAAATCTGATGACACCTTACTGAATCAGTACAGATTCAGCTACAATTTGGTGTTAGTTGTGCATCTCTAGCTTCATTTGTCACCTGACACTGACACATTTTCTATTTTCCCTGTATTTTTGCATATTCTGGATCACCAGATCCGGAATCCGGATCTGATCATCACCAAACTTTGTTGTTTGATAGAACATTTGACTATGTTACACCCTAATTTTTTTCAAGCTTTTCTGCCTTGTTTTTGTGGAGTTAGAAACTAGAATGTCAAAATTCCCCCTATCCCGCAATGGTGAAGAATCCTTTAAAAAATTCCTGGATCCGGATTGTGATCCGGATCACCACTAAAATTTAATCACTTGTTCCTCTTGTCATTTCCAACCACTCCACAAAATTTCATCAAAATCCGTTCAAAACGTTTTGAGTTATCCTGCTTACAAACAGACAGACAAACAAACAAACGCGACCGAAAACATAACCTCCTTGACGGAGGTAATGATTCTTATTATTTTTATATTTTCCATTAGCTCTTCTCTACTTCACTCTACAGTATCTGGAGATAAGCATTGGCAACATTAGGGCTCAGGGCCTGGACAACACTTTTCTTTCTGAATTAGGAATGTGATGGCTTTTTTTTAGGGGGGGGGGGGGGGGGGGGGGGCAATTATCTCTGCAGTTACATAGCTTCCTACACTAGATGGCGCTGTGTGACAATTTGCCAGACAGCTGCAATTTGCAATCAGCTGAATCTGTCAATCGCTGGACCATGATGTAAAAATGTTCATCAGATGTTCAGAGAGGATATCTACTGAATCTCATGACATCTCAAATCTCAAAACATTTTTTAATGATTGCTTCATAACATATAGGCTTTTAAAAAACTAAAAAGAGCATGATAAACAGTCACAGTCAGAAGGATTTCTTTAAACTGTTCTTTTTCTTGGACAGGATGACTGCACTATGCATCTTTAATAAACAAAAACATAATTTTCATGTATTTTTTGGTTTTCTGAAATCAAAACAAGGTCACAATATGATACATTGTTGACCTACTAACTCTTCTCTCTTGTGCTGCAGATCCAGGTTGCAGCTCATTGTCATACTCTTGTTGTCAGACGTTATGTGTTCTTTCTTGAAAATGTTTGCATTAGTGGAGATGAGAGTTTGTATCTTATAAAATGGGTGGCGCCTCGGCTATGGTGGGGCTGTGCGGCCTGATGCATGTGGAGTGCAGCAAATAACTGAAACAATACTTCACATGGTGACACAAGCACCAAATTCAGCATAAATTCTCCTTAGACATTGCTCTTTTTAAAAAAAATGACGGGCCACTTGAATTTTCAATAGGCGGCCACGTAGGGGTCAATTGAAGAATTACACAGGGGTTAAAATATAAAAATGCTCCAATCATATTGAAAACTATACCACATTATTTGTCTGATCATAAAGATTCCAAAAAGGTATAGTTTGGACTATCTGTGACTGAATGTTATGGGGTAAAAACAGCAAAAATTGTGACAAAGATCAATTTCAGTTTGTACAGGGGTCAAAAGTTGCTCCAATTTGAGAAAAAAATGGTGCAAATTGTTGATTGAGCTACTTGGATTAATAAATGGAATAGTTTTGACTGTGTTGAATGCTTGGTCTCTAAAGTAACGGTCAAATAATGTTGACGTCCATTGAGTTCTATGCCGTGACATGTTACCCTGTAACGCGATAACTAAGCATGATACATGGTGCAAACTATTCCTTTTTGAAACCCTATTAACTCAACCAATAATTTGCATCACCTTTGAACAAAATTGGAGCAACTCTAACTTTTGACCCCTGTACAAACTGAAACTGAACTTTGTCACAATTCTTGTTGTTTTTACCCCACAACTCTATAGAATTCAGTCATAGATAGTCCAAACTATACCTTTTTGGAATCTTAGTTAGTTAGGCGGCCATCATTCCTTCTCGTGTGGGAGTTTTGTCCGCTCTGCTGTGGGATGGCTGGGGTCTGGTGCCTGGATGGGGGGTGTTGCCTCTCCCCGGAGCTTGGCGCATATGTGGCCCTCCATGCCCGTGCCTCTCCCTCCGGGTTTGTGGGGCCCGCCTGTCTCCCTCTGGCTCCTCGGTTGCCACTGCCGCTCTTGGGTCTCATTTCACACCTTCCCTGGTTGGGGGGCTGCCATGCGGGGTGGCTCATCCTTCTCTGTTAGTCCCCCCCCCCCATTAGTTTGTTTTTCCCCTGGGCTTCCGGTGCTCCTCCAGGACTGCCCACCTCCTGGTTACCCTGGCACCTAACTTGGGTCTGGGGGCGGAGTCCGCTGGGTCCAGTGGGGCTGGTGTTCAACCCGCTCCCTGCACCATGCCTCTCCCTTCCTCTGGCTGCTAGGGGTTAAGCCTCACGTGTCACATGCTTTTAATGCACTTCACCAGCTCAGTACTTGCACGCACATTATATTTGGTTTTAAGTAGCACATTATAGGGTTCATATACAGTAGTGTTCAGAATAATAGTAGTGCTATGTGACTAAAAAGATTAATCCAGGTTTTGAGTATATTTCTTACTGATACATGGGAAACAAGGTACCAGTAGATTCACACAAATCCAACAAGACCAAGCATTCATGATATGCACACTCTTAAGGCTATGAAATTGGGCTATTAGTAAAAAAAGTAGAAAAGGGGGTGTTCACAATAATAGTAGCATCTGCTGTTGACGCTACAAACTCAAAACTATTATGTTCAAACTGCTTTTTTAGCAATCCTGTGAATCACTAAACTAGTATTTAGTTGTACTGTATAACCACAGTTTTTCATGATTTCTTCACATCTGCGAGGCATTAATTTTGCTGGTTTGGAACCAAGATTTTGTTCATTTACTAGTGTGCTTGGGGTCATTGTCTTGTTGAAACGCCCATTTCAAGGGCATGTCCTCTTCAGCATAAGGCAACATGACCTCTTCAAGTATTTTGACATATCCAAACTGATCCATGATACCTGGTATGCGATATATATAGGCCCAACACCATAGTAGGAGAAACATGCCCATATCATGATGCTTGCACCACCATGCTTCACTGTCTTCACTGTGAACTGTGGCTTGAATTCAGAGTTTGGGGGTCGTCTCACAAACTGTCTGCGGCCCTTGGACCCAAAAAGAACAGTTTTACTCTCATCAGTCCAAAAAATATTCCTCCATTTCTCTTTAGGCCAGTTGATGTGTTCTTTGGCAAACTGTAACCTCTTCTGCACGTCTTTTATTTAACAGAGGAACTTTGCGGGGGATTATTGCAAATAAATTAGCTTCACACAGGCGTCTTCTGTCACAGCACTTACAGGTAACTCCAGACTGTCTTTGATCATCCTGGAGCTGATCAGTGGGTGAGCCTTTGCCATTCTGGTTATTCTTCTATCCATTTTGATGGTTGTTTTTCGTTTTCTTCCATGCGTGTTTTTTTTTTTTTTTTTGTCCATTTTAAAGCATTGGAGATCATTGGAGATGAACAGCCTATAATTTTTTGCACCTGCGTATAAGTTTCCCCCTCTCCAATCAACTTTTTAATCAAACTACGCTGTTCTTCTGAACAGTGTCTAAACAGTGAAGAAAAGTCCCTCTGTAATACAGCTGCGCCGTGAGATTTCCTCTCTCCCACCGAGTGTTGGCAATTAAATTATCCAATCAGCCACAAAGAAATAAAATTAAATAATGTTAAAATTAGTCTTTTGTGTCGAGCAGATCGTAACAGTGTAACATCCAAAGTGAACCTGAACTACACTACGCACAATGGTCCCTGCATCGACCAGCCAATCACGTCTTGTGCTTAATGATGACGTCATCAGCAAGCAACAGCCAGTCTGCCACAAACCACTGATCTACACACAACAGAGCCTAAAAAGTTTGATTTTAGGGTTTACAAACGTTTTTGACCGTTAAACTTTGCTCATTTTACCAGCAAAAAAAAATGTTAGCAGACTGAAAGTTATTGGAACTAAATTTATCGTTAGGTAATTGGTCCACTGATGGTTTTAAAACTTACCTGAAAAGCTAATCCCCTAACAAAAACTTTTGCTTCGATAATTATCGGTTATCAGATTAGCTGAACAGTGCCTATCACTGCATTTCACTAAAATTTCGGCATAAGAACTTCATTCACTAGAATGAACAATGTGTTTAGAAAAATGACTCTTCTTCCCAGCAGAGTTCCAGAGCTCGTTGATACGCACAACTGTAGAACAGAGTCTTGAAGAAAACAGCATCAGAACACTTATTCATCATTTTAAAGGTATTTTAAGTTGTTTTTGCATCTGACAACTTTGGTAGATAAGTATTGGTTTGACTGTTTGCATGTCTGTGTACCTCCACAGACTGACAGACAGGGCGGAGTTAAAGGACCATCCTGTCTTGATTGTCTGGCTGATTGTGTCAAAGATATCTCAAATTGTCGCAAACAGATAAGTTGATTTAATGTGGAGATGTTCCTCAGACTGGAGAAAATGTGATTTTAGTGATGAACTGGCACATATTGTTATTTTCTTTCTTTCTTTTACATTATGTGTGAAATTAATAAAAACCAAAACTCAGGTGACATCATCCTGAAGCTTAAAATTCTCCGGGCTGCAAAACCATAGAGTGACACAATCAGCTGTCCGTCTGTTTTAGTTCAGGTTTTCACCACTGGGTGAGCTGGAAAATAATTTATATCCCAAATGAACCAAATTAAAGTACCAAAATGGCACTCTAAACAATCAAAGCCAAACATACTGTTGTGAAGGTGTAGTGACACAGACCAACAACAGGGGGCGTAAATGAATGGACAATGAATGAGCCAAAATACAACACTTTACTGTTGTGAATGTGCACAGCGAAATACAGACGATTACGGAATTTATATGTAGTCAATTCACAGAGGTGACGTGTGGGCAGGCTCGAGGATAGAAGACGTCTGTCCAGACAAGAACCGGATCCCACACGATTTCCACTGCCACCAAACCCGGAAGATACTGGAGCCGCCAAGTCCCGAGTCCCCAGGTGGCCACCGTCTCCGGCTGTCGGATCTGGTACTGCTGGCAGGAAGCAGAAACAGTTAGGTGTGGGTGTGTGCACACCCAGTAACAGTCAGCAATACAGGTGGGAATTACACCTCCACCTCCGCAATTACGAACACAGAGTCTCTACAGAACCTGCTCAGCCTCCAGCTGACGCAAGTAACCAGGTACTCCTGTAACAGACAGACAGACAAACAGTTGGAGTGCGATACGGCACAGATATGGCTGAGGATTATTACCTCCAATGGTAGGTGATATCTCGGCAGCGGGGTGGAGATGTCGTCCGGCCTTTATGGAGTGGTTGATGAGATGGTGATAGGTGACAGCTGTCAGGAGTTGATGAATGACAGCTGTCACTCCCAGCTGTTCCTGTGAGGCGGCAGCGCCCTCTCGTGCCTGAAGCCCGCACTTCAGGCAGGGCGCCCTCTGGTGGTGGGCCAGCAGTACCTCCTCTTCAGCGGCCCACACAACACATACCCTGGGGAGATTGTCTGAAGATGGTGGAGAAGCTGGTGAACCAGGTTCTTCACCTGGTTCTGCTTCCTCCTCCAGATCAGACTGCTCAATCACATCTTCAGTAATCATCATCATCATCATCATCTCTTCTGCATCATGAACCACACGGTTCAGTGTGATTCACTGAAAGGTTGTGGTTCCTCCTTCTGGTCAGATTCATCACTCACATCTCCAGTGTTTGTGATCATCTCCTCTGCATCTTGTGGTTCACTGAATGGTTCTGCTTCCTCCTCCAGAAGACTCCTCACTCACAACTTCAATGGTCATGATTATATCTTCTCCACCATGGACCACATATTGTGGTTCATTGAACAGTTCTGGTTCCTCCTACAGATCAAACTCCTCAATCACAACTTCAGTGTTGATGATTCTACCTTCTGCAGCATGAACCACATCATGTGGTTCATTGAAAGGTTCTGGTTCCTCCTCCAGACCAGACTCCTCACTCACCTTTTCGGTATTTATTATTGTATCCTCTGCATTATCATCCACTACATCTTCTGACTGTGTGGACTCACCCTGATCCACCTGAGAAAAGGAACAAATCTATGTTTAATCCTGGAAATCTATTTTTACGCTGTCTACAGATCACCTGTGATCAAAATCAGCTACTTCATCAACATATTAAATAGATAAAGATCAGGTAAGAAGCGCGTGACCTGATATCAGGTCCAACAAATACAAACTGTCACTTCAGCCAACTGTTTAAATTAGCAGACTGATGAACCAGATAGGTGAGAATTATTTTGCCCTTGACTGACCAGTCGATTCACATCATCATTATTGTGGCTCACAGTTCGTGTGTGTCCCTCATACCTGTTCTGATGGCTGGACATCAGCTTCACTCTCACTTCTCTGCTCATCTTTGTTTTTCCGACTCTTGATATTTCGCTTTCTAAAGTGTCTGAATGTCACAGAGACAATGGTGCATCCTACAACAGCTGCAGTCGGTACCAGAATGGAGTTTACTGGCAACATTGACACTGAAAAATAAAAATAATCATAAAAACAGTGAATTCATATTTACTGACTGTAATAAAAAAGGCACTATGTTTATTATGGCAAAAAATGTCTGAGCAAACATCAGTATGTGATGAGGTGCATTGTCCCTTTATGTCATTATGTGAAAACAACCACAACAAAGATTTTTTTTGTGGAAATCGCAATCTGATTAGCATGTAAGAAGGGTGCATCACACGCACCATTCATCAGAAACAGAACATCCAAACTGACAAACTAGCAAATCATAGCATGTGGCCCTGATGGCATTCTAAACACAATGCTAAGACCTAAGAATGAAAAATTACAATTTCTGACAAATTATTCAGTCCAGCTCTGAATGTTTAGTTACCTGATATCTGGAACCATGGATTAGTTACATCATTTTACAAAAGTGAAGATAAATTTATCTCCGCTCCCTCAAACCCCTCACTTTTTTAAGCATTTTTCTTTTTTGCCTTTCAGCTTCTGGGGGGGTTCCACCCCACAGACCCCTCTAATTACAGCCCTCTTAACCCCCACCACTTTAAGCATGTATTTAATGTAGATGTAAATTAATATTCAAAGTTTTCAGCTAGTTGACAGTAGGGCTGTACAATATGGCCAAATTATCCTATCTCAATACTGTCATACAACCCCTGGCAAAAATTATGGAATCACCGGCCTCAGAGGATGTTCATTCGGTTGTTTAATTTTGTAGAAAAAAAGCAGATCACAGACATGACACAAAACTAAAGTCATTTCAAATGGCAACTTTCTGGCTTTAAGAAACACTATAAGAAATCAGGAAGAAAAATTGTGGCAGTCAGTAACGGTTACTTTTTTAGACCAAGCAGAGGGAAAAAAAATATGGACTCACTCAATTCTGAGAAAAAAATTATGGAATCATGAAAAACAAAAGAATGCTCCAACACATCACTAGTATTTTGTTTCACCACCTCTGGCTTTTATAACAGCTTGCAGTCTCTGAGGCATGGACTTAATGAGTACTCTTCATCAATCTGGCTCCAACTTTCTCTGATTGCTGTTGCCAGATCAGCTTTGCAGGTTGGAGCCTTGTCATGGACCATTTTCTTCAACTTCCACCAAAGATTTTCAATTGGATTGAGATCCGGACTATTTGCAGGCCATGACATTGACCCTAAGTGTCTTTTTGCAAGGAATGTTTTCACAGTTTTTGCTCTATGGCAAGATGCATTATTATCTTGAAAAATGATTTTATCATCCCCAAACATCCTTTCAATTGATGGGATAAGAAAAGTGTCCAAAATATCAACGTAAACTTGTGCATTTATTGATGATATAATGACAGCCATCTCCCCAGTGCCTTTACCTGACATGCAGCCCCATATCATCAATGACTGTGGAAATTTACATGTTCTCTTCAGGCAGTCATCTTTATAAATCTCATTGGAACGGCACCAAACAAAAGTTCCAGCATCATCACCTTGCTCAATGCAGATTCGAGATTCATCACTGAATATGACTTTCATCCAGTCATCCACAGTCCACGATTGCTTTTCCTTAGCCCATTGTAACCTTGTTTTTTTCTGTTTAGGTGTTAATGATGGCTTTCGTTTAGCTTTTCTGTATGTAAATCCCATTTCCTTTAGGCAGTTTCTTACAGTTCGGTCACAGACGTTGACTCCAGTTTCCTCCCATTTGTTCCGTTGTGCATTTTCGATTTTTGAGACATATTGCTTTAAGTTTTCTGTCTTGATGCTTTGATGTCTTCCTTGGTCTA
This sequence comes from Thalassophryne amazonica, assembly GCF_902500255.1. Lineage (NCBI taxonomy): Eukaryota > Metazoa > Chordata > Actinopteri > Batrachoidiformes > Batrachoididae > Thalassophryne > Thalassophryne amazonica. The sequence goes on along the minus strand of NC_047111.1, from coordinate 24,554,791 downwards.
CCAGTATGTTTGCCTTTAACAACCTTCCCATGTTTGTATTTGGTCCAGAGTTTAGACACAGCTGACTGTGAACAACCAACATCTTTTGCAACATTGCATGATGATTTACCTTCTTTTAAGAGTTTGATAATCCTCTCCTTTGTTTCAATTGACATCTCTCGTGTTGGAGCCATGATTCATGTCAGTCCACTTGGTGCAACAGCTCTCCAAGGTGTGATCACTCCTTTTTAGATGCAGACTAAGAGCAGATATGATTTGATACAGGTGTTAGTTTTGGGGATGAAAATTTACAAGGTGATTCCATAATTTATTCCTCAGTCCATATTTTTTCCCTCTGCTTGGTCTAAAAAAGTAACCGTTACTGACTGCCACAATTATTTTTCCTGATTTCTTATAGTGTTTCTTAAAGCCAGAAAGTTGCCATTTGAAATGACTTTAGTTTTGTGTCATGTCTGTGATCTGCTTTTTTTCTACAAAATTAAACAACTGAATGAACATCCTCCGAGGCCGGTGAGTCCATAATTATTGCCAGGGGTTGTATAATATGATATGACTATGATTTCACACAAAGTGCAACAACAGTGAAAATTAAACATTCTTAAACAAAACAGTAATAATACCACACTCATTTTGCACTCATCATAAGGTTACGATACAGTGCTTTCTAAAAGTATTGGAACAATTGGTATTTCACACGTTTTAATTTGTTTATGGCATTTCAAATACAAGAAATACAAAAAAATAAATAAATAAAGAATAAAAATTTCTAAAATGATCTTCCTCAAACTGAAAGCAAATCTCTAAAACTTTATAATACCTGTAAATAATAATCAGTTTTACTGCCAGTTTTCTTCAGACAAGTCAGGGAAAGAAAGAAATTCACAAACGTTTCTTTCACCAAAACATCAAATCTAGGGTTGCATCTCAGATGTACTTTCTGGAAAATTGGAGCTGAAGATTCAGGTCTTCTTATTAAGAAAATCCTCCTCTACACCACTTCATCAGGAAGCTGTATTTTATATTTGTAATTCATTTATATCAAGTTGTAGACATTTGCTTTCAGTTTGAGTTTAAGGAAGACAACTTTAGATTTATTTATTTATTTGTATTTGAAATGGCATAAACAAATTAAAATGTGTGAAATGACAAGTGTTCCAATACTTTTGAGTACAGTTGAGAAACACTCCGTGGCATGTGTATTTTTAAGTGAAATGTATCATCCTGGTGTCACTCAGAGAGCAAAATTAAGAGGTTATTTAAATTCCTTTAGACAGCAAAGTTAAGAGCTTATTTAATCAACAGCTGCCTGCTCATTTAAAAATCACTGGAGACACACGCATATATAAGACAAACTTAATTAAAAGAGAAATGCCGCTTTTAACAACCTCAACCTCATTTCTGGCATAAAATACAGTCGTTTACTCACCAATACAACTTTGGTGTCATTAGTCCATGGTTCAAACGACATGCTCAGATCAAATCTGAGGCAAACATTTTTCTTCTTCTACTGAAGTGGATTGGTACACAGCACCAACTACTGGACATGAGGAACCTAGCAGTCAATGTGTCTCACTGATTTCAAACTGCAGCTCTTTTCAATGAGACGTGTGGTGCCGTGACGTGTCAATCATCTGTGTTGAAACAGATTTCAGGGGAGTCCAGTGCCACCCTGGCCTCTGCTCTTGTCATGATCTGGCCCGTTTGGGCCAGCTGTTCTGATTCTGGACTTTGTTTTTTCCTCTTTCATGTTCTCAGCCTTCTGTCTTTTAGTCATGTATAGTCCTGCTTAGGTTATGTCTGGTCTTGTTTCATGTTCATGTCAGGTTGTCATGCTTATGTTATCATGAGTTTTGTTTCTGTTATCCTGGTATTTGTCATTCATTTTCACTTAGTCACTTCAGACCTAGTTTGTTTCTGTTCATTTATGCTTTGGTCTACAGTTCGGTTTATCACATTTTTGGTATTTTGCTTTTGTCACAGGTATTGGTCATTATTTATCTCTGATTATGTTCCATTTATTATTTATCTGTTAAGTCCTTTTATTTATATCTTATAGTCACTGGCTGTTGTCATTCTGTTCATTAGTTAGTCTTAGTTTATACTGTCATCTCACCATTGTTTATTGCATTCACTTTTATATTTTGATCCATCTCCCTCCGGTTATAGTTTTAAGATAATTGATTTCTTTGTTTACTGCCATCTTCTTAGTTTTGTCAGGTCTGGTTTATATATGATTGTTTTAGCTCTGTTCATTGTTCTGTTTCGTTCACGCCCACCAAAATATGTTCCCACTCCATATCACTGCACCAGCCATTGTGTTTTTGTCTCACACTTTGTTTCTGTCTGCTTTGTATTTTCACTCACTCCCGCTCTTGCACTTGCTCACGTGTCTTTGTTACTTTCATCACTCCACTGTTTTCCTGCCTTCACTCTCTTGCACTTACCTTTGTCTTCCCTGGTCATGCCCCCTTCCAGAACCTTCCCTGACACCTGTGTCTAGTTCCACTAATTACATCACCAGTTATTTAAGCCCTCACAGTCCCTTGCTCGATTGTTGAATGATTTCACTTTCCAGCACTCATGTCCTTGTCTTGTTTTGCCTTGTATTCAGCCTGCTGGTATCTGACCTTGTTTTGCCCTCGACCTTGTACTTGTCTTTGCCTCTTCCCTCCACGCCGTGTTTTTTGACCAAAGCCTGTTTTTTGTACCAAGCCTCAGCCTCCCTGTCTGTACCATTTCCGTCGCTACTGGACCTCCTGTGTACCGAATCCCAGCTTCTAATTAAACCTTTTTCTTACACCAGTCTGTTTGTGAGAGTTTTGCATTTGTGTCCTGCTCGGTTTGTGCCATGCCTGACAGCTCTAGCTCCACCTAGCCAGGAAGTGTTCAACATTTGACATTTCCTGTTTCACTGTGGACTCAAAATTTGGGACTTCCAGTTTGGGACTCCCTGTACCATGAGCGAGCTTTGTGCTGCTCCGCGGCGCTTCATTCATACTAGCAGAATAAAGTTATGAAAGTGCAGAAACTTTGTGACATCAAGCCGTTGTTCTTTGACACAAATAAAGAAAAAAAAACTGGGGTGGGGGGTGAAACACACCTGTCAATCTATATGGTTTGCCCATACTTTGTACGGGCTAATGTCATTTTTCACTGGGGAAACAGAAAGTCCTTATTTTTGCGCTATACCCAATGAAACGTGTGTGAGGTGTTTCTTTTAATGCACAACCCATTTAGCAGCGGGCGGTTCCTCTTTCTGTCCATAGACTGTAGTTTTTGTCATATGATCCTGTTGATGGGCGGGATCATTTATAGCACAATAGTTGTACCCTTCGAACGAGCTAGTCACTTTGTTGTTGCCACGCTTTTCAACTTGTGCACCAATGGACTATTGGCAGATAGACATGGGTGAGAGTAATGCACAGGTTGAGGGTGCAGTGTCGGCACAAACCATTAGGAGGATGGGGGTGTCAGCGCTAGGTGCTGAGTGGGCTGGGATGAGGATCAGCACTTCTAAATCTGAGGCCATGGTTCTCAGCAAGAAAGTGATGGGTTGCCTGCGCCGGGTATAGGGAATGCAGTCTCACCCCAACTGAAGGAGTTCAAGTACCTTGAGGTCTGAGTGAGGGGACAATGGAGTGTGAGATTGGCTGAAGAATCGGCGCAGCAGGGGCGGTATTGCATTCACGCTACTGTACTGTTGCGACAAAAAGGGAGCTGAGGCAAAAGGGGAAGCTCTCGATCTACTGGTCAATCTTTGTTCCTACTCTCACCTATGGTTATGAAGGTTGGATCCACCAGTCAGAGGTGGTTAATGTGCCCCGGGAATGGGAAGTCTGGGGTCCCCTGCTGGAACTGTTGCCCCCGCGACCCAATCCTGAATAAGCTGTTGAAGATGAGTGAGTGATATATATATCATCAGTTTATCATTAGTTTATCATCCTTGACATCAGAAAAAGAGTGATGAGGGAGGGATTTTTTTTTCTTAGAAACAGAGAACAAACACACACACACACACACACACACTCACACTCACTCCAACCGCTTACTTTAATTAAGGGTCGCGGGGGGCTGGAGCCTATCCCAGCAGAGCGTGAGGGGGGGTTCACCCTAGACAGGATGCCAGTCTGTCGCAGGGCCACATATAGACAAAAACACATTCACACCCGCATGCACACTGACAGACAATTTAAAGTTTCCAATCCATCTAACCTGCATATCTTTGGCTGCAGGAGGAACCCAGGGGGGAACCCACACAAACACGGAGAGAACACGCAAACTACACACAGAGAGGCCACAGGTGGTAATCAAACGCATGACCTTCTCGCTGTGAGGCAACAGTGCTAACCACTAAGCCACTGCGCTACCCAGAGAACAAACAATACAGTAAAATTCTGAATTTCGGAAATTGCCCTTGTAATATGAATTAATATAAGCTAATGGCACTCAATTCATGTCATACATGAGGATTCACAGCCCTGGTTCTTCTTTCCTCAAAATTGTGGCCATCAGCAGGGCAAGCTTTTTTTTTTTTTTTAATTGAACACAATAAAACAGTGTATCCCAGAAACCTTTGCGTGCTGGGGAGGGAGGCTTGACAATGGGTCAGCTTAATGCTAACTTTAACACTGAAAATGCCATAGACATGCTAACACATTAGCATCGGCCCCGTTTTTAAGTTATAAAATACATCAACTGTTTCAGAAGACCATAATAGGTTGGTTTAACATAAAAAACGTAAATATTAGTCACAGACATATGCTGTTTAGGGTTTTAGCAGGGAAAAATTACGATAAAACAAAAAAGAACAAAGAACCAACGAAGCAGCAAATCGAAGATCAAAGCACTGCTTCATTGGTTCAAGGTTCAAAGCACAGCCGCGCTGCAGAAACGGTTGATTACAGACCTGCTGCAGGGTCTGTAATGAATGAAGAGAAATTATCATTTTCCTGATAAATACCCCCCAAAACAACGGCCGCGCTGAAGGACCGATAAGGGAGTTGTTAAGCAAAAAGGCTATTAATGTTGATGGATCAAATCATTTCTGAAGGATACCCAAAAAGAACCGGTTCTCGACACACAACCCTAACAACAACACGCTTTTTTTTTCTTTTTAATAAAACATTAAAGACTCGAGATTATCTTAGTTAAACACCTAAATACATATTTTGGTTGAACTCACCTCCATATACACAATGTTGCAAGTTGCCTCAAACGCTCGTTTACATTGACAACGAAATCTCTGCCTCCCCAGCGAGAACGTGATGACGCGCAAGATTTGACACCGTAAAGGCGTTAGTACACTTTCACACAATAAAAGTGTTGTAAAATACAGAGAAATATAAAGTAAGAAATACAAAACAAAAAGAAAAACGAAAATGCAAGGACTACTTAGAAAGGAAGCAAAATCTTGGGTATCATTCAAATAAGCAAGAAACGAAATATATCTCCACAGATCTTTCTAGCTATTTTGTTGGAGCAGCAAGACCAGCTGCACACACAAGCGAAGCGACAAGATAAAAATTCCAGTTTATTTGCAAATATTATCAAGTGTGGCTCGCTACTTTTCTTAGCAAAGTTAAACATCAGATAGTTCATGTTACTTGCACCATTTCACAATAAAACGTTTAAATGCCAGCGTCCCAGCAAGTACTTTTACTGTGAAAGGCAGAAATGTCAGTGTTCCTTGCAACTGGGTTTAACTTGACAACACAAAGGCGACGTTAGCTAAAATAAGTTTTATGCTAAAAACCGACGAATTTCCCACAATTTCAACAAAGTTTCAGTAAGTACATAAGCTGAATAAAATCTTATATTTGCTGTGAGTTAAAGTTTATATAAGCTGTTCAGGAGGTGAGGTACTGAGGATTAGCTGTTTTCTGTTTCATTTTGTCTGCGTCTCCTTTTATTTTCATATAATTGATAATAAAACTGAATCTTGAAAGCAATTTGAAATACTATATTCAAATAATAATAATATAATGTAACATATCAATCAAAACATAGACCCAAAAAACATCAAGTTTTTATCATTATCAATACCATCATTGCATTGCCATATCCTAGAAAAACATGGACTCCTCAATTTTGATAATATCCAGAGATTTTCCTCAATTCGCCTGGTCTTCAGAATCTTAAATAACTCTGCACCTGCACCACTTAAGGACTTTGTTCACTACACATCCACAGCCACCACCAGAGCCACACGAGCCTCCACCAGGGGGCAGTGTGCCATCCCAAAGCGCAAAACGTCATTTGCACAAACTGCCTTTTCTTACAATGCCTTAAAAGAATGGAATAATCTTCCAAACGAATTAAAACATCAGACAAACTATATCACTTTCACAGCAGAGCTTAAACAGTGGCTAGGGAACAACCAAACCTGCCAGCACTAATATTATTGTGTAGAAGTAGTTATTTGTTATTTATGGCCTGATATAAAATGATAGATATATTAGGTAGGTCATTATGTATGAGCGGTTGTGGGAGTGTATGTGTGATATTGTTTGAATGAGTATTCTTTCACTGTATTTTATTATGTAATGGGGACTGCAGATGGAAACTAGCTATTTAGCTATAATCTGGTACAGATCATCTTTGTTTTTATGAGCTTAATGTCTCTGTACATTGTCCCTTTTCCAATAAAGACTAAGATAAGATAAGATAAGATCTCCACATGTCGATCAATTATCTTTAATTTGTGCCAAGTGGCTTTTGAATGTTTGTAATAGATCAAAATTTATATTATTTCTACGTCAAATGTTAGAATGCAAATCGTTGGCTCACATGTGACTCACATATCAATCCACACATTTCACAACAAACCTAAATGTCCCTGATTCACATTATCAACAATAACTACTGTATTCACATCCATATGTTTGTGCTTCATGTACACTAACTGTGTTTATTTCCTTCCTATATCTCTATATGTGTATATATATGTCTGACCATATTGGATGAAAGTCAGTCTTTTTCTTAAAATAACTGTATTTGTGTGTTTCTTTGTATTTCAATATCAACTATGTCTTAACAAACATCCACTTTGTAGGTTAAAACTATCCCACCTTCAAAGACAGCCTCATATGACCATCCATGAAAAATCTACTTAAGCTCCCACTTTTCAATAGGAATACAAACTTCCTATGGGCACTGCACTAACAATGCAGTGACAAATATACCAAAACATGTTTAAACTGTTTCCAAGGCCACTTAACTTCTTGTTCATGATCAACTAGAGCTGGTAGCTTCTCTGTTTGACAGCACTCATTGGATTGGCAAAGACACAGTACAGTGGGAAAGTCTAAGGAGCTCAGAACACATTGAAAAAATTACAGATTCTAGATAAAATAGATCATCTATCACATAAGTAAAATTGCTTGAGAGGTGTAGCCACTTTTCCAAGGGCCCAAAAGAGACCGGAGCTGTTACCCTCAGCTGAGACGAAGCTGGTTTGGGTGGTCTGGTCAAGAGCCACCAAGGCCCAGATCAGCCATGACCTAGAATGTGTTGGAACACCAGTGTCACTATTTGCAGTCAAGCAACTTTCATATTTCCATGGACTGAGAAAGACTCTCCAAGAAAGAAGCGCCCAAAATCAGTAATTTCAAGTTTGCAAGAACCACATGGTTATGCATTCTGCAAGCCTATGACAGAAAGTGTTTTATGACCTCCAGCTTAGAGAGGTGGCCTTGCGATCATATATACAAAAACATACAAGTTTTGAAGGTGAACAAAAGCACTTTGTGCCCTTGAGCAAGGACCTTAACCTCCAACTTGCTGCTAGTGTGCAGCAGAGCTCGTTGCATTCAGCTTCTGATGAGAGCGTTTGTATGAATGAGTGGCATCATTCAAACAAGTCACATCAGCTAAATGTATGAAATGTAAGAGTTTTGTGTTGGGTGTTGTGTAATTCTGCACCAGCTGTACATTATGCAAATATAAGAACGGTCAAAAGATGCATGTGGCAACAATCTTTTACTGCCACAATAAGTCAGTCTGAGTTGGCTGGGTGTTGTTTTTTAAAAGCTTGCATCATTGATGTTATTTGGAGTTATGACAAAGTCAAATATTACCTCCTAGTCCAAGTCAATTGGCATAGATCCTAGGCATAGTCAGTTGGTACTTGCTTCATCTTCTATAAAAGAAAATCATTTGTCTCTGAAACAGAGAAAGACTTTCTTAAAACCAAAATGTGAAATTTCATTTACAGTTCATGACAAGTCACATGGAAGACTCAAGCCTATGCTTGATCTGGATTTCTTTTTTTTTTTTTAAACTAAGTCCTACCACAAAGTTGTGACTGCTGATGCAACAAATAACAGTTTTTACCACAGACAGTTTCTGCAGTCACAGCCACAAAAGCCTATAATCGGTTTATTTTAAATTGATGAAAAACTTTAAAACGTTGACATACTCTTGGATACCACCATGTAAGCCCACAATTGTCCTGCTATACACAAGAGGGCACCATTGTTCTTATTTATGTATTTGTTTGTTCATTAATTTCCATTGTAGATCATGTGAGTTTTAAAAAATATTATAAATATTGTATATTTATAACTATATAAATATCATAAAAATATTATAAGCACTATTTATCATCAGTATTTCAGTCAGGTTTTATTTTCCTATTAGTTGCTTTCTTTTCCTGTTGAACAGTTTTTAACCAATGTAAAACGTGTTTAGCCTCAGACGCATAAACCAGCATAATTTGTAGTTTCAGAAGTTTCTCGACGAGTTTTTGGAGTCCTTAGGAGTCAAGTCTCCCATTTAGCCACCAGAGGGCACAAGTTAGCAACTGTCCTTACTCACAGTAGTTTTACACCAAAGCCAGCTGATTGGCCCGTTCATCCACATGGGCTGAGCAGGGCCAATAGCGATTGAGCTCATCAGGGCCTGTTGCTAAGGCACTGTGGAGGTGAGTAATGACTACCAGGAATCCACCATTTTCCTTCATTATGCCCCTGTTTACAACATATCGGCTCTCTAAACGCCAGCACTGCCTCAGAACAGACAAGTGCCCTTTTTATTGTTTGTTGCTGTGTGAAAAACGAGCAAAGGAGCGACTGTGGGTTGACATTTTGGGCCACAAAGCCTCAACCCTCCCTCCTGAATCTTTAGCCCCGCCTTCCTGGTTTCGTGTGTCAGTTGACATCTGAGCCAACAGACGCTCTTTGTAACTACAACACTCACTGTTTCTCCACACAAACAGAACAGACACAACAAAGGAATATACTCAAGCCTGTTGTTCACATTGTGTCTAATTAAAGGAGTGATATTATACACCGTTTCTCCAAGCTAATGAAAGTCACCAACTGTAAAACGAATGAGCGTGGCCTAGATTGCGAGGAAAGCTTTAGGAATTAAGTTTAGTATAAGCTTAATCTGGGAATTTTATCAAACAAACCAGTGTTACTAATTTAGATAAAGCTACTGTAAACCGGGGCTTTGAACTACAATTTTTTCCCCCAACTGGCTTGCTATGAACAGAAACGATATTTTAACATTTATGGTTTGGGGTTCCACCCCAAAATTGGCATTCCGGAACCAGTTAGAACAAAAAAAAAATATTGTTCCCAAACTGGTTAATAACGTTCCATGTTAGCTGTAGGACACTGAAAACACTGTACATGCCAGACCTGTATGTGGTGCTGTAACGCTCCCACGAAAAACAGAGAAGGCAATAGAGTGTAATGTAGCATGCAGCAGAAGCAGGACACTGAGAAAATAAAGCCTTTTAAGAGAAAGAGGGTCCACACCGATCACCTGAAATAGCCTTATTGTGTATTTAAAGCAAAGCAGTGTGTTTCTTGTAATTTTAAAAGATGCGGTGCTGTGTTGCTCTCCGTAGGGATTGCCACCCGTCCTTTAAAATACAGAATTGTCCTTTATTTGACAATTAATTCTGTATTTTCATAAATGTCGACACACACTCATCAAAACTGAATAATGAACAAAATAAAACACAGGAAATATTAAGGGCTGCCAATGTCATCTCTGTACCTCTCCTGTAGAGAGGACCCAACACGAAGTACAGTGGATAGACCTCAGACTTTCATGTCTGCATCTCTGTATGCCAGCCTTTCTGGTCCTGTCATGGGTTGCCTGGTTGTCTGGCATGTCTGCACCCTAAACTCCACCACATCCAAAGAAGCAAAAATGTTTGCAAATGTAAAGATGTGAGTGGGAAAAGTCAAATCCCTGACTTGACAGCATTAGGGGCAATGGGTACAAGGCGACCTGTAGGCAAACAAGTATTTTTACTTTTTATTTCCTCTTAAAGTAAAAATGTACTCACTTTAAAGATTAAAATTATTGGTCTGTTTTCCTTAATATTTATGTTTATTATTGCCAACTTCAATAAATGCACAGTTTATCATTAACATTTTTGTGTTAATAAAGCACTTAAAGCTTTAAGTATGACTAAATGCTTTTTTCAAAATTAAATATGCCACTCCTTGGGTGGTGATAGTGTTACTGAGGAGCCATGGTGGGTGTCCTTTATTTTCATTTCTGAAAGGTGGCAATGCTAGCTCTCCGCATCGCAGAGAAGCCTGCGCAAACCCACTGCACAATAGCAGTCTTATAAAGTCTTAATCTGACCTATTAACATTGTTTCGGTTGGATTCATCATCACAGCCTGATGAGATGACGTTCTTGTTTTGGAAGATGACATCTGGGAAATAATGCAATTCGTTATCATGGAAATTACTGAAGAAACACAATGTTTTAAATGAAGTCCCTTGATGTTTTTCTGCTCCAGGTGAGTTTCTCAGCCTGAACCAGAAAACTCCAGTACTTTGTCTCGTCAACAACAAGAAAAATAGATTATTTTAAAAGTTGAAATATATTCCTACCAGTATTCAGCCATCTGGCGTATCTTCAGCATTCTGTTTGCAAGGAAAATAAATCCCATTTGATCCACCAAGACAAAAAAAAAAAGCATAATAATGACCTGAATAAATGCAGTGTTTTTAAAGAACACTGTTGAAGAACATTGTCTGCTCCGGGTGCGCTTCTCAGCATGAAACACGGGACAGCAGCACTATGTCCCACCAAACAAAATGCACGACTGAACTTCGCCAGGTCTTCTTCTTCTTCTGTTGAGTTTATTGGCAGTTTGCAAAGTGATATGGTGCATTACCATCACCAGTTGTTTGGGTGTGGGGCATTAATGGTGTCTGACGTTCTCACCGGGTCGTTGTAAACGGAAATCTTTTCAAGAAGGAAAAAACTGTATTAACCGGTTACCATTATTTTAAATAAATGGCTCTGTTCTGGAACATAAAAAATATATAAAGTTTCTGGTTTTATTTTCCTTCCGAACAAAATGCCAAAAGTTTCAGGTTTTCATTTTTGTTCCACGAACCGGTTTAAAGCCTTAGTGTCAGTCTACTGTATAATCCAAATCTGTATAATCCAAAACTGTGTTGGTTCTGCACCAGGTGGGACCAAGATTTGGGGCTAGGAGCCTTGATCATAAGGTTTTTGATATGCAGTTCATTATATAATTTTAAAGCATTAAACTGGTAGAATGGTAAATAGAAAATTAAGTTAACCAACTAGGCTCCAGAGTTACACCAAATTGTATGTTGAGACGAGTCAGCTGGACTTGTTTTGCTTTTCATAAACCTTTCTGGAGGAAGTGAGAAATGTTTCAAGGAACTAAAATTGACCTGACCTGACAGGCCACATTAAATATTGTTAATAATTAAGCCTCTGAATGTTGCCCTCATCCTTGTCAAATATGCCGCTTTTGCCGCAATTTGCTGAACAGGAAGTACATGGGTATCAAACAGCGCAACTATCCTAGGTCTCTAAATGAATTCAAGTGTTTTTTTGAATGTTAAAATCACATAGTATAGTTATAAACATGTTTTTGCATTTTGTAATTACTTGGTGGGGTAGGTCCCACATGTGTGTACTCACATCAAAGTTATGCCACTCAGGATAGAGCAGAAGTACGGTAGTCATCATGCACCTGTCCAACTGGGATCTGAACCAGCAGCCTTCCACACAGACGTCCAGTGGTCCAGGGTCATTGTACAGAATATTTACCATGTGCTGCATCTGCCGTAAACAAACTGGTCAGAAATAACTTATAAAACACACCCAACATTGATATAAACTGACACATTATAAAAAAAAATACCACAAATGTGTCAATTGAAAAAGTAATTTGTAAGTATTATTTTTCTGCTATTTTGAGCATATGGTACATTTTCTAAGTCCTGTGATGTCCCCCCTTGTTTCTGATGGAATGACTTCCCAAACTACTTTATATAATTAAAAAAAAAATCTAAAACACTAAACAATGTTCAAATGTGAATACATCATTCAGAGACTTGAAGATTAACAATATTTTAATCGGATGTGGACGTCCATGACATATGTCACAGAGGTCTAAAGCAAGCTGTTTCAAACCTAAATTTTGTTTGTAGCATGGTACTTTCTGTATTTAAAGTCATATCTCACTGGGCTGTGACAGCTTTCAAACGTTCTTCACGTGGGGTTTCATGAAATGTTGCTTGACTTTCGCAGGGGTTCTCTTTCGCAATGGGCGAGTTGTAAGGCATCGCTTGCACGTTGCTTGATTTTTGATCAGATCAGAAAATTAATGCGACAGAGTTACTGCTACAATGATTTTTGGCCTTATTTTCGCAACCAGCCCATGCAACATTTGGCCCACATTTGGGCGTCATGCACTAATGCGTCATAACAACCAATTCTGTAAGAGTCCAACTAAAAGTCCAACCAAGAGTCCAACCGCTAATTTGCCTGTTGTGTTGCAATTTTGTGTCTCCAACTCCGCAACAGTCACAGCCCAGTGATTGTGGGACTTTGATGACATTTAACATGAAATCCCAACCAGAAAAAGGTAGAAAAAAAGTTAATTTAGTAGTACATGACCCATTTAATGTGGACAAAACAAGTCAGGATATACTTTGTATTTTGGAGAAACTTTTTAAAAAGCATATGAAACATATGTTTGTACTTAAAGCTACAGTATTTATGATTTAGTGTCTCCAACTGGTGAAGTTGCAGCTTGCATTATGCTGTCTCGGGACACAGTTGTATTTCCCTTCACATTTTTGCTTTTTTTGGGGGGGGGATTCCAGTTCCTTTGTTTTTTCTTGTGATAAACAATATGTATGATCCTCCATTTCACGAGGGTTCTCGAACTTGTTAGCCTGCACCAGTAAACAGTGTATAGTGTAGAGGTTTAAATCTCTCTTGTCCTGTTCTGGCCATATTCCAACTCTCACGTAGTCACTCCTGAGTTTCACACACACACACACACATGCACGCACGCCTAAGGGAAGAGGAAAAAGGGCCTCCACACTGGCTGTTATTTCCCCTCCTCCTTACTCCTCTGCACTCCTCTGCAACATTTAATGAGATTCTCTTCTCTGATTGGTCTAGGCGCTGTGACGGGCAACGGTGTGGCCCGCCCTGTTGGTCTCTGCACATGGATCAGTCAGATGTGAGAGCCCAAGCATCAGTGAGTGGAGTGGAAACAGGAAGAGGAGGAGAGGGGGGGAGAGAGAAGACAGAGGAGAGGAACGGGTGAGACAAGGTGGAGAGGAGTGAAAGGGAGGAAAAGGGGAGCAGAGGGGGGAGGGGAAGGAGAACCACCACCAAAAAGGTCAAGGGGGGGTGAGTAGCTTGATGTCCTCTTTGCTTGACGTGTATGTGAATTATACAGCATGCATTGTGCAGTGTGCTGTGCATGTGTCTGTCTGTCTGTCTGTGTGTCTCCATTTGTCCCTTTTTGTGTTTGCTCTAACACCTCCTCTGCGTGTTATTGTTCTGGGCAATCTGTCTTGTGTGATTGCACTGCAGTATGTCTGCAGACTGTGCTGCACATTCATGCATGAAGCGCACACGTACACATGCAACGGCTCACGTGACCTCACACACGGTGCACGGAGTCAAATCTGAAATGTCGAATATGGTGAAGGGGAACTGTTGCAGGTACGCTTGTGCAACATTTGACTGTTGAGTATCCGCTGGCGTCTGCAGCGGTACAGTAGCGACACACCACGACGTGACCTACTGTAGCGAATAAATCTTTTCTTTTAAAAGTGTCACATTCTGCAACACACACACACAAACATGTTCTTGGGATATATGTGTGTTTTTTTCCTCTATTAGTGTTGCCATTTGCTCCAGTAACACAACAACTTGCACACAGTGTGCGCTTCCTGTAGGTATTATTGGCAGCTTAGGCAGCCACCTGGACATGTAATTCCAGGCTGACATTCCCCATAAGCCAGCTGTCTGGTGCAGTGACGCACGCTAGACCTGTGCATCTCTGTCAACCTCCTAACTGAATTCACTTATTTATTTATTTTTTTGTTTATTTTATTTTTTTGGACACAGAATTCCATGAATGTTGCATTGTTTGCACAGCATTCCCCTCTTTCTTGGTCTTGACCTTGCCTTGGTACGTCCCAGCACCCCTCAGAGCACTGCACTTTATGCAGCGTACACCAGGAGAAGCCACTATTCTGGAAAGGGAGAAGGGGTTGGAGCCGAGGGAAGCGGGGCTGCAGAGATGTTATTTTTAGAACCGTGATTGATGTCCGGCTCATAGAGTTCATTCTTTCTCCACACTGTTTCAGCTGTGCAGCCATTGCACAGATCGCACACTGTGTGTGCACGTCTCCGTGCGTTACTCTGCCTGCTTATCGCTTCCCCCCATAATCTGCTCTGTTCATGCCTCTGATCCCCGTGTTAGCTAGCTGCTTGCAAAATCCACCAGAGACTGGCCTGGACTGGACTGGTGCAGCCCATCCTGCCTTTTATGGTATAGAATCAGTACCCTGCTCACATGCACACACGTGCACATGCGTAGCTCTCAGCAAGAGATCCACATCTACAGTGTTGTATTGCAGCTTGCTATAAGCTCCACACCAGAGAGGGAATGAGACGCACAAGAATGTTACAGGCTGGTGTTTTTCCCAAACGTGAACACTCAGTAAACTGGCTTTTTCACAGAACCAACCCTGTTCTCTTTGGGAATTCTGCTCGACTCTGTGAGATTTTGGAATGAAAGTGACAAATATAGTGCATCTCTGTTGCTGCAGATACCCGAGACCTCGAAACGGAGAAATAGTCCTGTATACACAACTCTCACGTTCACTTCTCTCTGACTGTCTAAATCCCTCACACACATGCAAACTCTCCCCTCCTCGCTTGAGGCCTTGCTCGGAGCTCTGGACTAAATGATATCATCGGTTGCCAGGGATACGAGGACATGGCGTGCAGAGAAAATGGGAGGGTGAGGCACAGGCAGAGGCGTTCAAGAGAAAGAAGAGGATCGGATGTTGGGTTTGGTGGAAGAAAAGCAGCCTTGTTGAATGGGGTTGTGGAGACAACTGGACAGGAAAGTCAAGAGAAATGATGCCAGCCATGTTGTCAAAGGTTACAAGGCCACATTTCATTCTCTGTCTTTGTGCAGAAGGTCAGAATTGGAACACTGCAAATAAAAGCACATGTTGTTGGACATGAATCAGAAAGCGAGTAGCAGATATACCCTTGATTTTACACAATGAACCCTTCCTGTCTCGTGCATGTGTGCACCGACTGACTGTGGTATTTCCTCGTTCTCTCTACTATGTGCGTCTGTGTGTGTATTTGCCAGCTAGTGGGGAGTGAGCATGTCTATTTAAAGGGATCTGAGACTGCACCAATTTGGCTGAGGTTCTGTTTCTGACTGAGAGCATCCATAAATTTGGAGCAGAGAGTCTGTTTTCTCAACAGCTTTCATTGTAAGGTAAGCCCGTTTTGCATGGCTGCTGCAAGCACATGCAGTGAATCTCACCTCAGCAAACAGAGCTACTGTCCTGACATTTTGGAGGAAGGTTATGCAGCCAAATGGAGGTTTCAGCAAGGGCTGGTGACACTGATGACCATGGGTTTCCTTGGTGACACGAGAGAGGGAGTGCGGCTTTGTAGAGCAGATTGATGGGTACCCTCCAACTTACCAAGTGTCAACTAACTGCCCCGTGCATATAAAGATTTTTCATTTGCAAAGCATTGCTTCTGCAGAAATATTTCTCCGTGCAATGATTGTCTGTTGAAGAACTTTTGCAAACAGCTGACATTCAGCACAGTGTATTTGTCCAAACCCTCTGTGCTGTTTGCACTGTGCATTCTTTGTTCAAGGTGAAACAGCGACTTTACCCAGCAGGAACTTAACCCCCTTCCCCTGTGATATCATTTGGCATTAGAAAGAGAGTCCAGATGTCTTGCATTAACCGTGTGCAGATGGGAATAATAGTGAGAGCAGAGAGTGACTGTTGAGCTGCTGTTGACTGACAGCTCCCAAACAGAAATGTCTTATCAACTTCATGCTGCAGGCTGGACGTGGTTATGCTGTTTGATCATGTAAACTCTGTTGCATACTCAATAGAGTATTTTTAAATTTGTGGTATTTCAAGATTTGCTGGCGTTATTTATGCATGCACTTTTTTTTTACCTGTTGTTAGAGTTGAGTGATATTTTACAGAAGTGCACTTCCATTCCAAACGAGACCAAAACATACTGGTATTTACACCTATAAGTGGTAAATTATGAAGAAGAATGTTCAAAAATGGCTCAAATACAACAAATTTCCCACACAAGCACGTTTTCCATATTAAAATTTTGCAAGATGGCTGCATCCGTTAGTCACATGACCAGTTTATCACTTGGGTATGGAAAGTGTTGATTAAAAATTAAAACTCATTTCATACATCAAATTAAAAATGACATAAGTTCATTTTTAGAAACCTGCTCTACATTGAAATTTTAGGCCACAGTTGTGTTATGTTTTCAGAAAAACACCATTCTGGACACTTTAATGTAAACTTTTAATTGTGCATAATTTAAAAGGTTATACTGCATAGAGTACGCATCCCCTAAACTTTGAAGGTCCATGGCCCAGTCAGAAGGTCCATGCCCCAGATAAAAGGTATATGGCCCAATCTTAGGGCCCTGTCCTACTGGCATTTAGGAGGATTTGCGTATGGACTGCGCACAAAATTGGCTCATATTCGCTTAACATCCGCAATATGCGTGAAACATGCTTGTGTGAGTCGGCCAAAACCCGCACACGTCTGCAGTTATCTGCAGAGGCACATTTTTCCGTTTCCAGGATTTTTGAGCTGCACAAAATTTTACCTGCGGATGACATCCGCCTTACATACTCAATACATACTCAATTCATACACAATACATACTCACTCTATGCGCTGTATATCTGCCGTTAACCGCTGATATCCGCAACTGACGGGGATTTGCGGCTTGGCAGCGGACTGGGACAGTGTGTAAAACAGATATATATCGTGCCTATCATGTCCACATCACAAACTAAAATATGTTGTAGCGAATGCATACAGATTGGCCATGAATAAAGTGTTTTTATTACATCTGCTATGCAGCTGATTTGCGGACAGTCTGTGAATGCATAACAAACACGTCACGTAAACCCAAAGTACTATATGTGGCAGAAAGCGACATACCTGCCAGTCAGTGCCGGTCCGGCTGTGTGGATCCACAAAGATGTAATAGCTGCTGCAATCGGGTCTCCTCCAGGACTTTTATTTAACACCAACAAAAGGAAGAGTTGCTGTTTAGCCACAACTCACGCTGAAGTCTGTTTTCTGTGACACTCTCAAAAAAAAAAAAAAAACACCGTCTCACACCCGATCGGCTTCCCCCCTCACGCTCCCCAAACTCATGAACAGTTAACCCTCGCATGACAACATGAACATTAACTCTGTGATCAACTTGTCCAAGTCCACATGTGCGATGCATTCATAATTAGGGATGGGTATTGATAAGGTTTTATTAATATCGATGCCATTATCGATTCTGCTTATCGATCTGATTCCTTATCGATTCCCTTATCGATACCTGGTGAATTTTGTACTAAAAGTAGGCTTTACAGGTTTTCTATGTATTTCCTTGAGTCTTAAAGAAAATAAATATGAAATTAGTCACTGTATCCTTGATCTCTGGACATAAATAAAAATAAACAAAACTGTGTTTCGCTTTGAAGTTATTAATTCAGACTGAATTCTATCGTTCTATCTTGACTTGTCAGAGAGCCGCGCAACGTTTGGAGCTGTGTGAACAGAACGGAGGATGATTCTCGTTTCTTTCTCGCAACAAGACAGGAGTCCCAGTTAGTAACTTTAATCCACACAAAGGTGAATCACAACTCATATTCAGGGATGAAAGTGGTGAAAAACAAAAAAAGCTGAAACCCAAAATTGCCCCCCAACACCACCTGCACGAAAATGAATTCTAGAAGCTCTGAAATGCAATCTGGGACTATTCCAGACAATAAACTGGAGTGCAACTTTCCTTATTCAAATTCACTCCAGCAGTATTCTGCTCTTACTAGGATGCAGCAGTTTTCTAGTTTGGCAGATAGTTCTGGAGGAAATCACTGAAGAAATTAACAAACTGAAAATATGGTTTGACCGAAACAAACAGTCATTAAACTTAAATAAGACAGGGATGAAATGGAGGTGTGAGAGTCACTAGGTGTTCACAGGAAACATTTATTTCTGTATGTATTTATTTATGTTAGTTACTATTATATATTTTCTGTTGTGTTTCTATTCAGGTTCTTTTTGTCTCTTTCTCTAAAATTGTATATAATAATCATTAGATTATTAATATATAAGCAAAAATAAATGTAAGGAATATTACAATTTGAAAACAAATGCACCCGAACGTGATGACGGCTGCAATTGCTAAATGTTAACTTTTAACATTGAAAATGCCATAGACATGCTAACGCGTTAGCATCGCTCCCGTTTTTAAGTTATAAAATACATCTGTCAACTGTTTCAGAAGACCATAACAGGTCAGTTTAACATAGAAAAAGGTAAATAATACTCACAGACGTATGCTCTTTAGAGTTTTAGCGGGGGAAAATTAAGCGAAAGAAAGAAATAAACGAAGCAATCGACCGAAGCATTGCTTCAATCTGTGAACCACGCTTCGATTGGTTCAAGGTTCAAAGCAAAGCCGCGCTGAAGAAAAGTTGATTAAGGACCCGCTGCAGGGTCTGTAATCAATGTAGAGAAATTATCATTTTCCTGACAAACACCCTCCAAAACAACGGCCACTCTGAAGGACCGATAACAGAATCGTTAAGCACAAAGCTTATTGATGTCGGTGGATCGAATCATTTCTTAATGATACCCGAAAGGAACCGGTTCTCGATACCCATCCCTATTCATAATACACCTGTAATACTGCCATGATAATCTCAATGTGTCGAATCAGTTTCCTCACTACATGCGTTATATAACTGTGATTGTTCATCATATATTCGCTATATATTATTAACATATCCGTAATTCATACTGGGACATTTGTCATTTTTGGCCATTTTTGTTGCGGACGACAACGAACGCCCGTAATTTGTGTACTCAATTCATGCTCAATTAATCCTCTCCCCAGTGGGACAGGGCCCTTAAGGTCAATACCCCAGTCAGGAGGTCCAAGTCTCGGTTCAAAGCTCCATGGCCCAATCAGAAGGTCCATGTCCCAGTCTGAAGGTACAAGTAAATGGACTGCATTTATATAGTACTTTTCCATCTGCGTCAGAGGCTTAAAGCGCTTTTACAAATAATGGCATAATGGCACCCAAGGTGAGGGTGCTGCCATACAAGGTGCTCACTATAGGGGAGCAATAGGGGATTAAATACCTTAGTGAATTTCCAGTCAGGCTGGGATTTGAACCAAGGATCTTCTGGTCTCAAGCCCAATGCCTTAACCACTAGACCATCACCTGTGGTCTAGTTTGAAAATCCCCAAGTCTCAGTTTGAAAGTCCATGGCCCAATCAGAAGTTCCATGCCCCAGTTTAAAGGTCCATACTCCAGTCTGAAGGTCCTTGTCGCAGTCTGAAGGTTCATGGCCCAGTCTGAAGGTCCATGCCCCAATCAGAAATTCCATGGCCCAGTCAGAAGGTCCATGCCACAGTCATAAATTCCATAGTTCAGTCAGAAGGTCCATGCCCCTGTCAGGAGGTCCATGTTACAGTGAGAAGGTCCATGACCCAGTCATAAGGTCTGTGGCCCAATCAGAAGGTCTGTGGCAGGGGTGGGCAATCATGTGCCATGAAGGGCCAAGACACTGTGGGTTTTCTTCACTACCAATCACCTCAGCAGGTGATTTCATTGATGATCGGGTGTCTCAACAGGTGATTTAATTGATTATCAGTTGTCTCAGTGGTTGATTTCATTGATAACTAGTTGTCTTAGCGGCTGATTTCATTGATGATAAGATGTCTCAACAGGTGATTTCATTGATGATCATGCATTTATGTTCAGGTAGGAAGCTCATCAGCAAACCCACCTACTGAGGTGATTAGTTGTAAGGAAAACCTGCACTGTCTTGACCCTTGTTGCCCACCCCTGTCTATGGCCCAGTCTGAAAGTCCATGACCTCATTTCCTTGTGCATCTTGAGTTGCATCAGGAAGCACATCTGTCATAAAACCCAGATCAACATGGGGGATATACGAGGTCTGTCAATAAAGTATAGGTCCTTTTTATTTTTTTCAAAAACTATATGGATTTCATTCATATGTTTTTACGTCAGACATGCTTGAACCCTCGTGCGCATGCGTGAGTTTTTCCACGCCTGTCGGTGAGGTCATTCGCCTGTGAGCACTCCTTGTGGGAGGAGTCGTCCAGTCCCTCGTCGGAATTCCTTTGTCTGAGAAGTTGCTGAGAGACTGGCGCTTTGTTTGATCAAAAGTTTTTCTAAACCTCCCGTCGTGAGAGAACAGAGAAGTTTCAGAAGAAGTCGGTTTCAGCATTTTAACTGGATATTCCACTGTTAAAGGAGATTTTTTTAATGAAAGACGTGCGGACGGATTGCAGCGTCGGCTCGCAGCCACCGCGACGCTCCGCCACAGGAGAAACACCTCTGTTGGAAGCCTTAAGGACAAGTTGGAACATGCCCAACTGTTAAACAATTTCTCAGATACTCACTCCACTGAAAGCCATCAAAAGCCGCCTGGATTTTACAAATGGTTATCAACACGGAGGTGTTTTTCCTGTGCCGCCCCACCGCGCCGGCTGCGAGCCGACGTGCGGACCCGTCTGCTGAAACCGACTTCTTCTGAAACTTCTCTGTTCTCTCACGATGTCCTGGATCAATAGAGCCTGAAATGTGGAGGTTTTCAGCTTGAAACAGGCTGACGACGGCACCTGGGAGCGCTGCGCGACGTTCCACTGCGTGGGAAGTCCTTAAAGCGACAGTATCACCTCAAAATCTCTCATCAGCCGTTAAATTTTTCACCGAAAACCAGCTTAATTTTTCGAACCGTGTCCACTTCGATGTGCCTCACAGGTTTAGAAAAAATTTTGATCAAACAAAGCGCCAGTCTCTCAGCAACTTCTCAGACAAAGGAATTCCGACGAGGGGCTGGACGACTCCTCCCATAAGGAGTGCTCACAGGCGGATGACGTCACCGAGAGGCGTGGAAAAACTCACGCATGCGCACGAGGGTTCAAGCATGTCTGACGTAAAAACATATGAATGAAATCCATATAGTTTTTGAAAAAAATAAAAAGGACCTATACTTTATTGACAGCCCTCGTATACCTGATCCACTGAGCAAAACAGGAGCAGGCTGAAAATAGATAGAAAATTAACATTGTTCATCTAAAATTAAATGTGAACGTAATAAAAAGTGTAATGTTTAATCTGTTCAACAGTCATTTGCAGGGAGATTGTCAGTCGCAGTGGGAGCCCAAAACAAAGCAAAGGTGGACCAAACGCAGCCCGCAGGCCCCAAATTGGGCAGCTGCAGCGTGCCGAATGTAAAACTAAACTTGTACAATCAAGAATTGAAGCAAGTCTCGAATCACAACACACAAGATTTTTATGTTGATTATGAGGCCGTTTCAGCTCAGGTATAAATCTTTGAAATAGTGCTGCTCTTGTAAAACGCTGATTGTAATTTAAGGGGGACTGATGTGCGATTAGAACAGATGTTATGTGATAACTGGTTTCTCATGTATGGCTGCATAACTGATAGCAGGATCTTTGTAAGGGAAAGATTTTAGTGTTTGTCTCTTCTGTGGGGAACAGGTTAAGTGCCTTTGTGTTTCCTCTTTCTGCTCCCCCTCCCCCCCAAAAAAAGAGTCTGAATCTACAGTGTGTAATGACTTCCTGGTTTCAGTTGCTGTACCAACTGGTGGAAACAGACTAACGAAGTTGTTCTCTTTGCTCATTCAACACACAACCACACAGTAATGTTATTATGGCTCAGCAGAAAATGGTCACGTTGCATATAAGCCTGCATGAAGCAAAGTTATCCATCCAGTCAGGTCCATATGTATTTGGACAGCGACAATTATTTGTAGCACCACAAAAATGGAGGTGAAATGAAACAATCAAGATGTGCATGTAGTGTAAACTTCCAGTTTTAATTCTATGGATTTCACAAAAATATTGCATTAATAATTTAAGCGTTACAGCTATTTTTACACCATCGGGGGATGGATACATGAACATTTCCAACTCCTTGAATACATCTTGGACTTCATTTGCGACAATCATTCAGGAATTCAAACACTATGGTACTGCATGGTATATCTGTCTAGAGTAGGGAGTTAAAAACTGAATCAAAGCAGTCAAAAACTGAGTGACTGTGGAAGAAGGAGACTCATGAGGGAAGCCACAAAGACACCCATGAAAATTCAAAAGCAGAAACTGAGCACAGTGTAAGTTTTTTTCAGTTAGCTTCATGGTGAAACAATTAAGGTTGCACAGTTTCTCCAGTCACAGCCACACAACCTGCTTTAGAGTTGTCATAGGTGTTTTGATGGCTTCTCTCAGGAGTCACCTTGCACAGTTACTCAGTTTTTGACAACTGCCTTCTCCAGGAAGATTATACCATGCAATACCCTAGGGTTTGAGTTCCTCAATGATTGTTGTAAATGACATCCAAGATGTAGTAATCAGTGAATTGGGAATGTTTATGTATCCATCCCGACATGTCTAAAGAAAACTATGATTTGTGTTCACAATAATACTTATATGTATTTAGTTTGTTCAGTTACCTATGGCCTCTGAAAATGTAGGGATTGTCCATAAAAAGGCCTGTAATCCCTAAATTCCTTTCAACTCATTTTCACAGCAGCAGGATAAACATGGGCATGGATGCTCCTCATTTAACATAATGTGCATGCCACTCAAACAACAAATCAGAGTGAGCTGTAAGAGAACGTTTCCCTATGAGAACCAGTGACTGCATGGATTCTGGTTTGTCCATAACACAAAGAGAAAGAAAGAGAAATGAGAAAAGATAGAAATGAACTCAAAGTGCTTTCAGGAATGATGTGAACAATTTAGATTTTTACCACAATCACATATATTTAGGGAAGACTCTGCCTGTTATTGTGGTTCATTACTCATTTAGAGCTTTCTGTGGTAAGAATTCACAGAAGATGAAACAAATTAAGGAAAGGAACTCGAAGAGATGGAACTAAAGGCCCATTCACAGGGCATTTAACGAAGGGCAACAAAGCCCAAACTAAACACGAAATCTGGACTTTCGTTGACTTTTGTTGGCATCGTTTAACCTTCATGCAGCTTCGTTCCTGCAGCAGGCGCATCGTCAGGATTTTTAAACTGTCGAAAACTTTGAACGAATGCCGCCGAAAACCTCAATTTGTCCGTATTTCGTTTTGCTGTCGTTCTTGATGTTTTTTTTATTGTTTGCTTAGTTTTTGTAATAGCGTTTAGTTTGACTTTGTTCGATCAGCTGAATGTTTTCATACAGTGCAGAAGCCGGTTTCTGAGCGCTCCTGCTGTCGCTGCATTCATATACTGTACCATCGGAAACTACAGTGCAAACTCAACCTGTTTGCTTGGATTTTTTTTATCTCGGTGGGGGGTCAGCTTCACTGGGCTCAGGCACCTTACATAGGCCAGAATTAATCTTTTGTGTGGATACAATGAATTATTTTACCAAAAATAAAATGAAAACCACGCTCCTGCTACAAGCAACTGCTGAACTTGAAACAACAAAAAAGTCATGTAATTTACGACAGCACTTGAATGCAGTGTCAGCAGCAGCCATCGCATCCTGCGTGCGCTTATTATTTTTTATTAAATATAACAATATAAGTGTAAGAATGACAATCCAACCCTTCTGTACATGTGGCAACAGGTAGATAATTCAAAATATTATATAAAGAGCTATTCTGGAAGGCAGAATTCACGTTGTGGATCAGCTGCAGCTGGTGGAAATAACCGCACATGGGGAGTCAGTGTGCTGCGTTCACACTGACTGATCAATTTACTGCTCTGATGATATATTCAATCATCTTTACACTTATATTTATTTCCCCTTTTGACAGTTTTCTGTTTAAATCAATATATATGGCTTAGTAACGTAATACAGCAAAATAGCAGCCACCACGGCAAACCAGTGTTTTGTTTTGTTTTTTTATTGGAGCAAAATGGAGTGCACAGCGTGTTGTCAATCTGAACCAGATAGTGAGGATTCTGATGAGGAGATGATCCTTCTTTTGTTCTGGACGAGGAACCAGAGCAGGTGGATCCACCAACGCGTGCATGGGTCTCCACAGTGGGTCGGATCACACGCTTCTGTTTGCAGTTTCTCCAGGACTCAGGCGCTATGAGCTCCGTCCCAGCACCGAATCCTGGAACACAGAGATGCAGACACACACTGCTCCAGCAGTGGCTCCAGACACATTTTGTTTCAAGTGTGGTGAACAACGTTAGCTTCTGTTTCGTTTTGTTCCTCTTTCATTCCTTTTGCATTCTTGATTTGCAGGCTGTTCGGTGATAAAGCTCATTCGTTGACCTTTTCTCGACGAATTGTGACTTTTTAAAAATTTTTTCCCTTCGTTCAGGAATCGTATGTCGTGTGACTTGGCCGTAACAGTTGATGAGCGCTGAGGATTTCTCTCACAGAAATATGGACTCAAAGCACAAAAAACCCCTGCAGCAGCACCGCCTGTCAATTTGTCTGGGTTTGTTTTGTCAGTGGTTGGCCTCTGGCTTTAGTTGTTCGATAGAGACTGAAGGCACATGGATGCAGCTCTAGCTGACTGATGATACGACCTCAGAGCAACACGTCACAGGGAATAAAACCTGCTTTACATATACAAAGTGACACTTTGGATGCAAAAGCACAGACACAAAAAGATAAAATGCTTAGTTTGGTGTGGACAGAAAATGCACAGCTGCAGTTTACTGTGTGCTTTTATCTGCATGCTGCAGAACAAACCGTGTATACCAACACACCACCGTGTTCTGCTGTCTGCAGGTTTCTTCTCTCAGGCGTGACGTGGAGGGCCTCCCAAACACCGACCAAGACTGGTAACACAACATTTGCTTTTCTGTCTGTACTTTGTACCGTGTGTGCGCCATTTTACAAGCAGAACGTGCACTCTGCACACCCCCACGGTTCAGATGTACCACAGCTATAGCGCAGCTGTAGCACCAAATGTCAGCCACAACTCTTGTGTTCTCTGCTGTTGTGCATGAAACACCACAGCATAAATACAGCAAGAAGCCAATTTTGACCTCATCAGTACCACGTAAGGGGACTAAACAGCACTTACACTGAAGCCTCAGTATACCATGGGCTTCACAAAAATGTATGGTGGCCCGGGATGGCCACCACACATTTTTGTGTAGCCAGGTAGGGGTCAATGAAGGATTATGCAGGGGTCAACATTTTAAAAATGGTCCAGTCATATTAGGAAGTTTAAAGTTCCTCCAGTTTTGTTATACTGATGCAAGTTATTGGTTGCACTAATAGGATTAATAAATGGAATAGATGGTGAATGTTTTGGTTTCCAAAGTAATGATCATTGTATTCTATGACATATTACATACAGTATCTTTGTCAGGGCGTGAGGTGGCTTGACACAGGTAAAAGGTGGAGGCCAATGCAGACTCACAGGCATGGTTGGTTTTGATGGATAAAAGGCTTTATCTGTTACACAGGCATGGGGTTCAGTACACAAGAGGTCAAGCTTACAGGCAGAGGTAGCAGACATGGTGCAGGCTGAGACTTTGTCCATAAACCAGGCAGGGTTCATACACACGGCGTCGAGGAACAAAGCAGACAAACAGAGGCAGAGTCAAAAAACAGGCTGAGTTCAAAGTAACGGTGAGGTGGAGATTGGAGTACACAAGCAAGGTCAAAAAATACACAAAAGCAAACAGGACAAGAACAAGAGGCAAGAAAGTGAACAGTCAACAATCAGGCAGTGAGCTGTGGAACTGTGAGGGTTTTAAAGAGGAGCAACTAACCAGGTTGATGGGAAGCAGGTGTGGCGAAGTGAACAAAGAGGAGAGAAGAAAGGCAAGAGTGTGCGAGAGGACAAAACAAAGCAGTGCAAAACAAGAGAAGTGAGTGACAGAAAAACTAACTGAGAAACATGACGTGTTCAAAAATGAATGTGAACAAAAACAAAAGGGGTAAACTTAAGAACTACCGAACTGTAACTGTGGAACTGTAACTGAATGGTACAGAAAAGTGAATACAATAAAATGGCAAAACAAACTATTGGTTAAACCACAAATAAACAAAACTCAGTGAACACAGAATAATGCAATGAATAAAACAAGATAACTGATAAACAGAAAATGCAATGAATAACAAATGGAACATAATCTGATGAGCAACACCAAAGATAAATAATAACAAAAACCTGTGACAAACCTTATCCAACAAATGTGATAAACAGAACTAAACTAAGACTAAAGTAACTTAAAAGACCCAGAGTGAGCAAATACAAACTACACAATAAATGATAAACAAAGAATGAACCAGTGACGAAAGTGTAAAACAAGAAAAAGCAACGAATAACTGAATGACTGCAAACTAAATAATGAGGTGCTGAATGAAAACAGTGACTAAATAATAAACAAAGCAAAACAATAAACAGAACCAAACTGAGACGAACATGATAAAGTATGAACTAATGAAAAGTAAAACCAGAAAATCACAAAGAAATACGCCAAGGGCTAAGACCTAAAACCTGAGCTGGGGCCGAGCATGACAATCTATACCTTTTTGAAATCCCTATTATCACATAAATAATATGGTATATTTTTCAACATAATTGGTGCACTTTTAAATGGTGACCCCTGTGTAGTCCTTCAGTGACCCTGGGATGGCCGCCATACATTCCTGTGTCAGCCATGGTATACTGAGGCTGGATTGTATAGTCTCCGTAAATGGTACAAAACAACCTGCTTGGCCCATCAGACGAAAAGTCATGAATGGTCATAATGGCAAAGAAAAAATAAAAATCAACCATTTAGGTCAACACAGTGTGTACATATGAGCTGTGTCATATGATATTTTAAAAAGAGTGCAACTTCTGCTGCTGTGCTGCATTTCTATTTTAAACTAACTCGATATAAATTAATGATCAAAATCATCATTTAGGTTGTTTTCAAATATAACCAATCAAAATACTGTTATGATTTTGCTGACCACAGGGAAAACATTTAAATTATTTCAAGCCTGTTCTTTCCTTGTTTATTTTTCATGCATTTTACAATGATTCAGCAACACATTCAAATTATTTTGCAGTGAACAGAGTAGATTCCATTGCATAGCAACAGCAAATGAAGACATCTGATTGGTTGAAAGTCACAGCATGACTTTGTCTCCATACCACCATGACATAGTCAAACGCAGACACATACACAGGACCTGTAGGACAGTTGGAGGCACTTTGGGCTTCTGAGGGCAGCTTGCATTAAATTACACTTTACACATGTAGGACATGGGATGTGGGTGGGGCTTTCTGGTTGTGGGAGACGTGCTTGTTGTGACCTGGTCCGGCCCCTTGTTCCTGCTCTGCATGGCTGCGCTCCGCTGATCCCACAGTCAAAAACACATAACATAATCGCACCAAACACTATGTGGGAACAGACGGGGACACCACAAACATGTCTAGTGGTCTCTAGATTGTGTTGGATTTTTTGAATAAGAAGTCTGTGGGTCATAGAGCTTTCTGTTATCGTGCCCCAGTTCTGTGGAATGATCTCCCTGCGTCATTAAAACAGTCAGATTCTGTGGAGACTTTCAAGTCCAGACTTAAGACATACTTATTTTCCCTTTCGTATGGCTAGCATACTGGAATAGTATAGTTCTATGCTTTTTACTCTTTAAATTCATTTTATTAGGAAACATAGCATGCTGCGGCCTCAACTTTACCTAAATTCTGGGTCTTTTAGTGAAGCTTAGGGCTAGTGGCCGGCGATCACCTTAGTATTTCCTGTTTTTCTTGTTGTTTAATGCTGGAAAATTATACTGTATTTCTTGTCTTTCTGATGCCTGATTCTGTTTTTCTTTCTGTTTAAGGTGCAGCTCCGTAC
Organism: Thalassophryne amazonica; assembly: GCF_902500255.1. Classification (NCBI taxonomy): domain Eukaryota; kingdom Metazoa; phylum Chordata; class Actinopteri; order Batrachoidiformes; family Batrachoididae; genus Thalassophryne; species Thalassophryne amazonica. The sequence continues at coordinate 24,526,392 of NC_047111.1, read as the reverse complement.
AGAGATGGGTGTGGTATTTGTGCTGGAGACCGTCCTGTCCTGTGCACAGCATTTCCTGTATATTCATTTCGTGAATTCTGTAATTTGTGTCTGTAGCATGGCCCAAGCAGAGGGTCACCCCTTTGAGTCTAGTCTGCTTGAGGTTTCTTCCTCAAAGGGAGTTTTTCCTTACCACTGCTGCTCTGGGGGTTAGTAAGGTTAGACCTTACTTGTGTGAAGCGCCTTGAGGCAACTCTGTTGTGATTTGGCGCTATATAAATGAAAATAAATTGAAAATTGAAACACTGATTTAGTCAGGTTTAAAATCACAATAAGATTCAAACTAGAACCCGAGTGATATGGATTTTTGCCCCATAAAAATTATATGGATCTATTTTGCCCTACCTAACTAGCTGCATAGCAATCACTTGTCTCTTATTACTGTAAAACACCAGCTCTGATTGAATGGAATTTGGTCACTTTGCCTCTGTCTCTTGTAGCTTTTGTGACCAAGGGGTCATGGGGGTCCCAGCCATGCTTGGCAGCATTGTAAACAATGTCAGTGGAGTGCCCTCTGCTGGACAACCTAATTAAAGACACATTTCCAACAGACAAGCTGTTTAAACCTCCTCTTTGGCCTCCTCCTTCTACTTTTGTCTGGGGGCTCCATCCTCAGCCTTCTTCTCTTTATGTACCCTGGATTCTGCCTCAATCCATCTCATTCTCACCTGCCTGTCCTACTTGTGCTGTCCCTCTGATATGTTTATTCTTAATCTTGTCTATCCTCGTCACTCCCAAAGAAAATCGCAGCATGTCTTTTTGTTAGTGCCACCGTCTGTAATCCGTACAAGATAGCTGATCTCGCTACTGTCTTGTAGACTTTCCCCTTCACTCATGCAACCTTTCGCCACCCGTTGCATCCTGCCGGCACACTCTTCTTCACCTCTCTACCACACTCTGCATTTCTTTGGATAGTTCACCCCTCGTATTTAAAGCCATCTACCTTACCCATGTCTTGCTCCTACTGACTTTCATTCCCCTTCTCTCCAGAGCAGGTTCTCTAGCAGTGACTGTGGACTCCCTGTGTGTCCGTGGGACCCTGTCTTTGGTTTGGGATCAGTGCACCCCCACCTCCATAGCCCCATATTACATTTTACTCATTCAGACACTGTCCTTATGTTGTGTGTGTATGAAACTTTGTTCATTTACTGAATCTGCTTCTTAGCAACTAAAGCAAGAATTAACATCTGTGTTTCAGGCTGCATGTATCACCCAGCAGAGCTGTACTCTGGCCGTGACACATGGGACTCCTACACACCTGGAGGACCAAACAAAGGACAATGGGCTCCTAACAGTCGACCCTGGGCCCACACACAGAGGTCAGCAGCACCACAACAACACTCACTCACTTTGTGCCTCTTTGTAGTGCTACATTTTCTTCTAATATTATAATATTCATTGACAGGAGCTCACATATCAAACCTTTTTTGAAAAATTCCCAATAATTTGGCGTAATGTGGTGTAGACCAGGCATGGGCAGCAGTGCACCATGAAGGACCAAGATGGTGTATGTTTTGCTCTCCTTGTGATCACCTCAGAAGGTGATCATCAGTAAAACCACCTGCTGCTGTTGCCCACCACTGACCTAGATCATTTATAGCTAATAAATGCCCACTAGGATCCAATTCAGTTTTATTTATACAGTTCAGAATCAAAAGAATATGTCAGTGGGTTGTACATGTTTCACTACATATGTGATCTCGAATTTGACCAACAACCGACATTTCCAACAGCCACAGAAACCTCAGGCACTACTGCAGGACATACGCCTCATGGCAACAAATGCTTTTAAAACTTTCCACAAAAACATTTAAAGCAACTTGGAGTCCATAGTGAAACACTTTGGGGCTTGGAGCAGGTTTTGTGTAAAAACTCTTTCCAGTTTTTGTTGTCGGCGTTGACTCAAGATAAGAACCACTCTCAGGATTTTACTGATTAACTACAACTGTGACGACTATATTCCTGAAAAGATCTTTTATCAACTGCAGCTGTGAGCACAAATCCATCAGCACTGTGACGAACAGAACTAAATCTGAATCAGCTGCAGTTCAGTGTAAACAAATGAGGTGAAGCAATTGATCTGATGTGACCCATTCATGGTGAATCTACGAACATTATAGCTGAGCCTCATTTTATGATAAGAATTGGGGTGATAACAGAAGCAGTTGGAATGAATCTTGTTGGGATCTGCATGTAAATATACACTGTTGGGATTCTTTTTTTTTTTTTCTTTTTTTTCAGCACTGTACAGTACAACTTTTTATCTCATATTCTGTTTATTTCTATTCTTAAACATAATATATAGCCCTTACAGCAGTTTACTTTAAATGAATTTACTTTAAATGTGCTATGTGTATGAAAGTGCCATCATGAGAATGAAAGTCATCCATGAGATGTCTTACAAATTATGAAAGATGTTCTGAAACAAAATATGTTCTAATAGTTTTGTTTTGTTTTTTGTTTTTTTTACAACCCCATTCATGTTACCTTCTCAGTACTCCGCTCACCTTTTGACAGTTGCTTTAACAGCCAAAAAGAGGAGGGAATATTATTTTATTTTTTAACTAATATGCCAAGTAATGACTGAAAGTGAACAGGTTTGGCTGCCATGAGAGTTACAAAACTCCACTATATAGTCCATGGGCCAGAAACCAGCCTCAGTGTACCATGGCCTACACAAAAATGTACAGTCACTGCTATAGCCAAAATTTTAAAACGCTCCAATAATATTGAAAAGTATGCCACATTATTTATCTGATCATGAAGATTTCTAAAAGGTATAGTTTGGACTATCTATGACTGAATGTTCTGGAGTTATGGTGTAAAAACAGCAAAAAATGATGACAGGTCAGTTTCAGTTTGTACAGGGGTGAAAAATTAAAGTTGCTGCAATATGGATAAAAATGGATGCAAATTACTGGTTGAGCTAATAGGATTAATAAATTGACTAGTTTTCACGTTGCTGAATGTTTGGTGTCCAAATTAAAGGTCAAACAAGGTTGATGTCTGTTGGGTTCTACGACATGTGCATACGAGGTCTGTCAATAAAGTATAGGTCCTTTTTATTTTTTTCAAAAACTATATGGATTTCATTCATATGTTTTTACGTCAGACATGCTTGAACCCTCGTGCGCATGCGTGAGTTTTTCCACGCCTGTCGGTGACGTCATTCGCCTGTGAGCACTCCTTGTGGGAGGAGTCGTCCAGCCCCTCGTCGGAATTCCTTTGTCTGAGAAGTTGCTGAGAGACTGGCGCTTTGTTTGATCAAAATTTTTTCTAAACCTGTGAGACACATCGAAGTGGACACGGTTCGAAAAATTAAGCTTTTTTTCAGTGAAAATTTTAACGGCTGATGAGAGATTTTGAGGTGATACTGTCGCTTTAAGGACTTCCCACGGTGCGAGACGTCGCACAGCGCTCTCAGGCGCCATCGTCAGCCGGGACGCAGCCGACACGGTGCGGCGGCACAGGAAAAACACCTCCGTGTTGATAACCATTTGTAAAATCCAGGCGGCTTTTGATGGCTTTAAGTGGAGTGAGTATATGAGAAATTGTTTAACAGCAGGACATGTTCCAACTTGTCCTTAAGGCTTCCAACAGAGGTGTTTTTCCTGTGGCGGAGCGTCGCGGCGGCTGCGAGCCGACGCTGCAATCCGTCCGCACGTCTTTCATTAAAAAAATCTCCTTTAACAGTGGAATATCCGGATAAAATGCTGAAACCGACTTCTTCTGAAACTTCTCTGTTCTCTCACGACGTCCTGGATCAATAGAGCCTGAAATGTGGAGGTTTTCAGCTTGAAACAGGCTGACGACGGTGCCTGAGAGCGCTGCACGATGTCTCGCACCGTGGGAAGTCCTTAAAGCGACAGAATCACCTCAAAATCTCTCATCAGCCGTTAAAATTTTCACTGAAAACCAGCTTAATTTTTCGAACCATGTCCACTTCGATGTGTCTCACAGGTTTAGAAAAAATTTTGATCAAACAAAGCGCCAGTCTCTCAGCAACTTCTCAGACAAAGGAATTCCGACGAGGGGCTGGATGACTCCTCCCACAAGGAGTGCTCACAGGCGAATGACGTTACCGACAGGCGTGGAAAAACTCACACATGCGCACGAGGGTTCAAGCATGTCTGACGTAAAAACATATGAATGAAATCCATATAGTTTTTGAAAAAAATAAAAAGGACCTATACTTTATTGACAGACCTCGTATCTTACCCTGTAATGTAATAACTAAATGTAACAGATGGTGCAAACTGTTCTTTTTAAAAACCCTATTAGTTAAAAATTGGAGCAACTGTTGACACCTGTACAAACTGAAATTGACTTTTGTTACCACTTTTGCTGTTTTTACCCCATAACTCCATAACAATGAGTCACAGATCTTCCAAACTATACCTTTTAGGAATCTTTATGCTCAGTGTTGTGGAAAATCTGAAATGACACAGTCTTGTTATAGATTAAGCAGCTTTATTAAAATAAAATTCTGTACAGACGATCAAAAACAAAGTTTGAAAACAATGTGTTGCTTCTGATAAAAAAGATGTCTGTCTGGGGATACATTTATACAGTAAGCTCCACCTAGACCTAGCTTATTTTATATTGTGTGGTCAGATCAACCAATGGCTACAGAAACTTATAGGTCCCCCCCATGGCTACAGTAACTGGCCCTAGGATCAAACAAAGCCCCAAGAAAGGTCAATCAGGTAATCAAAAGTCACCAGTAGGTCTCGGTAAATAAAAATCACTCAGGTAGCCATAAACTGAAGAGACAAGATGACTTGGGGAACCCCAAGCCATCAAAGGACATAAGAAGATAGCCACTTACATGAGACAGCATACAGCAACAACAAAGGCATTCCAACAGGATTTCCATTGCATCAGACAAATAAAATGCCATAATTTTCAGACTGATTGGAGCATCTACAAATGTTGATCCCCCCCCCGTGTAAAACCTTCATTGGGCCCTGCCTGACTATTGCTGACAACCATACATTTTGTGTGTATACTAAGACTGGATTGTAAGCGCTGTTTAGTCCCTCTAAATTTCTTTGTCCCCCATGATGACATTTTGCGGTTCCCCTGCTGAAAGAATGAGAAAAATGCAGCATCCGTGGGGCATCAGTGGGATAGAACCACAGTGGATGAAATGGGAATTGTAATCCTTTACATTTTTTAAAAGTATTTTCAACCCTTCAAACTGTCGTTTTCTCACTAATGCCAACATAGATCTCCAAACTGTCGTATATCTGGATAATGTGTCTTGAACGGCATGAGTACTTTTATGCAGAAGAGTCTTTCAAATGCTTTTGAGGGCTATAATTGCAGTTTCATCTTTACTCCAGATGCCAAGGAGGACGCAATCAATCACATCAACCATCGTCAAGCCATCTTTATAATAGGTGAGTGGAACACCACAACAACCCAGTATGATGATAATTTACACGCTCTGTGGGAAGCCTTTTGTAACATTTGCTAAATTGCTGCTTGTATTACAGATAATCATTACCACTTGTATTTGTACGCAGCGGTAATGCTTTCAGTCGGCTATGTCTGAATTAACTTTACAAACAAAAAAAAACATCCTTCATGTTGAGATATCGCCATTAAATTTGCTATTCAGTTACGTATCTGTAATATCTTGTATGAGTTTAAAGATGGAGGTTGGATGTAACTGTTTTGTACTACTTTGGTTGAGCTTTTAGTCACTCCACCCACATTTTTATAGACCTTCAGATGTATGTAAATCTAATTCTGAGGAGACTCCAGTGGCTGAGATTCCATCTCCAGATGGTGTTTAGACACCAGGAATTTGGGAGCAATCTTACATATGTCACAGACTGTAATGTGTTCACTGTTAGAAATATTTAGATGCAGAAAGTAGAATGTTTTTCTTTTAAACAGACTGATATGCAGCTTCACTTGAATTTAAGAGAATACAACAGTCGAATGCCTCTTGATGATGTCAGCGTTCACTCATTTGTGTTAATCACTTTCAATATCCGCACTTGTTGGTCAGTTCCACGTTTTTATTTCTTTTATTTAGGGGGGACAGAACAACTACCCATGTGGATGACAAGGGTATTTCTAAGGGGCACAGGCAGCCTTTACATCTTTGGGATGGCAAAGACCAGCTGTATAAGGCCCAGAACTGGCATCACAACTCTCCACGTGTATTCCGCAACCCAGGTTTTCCAACAGGAACGGGAGACTGCTACAAAAACTGGGACAGTAATGTCAGCAACTCCATGGTAAGACAGGCACGTGTGTCTTATCAGGTACCATGATTGAGCTTTTTGATCATATTAACTATGTGTTTTTAATGTTTGTAAGCATTGGGGCCCTCGCCAACATCGCAACAGCACAGACCTCCAGTCCTCACAAGGAAGGTGGACCCCTTCAGACTGCCGCGGAACCTACCCAGACAGAATGATAAACCACAGAGTGCCCTGGAAACGGCCAGCTCCCCACCAGCGGCGAGATCACCTGCACCAGCACAGTCCACCCCCACAGCACCCTGTGTCTTTTAGAGAAGATTGTCCTGCAAAGAGGCGGAGGAACTCCAGTCCTGAACAGGTGATGATTGTAGGCTTCTTTAAGATGATAGCCTGTATATCCAGTGTTGCACAGCATTTTGTACCTGTGCAATAGCACCACCTTTTGGTGTAATCCAGTTCAATATACTGGGATTTAATTCTCTGTCCAGTCATCTCATCTGGGCTCAAAGCATTTACCATCACTAGCCCACGCCCCGTCATCATCTCACCACCACCACTTCAACCATGACGACTGGAAACCTCAAAATGACAGGGCAGGTCCTTACCATCTCTCCGACCACAGGACCTCAGCAACACAGCAACAGGTGTGCCTGTATAGTATATATATCCTGTTGACTTCATAAGACACCTTCAGGGAACTAGTAACTACTAAATTTTAAACTGTGAAACTGATCTTCGATGATTTCACGTGTGTAAATTTGCAGGAAACCTCAAAAGTGCGTGCTGGAAATTGCCTTCGTAAAAGTAACCTAACAGCTCCTAACCAGAGCGGTGGCAGCCGACCAACACACGAAAAAAGAGGGAACCCCTCTCCACCAGCAGACCACACCCGTGTGCCTTACCGCCACCAACACCATCATTACCACCATCAGCGGCACACAGGCCACCACCACAGACCAGGACAGCACAACCCCCAGCTCCACTGTCCGGAGGAAAAAGACCCACAGAGTCACCGTTACAAGCAAAGCACAGTGAGAAATTAACCGTTCATTAATGTCACTAGACTATACACAGGATACATACATTTTTATGTTGTTTTATTTTACTTCTGTCATCCCAAATTTATTTTTGTAATACTTTGTTGGTTGTAGAGAGTTTCTGAGGTACTTTGTTTTGGATTTACCACATAAAGGCATCTCCAGGCGTCAATGTTTGATCACATAACCCCAATGCTGGCATCTCCATTGGTTGCCTGTTCATATGAAGGTGGATTTTAAAGTTTTATTCTTGACTTTTTGCATGATTGTGCGCCATCCTGTAGAGCCAATTTGATTTGGCCATATGTACCTTGAGATCACAGGGAGCTGGCCTGCTGTGTCTTCCTATAAGATGAGGAAGAAATCAGCAAGTGGTCTATCTTTTCTGTTTTGTGAACCGTGGCTGTGGAACGAACTGCAGGTTGAGATTTGGCAGTCCAGTTCGAGTGACCAATTAACATCTGGACTAAAAACACACTTATTCTTAGCAACCTACAATTGTTGATGGTGGAAAATGTTTATTGTTTACACTGGAAAAAGTGCAACTTGGAAAACTTAAAAAAAATCCTGTAATTTTGTTTCACCTACATTTCTCTCAAAGTAGATTATAATTTAAATGTTTCAGCTGCATTGTAATTCTAATTTGACAGAAACTAATAAATTTAGGTATTACAAAATGATGGCAAGCTTTTTAAACATTTATCCAAGTTTCTGGTTGTGTGTACTGTATTTTATTAATTATTTAAATTTTTATTAACTAGTGTTTAGCACTTTTTTGGTGTTAAAAGTGCTACATAAATAAAAGTAGATTTTTTAACAGTATTATTTACTTTGGCTATACTTGCGACTGTTTTTTAGCCCTGATAGCATGAAGCATTATGAACAGCACTAACTTTCCTGAATTAAGACTGAAGTCACACGTTATGTCCTGTTTCACCAGTCTAGACTTAGTATGAACATACAGAATGTCATTTCTGCAGGAACTTCATCAAACTCAGCAAAGGTGCAATTCAAGGGAACCAGGCCTCTCTAAGACCTCTGGTGCAGATTCTCCAATCTATTCATCCTTCCATTGCAGTCCTAAAGATGGTGGCTCAGCTACCAGGAGTCCACCTCTTCCTTCCAGTCCTTCTTCATACTCTGCAACTAGTAACAGAAAAGAACCACTGACCAATCATCCGTTTCCCCCTAGTAAAAATGGAGAACAGACCCTCCACGGAAACCCAATCCACCAGATGAGACCGAGCCCGTCACATGACATGTCTTGTACATCTTATGGAGTCCTAAAATCCAGGGTTCTTGTCTCCGATGTGAAATACAGAAAGCCATCACAGTCTCAGTGCTCTCGACAGTCTCCTTTAAGCAGAAGAAAAGCAAACAAGTCTGAGGTGGAGCTGAAAGAGCATAAAAACCTTCACCGTAAGCAAAAAGATAAGCTGGCGAAAAAACATAAAAATGGTGAAGTTCACAAGGCAAACACAAAGCGTGAATACAGAAAACTTTTGAAGAAAAAAGGGATCAAAAGTGGGGCTTGCAGAAAAAAGAAAAAGGAGAAAGCAACAAAGAAGCCCAGTGAGTTGCATTCTAAAATTAAGAAAAGAGAAAGAGAAAAGTTCACTTCCACTTCAGTACGTTCCTCTTCAAGAGAGGCCAAAATTTGTAAGACGAAGGATAATATGACCTCAGATAAGCAGCGCCAGTTGCCAACTTCCAAACGCAAGCACAAGAAGAAAACTGAGAGACCAGAGAAGGCATCAAGGAAACACCAAGTATCCATCAATACTCACGACACCTCAGAGAATCATTCATCCCCTCATAAAGTTCCTCACAGAGACACATCAACAAAACCATCCACAAAATCCCCAAATCACGAAATGACCCGCAACCCTGAAAAATCCCCTGTTATTAAACAACTAGTGAAGTTTCTATCCAAGAACACCAACCCCAAACAGAGCAGCGGTAAGCCCATCACAGTGTTGTTCCAGTCCGAAGGTGGAACCAAAACAAACTCAGATGACGCACTTCCTTCCCTCTTGCACAAAGCCTTAGCACCTCTCAGTAAAGTGTGTTCCATCACCATCAAGCGGCCCATGATTGGTAAAGATGGTGGATTTGGGTCCATTCTTAATGCCCCAGACCTGCAGCCAGTTGCTGTAATGGGCAGTTTGAGGGAAACAGTAGACAACCCTGCCAACAGCCCTCCTGTACTCAGCTGGCAAGGCTCTCCAGTATCAGATTTGGGAGAAGATGAGGATGATCTAGAAAAGGGTGTGATAAGTAGACCCGTCCTGCAGCCAAGCCCTACCCAGTGCTTTTCTCCTCCTCATGTAGACAATGATGGCACCAGTGATGTGAACAAGGAGCCATGTGAAAGTGTACCATCAGATTTTTGCCATGAGGATAAGGCAGACATTTGTGGTTTATCTCCTACAACCAAACAAACTGATGAGGAAGAAAAGGTAGACAAGAGGGACACATCTGGTTCCGTGGTTCAACTTCGTCACAATAAGGCAGGATTGGATGATGTCTTTAAGAGCCTTGCCACGTTTCTTGGAGGTCAGAGAGTTACATGTCGAGGTGGTCCATTTGGGGGTGTTTCCAGTAACATCACAAAGGCGGTGAAGCACTGTTCTTCGCTTGGAATGGGGTCAGAGACCTCCCACGAATCAGTTCACACAGATTCTTCCAAACCCAGTAACCTATCACCGACTCACACCACCTCAGAAACTCTGTTGAAGTCCCATAATCCCACAGATGCGAGTGAACCTCCCACTGGCACCAGCATTCTGGAAAAGACTGAGAATCACGTAAGTGACAAAAAAGAGGCCCAGGATACTAAAGTTGTTCCTGAGAGGACCGAGTCATCTCTGCTGGAAGGGTCGCTGAGTGCTGAGCTGAGACTGACCACCACACATGCAGCTTCGCTCACCGGCCTCCTCACTGTAACCACCAAGGGAGACACAGAAGACCTCAGAGATCCAGAGCGAAAAAGGAAACAAAAGTCCAAGGATGGAAAACAAGAAGTAGAGATACCGCGTAAAAGAAACAAAAAAGACAGCAGTGTCATCTGCAAACGTCACAAAAACAACAAAGTAAATCAAAAAAGAGGTTTGGAAAAAAGGAAAAAACATAAAACTTCTTCTTTATCATCAACTGAAGCCATCTCCAGAAAGCCACCGAGACCTGTTAAAGACTGTCAGAAGGGCCCGATTCCTCAGGAAAATGAAACCCCAGAGGAAAAATGGACCCAGCAAGAGAAGACGCACACTGGGAAAGCTGAGCAAGTGCCAGTCATAGAAACGAATAAAGAAAACAGTGAACTAGAAAACAAGATAGTTACGGCAGCTGAAAACAAAGACAACAAGACCTCAAGCTCAGTGCCAAGTCTAACAATCGGTACATCCCATCTAAATGTCTTGACAACACGATATGAACCTCCATGTTCATTAAATCCAGTGGACCCCCTCAAACTGAAAGCAATGCCAATAACTTTGACAAAGGAACTCAAGATTGTCTTGATTAGAATGAAAACTGATGGCCGTCGAACATTCAGCATATCAGAGGTGGAGGGTCAAAGAATCCCACTTTCCAAGTGCAGCATTGAAAACACAGCCACTGAAGTCATTCGAGCTTGCAAGTAAGTACTCTGACGAAGATAACCCTACCCTAGGTATCTCGTCAATGTACAGTTATGAACAGAAAACAAAGTATATTAACTTGCTGATTGTTCTGTGTTCCTTTTTTTTTCAGAGGGGCGACAGTAAAGGGAAAATTTAAGGAGTCTTACCTGTTCTCTGCCTCCTCTGTCAAACCAAACATGGCCATTGAGATTGCCATTCCTCGGGAAAAACTGAACCCTCCCACACCAAGTATCTATGTGAGACAGACTATATCCTACTCCTTTCAAATCACTGACTATGCCTTTGATATCAGTTTCTTACTAGCACCAGTGTGAACAACATCACTGTACCTTCCTTTGAAGACATTTGTCAGATGCTGACAGGATTATTTTGGAGACAAATGAATTTACTCAGCTGGTTTTGGTCAAATGTGTATTATTAATGTGTTATGTTTGCAGTTGGAGAGCAAGAGAGATGCATTCTCTCCAATTTTGCTTCAGTTCTGCACTGATCCCAAAAATGCTGTGACAGTCATCAGAGGCCTAGCTGGCTCGCTCCGTCTTAGTAAGTTTATATACCATGATTTGAAGTATACAGTAGGACATATTTAGCATAGGATTGAATCCTGAATAAATCACAATGTTTATTATTGGTCAAAACATCTATTTTAGAATAGACAACTAACACTCATTTGATGAAACAACCATCAGTGTTGTCACCAAAGAGTCACAGTATTTCTTTCATATGGTTCCCTATTAAGGCCACTTGTGCTCTCATTCTTAGTTTGGGCCTACCGCAGTAGGTCAGTGTAGGTTAAGTGATGTACAACAAGACCAGCTCAGGTGACACAATGACTTGCCTCACAGCAAGAAAGTCCTTTCTCTTGTCCCTGATCAAGACATTGTCTCTACATCTGAAATTGGTCACAGAGTGCCAGACTGTGTCCACCCACAGCTCCTAGTGGTTGGATTGTGTCTGTCATTAAGATGGATTAAAACTACAGGACAGATTTTCTTGTATGCTTTCATGTACACTCACCTGTGCTTCTTTATTAGGTACACCTGTTCAGTTGCTTGTTAACACAAATGGCTAATCACCCAATCACAGGCAGCAACTCAACGCATTTAGGCACCTAGATGTGGTGAAGACGACTCGCTCAAGTTCAAACGGAGCATCAGAATGGGGAAGAAAGGGAATTTAGGTGACTTTGAATGTGGCATGATTGTTGGTGCCAGATGGACTGGTCTGAGTATTTCACAAACTGTTGATCTGCTGAGTTTTTCAGGCACAACCATCTCCAGGGTTTACAGAGAATGGTCCGAAACAGAGAAAATATCCAGTGAACGACAGGTGTGGGGATGAAAATGCCTTGTTGATGTCAGAGGAGAATGTAGAGACTGATTGAATGGGCGACTGCGTGATGCCATCATGTCAATATGGACCAACATCTCACACATAGTGCGAAGTTTAGTCACATACGGCAAAACAGCGCGAAACAGTTCAAATTAACGCACCACGAAACATCGCACCGACGGGCAGGCGTGCACGATCCCGGTGTAAGAGTTTGTGCACGCTTGTCATGTTCACAACAGCAGAAATGGCGATGGAGGCAACAGTGAAGGTACTGTACTGTGACATCGGGACAGAGGAAGGAAGACAAGGATATTCAGTGGTGGAATGAGGAAGTACGGGAAAGTATACATAGCAGATGTTTGGTGAAAATAATGGCAATAGTCAAAGACAGACGTGTGTACAAGGAGATTGAGCACAGGTGAAGAAAGGGGTGGCAAAGGTGATATTTTCCACTAAGGATGGCGAAAAGGACTTGACTAGACAGAAGGACTGAGCTGAAAAGGTACTATAGGTGATAATTTGTTCACACTGCAGGTATATACTTGGGAGAGAAATTAAATTTCCTATTTCATATTTTATATTGTCTAAATTTTCTTTTTAATCGGGTACCTCTATTCTCTGCTTTCTTTTACTTATGTGAGACCTTGGTCTGTTCTCCACCAAATCTCTGGTGGAAGCCAATGCTGACCATGCAGTGGAAGTGAGGACTCAGGTTCAGCAGCCTGCTGATGAAAACTGGAACCCCAACAGCTCAAGCCAGATTTGGCCCTGCGAAAGCAGCCGTTCACACACCACCATTGCCAAATACGCCCAGTACCAAGCCTCCAGCTTTCAGGAGAGCCTGCAGGTAGACAATTTGCCACAAGATCCACAAAGGCTACATCTATAGCCTGTGATAGGAGTTGGGATACCAATATGTAGACCTGAGTTTGATTCTAGGTCACAATACCTGTCTGTGTTCAAGACACTCTATCTGCATTGTCCAAGTCTAGACAGCTGTAAATAGGAACCAGCCTCAGCTGGGAAGGTAATCTACTGTACACTGGCATTTTATCCTTTCCTGGGGGGAATTATAGACCCTCATCTGCTTCATGATGTATCTGGGGATAAGAACAGGCACCAGTAGGCCTCCAGGCCTGTGTAGGACTTACTGTTCAAACTGCTCTCAGTTCTCTCACCTCATCAATGCTTCCCATTTAGCTCATCTTTGTTGGACTGATAGAAATGTGTAGACTGAAAAATCGTCTTGTGTGCTTGCTGATTTGTGCAGCCATGTTATGTTGAACATCATCCACCACGTGTCCTTCAAGCCAGAAGCTTCAAAATAAGACAATATTGATGAATGGGATTGATGATTGATGTGGCACTTTGATAGAGCCCCAGTAGAGAAAGAGACTGTTGGAAAGAGTTGTTCGTCCGACATTGAAAATCATTGGCTGTGAAGTTCCTTCTTGTTTCCTCCGTATGTGCCACACGCATCAGCTGCAAGTCAAAGAGAGTGATCGCCAAACATTTCCATTTGGCCTCCATTTTTTTTTAAATCCTTCTCTCAGGAAGCTTTAAGTTTTAGGTGCAAGACAGCTGAGCTCAGGAGTAGCACATTTCCTGAGGCCCTGAGATAATTGAATTGTAGTGGTCTAGCACCTATAGATACATGAGATAGCTAGCATTTTAAATAAACTATTGTTATTGTTTTTATTGCTGTTTAAATGCATAAACTGTTCAAATTCTTTTAGGGGCAGGTTTTAGTTCAAGGGAAATATTGGATTTTGAAGATGATCCTGTAAGATATACACATTCTGCAGTTTCTGTAAATGATTCTCTATGTGTGAGAGATACTGTACCGCCATCTACTGGAGTCAGAAAAAAAACTTGGTTTTAGTTTTGGGCCATATTTCAGAATTTAATTGCATATTTAACTACATTTCAGTATATCTGTTTATAAGTGATGAGTAATTAATCCGTAGGTCCACTGGTCCCAGTTCTCACCCCATGGATTCAGGAAGCAGATGAGAGTCTATTACTCACCTTGGATGGAATTCCAGTCCGATGCAAGTTATTTCCCCAACTTAGGTCAGACTGAGATAAGAGAAAGCAGTTCAAGGACTCAGATAAGTACTGTGACTGGGAATCAAACCCAGGTCTTCATTTTGGTCCCCCAGCTCCTGATGCCAATAATCTACTCACTACCCGCTTGTGATCATTACGACCAAGTGTTTCCTTAGTTTGGAGCCGTAGTTATCAGGAATAAAATTACCAACTGTTGTGAGAGATGAGCAGTGCGAGCTGTGTTCACGGAGTTGGCCAACCTGTCAGCTAAGCTGATGTAGATGTGTTACAGGAGGAAAAGGAGAGTGAGAGTGAGGAGGATGGACAGCAGCCCTCAGAGCCTTCAGCCACCACTAAAGCTGCTCTGACCTCAGCCAAAAGTAAAAACAGCAAAGCCAACTCTGCTCCTGTCATCTGCAAAACCCACACTGTCAAAGCTACCGGCACACACAGGTTCGCACAAAATCCTAACACAAATGTAAGAACTTAACCTGTTGCTTGATTACACAACCTTTGACTTCACTGTCTTCTCCAGTTCGGTGCATAAACCTGTGGGAAAGATCATCAAATTTGGGACCAACATTGACCTCTCTGACCCTAAAAGGTGAGATTCTTGAGGGTGGTGTATAGTTTGTCCTCTACACACTGACACAGAGGTCTCTGAAAGAGTGTTAGCACCACGTGACAGAAAACAAAACAACCTATGGGTATTTTTTAAATTATATTTTATTTAATTTTTAGTTTTGGATTTCAGTGATAAAATCAAAAGGCCACATTAAGAAAAAAAAAAAAAAAACAGGAGGATTTTTTTTTGTGTTTTGATTTTGAGAATAAAACCAAAGAATCACATGAAGCAAAAATATGTGGAAGCCTTTTTTTTTTTTTTTTTTTTGAAGAATAAAATCAAAGGGTCACATTAACAAAAAAAAAATATGTCTGTTAGCAGGGTTACATCAAAACTACTGAAGGGATTTTGACAAAATTTTCACCACAGATATATATTAGGCCATGGAAGAATCCATTCAATTTTGGAGGTGATCTGGATCCAGATTATGGATGAAGTTTCACGTCGTATAGGCTTTGAAGGATTACTGTTAGCAGGATTATGTCAAAACTACTGCACGGATTTTGACGAAATTTTCACCACAGATAGATATTAGGCCATAGAAGAACCCATTAGATATTGGAGGTGATCTGGATCTGGATCCGGATTCTGGATCAAGTTTCACTTCATATAGGCTTTGAAGGTTTACTGTTAGCAGGATTACATCAAAACTACTGCATGGATTTTGACGAAATTTTCAACACCGATATATATTAGGCCATGGAAGAATCCATTCAATTTTGGAGGTGATCTGGATCCGGATCCAGATTCTGGATCAAGTTTCACTTTACATAGGTTTTGAAGGATTATGTCAAAACTACTTCACGGATTCTCACCAAATTTACACCACAGATAGGTATTAGGGCATGGAAGACACCACTGAATTTTGGAGGTGATCCAGATCTGGATTCAGATTCTGGATCAAGATTCACTTTATATACTCTTTGAAAGATTACATCAAAACTGCTTTATAGATTCTCACCAAATTTTCACCACAGATAGGTATTAGGGCATGGAAGACAGCATTAAGTTTTGGTGGTGATCTGGATCCGAATCCGGATTCTGCATCAAGATTTCACTTATGATAGGCTTTGAAGGATCGCGTACCACAGATACATATTAGGGCATAGAAGACTCCACTGAATTTTGGAGGTGATCCAGATCCAGATTGGTGGGTGCCAGAAATCTGATTGCGCTTTAAACTATTTTTTAGAAAAATTGTTTGAATTTATTTTGACATGTTGACTATTCTAGAAAATATACATATTTCAACTTTATTCTTGAAATGAAAAATAAATTGTAAACATGTCTTCCTCCCATTATTTTTTCTGTGAGGTCGTAGAGCTCAGTCAGGACCCTTTCTGACTTAAATGGTGTCTTATGTTTTGTAATTAGGTGGAAGCCACAGCTGCAGGAGCTCCTGAAGCTGCCGGCGTTCATGCGTGTGGAATCCAACAACAACATGCTCAGTCATGTCGGCCACACGATCCTCGGCATGAACTCTGTCCAGCTGTACATGAAGGTTCCAGGCAGCCGCACACCAGGTCGGTGTCTCCCTGATTCTGAACGACTAGACAGTGTTGTTTGGTGCCATGAAATGTGTGGATGTGCAGAACATTGAGTCAGAATGTTCTTAATTCAGACTGACATCAGCTCAACTGGACAGTGGACAGAGAAACTATACAAATAATCCACCTGACTGCATGCATTCCTCAACAGGTCACCAAGAGAACAACAATTTCTGCTCAGTCAACATCAACATTGGGCCCGGTGACTGTGAGTGGTTTGCTGTCCACGAACATTACTGGGAGGCAATCAACGAGTTCTGTGACAAGTGAGTGTACACACATTCAGCGTGCAGGTTCAGAGACACTTTAGAAAATGATAAAGTGACTCATTATTAACCTGTGTGTCGGCAAAGCAGGTAAAGTAGGGTATGGGTTATCGAAGTCAGCCCCAACCCGAACCAAACCCAGACCCAGTTATACTGGGGGCTGAGTTCTCTTGGTACCATTGTTTCTCTGTTTGTGTGTGTGTGTGTGTGTGTAGATACCTAGAGGTAATTAGATTTTGGAACAGTTTGGTCAAAGGTCAAGGAAAACATGGTACGATAAACATCTTTATTTAATATATCTCAACAACCAAGAAGTTTAGATGGATCAAACGTGGTAGGAATATTATTTTGATAGCTATTTAAATTTGATTGGATTTTGGAGTAGTTTGGTCAAAGGTCAGGGAAAACATGGACTAAAAGCACCCTTTTTTGTACACAACAGTCACAAAGCCTAGATGGAAGTTCTAAAGTATATGGTGATCAGCAAAATATTTGTGATTGACTTGTATGAATGACTTCATAATGATGTCATACGATGAAGTCAAACGCAGTCAAAAACAAAACGACACACATTTACTTCTACATTTGTAGTGTGATGTGTAAAGCACATAGCCCTCTGATGCCTTTCATTTCTATACATTGTGTGATTGTTTCCTTTAGGCATGGAGTAGATTATCTTACAGGCTCTTGGTGGCCAGTCCTGGAAGACCTCTACAGCTCCAACATTCCTGTGTACCGCTTCATCCAGAGACCCGGTGACCTGGTGTGGATTAACGCAGGGACTGTGCACTGGGTCCAAGCTGTGGGCTGGTGCAACAACATCGCCTGGAATGTGGGACCGCTGAACTGTAAGTTACAACAAGAACCAAAGATGAAGAGAGAGACGTGTTAGATGTTGTGATTGCTATGTGTTTTTGCAAATATGACATCCTTGAAAAAAGCGTAGCGTTTCCTCTAACGTGCTGCCTAACATCAGCTTTTAATGTGCTGTCGCCTCTGAGCTTATCAATATCAGCTCGCCCTGGAACGCTTTGAGTGGAACTTGGTGAAGAAGGTTAAGTCGATTGTTCCCATGATCCATGTTTCCTGGAATGTGGCTCGTACCATCAAGGTCACCGACCAGGACACCTTCAAGATGATCAAGTGAGACGTGTCTGTGCTGTTCTTTGTGTGTGTTTTAAATCTATTTTTGAATGCTGCGTACAATGGTTTCTTTCAGGCACTGCCTGCTGCAGTCCATCAAGCATATCCAGATTCTCAGAGACCAGCTGGTGGCTGCAGGGAAGAAGATCTCTTACCAGAGTCGCGTGAAGGACGAGCCAGCTTATTACTGCAATGAGTGTGATGTAAGTTTCTTTTCCCTGCACGTGTTATTATCCTCATTGTTGATGCATTCAGGCAATATCAAACTGTGTGCAGGTGGAGGTGTTTGACCTGCTGTTTGTGACCGGTGAAAACAGCAGTAAGAAGACCTATGTGGTGCACTGTGAGGACTGTGCCCGAGCTAGGAGCCCCTCCCTGTCAGGAATCGTGGTGCTGGAGCAATACCGCATGGAGGAGCTGATGAGAACATATGACAGCTTCACCTTGGTCAGTCTCACTTCATAATGTTGTACAAGACCAATAATAGTAATTAGATTAGAACAGAATAAAAAAAAACCAAGAGAACTCAGTGAGAAAATAAGATAAGAAAGGGGGGGGGGGGGGGGGGGGGTGAAGAAACATAGCTGTTACATATTAAAATTGGTATTAAATATAATGAATCCAGTTTTAATTCAGGTCACGAGATAATTATTTTCAGTGCTATGTGATTGTTTTTTTATGTCTTTGCAGGATTTATGCAAAGACACTGAACCAGTTTTTTCTTGAAACTTGTCCCAAGGAGGAAACCATTATAGTGCAGCAAATAACTGAAACAATACTTCACATGGTGACACAAGCACCAAATTCAGCACAAATTCTCCTTAGACATTGCTCTTTGGAAAAAATGACGGGTCACTTCAATTTTCAATTGGGGGCCACGTAGGGGTCAATTGAGAATTACACAGGGGTTAAAATATAAAAATGCTCCAATCATATTGAAAACTATACCACATTATTTTTCTGATCATAAAGATTCCAAAAAGGTATAGTTTGGACTACCTATGACTGAATGTTATGGAGTTATGGGGTAAAAACCTTAAGAATGGTGACAAAGGTCAATTTCAGTTTGTACAGGGGTCAAAAGTTAAAGTGGCTCCAATTTTAGTTAAAAAAAAAAGGTGCAAATCGTTGATTGAGCTACTTGGATTAATAAATGGAATAATTTTGACTGTTGAATGCTTGGTCTCTAAAGTAAAGGTCAAATAATATTGACGTCCATTAAATTCTATGACATGTGACATATGCAGAGGTGTCAAATCCGGCTTCAGAAAGTAAAATTCCAGCCACATATTTGTTCCATCTTCCTAATAAACCAGCTGATTGTAATTAGTTCAGCTCTTCAGGCAGTTGGATGAGCTAATTATTGAGATCACCTGTTTTAGGTGCACAGGTAGAAGCAACACATGGGAGGGTTTTTACTTTCTGAAGCCGGATTTGACACCTCTGGACATGTGTTACCCCGTAACATGATAACTAAGCATGATACATGGTGCAAACTATTCCTTATTGAAACCCTATTAACTCAACCTATAATTTGCATCACCTTTGAACAAAATTGCAGCAACTCTAACTTTTGACCCCTGTACAAACTGAAACTGAACTTTGTCACCATTCTTGCTGTTTTTACCCCATAACTCTATAGAATTCAGTCATAGATAGTCCAAACTATACCTTTTTGGAATCTTTACAATCAGACAAATAATGTGGTATCATTTTCAATATGACCGGAGCATTTTTATATTTTGACCCCTAGGTAATTCTTCAATTGACCCCTATGTGGTTGCCTATTGAACATTCAAGTGGCCCGTCAGTTTTTTTTTTCTCAAAAGAGTAATATCTAAGGTGTACTTTTGCCAAATTTGGTGCTTGTATCACCATTTGAAGGATTCCTCTGTAAATATTCTGTTATCTGCTGCACTATTAAGCCCCCGTCACACATAGCAAGAATGTGGAGGAACCATTCCAACACGGCAAATATTGCCATAATCCGATGAAGTCGGGAAGAAAGGACGCATGGTCAGCCGTGGTCTGAACACATCCGGGCTGCCTCGTGCACACCTGCAGGATGCAGCCCAAACATATTTCAAACAACAGTCAGATGACACAGACTGCTGTCAGACGGCACCGACATTGAAGCTGTCACTCACCCACTCACTCACTCACTCACCCACGCAATCAAATCTCCGCTCGTCGTCACATTCCCAGCGCTAAACTGACCTCTCATCAGTGTGTGTCTCACATGACGGAGTGCGCGCGTGTACATGTGTAGAACAGGTGATCCGAGTGATGAGCAAGGTTGGGTAGGATTTCTTTGAAAGGTAATCCAAAAGTAATCAGATTACAAGTAATCCAAATGTATGTACATTTCAAAGTAATCCTACCCAACCTTGGTGATGAGTGTGTGTCCACTCAGCTGTGCGCGTCTGTTCACAATGGCCGAACAAGCCGCTAGGCATGCGTGCCTGCGTGTGTTGGGAAGGTGTAGTGACACGGACCCACAACAGGGGGCGTTAATGAACGGACAATGGATGAGCCAAAAAGTAACAATTTAATGTTGTGAATTGCACAACGGAATACAGACAAAAACAATAGAGGAGTACAGTCAATCATACACAAGGTGACGTGTGGTCAGGCTCGAGGATAGAAGACGTCTGTCCAAAGAAGAGCCGGATCCCACACGGCTTCCACCGCCAGCGGATCTGAAGAACACCGGAGCCGCCATGTCCCGAGTCCCAGGTGGCCACCGTCTCCAGCTGTCAGACCAGGGACTGCTGGCAGAAACAGAAACAGTTAATGGTGGGTGTGTGAAGACAATGTGCTGAAATGTTCACTCAGCTGTGTGTATATGTGTTCATAAACGCTGTAGCAGCCGCTCTGCGTGCGCACAAACAGGCTGACAGCTGTTGTACAGTCCAGTGAAAAATCCCTTTAGGTGTTTGATCAGTATATACTTGCATTGTTAGATTTTATTTGTCCAGCTCGACTCCTGGCAGTGCACCAACTTCCCACGTGTGCAACTTTCAGATGCAGTGGATTTTCTCTTTTTTCTTTTTTTAAACTCTTTTTTGTTGTCATTTTCTTGATATGCATCTTAACACAACTGTAGTTGGTTTATCGTTGTGGGACAGCGCTTCACATGGGATTTAATCATACCAAAGGTGGATTATGCATTTGTCATCTGATCAATGTTGCCAGCACAGCGCAGCCAGATGAAAGGGACGTGACCAGCTGTCTGCGCTGTCCTGTGGAACACGAGGTACCGGAGGTGAGTTACATGTTTATTTATGTCGTCATGTGGTGGGCAAACATTTCCACATCATACCTGCTAAAGACGTAGGAGGTGAATGTGTAATAATACATTACAGAGGTGACATCCCGTTCAGCTGCGTTGCGGCGCTGCACCGAGCCTCTGACGTGTGCACAGTGCCACATACGTGTTATTACATGTCAACATTTCCATCGCCCTCCCTGGCCGGGGTTTACTGGAGGTGGACAAACGTGGCACAGCATGTCGGCAGGCTTTGCTGTGACCGATCGATCTCAGAGCTTAATCAACCGTGATCAGATGGTTTCAGATGCTGTTTTGATGCCGTCAGAATGTATAAATTGCGGTCAAATGGTCGTCAGATTACACATGGATCGCCGTCGGATAGGTGTCCCATCTCGATGGCGCCTGGAGAGTTTTGAACATGTGCGTTACACTCGGGGCCACCGGCCGATTTTAACCAACTGTGTCGACTTCCGCAGATGGCTGTCAGAACATTTTGGAACTGAAATCCGACACTTTTCAGATGTGCGCCAACGTCCCTCTGCGTGATTCCAGCTATGTGTGATGGGGTATTAACTTTTAGAGTGGATCTGATTAAGGGGACGGATCCAGGGATTTTTTTTTTTTTTTTTACTTTCTTTAGCATTCCGAAAGTTTTCAACATTTTAGTGAATTTCTCAAGAGTTCATTTGCAGCTCTTTTTGAAAAAGAAAAAAAAAAACATGTATATAGTGCTAATGTCTAAGTGCAGGTGCCATTGTTGCAGATCCGGATAACAATCCAAATTTTGTTGACCAAAATATGTATTTGTAGGTGGTTATCTTTATTTATTCATTCATTATATGTTAACAAACAATGAGGAACCTGCAGCACAGACCAGTGTATCTCCAGTAATGAGGATTCAGTGAGGTGCAAAGAGTTTTCATTGATCATTCAAATTTAGAGGCGAATAAAGATGAATTTTGAAGGGGATCCAAATAGAGGGGTGGCTGTAGGTTTTTTCCAAGTTAAAAAGCACTTCAGGTGTTGGTTGAGGTATGCGCCTATGCCGTTCTAATTTCATATAACATTAAGTATTTTCATTTAGTAGACATGGTGTTAGCAGAGGAACATCGGGTTACACTGTGGTAGGTATCACTATATTTAATGGAAAATTGGCAAAGGGTGTAAATGTTATGATATGAAAATGTACTTGAGTTTGATTCCTGGTATTATGTGTGAACATCTTAATTTAGTTGGAAAAAAGCCTATGACAGTCAGTGAATGCAGCCAAAGCAGAACTGATGATACATAAATGATCTTGACAAAATGTTTAATTCACAGAAAGGTAAACTCCAGTTCTATTTTTAGATGTTTTTGGGTTCATATGGTCATTTGGGGGGGGAACAATTTAAATCTGTGCAGTATTGATTTAGGACAATAACACTGTCACAGGCTAACCAGCTACATCATATAATTATATGGGACAAGATAAAAACACAGTAAACTGATTCTTGTCACCACTAAAGAGGTGAAAATTGTATTTTGCCAGCATGGAGAGGATCAGTGTGGAGAAAAAACGTGTGCATATTTACCTTACTAAATGTAAAGAAACTTTTTATAATGTTAGGTTATAAAGTTAGCCGCTTACCTTCGCATCCTGACCTTTCAGCAAAACTGATCTCCACCACAAGTCACTGTAAGTCAAGTGTCAGTGAGGGTCTTGTTCCTATTGTAGGCCACCTGCACAGAGTTTTGGACCTGTAAAGACCACAAAAACATGCACACACATGGTTTAAACTTGTTAGAATCAGTTCTGACATGTGGTCTGTTTGTTCCCTTTCAGTCTCCATTGCCCTTTTCAAAGTGACGACTCCACCCTGGTGTCTATCAGCCATAACCAAAACTCTAAGGGCAGCACAAATGTTGTCTTCAAGGCAGTCGCTTCCTGCAAAACACTTTCTGAAAGCAGCCAATCACGTTTGCTCAGTATTGTTTACATCACACAATAAGGTATGGATGCTCAGCTGATCCAACTATATAGCTCACTGTTTTCCCCACACCAGCTGCTGATTGGACTCGTGTTGTGAAATAGAATGACTAGATTGGTGCTTGTCATGAAAAGCATTTTGGACATGTACAAAAAAAAAGCAAAGCACTGATAGCACGGAAAATCAGGTTAAATGTGTGTGACGGACACTGCTGTGATTCACAAGCATCAAGTAGCCAGTTTTGTGTCTGAATTCAGGTACTTTTATGCAAATCCAGTAGAACTTTTTTACACCACTCTAGTTATTCTACGTGTCCATGAATTTGCTGTGATTCTGTTGTACCAGCAGGGGGATCGCTGCACAGGAGAAGTAGCTGATTGTCACATTGGCATTGTATTGGTTCCTGTTTTGTTTGGTATTCAGGTAAACTCTTGACATGTCTAATTCCTGTCTGTATACACTTCAAGGTGCTATTCCAATCTTATTTATTCAGCTTAAATACTTATAAAGTTTTACCAGCCTAGAAGTACACCACATTGGCCTTTTGAAATGTATTTAGAGGTAATTCGAGGACCGAAAACACAAATAAGGTTTTATGTAAGCATTAAAAAAATAAACTTTTCACCCGTTTCTTGAAAATACGGGTTTACTAGAGGACTGATGTGGTTTCACTCTTTGTTGGGAATCACGTCTGTATATAGAAAATTCAAATTTTTTTTTCTTGTTTTTAAAGCTAACCTGTCGTTGGTGTCGTTTCTCTGACAGACCTCTTGTGATTTTTACTTGTGGAGTGGGAACGCAATCCCAGTTTTACACCTCTTTCGTTGTTCTTCTTTCCACACAGAAAATAGATTTGTAAATTGTGAATTAATTTATAGTAAATACGTTGGTGTGCACGGGCGTGGGGTACGGCGGGGGTTCGTGACTGTTGTTGAGGTGTTAAAAGGTCAACAAACAACAAAAGTAAAAATTAAAAGGTTCTAAATGTAT
Source organism: Thalassophryne amazonica (assembly GCF_902500255.1). Taxonomy (NCBI): domain Eukaryota; kingdom Metazoa; phylum Chordata; class Actinopteri; order Batrachoidiformes; family Batrachoididae; genus Thalassophryne; species Thalassophryne amazonica. The sequence goes on along the minus strand of NC_047111.1, from coordinate 24,502,267 downwards.
AAACAATCTGATGCAAAAACTTAATGTGGACAGTTAGACCTGCGTGACTGCAAAAACAAACGTTTGACCTCAGACTTGGTCTTCAGTCATCAGTAGTTTGGTGTTAGGGTTCCAGGTCAGATCTCACTCCAGCTGTTGCAGGTACCATCAAGTGCAATGTATTTTCCAGAGTGCAAGTTGCACCTTTTTTCTGTATTATCAGCTCTTGAATTTGGGATCTTTATGCATTATTGTACAGTGATTTTTATTATTTTATTATTATTCTTTCATTACTGAAGTTTACTTTTACTGCTGAAAGCCTCTTTATAAATAATTATTAGATTATTATTAATAAGAAACAATAATGAACAATAATAATTATTTTTTGTATAGAAGTCACAGAACCTCCCAAACTAGTTAAAAAAGTCATATACTCTGGAAAATACTGTAATACAAATGTTAAAGATTTTTTTCAAACCATGTTTGTTTTTTGGGAACAAAAAGCTAATGAACTGGTTTTGCAAAAGAATAAAACAAGTTTGTAACTGTTAACAGTTCTTAAATTTTGCTCCTGAGACACTGAGGACTTGACTTTTTTTTAATCCAAAGTGCAGTGTAGCCTGATGAGACAAAGTGGAGAAAAACCAACCACAGTTTGTGACACTTTGTGGAACTTTAAGGAATGTTTCTGCCTTGAATTCTGTTCATCAGGCTGTGCTAAATCCTAGATTGCAGACAGCGAGAGGTCGTGCAGGTCCATATGGTGCAATAATGTATTATGCTGTTTGTTTACTGAAAAGTGTCAATCATTTGGCCCAGAGGCAGTAGAGGACAATCCTTCACTAGAAGAAGAAAATAATAATAATAATAATCTTTCTATTAACCAAATATTTGTGGCTGCTGGTCGCCTTTAAGTGTTTTATTCAAACAAGTATACACACACTCACACACAAAACCGACAGGCACGGTGAGATTATATCAATTTGTTGCAAGAATTTTCCAAATAATTGTAAGGATTTTCAGGCTAGGTTTCATCTGTTTAAAAAACAAAAACAAAACAAAAAACAGTTTTTGGTTTTATTTTGGCTCCAAAACTAACAAGGTGATGGTTATGATATTCATTGAGAACATTAGATAGAAACTGCGCCCCGTGTGCAGCTCAGCACTTTGCGTGTACTGTGAAATAGCTGCTGTAAATTTTACAGTCAATTCCCGGTAGCCTGTGTGCCAGTTATTTACTGTAAATATTACTATAACTGATATCTGCTGCAGCACCTGAGCTATGTCACTACTCCCAGAATGCACTGTCTTATAGTAATATACTCTATAAGTGTTGCTGTAATCTACTGCGACACTTAGAGTAGAATAGCATACAAACTACACCTAAATTTTACAGTGTGGCAGCATCCTTTGTGTAGAAATTGTCTATTTCCCACTTAACTAAGAAATTCTAAAGCAGTTTTTAACAACACAAGATTTTCTGTATTTTGTTCAGTTCCACAGGAACTCTTGCTCAGACATGGATAGGGCAATATGCATATGTAGCAAATAAAGATGTATCACATACATCTTTGTACTGGCGTTATAAGTTCAGCGTAGCATTACTGTAAAGTTGACTGTTAGATTGTGGTCTTGAAACATAAGATTTCATCGAAAACATAGCAAGGGCAACACGGTTATACACCTTCATAATACTTGCAGAATTGTTGTAACTACTGTGCATTACACTGGACCTTTATGCCAACGGCCTGCTTTCCATTTTCTGAATGGAGATTAATCTTGTATACTGTACAACATCCAAGTCTTTGAGTAATCATTCCCGCTGTCCCCGTTAGCCTGTGCACACCTTTTAATGTACATAATGTATTGTTTTCAGGTTTACTCAGATTTGTGCAGTTTTGTTCTCAATCAAAAATCTAATTTGTATGGGGTAACATTTCTCCAACTCAGCTGTTTATCTCTGTTGTCAATATAATGTAATGCACCCTTCAGAATACTTTACATTACTGAAATGGGAATTTTTTTTCCTAATTTTATACCTCTTTTTGTTGTCAGTTTGTTTTTGGATGACAAAATAAAAAGAAAAATTGTAAATGTGACATTATTTATACTGTATATGGTTGTTTTCTCATATATTTATTGCATATCAAAGGTACTTCACTTGTTAAGGGGCTACAAGGTATTTTAAAATTGTGCTACGGTCGTGGTGTGTGAATAGGGGATCGGTGCAATCAGGGGGTGGTTTAAATTTTATGGTGCTAGACCCCACCTGACCTCAAACCCCTCAGTAAACAGCATAAATGATGTATTAAAATTAATCTGTGATACAATTTAAACCAACCGGTTGGTGCTTAGAACCATTTCACTAGAGTTTACTGGTGACAGAAATGGAATGATGTCTTTGTACTGTATCTAACAGATAAATACAAAAAAACTTTTTGAACTTTTTTCCATTGTATGAAATTCATAAAATTGTGTATAAAATTGTGAGGCATTAGTGGTTTTCTGATGAACATTAGCAGTAGATGTAATTCTTAACACCTTTTGCAATGATTTTTAGGTTTGTGACTTTTAATGGCGTCAAGGTTTGAATTTCTTTTCTCCTTCTTCTTCTTTTGTGTGTCTTTCACATTATTTGAATGATGTAGTGACTTTTTCCCCTCGTTTGATTTATGCTGCACTTACTGTTTGAAAAAGAAGCCGCATAGAAAACCTGAGCCAGACCTGTCTTAAATCTCTGTGATTTTTTTTTTGTGACATATTGTATTGCTGTTCAAGAAAATAAAATGTTTTGATAAATTATTTAACGACGCCTCTTGATTTTGCTGACTCTGTGCTAGCTCCGTCAGCACTAGTTGACTGGGTGCTAAGTGACTGGATGCTAACTGACTCCTGGGTTTCAGACATGAGCAAAAATGATTGTAGAAATTATTTTTTGTATAAACCAATATTTCTGGTTGTTAAAACCTGGTTGTTGTACAAAAGATTCAAAGATTTGTCGCTGAGATAGATGATGACTGGAGTGCAATCTGATATTGGGGAGAACTTGTACCGTCTTCAACTGCAAAGATGAAAAACAATGTAATAAACATTTGGCTGTGTTGTATATCGGCAATAGTTTAGAACTTTATTACAGACTGAATAAATGACACAAAATCACCTTGTACTAACAGAGGTGACGTAGCAGTAGAAGAGCTCACTCTTGCCAGCATTTTAGCATGAAAGGTGAAGATTTTAATCATGCTGAAAAATTTTTAGGGACCTGAAGAACAACAGCATTGCCCAACTAACGACGACTAGCGCTGGTGGACCTCATCGCTGATCGTTAATCAACTCTTTGCTCTCTATAGGCAAATGCCGGTGTTGCTGTCTGATCGGTCCCCCCATCTGATCGGTTCCCCCATCTTTTATTATGAAATAATGCTGAATTTATGTAGAAATGATTGTTGTACAAAAGATTCAGAGATTCATCGCTGAGATAGATGATGACTGGAGTGCAGTTTTAAGCAGAAACAAGGCGATAATGGCTTAATCGTTGCAGGCACTCCAAAATGACGCATGCGGAGTGAAGGCAGGACCAATCAGACCGCAACACCAGGCTAATCACCAGAGTGTGAATGAGACATTAGTGTCACAAGTTCAGGCGACATGACTGAGCTTTTATAAGACTTCGACTGGAAAGTACGATCCAAGAGGGACCAATTTCAGCAAGATTAAATGTGACAACACAATGTCACAAATAAAAGATACAGTGCATCCGGAAAGTATTTACAACACTTCACTTTTTCCATATCTTATGTTACAGCCTTATTCCAAAATGGAATAAATTCATTTTCCCCTAAAAATTCTGCACATAACACTCCATAATGACAACATGAAAAAAAGGTTTTGGAAATTTTAGCAAATTTATTAAAAAATTCAAAAACTAAAATCAGGCGTACTTAAGTATTCACACCCTTTGCTCAGTACTTTGTTGATGCACCTTTGCCAGAAATTACAGCCTCAATTCTTCTTGAATATGATACCACAAACTTGGAGCACCTAACTTTGGGCAGTTTTGCCCAGGATGGGGAGCATCTGTGCACAACCATTTTCAGATCTCTCCAGAGATGTTCAATCGGATTCAAGTCTGGGCTCTGGCTGGGCCAATCAAGGACATTCACAGTTGTCCTGAAGCCACTCCTTTGATATCTAAGGTATGTGCTAGGGTCGTTGTCCTGCTGAAAGATGAACCGTTGCCCCAGTCTGAGGTCAAGAGCACTCTGGAGCAGGTTTTCATCTAGGATGTCTCTGTACATTGGTGCATTTACCTTGACCTCAATCCTGACTAGTCTCCCAGGTCCTGACACTGAAAAACATCCCCATAACGTGATGCTCCCACCATGCTTCACTGTAGGGATGATGCCTGGTTTCCTGCAAACATGATGCCTGGCATTCACACCAGAGTTCAATCATTTCTCAGACCAGAGAATGTTGTTTCTCCTGGTCTGAGAGTCTGTCTGGCCACTCTACCATACAGGCTTGATTGGTGGATTGCTGCAGAGATGGTTGTCCTTCTGGAAGGTTCTCCTCTCTCCACAGAGAAATGCTGGAGTTTTGACAGAGTGACCAGTGTTAAAGCTCCAAGTACTGCCTCCTTTGAAAGATTATATAAACCCATGGTCAAATGAACCAGGGAAATGTAACCCTGGTATCTATAAATTTTACTTGAAGTTGCATGAGCTCAGCCCAAATTCGGAAAACAGACATGAATGAGATGTTCAAGACCTCGAGTCAGGATTCATGTACACTCATGTCAGTGTGTGTCTTGTTTTAATTTAAGCAACACAATTCATATTGGCTTTTATATTTTTGCAGTATTTTGCAAAAACTGCTGTTCTGAGACTTCGTGTTGCCATGTCACCCCACGGTCACCAAAGGGAGCCACTTGTCCAGATATTACTCGGTTCTTCATCAGCTTCTCCCTTTTTGCTTGTGGTGGGGTGTCTCCATAGCACATGTGACCTGAAAGGTCAAAACATCCAACAAAAGTACAATTGCAATCACTCACTCATCGTCAACCGCTTAGTCCAATTAAGGGTTGCGGGGGGCTGGAGCCTATCCCAGCTGTCATACAGCGTGAGGCGGGGTTCACCCTGGACAGGACACCAGTCAGTCGCAAAGCCACACATAGACATACACATTCACACCCGCACGGACAATTTAAAGTTTCCAATCCAACTAGCCTAACACACAAACTCCACACAGAAAGGCCCCAGGTGGGAATCGGAACCCATGACCTTCTCGCTGTGAGGCAACAGTGCTAATCATTATACCACCGCAATCATCAGCGATGAAAATATTTAATTCCTGCATAAATGCGTTGCTACACCTTCAGATGTGAGGACTGCACATACTGAATTAAATCTAAAGTGTTTTGTTATTATTATTTTATAACAATTTAGGAGGAGTTCCAAGACAATGCAGAGATGTTAAACACCAATTAGACATTAAGTGTTTTTGTTCATTAAAAACGTGATGAAGTGCAACAGTCAAAAGCAAATAAGTCGCATTAAAATTTTTGCAGAATTTTCCAGCACTGAGAACCCAGTATGAATCAAATGTGAAATGCGTGATAATGACTTGGTCACATCATGTTGCCAAACGCGGTTTATTGTTTTGGTTCATTCTCGGCCCACGCTGTGGGTTTCCTTGGGCCTGTCAATGCGGTACACATACTCGGCCGGCATGAAGTAGCCCAGGTACTCCACGCTGTCAGGCGTGGTGTCGATGTAGTAGTGTCCACCTTCTCCGTGATGACTGAAGCAGTGTGTGTGCTCCACACGCAGGTCCAAGCTCTGCGCACAGACAAACAAGTGCACCAATTTAAAAAACTGCACGCTTCCATGAAGGCGCGCTGACAGGCCGAGTGAAGTCCACTGGCACTGAACGTGTGTTTGCTTTGCTTACAGGGTCTCTGGATACCAACACAGACTGGCAGATGAGCGGCGCGCTGACCTCAAAGTGTTTGAGCCATTTGTTGACGTCATCGTCGGTATTGAGCGGGCAGACGGAGAATTCTCTTGGCTTTTCAGAAAACAAGAAGTTAGACATTATACATGAAGCCTAGCGAGAGAAATCCAGCACTGTGTCGACTTTTACCATGATGTGGATTTTAGCTTTGCCTTTCTGGATGATGAAGGTCCCTCCCAGAGCCAGGCTATGGTCAGGGTAGTGACCTTCAAGAGTTTTCCTCAATGCAGTCACAAGACTGTGACCTCCCGTCCTCTTCCTGACTCGAACCTCCAAGACCTGACGATGCACAAAGCTCAAGACTTGAAGTCACTTCCCATTTGTTAATGTTTAGTCTTTCAAACATTGAGGGCAAACATGCACTCAGGCCAAAGTTCATGCACAATACTTTGATTATTAACCTGTAGGAGATGTTTGTGTGTATTTATGTGTAACCACAGAGGTTTATTATTGTCAAACAAAGCTAATAATGGTTGTGCAAAACGGCTGCAGTTACTGTTTGTTCCCTCACCTTTCCAGACTTGCCTTCACATGCATACAGGTTGGCCAGCAGCCCAAAGTTGCAGTCTGAGAATTTATCGCTGTATTTTTCTTGCAGACACTGACCATCTGCTGGATTGATGGAGGAAAAGTAGCTGCTGTTGACTGCAGGCCGTCCCTCTGCTTCAGTCAGGACCAGAGGCATCAGCTGTGGACCATAATGTTAATTCAGCACGCAAACGCCCTTTCACTTTGTCCCGCTATGCACAGATCAGGGAAAGCATGAAGGATGGAATATTTAAAATAAATAAATAAATAAATAAAACCAGCATTGTTTATGATACTGGGTAAAAAGACCCAGGGGCATGATGAGATTTGACCACAATGACTGACCTTTTAGCAAATTTGACCTGGCCTGGTGTTCTCATTAGCTCGGCCTGTACTATTACAGGGGAAGCATTGCTCTGTGCAACAGTTTAACAATTATGTAAAATCAGAGACTTGAACTGGGAACCTTCTGTTGGCCACCATGCTGCCATTTACGACATACTGAGTACAGTACTAATTTGATAATGCCCCATCCAGGAAAAAAAAAAAAAGTGTTTCTGGATCCTCCCTTAGATGCTTAACTCAATCCTAACTTAATAGCTTCCTCCTTAAAAACACAATTTTTAAAGTATCTGATACCTCTGCATTCATTCCAACGGTTCTGGATGCAACAGCGGCTGCACCGAGGAGAAAGGCTCCTGGCAGCTCCACCTCCTTTGACATAGAGTTCATGCTGTATTCCTGGAAGGACAGAGGAAAATTTATATCACATTATCTCCAAATTTTTAAATGCATGAGACCACATGTGGTGGAGCATGTTACCTTGTGTTTCTGAACCAGAGGAACCAGGTACGGTACACCGCCGACATCTGTGATCCGAGGCTTTCCACACAGGCCTACAAGATGAGGGCAGAGGTGGCATTAAAGAAGTTGGACAAGGAAATTGAAACGTGTTTATGCAAAAATTTGACTCAAGTCAATCTGAAAATGGTCAGCTTATTATTGAGGCTTAGTGGTTAGCACTGTTGCTTCACAGCGAGAAGGTCCCAGGTCCCACTCAGAGTCATTAAAACAGCCAGGACTCAGATTTATACCTGTATTTGTTTTTTGTATGTTTTGTGTGTCAGCCCATTGGTTGTTGACAGGTTTATGCTAAATTTTATGACATGCATCCTACTCATTTATTTCTGATGGATCAATCTTTTCCCATAATATAAAAATTCCCACCTACTTTTTAAAACTCTTTTTGGATGGTTAGTATTCATTTTCAACAGCACATTGGATGGCAAAAGTATAATCTCTACTGAAATATACGACATTAAAAAATGTATTCAATATTCCTTATTTGTGACATTATTGATTTAATTACATTTAAATTACATTTAATTACATTCATTGAACTCCTTCCTCAAATGAAGTACAAAAATATATCCCCCCCACCCCAAAAAAGTTTGTCCATCAAAGAAAAAAAAAAAGATTATGAGTGATTTTTTTTTTTTTTTTTAAGAAATATGAACAGTAATGCGTTCTCCTGTAGAGGCAGCATTACACTCTTCAGTGTAAAGCCTGCTGGGGAAAATTACGAAGAAGAAGAAACTGCAAACATCACATGATCCCAACGGATAACAATAATAAATAAATAAAAAAATTTGCAGGGGTGGTGGCCAAGTGGTTAATGCGCTTGGTTTCAGTTCGGAAGGTTCTGGGTTCAAATCCCACCCCTGCCACATTTCTCCATGTAATGTGCAGTTGCGTCAGGAAGGGCATCCGGCGTAAAACCTGTGCCAAATCAACATGCAGATCCACCTTGGATTTGCTGTGGCGACCCCGAGTGCAAACAAGGGAGCAGCCGAAGGGACTTACTTTTAGCATTTCTGCACACTTTTCTTGCCCATCTGTGATAACATTCAGTGAGATCCAACCTTACTACACATTACTCGACGACACTTTCAGATGCGCATTTTTTTATCCAGTGCAAAGATTTTTAGGGTGTTTTTTTTCCCCCGCTTACCTTTAACAGGAAAGCGGAACGGTTCTTTAGTCAGGTCCGGACAGTCCACAACACTGACCTGAACTTCTTCAAAGTTCTTTTCCAGACCCGTTTGTAAAACTGTAACAAATAATAAATTGTACACACTTAGTGGAGCAGCACGTTTTCCAAACTGTGTGTTAAAATGAGGCCTTACCGTGGCGCAGCTCGTCTAAAAGAGGACTGTGCAGCTGCACCTTCTCTGTTTGACCCACGTCCGTCATAACGTTATCAAACGAGAATGAGTGAATGAACCTGAACCACAGACCATTTGACTGCAAAGACTAAACACTATCAAGATATATATCTTCAACCAAAGTCTTCGTTAACTGGTCTAGCATGGAAGTCGCATGTGGTAGGAGGTATGTAAAATTTGATGGAAACAGACAGCAAAAAATAATAATAATAAAAAAAAAAACCTATTAATTAATGAAAAATAAAATAAAAAAAAATACAAGTTTGATGGAAGAGCATTTACATATAATAATAATAATAATAATAATAATAATAATAATAATAATAATAGTTTGATTGAAATGCATTTACAGCATAAAAAAAGACATTTGATAGAAGACCATTTAAAGTAGAATAAAATAAAAATTTAAATGTGATGGAAAATCATTTACAGTTAAAATTTTAAAACTAATTAAAAATAATTATAGCTGTGAGGGAAGACCATTTACAGCAGAAAAAAATGAAATTTGATGGAAGACCATTTACCTCAATAAATAAATAAATGCATAAAAACAAATATAGAAATTTAACAGAAGTGCATTAACAACAGAAAATAAAAATTACGAATATGATGAAAGACCATTTCCAACAGTAAATAAATAAATAAATAAAGCTGTTATGTGAGGCAATTTACATGAGAAAAAGATGAAAAGGACATGGAAGACTATTTTCACAATAAATTAAAATAAAACAGACATGAAGAAAATTACAGCGGTGGAAAAAAAAAAATCTCTCTTGCAGATCTGATGGAATTTAGTCAGGAAAGGTTTTGCTACAGTTTTGTCAGGGCTGAACCCAGATCTTTACAAACTCTAGCATTTGTTTTATAAATGTATGTTGATGTATGCTAACTTGCTGAAAAAGTGCAAAATGTGACTCCGTTGGGTGTTTCATGATTAACCCTGTGGTGCAGTGAATTACAAAGAACAAAACTGACATTTTTCTTTTGATATGCTTTTCACTCCCTCAGCGTCACGAAAAAGGAAAAAAGTTAGAGCGAATGCTCTCGTCTTATTCAGCAAGATGCGTTCTCTCTGCTGATTGGCCACTTTGGATCAGGTGACCAGTCGTCGCGTTTCCTGCATGTTTGGTTATCGGGGTTTGTCGTCGTTTTATTGATTGTTATTTTGTTCCTCTGTTATGTGATATTTAGTAGAAATTGTTATTTTCATCAGTCGAGGAGTCGGCACGTTTAACAGATTGCATCGTATTTATTGTCGAGCGCGTTAAATCTACTGTCGTTTAGTTTTTTGTTTTGTTCACAATGTTCACAGCACAAAATACTGTAAATTTAACGGAATCAGAAGCCCTGTTGGACAGTAATCCTGCAGATTATGTGGAGAAAATATCGCGATATTTTGAGTCTTCAACGCAACAGAGGCATGATGCCCCAGACAGGTAAGCACGGTGATTCATTCATTCATTGTAAATTTGTCCATATTATTGAGTGATCAGGCACGTGATCCTATGAATTTATTTAGTTTGAAAATGCTATGTGCTGTTAGCCTGGTAAACCATGATTCATTAGCAGTAAGAGAGAGAGACAGACAAGTGAGGGGAGCCACCAATACACCTATGATCACTGACAAAGAATTACAGGCTTCTGTTGATGTCATGGAAACTGCATAACTTCTGTCTGTTGCATCACCAGTTTTATGACATCATGGTGGAGTGGCGCAGGGAAAGATTTTCTTTAAAAAGATGTAAAATTTCGCTTGCACTGAGCTAGTAGGCATATGGGAGACTCAAGCCTGGATTTGATCTGTTTTCTTGTTTCAAAATCCTTCTCTGTTACCCTTCATCTGATTGCGCAACAGACAAAAGTCACATCCACAAACGCCTATGACGTGTTCAGAGTTGCCATGGATTGTCTTAGAGGCTTCCCCCACTAGTCTCCTTTTTTTTTGAGGAATGCCTACTTCAGACACTTCTTCCATACAGTAGTCTACTGTGTGGAACGTCTTGGATTTTGAGGTTGCGAGACGCCTGAGAAGAGCTCATGGAGTCCTGACGCCCACGGGTAGATTTGTCTGCCAGTGCCAGTGACTATATGTGAAGTCTTCAGGGTGCTGGTGCTGTGTTTGTCTTTGCATGATCCAGCACGCAGGTGCTGTGGTGTAATTTTTACCAACAAGTGATGTGCTAACAACAAGCATATGATGACATGGCAATGCCAGAAGGTGATTATGTTGTGTATTTCTGATAACATTTAACAGATGTTTAGAAGGATAAGTATATACTCTTTGTACACAGACTAGGTAATAATAGCATTTAGAAAAACACACCTGATATATTCAAATGTTGTATGCAAAAACATGTTGTGTGAAAACTGTATGCTGCTTAAAAAATGCCATGAGACAAGAAATTGAAATTCAGGGTGAAAATTTAAGTAAAGAGCTTAATTTTTAAAACAAGGAAAATTGAATTCAGTGGAAAAATTAAGATGATTTGGGTTTTTAAAAAAGATTGGATCATAGAAAGCTCTGACAGAGGGCCAAAACAGGAATAAAAACTAAAACAAAACCTGCATCTGCAAAGGCCTGAATGGTTCCAAGAGTCAGAGTTGAACAGGCCGGGATACTTTCCAGACCTGGGTACGAAAAGTCGGTGCAGCATCTGCAGTGATGTGGTCGCTGTATCGGACCGTCGTGGTGAAGAGAGAGCTGAGTAGGGGGCAAAGCTTTCGATTTACCGATCGATCTACGTTCCGATCCTCACCTATGGTCATGACATTTGGCTCATGACCGAAAGAACGAGATCGCGAGTACAAGCGGCCGAGATGAGTTTCCTCCACAGGGTGGCTGGGCGCTCCCTTAGAGATAGGTTGAGGAGCTTGGTCACTCGGGTGGAACTCGGAGTCGAGCCGCTGCTCCTCCACGTCAAAAGGAGTCAGTTGAGGTGGCTCGGGCATCTCTTCCGGATGCCCCCTGGACGCCTCGCTGGAGAGGTGTTCCGGGCACGTCCCATTGGGAGGAGGCCCCGGGGAAGACCCAGGACACGCTGGAGGGACTACATCTCTCGGCTGGCTTAGGAACATCTTGGGGTTCCCCCGGAGGAGCTGGGGGAGGTGTGTGTGGATCGGGAGGTCTGGGCGGCTTTGCTTGAGCTGCTGTCCCCGCGACCCGACTCCGGATAAAGCGGAAGAAAATGGATGGATGGATGGATGGATGGATGGATGATGGATGGATGGATGGATGGATGGATGGATGCGAAAAGTGATCTCATCAAACCTGGATAATTCCAAAAAAATTATGATTGGTATCAGACTTGTTTTATTTAGAAAAGACCACCCTTTGTGGTGGAGAAATTTCCCACTTCACAGTATTTAAGACAGAGGCAAACCAGTGTAAATCAAAGCTGTTCCGATGTTCTTGATGACTCCGTGAATTTTGCTTCCTTTTGCCTGCAAAATAAAAGCTGTTGCTTTGGGTTGGGACTTTAAGGAGGCCTTTTTGAACAACTGAGCAAAGGTAAAACACTTAGACTCTCGTCTGGTGATGAAGGACTCTGTCCAAAGTCTCCACGTCAGTCCCCCAGTGTTTAGAACCCCAGCTGCTGGTGAAGGCCAAGGCCCCGCCCACATTTCATCCTTCATTATTGGTGCATTTGCATGGTCTGAGGAAGCTTTAAGTTTGTTTGCCAAGTACAAAGATTGCAGAAAGTTCCCGGTTCAAATCCCACCCCTGTCGCATTTCTCCATGTAATTGTGGAGTTGCATCAGGAAGGGCATCCGGCGTAAAACTTGTGCCAATTCAATATGCAGGTCCACCTTGGATCTGCTGTGACGACCCCAAGTGGAGAAAAACAAGGGAACAGCCGAAGGGACTTACTTAGAGCTGCAACAATGAAATGAATCCACTATTCTGATAACAGATGAATAATTTTGAGTCTTATTTGAAACTATCCAAATTCTTTGATTTCACCTTCTTAAATGTGAATATTTTCTGGATTATTTTACGAGCCGTTTTACTCCTATGAATGTCTTTTGATGGTGGTCAAAAGAAGACATTTGAAGGTGTCATCTTGGCATCTGGAAAACATTGATCAACATGTTTTTACTATTTTTTTTTTACATTTTATGGACCTAACAACAAACTAACTAATCGATGACATAATCAATCATTTAGCCGGTTCTGAAAATAATTGTTAGTTGCAGCCCTGCATACAATAAATGAGGATATGTGACAAATGAAGCTGTATTTCCTCCAGTCTGGCTCTGAAAATGTGTTTGATTTGTGTCTTTACAGTGATTCAGGGAACAGTCTGTTCATTACACAGACTCCAGTTCCAGAGGCGACAAGATCCAGAAAAAGCCTGAGATTACACCGCACGTCTGCCAATTATCAAGAAGAAAGCGATGATGACGATTCTATCTCTGCTAAGCAGACGAAAGGCAGGAAGTGCAAAACGAACCGATGTCACATCCACAGATTATCAAAATACCATTTCCCATTCCTAATGGGGACGAGCAGTGTGCAGCTTCCTCTGAGCAGGCGGAAGCTGACAAACATAACTCGGCAGCAGAATGCGAGACTCCACGTAAGGTTCAGTTTGAGTCAGAACACTGTTTGCGTCTCATTCTATTTCTAATGTCACATTAGATTGATTACACAAAATATTAATAATAATTTTCTTGAATGGAGTTTGAGAACTGATTTACTGATTTATTCAATTTGGGGTGCTGAATCCGAATCTGACCTCAGATTTCCTGAATCACATCACGTTTTATTTATTTATTTTTGCAATCTGCATGTTCCCTGTTGTTGGATTCCACAAAAGTTGCTCATTCACTCATGAGTTTGACGCCACTAATCATACATAACCTTTTATGTATGATTAGTAGCGTCAAACTCAAGATTCAAAATCATAGTTTTTAAACCAGGTTCGCAAAATGTGAACAAGGGCCATAATATCATTTATGGCACTGAAAAGGTGTGCAAGACTGCAGCGAGAAATATGTTTTCATATCTCAAAAACATGATGTGATTGGCAAAAACTAACACCAGATTCAGATTCAGCACCCCAAATTGCCCAAAATCCATTGAAAACTCCATGTATGAAAAATCATGATGACCAGTGTTATTTTCAAACCGTACATTTTCTCCCAAATCAGATTTAGATGAATAATTAGTTGTTTCATGACTGTTGGGGATTGGGGCTATCCCATCTTTAATTTCATGCAAGTTACTACTGAGAAAAGACACAATGTTGTAAATTGCCCTTTTTCTCAGTTATACAGAAATTAAACATTTTATTTGAGCCACAGTTGCGTTCTAAAGTCAGGTGGATGGAAGAGTTTGTGATAGAGCCCAAAACACTATGGATTTTTGGGGGGTGGAGGGTCAATACTAATTTAAAAGCTGTGATTCCCAGTGCCAGGGTTCTTGAAGATGATTCTCCATCAATTGTCAACTGCTAAACATTGGTGAGATCTCAAACGCTGTGAAACAGCAGAGGGCAGTGAAAGCTCCAGGGGTCTGCAGCATTGTTAGCTGAGCTCCTCCAAGCAGATGGAGATACTGTTCTACTGGCATCGCTAACAGTCTTTGTTTCAATCTGGGATTAGTGCGTCATCCCTACAGACGGGAAGAAAAGACTTGTTGTCCCAGTCTGGAAAGACAAGGGCAATTGCATGGATTGCAGCAGTTACAGTGGTATCACACTGCTCTCTGTGCCGAGGATGGTGCTTACAAGGTTTATACTGAATAGGATTCAGGTCCAGCTACTTGTTGCACAGAGATTGGAGCAGTCTGATTTCATGCCCAAGAAGTCAACAGTCAACCACATTGTAAACCAGCAAGTACTTCTAGTGCTTCTTTACAGTCTATGTTGACTTTCACAAAGCATTCTATTCATTTGATTTGGCTGCTCTCTGGGACATCCTCAAAATCTGGGATCCCCAAAATATTACTGGACATCATAGCCAACATATATACAGGTGTATCTCGCCAAATTTGAATATCCTGAAAAAGTTCAATATTTTTTGTCAGCTATTTCCAGGCATTAGAATTTTCAGGATTCTGCCTGAAAACTGGATTTTTTAGGATGATTGAGACAAAGTATTCCTGACTTTTTTCAAGTGTCTGCTTGGCTGCCAAAAAAGGAGTTCCTGGATTTTAGCAAAATTAGACCCACTTTAGGATCTAATTTTAAAAATTTAGGATCTTTTAAATTTTTAGGATTTTTAAATTTTAGGATATAATTTCTAATTAGTATTATTTAAGAAAGCACAAATATTATATATATATATATATATATATATATATATATATATATATATATATATATATATATATATATATATATATTCCAGACTCATTACACATAAACTAAAACAATTCAGTCATTTTTTATTTTAATTTTCATTAGTCATCCAACAACTCCAAGAAAATAGAAAATGTGTATCTCAAAATATTAGACTATTTCATTTCAAGTTTGAATAACTCACTGTTTATGCAGTATAAGTACCATAATAAATCGTTGGGAATATTGTTGACTTCCCAGTTGTCCTGAAGACACTTGGTGACACCCTCCATGAGGACAGTAAGCCACAGAAGTTCACTGCTGAAAAGGCTGACTGTTCAGAATGCTGGATTGAAGCATATTCATGGAACGTTTACTAGAACGGAAAAGTGTGGTCGGAAAAGATGCACAAGCAACAGGGATGACCACAGCCTTGAGAAGATTATCAAGCAAAGCCGATTCAAGAACTTGGGGGTGGGGCGGGGGGGTTCATGAGTGGAGTGAGGCTGGAGTCAGTGCATCAAGAGTCACCACACACAGATGTGTTCATGGAAATGAGCTAAAAGCATCCCAATCCTAGTATCAAGCCACTCCGGAACCAGAGTTGATGTCAAAAGCATCTAACCTGGGCTACAGAGAAAAAGAACTGGACGGTTGCTCAGTGAGGGCACAAGTGAACATACTGTACCTTTTAGAAGTTTATTTCTGTTTTTAGAATTTTTTTTTGGGGGGGGGGTGATCTTATGAAATATTCTAATATTTTGAGATGTGCCTTTTCTATTTTTGGACTTATAGGCCATAATTATCCTTTTTAAAGTGTTTGACAAAACATTTTAATTCATATGTAATGAGTGTAGAATATGTAAAGTTTTCACTTTCTGAAATACCTAAAATTATTGAACTTTTTTTGCTATATCCTCATTTGAGAGATGCACCTTTAGGGATGATGTGCTATACGAGGGCTGTCCATAAAGTATAGGTCCTTTTTATTTTTTTCAAAAACTATATGGATTTCATTCATATGTTTTTACGTCATACATGCTTGAACCTGCGCATGCGTGAGTTTTTCCACGCCTGTCGGTGACGTCATTCGCCTGTGAGCACTCCTTGTGGGAGGAGTCGTCCAGCCCCTCATCGGAATTCCTTTGTCTGAGAAGTTGCTGAGAGACTGCCGCTTTGTTTGATCAAAATTTTTTCTAAACCTGTGAGAAACATCGAAGTGGACACGGTTCGAAAAATTAAGCTGGTTTTCGGTGAAAATATTAACGGCTGATGAGAGATTTTGAGGTGATACTGTCGCTTTAAGGACTTCCCGCGGTGCGAGACGTCGCGCAGCGCTCTCAGGCGCCGTCGTCAGCCTGTTTCAAGCTGAAAACCTCCACATTTCAGGCTCTATTGATCCAGGACGTCGTGAGAGAACAGAGAAGTTTCAGAAGAAGTCAATTTCAGCATTTTATCCGGATATTCCACTGTTAAAGGAGATTTTTTTAATGAAAGACGTGCGGACGGATTGCAGCGTTGGCTCGCAGCCACCGCGACGCTCCGCCACAGGAAAAACACCTCTGTTGGAAGCCTTAAGGACAAGTTGGAACATGTCCAGCTGTTAAACAATTTCTCATATACTCACTCCACTGAAAGCCATCAAAAGCTGCCTGGATTTTACAAATGGTTATCAACACGGAGGTGTTTTTCCTGTGCCGCCGCACCGCGCCGGCTGCGTCCCGACGCGCGGACCCGTCCACACGTCTTTCATTAAAAAAATCTCCTTTAACAGTGGAATATCCAGATAAAATGCTGAAACCGACTTCTTCTGAAACTTCCTGAAATGTGGAGGTTTTCAGCTTGAAACAGGCTGACGACGGCGCCTGAGAGCGCTGCACGACGCCTGAGAGCGCTGCACGACGTCTCGCACCGTGGGAAGTCCTTAAAGCGACAGTATCACCTCAAAATCTCTCATCAGCCGTTAAAAATTTTCACCGAAAACCATCTTAATTTTTCGAACCGTGTCCACTTCGATGTGTCTCACAGGTTTAGAAAAAATTTTGATCAAACAAAGCGCCAGTCTCTCAGCAACTTCTCAGACAAAGGAATTCCGACGAGGGGCTGGACGACTCCTCCCACAAGGAGTGCTCACAGGCGAATGACGTCACCAACAGGTGTGGAAAAACTCACACATGCGCACGAGGGTTCAAGCATGTCTGACGTAAAAACATATGAATGAAATCCATATAGTTTTTGAAAAAAATAAAAAGGACCTATACTTTATGGATAGCCCTCGTACATAGCAAGGGCAGAGAGTCTGGGTTTATCCCTGTGATAACTGGTGTTCCTCAGTGATGTGTTCTGACTCCCATGCTGTTCAGTGCTTGCATGAACTTGGTGTTGGGTCAGGGTGTCGACACTAGTGACTAGGGTGCTTTTGTTAGCAAGGAAAGGTTTACTGACCTTGACTTTGCGGACCATGCTGTAACCTTCGCAAAAAACTGCTTTTTATGACTTTGTTTATTCTGGAAAAGTAGTTTTCTCATTGGTGCATATCAGCAAACGTAAACACTGATGCCAGTGTGTCTGTGAAAGGGTTCATATTGGGCGATAATACAGCTCAGACTCTCTCTCTCTCTCTCTCTCTCTCTCTCTCTCTCTCTCTCTCTCTCTATATATATATATATATATATATATATATATATATATATATATATATATATATATATATATATATATATATATATATATATATATATGCTTATAGATTTGTGTCAACTTGCAGTGTTTTTGCTGTAATTTTTGATCCCATTTTTGACTGCTCTGCACTGAGATGTAATTATCTGATTACATCTTCATTGTTTACAGTATTATTCCATGGGCAGCTTCTTTAAATGTGTCCGAGGGCTTCAGCAGAGCCATAAAACAGGCAATAACCCGGAGTGGTCTTTACCAACAGTCGACAGAGATGGTGAAGAGATCTCGCCGCTGTCCGAGTCAGTACACTCAAAGGCACTATCGAACGTGTTTGTAGATTAGACTCTATAACACATGTTGATTCTGTTTCAGAGAAGAAGAATGGTCGGACAATGAGGACATCAGAGTGGTGGTGAGTGGGCTCATTGTGCAGGAACTCTTGTGATGAGCGAGCAAGCATTTTTGGGTGTGATTGCAGTTTGTCTGTTGTCTTACAGGAAAATCATCAATTTGTGGTGAAGCCTAAGAGAGCGCACTGGAACGCCGCAAAGATGAGCAACCAAGAGGCAAAACGTCAGGTCCGGACAGACCTGCAGCAAAAACGGTGGAAGAATCTGAAGAGGACACGAACAACACCGACCAGCGTCGTTCCGGGGGGGAGGGTCTGGGATAGAGTGAGCACTGCTGGTGTCATTTCCCATCGTAGTGTTATGGTCCAGACAGAGGAGGCTTCTGATTGGGTAAAAAAATATCAGAGAATAGTCGGTGATGAATCCAAAACACAAACGGCAAAGACACAGCAAACAATAAACAGCACACAAAGTCAAAAAGACCAGGACTTGTGCAACAACAATGGAGCCACATTATCAACAGCTGATCTGCAGAGATGTCCAGAAGACGACGCGTCCTCCATTATGACCGAACCTGAAGCTGCTGTTTACCACAAAAACAGTTTGTCCCCAACAGGACATGCAAAGGACAAAACGCTGAAGAGCCAAAATCATTTTCCAGACCTCATCAGTGAGCTTCGTCCTTTGAGTGATGAAGCTGTGGTTGAGAAGAAGAAAAAAGGACTTAGTGAAGATGCTGGATGGTCTGTGGACATCACAGAGGAGAACAGAGCGGTGCCTCCAGCCCTGCAGACTGATGATGAGCT
Organism: Thalassophryne amazonica; assembly: GCF_902500255.1. Taxonomy (NCBI): domain Eukaryota; kingdom Metazoa; phylum Chordata; class Actinopteri; order Batrachoidiformes; family Batrachoididae; genus Thalassophryne; species Thalassophryne amazonica. Next base: position 24,483,407 of record NC_047111.1, on the reverse strand, counting down.
GCAGTTTAATGAGAACAGTTGGATGAAGGAGCCGTCATCAGACAGCGGTAACGTTCTGAGACAAGACGAGGTGAGCGCCGGAGATGGTGTCGCTCGTTTAAAAGCAAAGAAAAAGAAACACAAGAATAAATCCCCAGGAGAAGACGTTAGACCAGAACAGGAGGACAATGACTTGGATCCCATCACACGAAAGGAGGAAAATTCTGCTGGCAAGAAGAGGAAGAAGAAGAAGAAAAAGAGAGAAGATGTGGATGTTGAGCAGTTGCTCCCAAGCAAAGATTCCGAACACCTAAATGATGATGCTACAATAATTACAAAGAAGAAAAAGAAAAAAAGGAAACGGTCAGTTGAGGCCGTTGAGGATCGTGATGATGTAACGCAAACTTTGACTTTAGATCCACCACAGATGTTAGAAGGCTTTGAAGAGGCGGAAAGGTGTTCGCAAAGTACTGCAGTGAGTCATGAAACAGCAGAATGCGGTTACGTTAAAAGAAAAAGGTGCAAAAACAAGCAGCAGTCATCCTCCAAAGATGACAGTCTGATTAACAAAGACGGGGAGGATGACTGTGGAAGAGCAACACAATCAGTGAAGAAGAAAAAGAAAAAAAAGAGGCGTGTTTTTCCGATGATTGGCGAGATGGATAAGTCCAACACCCCTGAAAAAGTAGAAAACACTGAAGAATCCCAGAAAACAACTGAAGACCAAAATGCTGAAACGATGAGTAAGACGGAAAAAACGAGGCAGATATCTGACAAAAATACCTCAGAAGATACATTTACACAAAGCAGGAAGTCAGAATCTGTTCGAGAAAAGGTAAAGAAGAGCATCGGCTCCTTCCGTGTTGATGCTTCTTCTCAGTCCACTCTGGTCACGAGTGGTGGTGAGTTTGTGGTGCCGTTGGTCGTCACGTCACAGAAGGCCTCGGTGGCACTGGAGAGCATTTGGAGAGATCACGCCGTGGCATTCGAGCAACAAAACCAAACAGACGAGAGCGTTTTTCCTAAAGCAAAGAGAAAAAAGAAAAAGCGGAGAGATGAACGGGGATCTGAGTGTTCAGGAAGTGTGCCTGATCTGGAACACAGTCCAACCAAAGAGGCCGTGGTATTAAAAAAGAAAATGACAAAGTGTAAAGAGACTCCACGAGATGCCGCGCTGGGTTTAGGCAAACTGTCGTTGAGTCCTTGTGACGGCATTCAGGAAAAATCAGCCGAGAAAAGCTTTGCAGGAAATGTGCCGAATATGTCTGAGACGAACGTGGCAGGAGAACCTGGAGACGCCACATCATCAACGGTGCTCAGAAACCCAACGTTACGTCATCACCTGGGGAAGAACCCCAAAATCAAACCTCATGCAACGAAAAATAGGAAATCATGTGATGTGTCAAATGTGGCGCTCAGCAGCCCCGTCCTCGAGAAGAGTTCTTCTTCTGTTTCCTCAGACAAGATCAAGAAAACAAAGTGCAAAAAGGCCAAAAGGAAACTTTTTAATTTTTACCAAAATTATCTCAGCAACTGACCTCGTCTTTAAGATGACTTTTAATACTTCTAAATATTTTGCATCAAAGCTCTTTTTGTACCAAAAGTCAACCTTTTTTCAATGAAAATACAAGTTCCAGAATATTCCAGTATTTTATCAGTTTGTTTATTCAAACATAAAATCTTTGGAAGCTCCTGTGAACAATGTCTTACATTTTTTTTTTTTAACCACATTGAATGTGGGCATCTTCACTGCCCCCTACAGGTCATTTATAAGAAAAAAAATCAAGGTTTTGCAGATGTCTCCTCGCATGTTTAAAAAAATAATTTTATATCCTTATTTGGTGTATGCTTATAATATTACTCTTGACTTTGTTAGAAATAACAGACATTTTGTGTTTGTTTAAAATTCAGATTTGTTTCTGTACTTTTGCTCCTCTGCTCTGTCAGTGACAATCAGTTTCCTGCATCAGTACGAGAGGCAAAAGTAAATTCAAGAGAGGGCATCCCCAAAATTGCAAGATGTTGATGATGGTCTGATACATTTGTTGGCTCCATGAGAGTAGAAGTCTTTGCAGAAAACCATGTTTCAATATCTCATCTAGAGCCTCAAATATGGTCATTCATGTATTATTGACCGTGACCTTTGATTTGACCTATGGCCTGTGTTGTGATGCTGCGCAGAGAGCAACTGCAGTAATAACGTGACCTAGATTGTCCAAGCATGAGTGAATAGAATTTTTGTGTTTAATATGGTGACATACGGTAGCTACAGCCTAAATTCTTTGTGGTTGTACAGTCGGGTATATGACAGATGGATTTACTCTTTTAGGCTCCTGTAATACAGTGTTTCTCAACTTTTTCAAACCAAGGACCACTTAACCAGTAAAAAAAAAAAAAAAAAAAGATCTCATGGACCACCTAACTCCCCAAACATCCAGAAACAATAAGAATTTACTTATGAATTGAGTGAATAATGAAAATAATACGTATATTCTACTATCTATTACATTTTGGAGTTGTTTTTAAACAGTTTGAATATATTCATGTAAAATGTGACATTTTACCAGTAGGGGTCACTCACAGACATCCAGAAAGGTTAAGAATGGCTATTATTACAAGGCAATCCACATGTTAAATCACTCTGGAGTAATTTTTAAACCATTTGAGAAACACTCTAAAGTTAGAATATGATATTAATGTAAAATGTGATATTTTACTAATATACTCGCAAACCACGAGGGGTCATTGACTGACCTCTAATGGTCCTCGGGCCACTTTATGAGAAAGGCTGCTGTAAACCAAAGTTAAATGATGAAGCAATCAACGCATTAAATCACTTAAAAATGTACATTTCCTAATACAGTCAAAGATTTGGTTTCTTAGACTCCTGACGCCTACTGGTAAACTCATGCTTGGGACTTCGGCGAGAGCGGTCGCATCTCCTGTCTGTCCCAACCCCCACCCCGGCCTCCACTCTGCCACTCCCGGGAGGCCACACGGCACAAGCTGCAGCGCCCCCCAAGCCCAGCTGTGCGGGACTCTGCTGCGGCCTAGACACACCTTGCCTCAATTCAGATGACAGACTGCTCCAAAGTTTAGCGCATATAAACAATACCAAATGTATACGTGCGGTTGTTTTAATTCTGATGTGTGCCATTATTATGTTCAACTAGTAATAATTGTAGATTAATTGTATTTTGTCTGAGGTAAGTGGGTGTGAAGATAATTTCATTGAGTAGAGAAGCTTGAATCTTCAACTGGACTGGGTTGCTTGACGCGAGGACGTTTTGCTTCAAATCGCAGAAGCTTCCTCAGCTAAAATTCTTGCTCTGGAAGTCACAAAGAATGCCTCCTTGACCCCTCTCTCAAACCATTTCTTCTCTCTGGCTAATATTTTAACTTCCTTGTCCTCAAACGTGTGGTTAGTGTCTTTAAGGTGGAGATGAACCACAGACTGAGGTCCACTGGCGCCCTCTCTGCGGTGCTGGTATAGCCTTTTGTGTAAAGGTTGCTTCGTTTCACCCATGTAGTGTTCGTTACAGTTTTCCTACCATCGTGGGTACCCACATAGTGTGAGAAGTATGTGGGTACCCACGATGGTCGCTGGACAAAGTGCAGAAGTCCCAGAGAACAAAGAGACCAGATAGACAGGAGACGGAGACAAGAAGAAGAGGAGTGTGTCTCCCTTATTTAGCAGGAGTAGGGGAAAAACTACAGAGGATCTTCAGACAGCACAAAATCCCAGTTTACTTTAAACCGGTTAACACCTTAAGACAGAAATTAGTTCACCCTAAGGACAGAATCCCTAGTTACAAACAGAGCAATGTAGTGTATTCTATCAGATGTCAGGAAAACTGTAACGAACACTACATAGGTGAAACGAAGCAACCTTTACACAAAAGGCTATACCAGCACCGCAGAGAGGGCGCCAGTGGACCTCAGTCTGTGGTTCACCTCCACCTTAAAGACACTAACCACACGTTTGAGGACAAGGAAGTTAAAATATTAGCCAGAGAGAAGAAATGGTTTGAGAGAGGGGTCAAGGAGGCATTCTTTGTGAAACGTTTGAAACCCAACCTTAACCGGGGAGGGGGTGTGAGACACACTTTATTCCCTGTTTACAATGGGGTACTCAGGTCAAAGGAGTTTCAGTCTTTTGTTCATGGTAATGAGTCATTCACGTCATCAAGAGAGCCATCAGAAAGGCATCCATCCCATCATTAGAGGGACAGCAGTCCTGCCATTAGGTGTGCTAACTACAGCACAATAGTTGCTAATTATAGCTATTGTTTAGTCACCAGCCTATAGCAGTCTGCCTCTCAGTAGGCGGGGTCTGGTTAGGTTTAAAACTCCAGCTTTTGTTGGCTTCTGTTTTATACTTCTCTACAAGAGTCAGACAGAAGTCAGACTTCCAGAGCAAGAATTTTAGCTGAGGAAGCTTCTGCAATTTGAAGCGAAACGTCCTTGCGTCAAGCAACCCAGTCCAGTTGAAGATTCAAGCTTCTCTACTATGGAAACCACCTGGACAACTGAGAGCCACACAGAAATAATTTCATTGATCTTCTAAGTGTAATGAAAATAAATGATCATTTTTTTTAACCTACTTGCACTGGTGCTAGTAACAAAAAAAGTTACTTGCACAAGCAAAAGTCAGTCTTGGCTCCTCCTCTGATGTGTCAGACTCTTCCTCTCTGGGCCCGTAAAGCCCCTTTCACACCGGGCTACTTCCAGTTTCGTCATGCCTCATGACAACGCTGCATGGAAGCAACTCAGTGCCGAGAGAAGCAGCTCGATGCCACAACAGCACGAGGGACGCAAGGACGAAGCAAATCCGACGCCAAAAATTAAACGTTTAATTTTTGTTTGCATCCTGTGTTCGATGCAGAAATGAAGTGGTTTCAGTGCAAGTCAGAGAAACAGGACGGTACTCAACGTGACTGATAGCCACACTCTCACAAAACTCCAGTCCACTCACGGACGATTCATTCACATGCGCACATGTGAAAAATTAAAACAGAAAAAAAACTGTCTGGTTGCAGGCAGTTAGTTTCTTGTTCTCCCCTCAAACTCTCATCACTGTGTTAAAAAAGGGACATTACAGTAGTCCTGCTCACAGACTGATTGCCAGACACAGGACATGTCCACATCAACTATAACTCCAGACATCTCCACATTTACTCACTGACGGTTCGTTCGCACGCAGTCAAAGGAGGAAAGATAAACTATAACAGAACTCAGAGTGCAGACCTGCAGCTCAGCACAAGAACAAATATAAACTAGAAGCAAAGTCAGAGTGCACAGTCTGTCTGCAACTAAACTGTGCACTCTGAGTTCTCTGTGCAGAGAACCTGCAGGCTGTGTTCTCACCTCCTCTCTGCCCCCTGCTGCGTGCACCTGATGCAGATGTGCCTGCGTCGTCATGACGCCACAGGAAGCAACTCAAAGCAGGTCCATTGTGGTTATGACAGAGTTTGAGGGAAGAGCAGCAGCAGCGGCAGACAGTTTTTTTTCCATGCGCGTGCGAACGAATCGTCACAGCAACTCGCTCCATGTGTGAGAGTCATAAAACGCAGGGAAGACAAAGACAACACACTGGAAATGATTTTTTTCCTCATTTATTCCTTTATTGGTTCATTCTACTGGTGCTTATAGTTGATAAAACTCGGATAAAGTTACTTGTACCAGTGCAAGTATAAAATTACATGCACCGCTCGAATAATACGTGCACAAACTAGCACATGCACGTACTATTTCGAGCCTTGTATATAGTCCACAGTTTTTGTGGATATATGACAACAAAATTCTATCCATTAATACATGAAATTATGATTAGACTCGTATTTTATTTAGAAATGTCCACGCTATTGTCAATACTGTCAAACATTGTTTCTTATGCGACTGCCACCTACTGAGCAAATAAAGTATAGCACACTTCTCATTATAAGAGGGAGTCTACACATTTTTTTGTAGACATGTGACAACAATCAAGCAATATTAAAGTCATTACTGCCAATAATTAACCTTTGGACTGAAATATATTCAAAAATCACATTTCATTCACAATTTATCAAGTGCTCAGTTTCTTAAGCAAATACTGGCACCTACTGGTGAGCTCATATATAGCACCCCTATTGTTTTTGACAAGTATTTGTCAAATTATATGCAACACTGACAGTTTTTAAATTTAGTGATGATTTATGTTTTGTAAATTAATATAGCATGTTTTGTTATTTAAAAAAAATCTATATAACCCCAGAAGGTAATGTAAAGGGCCAATGATAGAATAAATGTTTAATTTTCTCAGGCTCAATACAAAAAGTATGTATGCAAAGTTGGAAATAGTTGTGTTCCATGGATAAATATGGTGTAAGAGTTTTAAATGAACTTCTCTGATTTTATTCGACAAATTAAGGAGGGCATAACCAAGCTTTCTGCTACTTTGTATTGTTCATTCATTCATTCATTTTCTGCTGTTTATCTGTATCTGGGCCATTGTGGCAGGAGACCAAGCAGCTCATCCAACACTTATATCCTCGGCCAAGCCCCCTTAAGACTTCCTGGGGGATCCAGAGGCGCGTTCCCAAGCCAATTGAGAAATGTGATCCCTCAGGCCCAACAGCTTTCCCATTAGGTGAAATCTTAATATACCTTTGATATTCCTTTCTAATAATTTTATTGGTACATTTTTGTGAATATGTTTTATACTCCCAACTTTTTAAAACAAAAAACCTGAACATGAACCTTCCGATATCTTCCTGACATTTACCAGATCTGTCACATCCGAGGGGAAAATCTTAATGACAAATATCAATTCTTTATATTTAACTGAAAAAGATTTTGTCTTGAAAAGTATTCATAACTTAAAGGTTTTCCATTATTATCCGCAATAATAAATATTATACTCCTCTTAATCCAATTCTTAAAATACAAACGTTACCTTTAATAATACTATTGCAGTTGTTGCAAATTGTGTCTTCAAGTGGGGAAAAATTGTAACTGTAGCACAACCTATAAGACAGCAGAGAACTTTTAAAGTTTTATTTGTAGTTTCGAAACAATAATTACATCCTATGACGAAGTCGGCGCCTTTTACGCACAGAACGTGTGCGCCTCTTACGCACGGGGACTGGCCACAGTGCGCCGGCGGCCACGTTACGTAAGCGCGCAGCCACGGCAGCATTCAAACCGACTGCGAGGCTCCAGGAAACTTTTTGTGCAGTTTCAAAGTCCGAGAGCTTCCGCGTCTTCTCAGTCGAACTGTGCGCACTGCGGTGCCGACATGTCGTCTTCCAGCAGCCTGTGTCTGAGCGAGGTCAGGAGGGTGGCCGTGTTCGGAGGGACGCACGGGAACGAAATGTCCGGAGTGACGCTGGTAAACCTGTGGAAGAAAAACAGCGCTGAGATCCAGAGGAGAGGGGTCGAGACCAAACCCTTCATCACCAACCCGAAGGCTGTGGAGAAATGCACCAGATATGTAGAGACGGACCTGAACCGAGCCTTCACCCAAGAGAATCTCAGGTAAACTAAACTAAACCAAACCCAACTGAACCTCCGCAAAAACGCACAGATCCCCAAAGTTAGTAAGAAACACACTCAGAAATGAAAGTCATCCGTGAATGCACAGATTTCAGAATACGCTCTGTACTTTGTGCATGTTCTGAATCCAGTCCAACAACAACTTGTTGGCCTGGAGTCAGAAAACGGTCTAAATGCTGGAAAACCTTTAACTCTGCAGGGAATGGAATCCCCTGCTGGCCGAACAGGGGAGGGCAGCCAGAGTTCATCTTTATTCCTTCAGCTTTGTGATGTCAAAAGGCAAAGCTGTTAGATAAAAGAAATAACTCGCAATATGAAATTACAGAAAGAGAGAAGAAAAAATATATAAAGTAGATTTGAACCAGCCAATTCTTGCCTTCAGATATACAGACAGACGTATTGCTACTTTAACCATATTATGTATTTTTCCGCTCTATCCATCTGTTGTGGAATTTCCTTGACAGTGTCAGCATAAAATGAGACAGGTGAGCAAGGAGCACTTAGGATTCAGTCATACGAGTCCATCAATCAATCAATTTTTTTTATATAGCGCCAAATCACAACAAACAGTTGCCCCAAGGCGCTTTATATTGTAAGGCAAGGCCATACAATAATTACGTAAAAACCCCAATGGTCAAAACGACCCCCTGTGAGCAAGCACTTGGCTACAGTGGGAAGGAAAAACTCCCTTTTAACAGGAAGAAACCTCCAGCAGAACCAGGCTCAGGGAGGGGCAGTCTTCTGCTGGGACTGAGGGGAGAGAATCAGGAAAAGACATGCTGTGGAGGGGAGCAGAGATCAATCACTAATGATTAAATGCAGAGTGGTGCATACAGAGCAAAAAGAAAAAGAAACACTCAGTGCATCATGGGAACCCCCCAGCAGTCTAAGTCTATAGCAGCATAACTAAGGGATGGTTCAGGGTCACCTGATCCAGCCCTAACTATAAGCTTTAGCAAAAAGGAAAGTTTTAAGCCTAATCTTAAAAGTAGAGAGGGTGTCTGTGTCCCTGATCTGAATTGGGAGCTGGTTCCAGAGGAGAGGAGCCTGAAAGCTGAAGGCTCTGCCTCCCATTCTACTCTTACAAACCCTAGGAACTACAAGTAAGCCTGCAGTCTGAGAGCGAAGCACTCTATTGGGGTGATATGGTACTATGAGGTCCCTAAGATAAGATGGGACCTGATTATTTAAAACCTTATAAGTAAGAAGAAGAATTTTAAATTCTATTCTAGAATTAACAGGAAGCCAATGAAGAGAGGCCAATATGGGTGAGATATGCTCTCTCCTTCTAGTCCCTGTCAGTACTCTAGCTGCAGCATTTTGAATTAACTGAAGGCTTTTCAGGGAACTTTTAGGACAACCTGATAATAATGAATTACAATAGTCCAGCCTAGAGGAAATAAATGCATGAATTAGTTTTTCAGCATCACTCTGAGACAAGACCTTTCTAATTTTAGAGATATTGCGTAAATGCAAAAAAGCAGTCCTACATATTTGTTTAATATGCGCATTGAATGACATATCCTGATCAAAAATGACTCCAAGATTTCTCACAGTATTACTAGAGGTCAGGGTAATGCCATCCAGAGTAAGGATCTGGTTAGACACCATGTTTCTAAGATTTGTGGGGCCAAGTACAATAACGTCAGTTTTATCTGAGTTTAAAATCAGGAAATTAGAGGTCATCCATGTCTTTATGTCTGTAAGACAATCCTGCAGTTTAGCTAATTGGTGTGTGTCCTCTGGCTTCATGGATAGATAAAGCTGGGTATCATCTGCGTAACAATGAAAATTTAAGCAATGCCGTCTAATAATACTGCCTAAGGGAAGCATGTATAAAGTGAATAAAATTGGTCCTAGCACAGAACCTTGTGGAACTCCATAATTAACCTTAGTCTGTGAAGAAGATTCCCCATTTACATGAACAAATTGTAATCTATTAGGTAAATATGATTGAAACCACCGCAGCGCAGTGCCTTTAATACCTATGGCATGCTCTAATCTCTGTAATAAAATTTTATGGTCAACAGTATCAAAAGCAGCACTGAGGTCTAACAGAACAAGCACAGAGATGAGTCCACTGTCTGAGGCCATAAGAAGATCATTTGTAACCTTCACTAATGCTGTTTCTGTTCTATGTGTTATATGGCTGGGGGGGCCTGGCTGCCGGTTTGTTTGTCTTTTGGTTTCCTCCCAGGTGGCTTGCGTTTGGGACTGAGTGGCTGTGTTGCTGAGGCTGTCAGGACCTCACCCTGATCACCTGCGACTCGTCAGGACTCACAGCTGTGGTGCATCTGGATGGATTGGAACATGTTGGCATTTAAGACTGGAGTGCACAGTGTGTATTTGCCAGAGACTCGACCTTGTGACCAGACGGGTGAGATCGTCGTCTCGGGAGCCATCTCATCAACAGCGGATGCTGAGAACATCCAGGTTTGATGCACAGTCTGTGAAAGAGGAGGGGGTGAGGTCTCACGCTCGTCAGCACACTTCCTGAGGTACGTTAGATTTTGTGACTAACAGTTATACAGTCAGTAAATGTGGTGTCCCTCACACCTTATTGTATTGAGCTGTTTGTTAGTCATGTATCAGCTTCCACTGCAGTGGAGTTTTGTGAACTAGATGTTCCATGCCTGCAGGTTGGGAAGCTGATCAGTAATCAAGCCAGGAAGTGTTTGCTGTTTGTACACCTTTAAGTGTTCTGTGTGTAGAGTGTGGACTCACATAATGGTTCCTTCTTTCACAGACTCGGTTGTTGCGGCCACCTGGGGGGTGTCGGCGGGGTCCTTGGGTCCGAAACAGCTTCTGGCTCCGGACCGTTAGCGCTGCTGGGAGCGCACCACGCCAGACCGCACCTTTTTGTTATTTTATCACTGTTATGTATTAAATTCAGTTAGCCTTTGTACCGTGCTCTGCTTATTTCATACTGGGTCCTTCAAACGCTGGTCGGTTCTCCGAGCTGCGTCCGACACATAACACTATGATGAATTCTAAAACCTGACTGAAACTCTTCAAATAGACCATTCCTCTGCAGATGATCAGTTAGCTGTTTTACAACTACCCTTTCAAGAATTTTTGAGAGAAAAGGAAGATTGGAGATTGGCCTATAATTGGCTAAGATAGCTGGGTCAAGTGATGGCTTTTTAAGTAATGGTTTAATTACTGCCACCTTAAAAGCCTGTGGTACATAGCCAACTAATAAAGATAGATAGAGTCCAGACGTAAGACTTTATTTATTTTCCCTTTCGTTTGGCTAGCATACTGGCATAGTTTTGTTTTACGCTTTAATACTCTTTTAATTAATTTTATTAGGAAACAGAGCGTGCCGCGGCATCAACCTTACCTAAATTCTGGGTCTTTTAGTGAAGCTTGGGGCTAGTGGCTGGAGATCACCTTAGTATTTCTTCTGTTTTTCTTGTTGTTTAATGCTGGCAAATTACACTGTATTTCTTGTCTTTCTGATACCTGATTCTGTTTTTTTTTTCTCTCTCTCTCTCTGTTTAAGGTGCAGCTCCATCCAGAGATCGGTGTGGTATTTGTGCTGGAGACCCTCCTGTCCTGTGCACTAACAGCATTTCCTGTATATTCGTTTTGTGAATTGTTCTGTAATTTGTGTCTGTAGCATGGCCCAAGCAGTGGGTCACCTCTTTGAGTCTGGTCTGCTTGAGGTTTCTTCCTCAGAGGGAGTTTTTTCTTATGACTGTTGCTCTGGGGGTTAGTAAGATTAGACCTTACTTGTGTAAAGCACCTTGAGGCAACTCTGTTGTGATTTGGCGCTATATAAATGAAAATAAATTGAAAAATGTTTACATGTGTACATAAATACCATTTTGTTGTTTTAAATTTGCATGTTTCAGCATTCCAAAGAGCTAAAGTCTTGGAGAGGGAGAGAGATAATAGAAACTATTTCAGAGTCTTCATAGGTGCGGAGTGTAGGGGTACAGAAGGAAGCAATGTGGCAGCTACAGGGGGTTTAAACAAGCACATGCAATGAGTTGGAGTGAGTTGAGTCAGGACAGGTACAAGTTCACAGAAAGTCAAAAACCATCGCCAAAGAATAGAAACCATTGCCTGGAAAAAAGGTAACATTTAACCATGATAAGAAAGCCTATAGGCTGCATTAACAATAATGTCAGGCAGAAAAGAAAATATATTACTGTAAAGAAGCAAAATGTAACTAGTTTTCTAAGTTCAAAGTGGAGTATTTGGTTCTCCAGATGCACTAGAATGCATCAAGTAGGATCTATTTTTTCCAAGCATTTCATGGGAGAAACCAGAACCAACAGTTCCAGCGCGTCCCTCCTCCTGGACTTCCTGCTGTCTCTCAGCCAGCTGGAAAAACATGACTCAGATCTTTCCATGTGCACCACAGCAGAAAATGAAGTATTACACACAAAGACAGCGCCTCACTTACGTGGACGTCTGGATAACAACAGCGTTGTCTGTTAAATCTCATCAGAGGACTCGTCTCATTACTATCAAGTGTCTGTGGTGCCAAATGGACAAGTTCTCTCTTGTGATTAAAATCTGATATGTTGGTTATTACAATATTGATGCAAGTTCAAACTTTTTTCATTACATCCAAATAATCAATTAGTCATTGACTAATCAAATCAATTATTCATTTCACAAATTATTAATTTTTGAATTACAGTACATTATTCATTTTCCAGTTGTTAAATTAATGGCCAACTAGTTTCACAATTGTTGAACCCTTTTGTATATATAAAAAAATAGTTTAAAGCCTAAATTATTTGGTTTCAGCTTCTTAAATATGAATATTTTATGGTTTCATTACTAATTTATTTACCCCTTTTGGACAATAAGCTCTATCTTTGGGTTGAGGAGGTCATCTCATCTTTTGGGAGACACTGATTGAAATTTTTTCACATTTTTCTAACATTTTATGGAACAAATAACTAATTTAAATGAGAAAATAAGTGATAGATTAATCAGTTCTAAAATAATTGTCAATTGTAGCCCAACTGCTCAGCTGCATAAATGTAATTGTATGTTCAATACATGCTGCAACTTGTGCTTCACAGCGCCCCAAGTGGAAGTGACCTTCCCTACGAGGTGCAGAGAGCTCAGGAGATCAACAGAATATTTGGACCAAAGGAACCCCTGAGGCCTACGATGTTATTTTTGACCTCCACAACACGACGTCTAACATGGGCTGCACTCTGATTCTGGAAAGCTCCAAAGATCACTTCAACCTGCAAATGATGAGCTACATCAAGGTGACGGCCGTCAAAAACAAACATTTAAAGCACAAGTGCACATCTGTCTGAAGTTTTTATTTATTTATTTATTTATTTTACCAGAAACAAAACCTGCGACTTGCATCATTGACATAAATTCAAAATTGATGGTGAAATTCAAGTTTTTGTTGAAATGAATTTAAATGGCTGTTTGCAGCAAAGTCTGTATTTAAGGAGAATGAGTTCTGCTTTGGTGAAATTCAGTTAACTTTGTAAACAATATTACGATGGACTGACTTTAATGTGGATGTTTACTTTAATGGAACAATTATTCAGTTACTCCTGGAGATTTTTTTTTTCTAAAGCTATGCTGTGTAGGGTTTAGTGCCATCTAGTGTGAGGTTGGGGATTGCATTACACTGTTGCTGGTCATGATTTGTTTCACTTCTTGTTTTTTGGAGATGTGGATTCATGCTCTGATTCTCCTTCTGACCCTATGGGTGACCCTTCATAAAAACCAGGTTTCAGACTTGTTAGCCTGCGCTAGCATCCAGCAGACGGTGTATAGGGGAGCAACCACACAGAAAACTTCACCCACTCACTCACTCTCTCACCTTCAACCGCGTACTCCAATTAAGGACTAAGCAGCAGTCACAGGGCGTGTCAATGTGTCACAGGGCCACATATAGACAAACAAGTGCATTCACACTCATATGCACACCAACAGACCATTTAAAGTTCCAGTTCATCTCACCTGCATGTCTTTGGATGTGGGAGGAAGCTGGAGCACCTGGAGGAACCCACACAAACACAAGGAGAACATCCAAACTCCACACAGAAAAGCCACAGGTGGGAATCAATCCCATGACCTTCTTGCTGTGAGGCAACAGTGATAACCACTAAGCCACTGTGCTGCCCCACGGCAAACTTATCAGTGTTAAATTTCCAGTGTTAAAGCATGTCAGTGTATAGTGTTAATTTCAAACACATTTACACCACACTGGTGCCACACCTCAGTGTTAAAATGCACAGTGTTAATTCAACTCTGTACAGGTGGTTAAACTCCATCATGTTGTGAGTGGGAAACAAGATAAAAAAGAAATGTCTAAATGTACAATATAATAAAATACCCTCACTGATTAATTATTGCATTTATGTTATGCACAGAGTAGTCACACTACACAGCAAAAGTAGAAGTTCAAAATTAACACCCACAGTGTTGTTTTTTACACAAACCAGTGTTACATTAACACTGGTACTTGTTCACTGATTCCTCTTTATTTTTCTTAGTCTTCTGGCCACTCTTCAAAATATGTCCCTTTGGGCTACTGTACCACATGGCAGCCTCCATGAGGGGCCCCCGCCCATATAGATATCCTACACACTGTACTGATACTCAGGGTTTATGGACCTTCGGGATACACAAAATCCAGGTTTTTTCCAGTTTTTTTTTTTTTTTTTTTTTTTTTGTTCTTGTTTTTTGCTGTGTGTTTTTGCTTTGATTATTTTAAAATGCATATAACTTAAAACACTTGGAAAAATGCTCCATAAATAATAATAATAAACAAAATAATAATGTGACAGCTTTTGAGTTTAAAATGTGATTATTTTGGGTAGATTATTACATGCATATTACATGGATTATTACATGTATAGTATATTGTGCATTGGCCTGTTAACCAACAAATAATTATGTTTTATTAATTCACATAATTTTCTTGAATAATGCATAAAGTTCTTTAATACTTTAGTATGTATTTATTTAAAAACAAGTAGAAATTTCAAATTTGATCTTACACTGACAACCCAATCAAGACGAAAGCACAAAGTTTGCCATTTATACAGAAACACTAAGGTGTTAAAGACTTCTGAACAGACAGTTGATCCTTACAGGTTGTCATCCTAAATGTGTATAAATATAAATTCTCACGGTGCTTTGTGTTTTTGTTGTTTTTTTTGTTTGTTTTTTTGACTTCATGATATTTCTTGGCTTTGTTTTGCAGAAAGCTGTGGCTCCTGCCAGTTGTCTTGTTCTCCCTGAATGAACATCCTCTTCTCAGATACTGCTCTTCACGTTTCGGTCGCCAAGCACCCCGATAGGTGAGTCTCAAACCACAACCAGATGGCCCGGTAATACAAAGACCTTTAAAATGTAGCACATTTTTCCGGAAGCAAACATCTTTGTGTTTCTTTCTTGCAGGTGTGGAAGTGGGTCCTCAGCCCCAGGGTGTGTTAAGGAGTAACATCTTTGAAGCCATGAGGGTAATCCTAAAACATGCGCTGGGACTTCATCGAACTCTTTAACAAAGGTACCACAGACTCTATATTCCATAGTCCTTTAAAAGTTTTAAGTAAACCTTTGTGTGTGACGATACGTAACATTTCTGAACATGTTTGTTTTATTTTGTAGTGTGGTTGAAGCAGATGGTCTCCCCACTAAGTCTGGTCTGCTAGAAGTTTCTCCTGTAATTAAAAAATGCCTGAGGGAATTTTCCTTACCATTGTTGACGATGTGCTAGCTCAGGGAGGATGAATAAGGTTTAAACCTTATGTCTGGCCTGTGTTGTGTTTGGGGCTGTGTAAATAGGATCGAGATTAAATTGATTTCAATTTCCTTATACAGTTTGACTCGATCTGACAGTCTCATCTGTGACAGCAGACCTGGACATCTTTGCGCCTGCAGACCTGAGCGCTTTTATCACGATATGTAGCTGTTTGTGAGAAACATTAAAAGGGGAACGCTTTTTTGTTCTTTTAAAGATTCTCAGCTCGATTGGTACCGTTCAGCTGACTCACACACGTCGTTGTGACGAGTGCATAGCTCCTCGCCATCATGTTTGGAATTCTATGTGTATACCAGAATATTGGTGAACATATTGAAAGCACGAGAAAAAAATTACAGGTTTGTTTCTAAAAAAGAGAAGAAAAGCATCAAGAAAGTAATCATTGCAAATATCAATCGGGCTTGGATCATTTCACTGAGACACAGTGAAATTATGTATATATATAATTGTATAATAAATGTATAATTATACATTTATTGTTATTTACATTAATTATTAAGATCTTATTGTCTTATGTACAATTTGTACATGTTCAATCAAGCCCCCTATATTTTGTCACATGACAATTTCACAAGGACCACAGTGGAAATAAGTGTTTATGCTTCATTGTGTTATCCATGTATCATTGACATATTCATCTCTGTATGTTATATTCACGTTGCACCTCTGCAGGAGGGCGTGCGTGTGCGCATACTTGAGCTTTTGACAAGAGTGGAAGTTAGCTTTGACCAAGTGTGTTGCGGATGCACGCTGACATCTGTGAGGTGTCTTGTAAATCACTCCAGAGCCCGGTTTCAGAAAGTAACCTAATCTTTCAGTCTACTAACCTTTCTTAGTGGACTACAGTTAGTAACTCACCATAATCCGTATAATCACTGTTTCACATTGATGGCTAAACTTGGCTAAGCTGTCTTACCTTAGTCAACTGTTTTCACAAGCATTACGGCCTCACGTGTGCCATTGGTGAGAGACGGCTTCTTGCGCGACAGTTTTGTTTACTTCCGGTGTCACAACCGAACGGTCCCCCTAAAAATCAGTCCCTCCTGATGACGTGGTTCACGGATTAATACCTCATTTCTGCTTCAAACTGCACTCCAGTCATCATCTATCTCAGTGACAGATATCTGAAACTTTGTACAACAATCATTTCCACATAAATTCACCATTGTTTCAACATAAAAGGTGGCGGAAGTGATCAGAGTGCTGCGGCTAAACGAGCAGCTAGCTGCACGCTGAACATTTTAATGCGTCATGGAATTTTGCCTTGTTTCTGCTTAAAACGACCTCGTTCCTGCTTGAAACTGACTTTAGAATGATTTAGAGGGTTTAAAAAAAATAAGATAGCCTCCTCTGTACTAGGGTTAAAAAGTTTAGTCGGGGAACGTGCCGACTTAAGCGCTTTGTGCAGCAACTAACATCAAAACACTTATGGAGTTTATTTCACTAAACAAGATTAGGTTGCTTTATGAAACTGACCCAGAGGTGTTATCAGGTTACAAAACCAGTGTTTTCAGTTTTAGTAGTGTTTATTTCTTGCTAGCTTTTAAATAAGCGAAGCGCAGTTAGCAGCTAGCAAGACCAGCCAGTGATGTCACCAGGCTAATGTCCCACGAGATGTCTTATAAATCACTCCAAAGGTGTTATCAGGTTACAAAAACATCATTTTTAGTGTTAGAAGTGTTTATTTCTGTTAGCTTTACATAATATATGATAAACGTGTTTATATTGGGCTAGAAATGAAGTGGTTTGCAGTGCTAGAGAGACCACCCAGTGATGTCACAGTGTCACTCTATTCTGATTGACTGTCCCCCCCCACCCCCCACTCCAAAAAAAGGATTTGCATGATTCATAGCATAAAAATAGGAAACAAAGTGACTTTTTTAACCTCTTAAAATAGGTCAAGGTTAGCCATCTTTGAACTTGTCCAAGGTCTGTGTCCCAAGAATGTTCCTTGTGAATTTGAAGACCCTGGCAGTTATAGGACTGGACCTATGCTGAGCACAGACAGACGGACGGATGGAGAGACAGACGCAAAGCCTTCATAATACCTGATGGCCATGTTTGATGGCCTCAGGTAATGATGGATTGTTTAAAACCTAAATCAGTTGTTTGCAGGCATTTTAGTCTGGAACCAGCCCTGCTACATGCAGGGTGTCTGATTCATGCAGCTGCACACAGCTGCTTCCTGCATGAATAAAATTGCTAAATTTATCTGCACCTTGCTCATCAAACGTCTGCTCGGCTCCTTCCTGAAGGCACAGAACAGCATGTGCAATGTTTAGGTGCAAGTCAGCTTCTTCCTCTTTCCTGAAAACACTGAGCTGCAGTCTGCTGTGGGTTTTTTTTTGTTTGTTTGTTTGTTTGTTTGTTTGTTTGTTTGTTTTCCTGACTGGCCTGCTGTTGAATGGTTTTCTTGTTGGATTTGGTCACTTTCCATGTCGTTAGAGTCTGGCTGCCAATGTTGTGGTAATCTCCTGTCGTGTGGGGAACACTGGTGCTGCTGAATGCAGCGGCCGGGTGATGAATGGGTTTGAAACTAAGCAGCGTTAAGAAACAGCTTGTTTTAACTGCGTGACATTGCAAAAAGTAAAGAAAAAAAAAGCCACTTTCTTAGTGAGAGAAGCGTTGCAATCATTGACGTTGCAGGATAATCTGCCCTCGGTGCTGACTTTGCGTATCAGTCATCTACTAACATCATGCCACTTTCAAACAATGTTGGTTCTTGTGCAGGTTCTGAGGTTGAATTGTGACATTTTCAGTGTCACGTTCCAAGTCATTACTCAGAGCTTTTGCAGAATCATTCGAATGCATGTGCAGAAATTTACATCTTAGAATTTGAGATTTCTATTCCACTACAAATCAAAACCTTGTGAGTTTTCCCGGACGGACGGCCTCCTCAGCGATCAGACTGAACTACGCTCTTCTAATTAATACAAGGTTGTAATTGTTTCTTTTTTCAAAGATCTATCACTTCTGTTAGTTTTTAAGTGCAACAGGTATAAATTTTAGCTCATTATTTTACTCCTGTGTGAATCCTTGAGTGGTTAGCTTTTCATTATCGCTTAGCTTGCGCTAGCTCTTGCTACATATTTAAGTATTCTTGGTGAACACTACGCTGCATTACACTTTACATTGATCTTGCGTGATGCTGACAGACAGGGTGGCCCTCTTACAGAGCTGTGTCTGTAAGTTAGAACAGCTTCTTACTTCAGTGGAGATAGACATCACCGGCACTCCACACGAGCTTCGTGTCGGACCGGCTAATGCATCCGTTAGCACTAGCTTAGCTCAGCCGGATAAAGACGATGGCTTTCGGACGGTAGGCGGAAGAACTCCCATAAGGCTTGGTGCCTGGTTGTGGTACCAGGGTCACAGTGGCTGTTGCCAATTGTGAAGCATTTTTCAGCCTTGGGCATGCCTGTTGTTAGCTCTCCAAGCCCATGTGTAACTTCTACCCCCATGCCCAGGCCAAAACACAGTGTGTTAGTGATAGGGGACTCTATTTACCCCAAAAGTTAGATTACAGAGGGCAGCTAATATAAATGTATATCCTGGGGCCAGAGCACCCACATTGCCTTTCACCTTAAGTTGATGACATTGCAACAAGGATAGTCAGAGAAAGCAACACGACACTAAATAGCCACATAGTTTTTCATGTCGGCACTAATGATATTAAGATGAGATCATCTGAGAGCCCAAACATGGACATAGAGAGGACTTGTGACCTTGCGCAGAAAGATATGTCGGGATCAATTAAGAGTTCTGGCACCCCTCCCCTTCTCGGCAGAGGTGTCGAAAAGGGAGAATAAGTAGGTGATTCTAGGGGCCAATGATGGACACAGCTCAGAGACGCCCTAATACAATTGTAATACTGACAGAAATAACATGAAAGGTGGCCCACTAAGATTTATTTATCATGTGGCCCAAAATCCCTAGTGCACCCCTGCTCCTCATGGTAATGATGAGGCGTTTAGGCAGGCTGACATAGTTGAATAAGTGGCTGGCACAGTTTTGTAGACAGCAAGCTTTAGTTTTACTGATAACTAGCCCTCTTTCTGGGGGTCCACCATGGCTTGTGATGCTGGACGGTCTTCACCCTTCGGGAGAAGGCGCCGCCATCTTATCTGCGAACATAGATAAAGGTCTACATGAAGGGTAATTTTAGGACTCTACAGCAGGCCTTGGAGCAGGTGGTAAGAGAACCTGCAGGGCCTACTATTAATATGGATGTGGAATCCATTAGCCTAGCAGGGAAAACCACTATGGTGACAGTATAGTCTATGTGCCAGGAAGGGTTTTTGAGAACTGCTGTAATGCACCTTTTATTAATAACATTTAGCATTTTTATTTTTTATTCTTAGAGTTTATTTTGGCAGCACAGTGGCTAGCACTGCTGCCTCACATCAAGAAAGTCATGGGATCGATTCCCATCTGTGGACTTTCTGTGTGGAGTTTGCCTGTTCTCCCCGTGTTTGTGTGGGTTCCCTCACAATCCAAAGACATGCAGGTTATGTGGATTGGAAACTTTAAATTGTCCGTAGGTGTGCGAGTGTGAATGTGTTTGTTTGTCTATCTCTTGACCTGTGACAGACTGGCGTCCTGTCCAGGGTGAACCCTGCCTCACACCCTGTGACTGATAGGATAGTGTCCAGCCCCCCCGCAACCCTTAATTGGAGTAAGAGGTTGAAGATGAGTGAGTTTATTTTGTTTAGGGTTTTGGTTCCTGGAAAAGCCCAATATTGTCATTGTAAGCCATTGTAACTAAGTCATAGGACCTCCCAAACTAGTAAAAAGAAACAAAAACAAAAAACCACAATTTATCATCCTGCCTCAATGACTACAGGCCAGTTGCACTCACCCCCATCACCACAAAGTGCTTTGAGAGGCTGGTGATGAGGCGCCTGAAGCAGACCATTGATGTGACTGTAGATGAGCATCAGTACGTATACAGACAAAACCGGTCCACAGCTGATGCCATCTCCACCATAGTGTATCAGGCCCTCTTTTACATAGAGAACAAGGACTCCTGTGTGAGGCTGCTGTTCCTGGACTTCACTTCTGCGTTTAACACCATCATCCTGCAGAAACTGGTGTTCAAGCTGGCTGAACTAGGAGCTCCCTCAGCACTGTGCACCTGGGTCCTGGACTTCCTGACTGGGAGGCCACAGGGTGTCAGGATCAACACCACCTCATCCTCCACCATCATCCTGAACACTGGCTCACCCCAGGGTTGTGTGCTCAGTCTACTGCTGTACACATTGATGACCTTTGACTGCAGAGCCCAGCACGAGAATAATCTTGTTGTTAAGTTTGCAGATGACACAGCAGTGATCGGGCTTATTAGCCAAGGGGACGAGACAATGTACAGGCGAGAAGTGGAGAACCTGACACGCTGGTGCGGAGACAACAACCTCATCCTCAACACCCAGAAGACCAAGGAGATAGTTGTTGACGTCTGCAGGTCAGCCCCCACCACCCCCTCCGCCCTCTACATCAACGGAGCAGCGGTGGAGATCGTCTCCTCCATCAGGTATCTTGGAGTCCACCTCTCCAACACTCTCACCTGGCACACCAGCACCACGGCTGTCATCAAGAAAGCCCACCAACGCCTCTATTTTTTGAGGAAATTGGGAAGGGCCGGATTGAACACCGAGGTCCTCAGGGCCTTCTACAGCTGTGCAGTGGAGAGTGTCCTGTCCTGCTGCCTCCCTGTGTGGTATGGTGGCTGCACGGTGGTGGAGAAGAAGCCGCTGCAGCGCGTGGTGAAGTCTGTGCAGAGGACCATCGGATGCAGCTTACCACCCATTGGGTACATCTACATCTCCATATGTAGAGACAAAGCCACCTGCATCCTCTGAGACTCCACCCACCCTACGCACAGTCTGTTCACACCCTTTCCCTCTGGAAGGAGGTTGCGCAGCATCCAGGCAAAACGTCTAGACTGAAAAATAGCTTCTACCCGAATGAGTTTGAGTCTGAGTTATACTCTGGAAAATACGTTACATTTATGACAATATGGAAAAAATACTGAACAATAATTGGAGGCTGATGTGCTTAATTAATCAGGTGTAGTTAGTTATTGTTACTCCAAGATCTGAGTTACTCTCAAGTTATCAAGTTATTTTTACTTAGTTACCTGTAACCAAATAGTTACAACACTAAAGTACTTAGTTTGATCATTTGATCATTGAAGACTCTGATCATCAAGACTGGCGAGGCAAAGGAACTGGCAAAATATATATATTGTTTCATTTCATTTCAACTTCACTGTGTTGGTCCATGGACACAAAATTACAACAAGTGTGACGCTTCTCAAATAATTATGGCTCTTGCTTATGTCAGTATTGAGCTCAGTCTTTGACCTTGTCCTGTGACCTTGACTTTTAGTTGATTTTTCTCAAAATTAGATTGCGTGGTCCTTGGCTAAACTTTGTCCTTCTGCAGAACTTGGTTCAGATCTGATCAAAACTCACCGAGTTATTTTGCTCAAACACTGTTGCACACGCAGCACCCAAAACACAACACCTGCGTGCACAACCGCACAGCTGCAGCGAGCCAACAGCGGAGGACTTTCTCCACGCACAGACATGGAATTGTGCACCTTTGGGAATGCTATATCAGGAAACTGATGCTTTAAACTGCAGATTAGTACATGACAGAGCACCAGCTTCAACTTTTCTAACATTATGCAGTTTCTCCTGCATATAAAACCTTGCATGATCTTCATATTTTACTTAGGCGTTGAGTTCCCATCCTGCACAGTGGAAGTGTTTTGCGTCTCAGAGACGATCGACTACCCACGAGACACCAATGGGAACATCATCGCCATGGTGCACCCCAACCTGCAGGTGAGTCACGTAATGTTCTGCCTTATCTGTCAGTGCGCTAAAGTAGAGCCCAGCCAATATGGATTTTTTTTTTTGTATTAAATTCTGAAATTGAGCAAAAAATTTACAATGCTGATATATCTCCCAAAATATCAATAAAATGACAGCGACTCCTAACATTTCATTATCAAACCCTTTTGACAAAGAAATGTAATACAGGCTTGATATTTTACAGTTTAAACATGAACTTTTTTATAAATAACTTGGCTCGGGAGTCACCGTGTCGCATCGCTCATTTGCATAAAATAGACTTCTCCTCTATTTTGGCCCCACCTAGCAGGCAACTTTGCCTCTGTCTCTTGGAGCTAATGTGACCAAGGGGTGATCGGGGTCCCAGCCATACTTAGCAACACTGTAAACAATGCTGATGGACAAAATACATAATGACATGTTTCTAAAAGCCAAAGTGATTTTCTGAATTGTTTATTTGGTAAAAATAAAAGTTTTCATATCTGCAAATGTAACACTGGTGCAGATATGTCAGTTCAATTCACTTTATATAGCGCCAAATCACAATGTAAGTCACCCCAAGGCGCTTCACAAGGGTAACCAACCCAATATGTTCGTGAAAGGCTCATATCAGCCGATATTATCGGCCAGTCAATATATCGGTCGGTCTGAAGTCAACCTGAGTCAGGATGTATGAGGAAATATCTTTGGTCAAGACCATATCAGGTTTCTTTCCTCATTGTTCCTGCTTGTTTTTGTTCTAGGATTGTGACTGGGAGCCACTGAACCCCGGTGACCCTATGTTCCAAACTTTTGACGGGAAAACCATCCACTACCAAGGCTCCGGGACAGTCTACCCCACTTTTATTAATGAGGCGGCCTATTATGAAAAACAACAGGCATTTGTAACCACAAGGCGAGAAACGTTAGTGGCGAGCGCCATCAGAAAAGCCTAAAAATGATTCTGAGGTTAAATACAAGTTAACCTCAGCAAACGCCTGTGTAATGAATTTGTACTAAAGTTTAGTCTCATATAACAATTACATTTCCAAACAGCATTTTATTTTTTAAAAAAGCATTTACAATCAGAACATACCTATGCAAAGAACATTTTGGATGATTTGTTGAAGATTAGTGTGAAGATGTATTTGATACAAATCAGCTTAACTTTTATAATATTATAAGCCAGGCTTAATCAATGCTGTCTTATAATTCAGCATAAATTAATTTCAGGTAAAATGCTCAGGAATGCCTGTTAGAATCACAACATGCAACCTTTGACTGAAAACTGGTGGCATTCATCAAGTTGCCTTAATAGTGATTTAAAGGAGTCATACTGTAACTTTTACAGTAGAATGTAATTGAGAGTTTATATTACATTTCCTGAAAGTCTCACACGTCTATGTCTGCATGTAAAAAAGTCCCCTGTTATTTTGATACAGCTCGTTTCAGACTTCTGTGACTTATGTCAAGGATGTCCACAACTCATGTAGGTGGAGGTGAACCATACTGCCATCTTGTGAGGGGCAGATCACACACAAAATCAAAACAAAGAAAAGCTTGCACATTATGCAGCAGGAGGTTGTAGAAATTAATGTGACCAAACTGATTTTTTTAATAGTAGAGAAAAAAAAAAAATCAAAATGTAGCCCAAACTCTACTTGTATTAAATGTATATCAAGGATCAAGGAAAACCTTATCATAGACATTATCATAGGAAAATAATTAAACACACACAAATATATATGCACATATGGTTATTCATTGTACATTATGTTGTGATATAGATTTGATTTGCTGTGTTTCAAACAATATTAGCCCAGTTTTGCAACTAATACTTGCAAATTTGTATTTAATTTGTTTTTGCTTTTTTTTTTAATTGTTTCAGAATTTTTCAAAATATATAAAATTTCATGTGAAGAGGCATTTTCTCTATCATTTGCGTTTGTTTACATAGCGTACTTGCCCCTCACAATATGGCCGTCAACTTGAGCCAATGCAAAGATTTATGGGACTCAACTCCTTTTCATTTAAAGCAACACACATGTAATCATGGAACTATTTTTAATGCTACATCAAGTGTCTGTCGCAATTTGTTTTTTTGTTTTTTTTGTTTTTTGCACACACTGTGATTGCTTGCAAGGTTAATAACACGACTCCTTTAACTGAAAAATTGCACAACAGTGTGTGAGTGTAATTTATAGATTATTTATGTTAGATTATTAGAGAGAATATCTTAATAAAACAGAGATGAGTTTATGTTGTGTTTTGAATGACACTGTTTTTACAGGGGGATTTTTGAATCTTGTACTTTCTCACCTTTCCTTTTCCTTCTAATGTCTGAACGTGGATCACTGTGATTTTACAGAGTTTAATTCTTGAGCGTTATTTCTGATAGGTGCATTATGACTTTGTTATCAAACTCCTGTGGATCTTATACAGTCAGTAAAACCAATATAGATTCAATTTCAAGTTGTCATTTCCACATTTTATATTATTTTTTATATGATGGTTTATATTATGTGCATGCATTTTAAGTTTTATTGTGATCATAGGATTTATCAGATATTTGATATGTTCTGCGTTGACTTTGTATTCAGTATTGGTGCAACTTTGAGCATGCAGGCCTGCGCGTGCGGCCACTAGAGGGCACCACATACCTACTTTCCGCGTGGACTTTATGTGACGTGGTTTGCTGCTTGTTGCAAAGACCTCTGGATAAAAAAATAAAAAAAATAAATACAAATTATAAAAAAAGAAGGACTCTGGTGGACTTCTGGTCTGTAGTCTGGACCAGTTACTATGTGTCAAGCAGCTTCTCAGATAATGGCTTGTTTGTGTGTGTGTGTGTGTGTGCGTGCCCCCCAGCCCAGCTGTGCGGGACTCTGCTGCGGCCTAGACACACCTTGCCTCAATTCAGATGACAGACTGCTCCAAAGTTTAGCGCATAAACAATACCAAATGTATACGTGCGGTTGTTTTAATTCTGATGTGTGCCATTATTATGTTCAACTAGTAATAATTGTAGATTAATTGTATTTTGTCTGAGGTAAGTGGGTGTGAAGATAATTTCATTGAGTAGAGAAGCTTGAATCTTCAACTGGACTGGGTTGCTTGACGCGAGGACGTTTTGCTTCAAATCGCAGAAGCTTCCTCAGCTAAAATTCTTGCTCTGGAAGTCACAAAGAATGCCTCCTTGACCCCTCTCAAACCATTTCTTCTCTCTGGCTAATATTTTAACTTCCTTGTCCTCAAACGTGTGGTTAGTGTCTTTAAGGTGGAGATGAACCACAGACTGAGGTCCACTGGCGCCCTCTCTGCGGTGCTGGTATAGCCTTTTGTGTAAAGGTTGCTTCGTTTCACCCATGTAGTGTTCGTTACAGTTTTCCTACCATCGTGGGTACCCACATAGTGTGAGAAGTATGTGGGTACCCACGATGGTCGCTGGACAAAGTGCAGAAGTCCCAGAGAACAAAGAGACCAGATAGACAGGAGACGGAGACAAGAAGAAGAGGAGTGTGTCTCCCTTATTTAGCAGGAGTAGGGGAAAAACTACAGAGGATCTTCAGACAGCACAAAATCCCAGTTTACTTTAAACCGGTTAACACCTTAAGACAGAAATTAGTTCACCCTAAGGACAGAATCCCTAGTTACAAACAGAGCAATGTAGTGTATTCTATCAGATGTCAGGAAAACTGTAACGAACACTACATAGGTGAAACGAAGCAACCTTTACACAAAAGGCTATACCAGCACCGCAGAGAGGGCGCCAGTGGACCTCAGTCTGTGGTTCACCTCCACCTTAAAGACACTAACCACACGTTTGAGGACAAGGAAGTTAAAATATTAGCCAGAGAGAAGAAATGGTTTGAGAGAGGGGTCAAGGAGGCATTCTTTGTGAAACGTTTGAAACCCAACCTTAACCGGGGGGGGGTGTGAGACACACTTTATTCCCTGTTTACAATGGGGTACTCAGGTCAAAGGAGTTTCAGTCTTTTGTTCATGGTAATGAGTCATTCACGTCATCAAGAGAGCCATCAGAAAGGCATCCATCCCATCATTAGAGGGACAGCAGTCCTGCCATTAGGTGTGCTAACTACAGCACAATAGTTGCTAATTATAGCTATTGTTTAGTCACCAGCCTATAGCAGTCTGCCTCTCAGTAGGCGGGGTCTGGTTAGGTTTAAAACTCCAGCTTTTGTTGGCTTCTGTTTTATACTTCTCTACAAGAGTCAGACAGAAGTCAGACTTCCAGAGCAAGAATTTTAGCTGAGGAAGCTTCTGCAATTTGAAGCGAAACGTCCTGCGTCAAGCAACCCAGTCCAGTTGAAGATTCAAGCTTCTCTACTATGGAAACCACCTGGACAACTGAGAGCCACACAGAAATAATTTCATTGATCTTCTAAGTGTAATGAAAATAAATGATCTTTTTTTTAACCTACTTGCACTGGTGCTAGTAACAAAAAAAGTTACTTGCACAAGCAAAAGTCAGTCTTGGCTCCTCCTCTGATGTGTCAGACTCTTCCTCTCTGGGCCCGTAAAGCCCCTTTCACACCGGGCTACTTCCAGTTTCGTCATGCCTCATGACAACGCTGCATGGAAGCAACTCAGTGCCGAGAGAAGCAGCTCGATGCCACAACAGCACGAGGGACGCAAGGACGAAGCAAATCCGATGCCAAAAATTAAACGTTTAATTTTTGTTTGCATCCTGTGTTCGATGCAGAAATGAAGTGGTTTCAGTGCAAGTCAGAGAAACAGGACGGTACTCAACGTGACTGATAGCCACACTCTCACAAAACTCCAGTCCACTCACGGACGATTCATTCACATGCGCACATGTGAAAAATTAAAACAGAAAAAAAACTGTCTGGTTGCAGGCAGTTAGTTTCTTGTTCTCCCTCAAACTCTCATCACTGTGTTAAAAAGGGACATTACAGTAGTCCTGCTCACAGACTGATTGCCAGACACAGGACATGTCCACATCAACTATAACTCCAGACATCTCCACATTTACTCACTGACGGTTCGTTCGCACGCAGTCAAAGGAGGAAAGATAAACTATAACAGAACTCAGAGTGCAGACCTGCAGCTCAGCACAAGAACAAATATAAACTAGAAGCAAAGTCAGAGTGCACAGTCTGTCTGCAAAAACTGTGCACTCTGAGTTCTCTGTGCAGAGAACCTGCAGGCTGTGTTCTCACCTCCTCTCTGCCCCCTGCTGCGTGCACCTGATGCAGATGTGCCTGCGTCGTCATGACGCCACAGGAAGCAACTCAAAGCAGGTCCATTGTGGTTATGACAGAGTTTGAGGGAAGAGCAGCAGCAGCGGCAGACAGTTTTTTTTCCATGCGCGTGCGAACGAATCGTCACAGCAACTCGCTCCATGTGTGAGAGTCATAAAACGCAGGGAAGACAAAGACACACACTGGAAATGATTTTTTTCCTCATTTATTCCTTTATTGGTTCATTCTACTGGTGCTTATAGTTATAAAACTCGGATAAAGTTACTTGTACCAGTGCAAGTATAAAATTACATGCACCGCTCGAATAATACGTGCACAAACTAGCACATGCACGTACTATTTCGAGCCTTGTATATAGTCCACAGTTTTTGTGGATATATGACAACAAAATTCTATCCATTAATACATGAAATTATGATTAGACTCGTATTTATTTAGAAATGTCCACGCTATTGTCAATACTGTCAAACATTGTTTCTTATGCGACTGCCACCTACTGAGCAAATAAAGTATAGCACACTTCTCATTATAAGAGGGAGTCTACACATTTTTTTGTAGACATGTGACAACAATCAAGCAATATTAAAGTCATTACTGCCAATAATTAACCTTTGGACTGAAATATATTCAAAAATCACATTTCATTCACAATTTATCAAGTGCTCAGTTTCTTAAGCAAATACTGGCACCTACTGGTGAGCTCATATATAGCACCCCTATTGTTTTTGACAAGTATTTGTCAAATTATATGCAACACTGACAGTTTTTAAATTTAGTGATGATTTATTTTGTAAATTAATATAGCATGTTTTGTTATTTAAAAAAAATCTATATAACCCCAGAAGGTAATGTAAAGGGCCAATGATAGAATAAATGTTTAATTTTCTCAGGCTCAATACAAAAAGTATGTATGCAAAGTTGGAAATAGTTGTGTTCCATGGATAAATATGGTGTAAGAGTTTTAAATGAACTTCTCTGATTTTATTCGACAAATTAAGGAGGGCATAACCAAGCTTTCTGCTACTTTGTATTGTTCATTCATTCATTCATTTTCTGCTGTTTATCTGTATCTGGGCCATTGTGGCAGGAGACCAAGCAGCTCATCCAACACTTATATCCTCGGCCAAGCCCCCTTAAGACTTCCTGGGGGATCCAGAGGCGCGTTCCCAAGCCAATTGAGAAATGTGATCCCTCAGGCCCAACAGCTTTCCCATTAGGTGAAATCTTAATATACCTTTGATATTCCTTTCTAATAATTTTATTGGTACATTTTTGTGAATATGTTTTATACTCCCAACTTTTTAAAACAAAAAACCTGAACATGAACCTTCCGATATCTTCCTGACATTTACCAGATCTGTCACATCCGAGGGGAAAATCTTAATGACAAATATCAATTCTTTATATTTAACTGAAAAAGATTTTGTCTTGAAAAGTATTCATAATAAAGGTTTTCCATTATTATCCGCAATAATAAATATTATACTCCTCTTAATCCAATTCTTAAAATACAAACGTTACCTTTAATAATACTATTGCAGTTGTTGCAAATTGTGTCTTCAAGTGGGGAAAAATTGTAACTGTAGCACAACCTATAAGACAGCAGAGAACTTTTAAAGTTTTATTTGTAGTTTCGAAACAATAATTACATCCTATGACGAAGTCGGCGCCTTTTACGCACAGAACGTGTGCGCCTCTTACGCACGGGGACTGGCCACAGTGCGCCGGCGGCCACGTTACGTAAGCGCGCAGCCACGGCAGCATTCAAACCGACTGCGAGGCTCCAGGAAACTTTTTGTGCAGTTTCAAAGTCCGAGAGCTTCCGCGTCTTCTCAGTCGAACTGTGCGCACTGCGGTGCCGACATGTCGTCTTCCAGCAGCCTGTGTCTGAGCGAGGTCAGGAGGGTGGCCGTGTTCGGAGGGACGCACGGGAACGAAATGTCCGGAGTGACGCTGGTAAACCTGTGGAAGAAAAACAGCGCTGAGATCCAGAGGAGAGGGGTCGAGACCAAACCCTTCATCACCAACCCGAAGGCTGTGGAGAAATGCACCAGATATGTAGAGACGGACCTGAACCGAGCCTTCACCCAAGAGAATCTCAGGTAAACTAAACTAAACCAAACCCAACTGAACCTCCGCAAAAACGCACAGATCCCCAAAGTTAGTAAGAAACACACTCAGAAATGAAAGTCATCCGTGAATGCACAGATTTCAGAATACGCTCTGTACTTTGTGCATGTTCTGAATCCAGTCCAACAACAACTTGTTGGCCTGGAGTCAGAAAACGGTCTAAATGCTGGAAAACCTTTAACTCTGCAGGGAATGGAATCCCCTGCTGGCCGAACAGGGGAGGGCAGCCAGAGTTCATCTTTATTCCTTCAGCTTTGTGATGTCAAAAGGCAAAGCTGTTAGATAAAAGAAATAACTCGCAATATGAAATTACAGAAAGAGAGAAGAAAAATATATAAAGTAGATTTGAACCAGCCAATTCTTGCCTTCAGATATACAGACAGACGTATTGCTACTTTAACCATATTATGTATTTTTCCGCTCTATCCATCTGTTGTGGAATTTCCTTGACAGTGTCAGCATAAAATGAGACAGGTGAGCAAGGAGCACTTAGGATTCAGTCATACGAGTCCATCAATCAATCAATTTTTTTTATATAGCGCCAAATCACAACAAACAGTTGCCCCAAGGCGCTTTATATTGTAAGGCAAGGCCATACAATAATTACGTAAAAACCCCAATGGTCAAAACGACCCCCTGTGAGCAAGCACTTGGCTACAGTGGGAAGGAAAAACTCCCTTTTAACAGGAAGAAACCTCCAGCAGAACCAGGCTCAGGGAGGGGCAGTCTTCTGCTGGGACTGAGGGGAGAGAATCAGGAAAAGACATGCTGTGGAGGGGAGCAGAGATCAATCACTAATGATTAAATGCAGAGTGGTGCATACAGAGCAAAAAGAAAAAGAAACACTCAGTGCATCATGGGAACCCCCCAGCAGTCTAAGTCTATAGCAGCATAACTAAGGGATGGTTCAGGGTCACCTGATCCAGCCCTAACTATAAGCTTTAGCAAAAGGAAAGTTTTAAGCCTAATCTTAAAAGTAGAGAGGGTGTCTGTCCCTGATCTGAATTGGGAGCTGGTTCCAGAGGAGAGGAGCCTGAAAGCTGAAGGCTCTGCCTCCCATTCTACTCTTACAAACCCTAGGAACTACAAGTAAGCCTGCAGTCTGAGAGCGAAGCACTCTATTGGGGTGATATGGTACTATGAGGTCCCTAAGATAAGATGGGACCTGATTATTTAAAACCTTATAAGTAAGAAGAAGAATTTTAAATTCTATTCTAGAATTAACAGGAAGCCAATGAAGAGAGGCCAATAGGGTGAGATATGCTCTCTCCTTCTAGTCCCTGTCAGTACTCTAGCTGCAGCATTTTGAATTAACTGAAGGCTTTTCAGGGAACTTTTAGGACAACCTGATAATAATGAATTACAATAGTCCAGCCTAGAGGAAATAAATGCATGAATTAGTTTTTCAGCATCACTCTGAGACAAGACCTTTCTAATTTTAGAGATATTGCGTAAATGCAAAAAAGCAGTCCTACATATTTGTTTAATATGCGCATTGAATGACATATCCTGATCAAAAATGACTCCAAGATTTCTCACAGTATTACTAGAGGTCAGGGTAATGCCATCCAGAGTAAGGATCTGGTTAGACACCATGTTTCTAAGATTTGTGGGGCCAAGTACAATAACGTCAGTTTTATCTGAGTTTAAAATCAGGAAATTAGAGGTCATCCATGTCTTTATGTCTGTAAGACAATCCTGCAGTTTAGCTAATTGGTGTGTGTCCTCTGGCTTCATGGATAGATAAAGCTGGGTATCATCTGCGTAACAATGAAAATTTAAGCAATGCCGTCTAATAATACTGCCTAAGGGAAGCATGTATAAAGTGAATAAAATTGGTCCTAGCACAGAACCTTGTGGAACTCCATAATTAACCTTAGTCTGTGAAGAAGATTCCCCATTTACATGAACAAATTGTAATCTATTAGGTAAATATGATTGAAACCACCGCAGCGCAGTGCCTTTAATACCTATGGCATGCTCTAATCTCTGTAATAAAATTTTATGGTCAACAGTATCAAAAGCAGCACTGAGGTCTAACAGAACAAGCACAGAGATGAGTCCACTGTCCTGAGGCCATAAAAGATCATTTGTAACCTTCACTAATGCTGTTCTGTTCTATGTGTTATATGGCTGGGGGGGCCTGGCTGCCGGTTTGTTTGTCTTTGGTTTCCTCCCAGGTGGCTTGCGTTTGGGGACTGAGTGCTGTGTTGCGAGGCTGTCAGGACCTCACCCTGATCACCTGCGACTCGTCAGGACTCCACAGCTGTGGTGTCATCTGGATGATTGGAACATGTTGGCATTTAAGACTGGAGTGCACAGTGTGTATTTGCCAGAGACTCGACCTTGTGACCAGACGGGTGAGATCGTCGTCTCGGGGCCATCTCATCACAGCGATGCTGAATAACATCCAGGTTTGATGCACAGTCTGTGAAAGAGGAGGGGGTGAGGGTCTCACGCTCGTCAGCACACTTCCTGAGGTACGTAGAATTTTGTGACTAACAGTTATACAGTCAGTAAATGTGGTGTCCCTCACACCTTATTGTATTGAGCTGTTTGTTAGTCATGTATCAGCTTCCACTGCAGTGGAGTTTGTGAACTAGATGTTCCATGCCTGCAGGTTGGAAGCTGATCAGTAATCAAGCCAGGAAGTGTTGCTGTTGTACACCCTTTAGTGTTCTGTGTGTAGAGTGTGGACTCACATAATGGTTTCCTTCTTTCACAGACTCGGTTGTTTGCGGCCACCTGGGGGGTGTCGGCGGGTCCTTGGGTCCGAAACAGCTTCTGGCTCCGGACCGTTAGCGCTGCTGGGAGCGCACCACGCCAGACCGCACCTTTTGTTATTTTATCACTGTTATGTATTAAATTCAGTTAGCCTTTGTACCGTGCTCTGCTTATTTCATACTGGGTCCTTCAAACGCTGGTCGGTTCTCCGAGCTGCGTCCGACACATAACACTATGATGAATTCTAAAACCTGACTGAAACTCTTCAAATAGACCATTCCTCTGCAGATGATCAGTTAGCTGTTTTACAACTACCCTTTCAAGAATTTTTGAGAGAAAAGGAAGATTGGAGATTGGCCTATAATTGGCTAAGATAGCTGGGTCAAGTGATGGCTTTTTAAGTAATGGTTTAATACTGCCACCTTAAAAGGCCTGTGGTACATAGCCAACTAATAAGATAGATAGAGTCCAGACGTAAGACTTATTATTTTTCCCTTTCGTTTGGCTAGCATACTGGCATAGTTTTTGTTTTACGCTTTAATACTCTTTTAATTAATTTATTAGGAAACAGAGCGTGCCGCGGCATCAACCTTACCTAAATTCTGGGTCTTTTAGTGAAGCTTGGGGCTAGTGGCTGGAGATCCCTTAGTATTTTCTTCTGTTTTTCTTGTTGTTTAATGCTGGCAAATTACACTGTATTTCTTGTCTTTCTGATACCTGATTCGTTTTTTTTTTCTCTCTCTCTCTCTGTTTAAGGTGCAGCTCCATCAGAGATCGGTGTGGTATTTGTGCTGGAGACCCTCCTGGTCCTGTGCACTAACAGGCATTTCCTGTATATTCGTTTTGTGAATTGTTCTGTAATTTGTGTCTGTAGCATGGCCCAAGCAGTGGGTCACCTCTTTGAGTCTGGTCTGCTTGAGGTTTCTTCTCCTCAGAGGGAGTTTTTTCTTATGACTGTTGCTCTGGGGGTTAGTAAGATTAGACCTTACTTGTGTAAAGCACCTTGAGGCAACTCTGTTGTGATTTGGCGCTATATAAATGAAAATAAATTGAAAAATGTTTACAATGTGTACATAAATACCATTTTGTTGTTTTAAATTTGCATGTTTCAGCATTCCAAAGAGCTAAAGTCTTGGAGAGGGAGAGAGATAATAGAAACTATTTCAGAGTCTTCATAGGTGCGGAGTGTAGGGGTACCGAGGAAGCAATGTGGCAGCTACAGGGGGTTTAAACAAGCACATGCAATGAGTTGGAGTGAGTTGAGTCAGGACAGGTACAAGTTCACAGAAAGTCAAAAACCATCGCCAAAGAATAGAAACCATTGGCCTGGAAAAAAGGTAACATTTAACCATGATAAGAAAGCCTATAGGCTGCATTAACAATAATGTCAGGCAGAAAAGAAAATATATTACTGTAAAGAAGCAAAATGTAACTAGTTTTCTAAGTTCAAAGTGGAGTATTTGGTTCTCCAGATGCACTAGAATGCATCAAGTAGGATCTATTTTTTCCAAGCATTTCATGGGAGGAAACCAGAAACCAACAGTTCCAGCGCGTCCCTCCTCCTGGACTTCCTGCTGTCTCTCAGCCAGCTGGAAAAACATGACTCAGATCTTTCCATGTGCACCACAGCAGAAAATGAAGTATTACACACAAAGACAGCGCCTCACTTACGTGGACGTCTGGATAACAACAGCGTTGTCTGTTAAATCTCATCAGAGGACTCGTCTCATTACTATCAAGTGTCTGTGGTGCCAAATGACAAGTTCTCTCTTGTGATTAAAATCTGATATGTTGGTTATTACAATATTGATGCAAGTTCAAACTTTTTCATTACATCCAAATAATCAATTAGTCATTGACTAATCAAATCAATTATTCATTTCACAAATTATTAATTTTGAATTACAGTACATTATTCATTTTCCAGTTGTTAAATTAATGGCCAACTAGTTTCACAATTGTTGAAACCCTTTTGTATATATAAAAAAATAGTTTAAAGCCTAAATTATTTGGTTTCAGCTTCTTAAATATGAATATTTTATGGTTTCATTACTAATTTATTTACCCCTTTTGGACAATAAGCTCTATCTTTGGGTTGAGGAGGTCATCTCATCTTTTGGGAGACACTGATTGAAATTTTTCACATTTTTCTAACATTTTATGGAACAAATAACTAATTTAAATGAGAAAATAAGTGATAGATTAATCAGTTCTAAAAATAATTGTCAATTGTAGCCCAACTGCTCAGCTGCATAAATGTAATTGTATGTTCAATACATGCTGCAACTTGTGCTTCACAGCGCCCCAAGTGGAAGTGACCTTCCCTACGAGGTGCAGAGAGCTCAGGAGATCAACAGAATATTTGGACCAAAAGGAACCCCTGAGGCCTACGATGTTATTTTGACCTCCACAACAACGACGTCTAACATGGGCTGCACTCTGATTCTGGAAAGCTCCAAAGATCACTTCAACCTGCAAATGATGAGCTACATCAAGGTGACGGCCGTCAAAAACAAACATTTAAAGCACAAGTGCACATCTGTCTGAAGTTTTTTATTTATTTATTTATTTATTTTACCAGAACAAAACCTGCGACTTGCATCATTGACATAAATTCAAAATTGATGGTGAAATTCAAGTTTTTGTTGAAATGAATTTAAATGGCTGTTTGCAGCAAAGTCTGTATTTAAGGAGAATGAGTTCTGCTTTGGTGAAATTCAGTTAACTTTGTAAACAATATTACGATGGACTGACTTTAATGTGGATGTTTACTTTAATGGAACAATTATTCAGTTACTCCTGGAGATTTTTTTTTTTCTTAAAGCTATGCTGTGTAGGGTTTAGTGCCATCTAGTGGTGAGGTTGGGGATTGCATTACACTGTTGCTGGTCATGATTTTGTTTCACTTCTTGTTTTTTGGAGATGTGGATTCATGCTCTGATTCTCCTTCTGACCCTATGTGTGACCCTTCATAAAAACCAGGTTTCAGACTTGTTAGCCTGCGCTAGCATCCAGCAGACGGTGTATAGGGGAGCAACCACACAGAAAACTTCACCCACTCACTCACTCTCTCACCTTCAACCGCGTACTCCAATTAAGGACTAAGCAGCAGTCACAGGGCGTGTCAATGTGTCACAGGGCCACATATAGACAAACAAGTGCATTCACACTCATATGCACACCAACAGACCATTTAAAGTTTCCAGTTCATCTCACCTGCATGTCTTTGGATGTGGGAGGAAGCTGGAGCACCTGGAGGGAACCCACACAAACACAAGGAGAACATCCAAACTCCACACAGAAAAGCCACAGGTGGGAATCAATCCCATGACCTTCTTGCTGTGAGGCAACAGTGCTAACCACTAAGCCACTGTGCTGCCCCACGGCAAACTTATCAGTGTTAAATTTCCAGTGTTAAAGCATGTCAGTGTATAGTGTTAATTTCAAACACATTTACACCACACTGGTGCCACACCTCAGTGTTAAAATGCACAGTGTTAATTCAACTCTGTACAGGTGTTAAACTCCATCATGTGTGAGTGGGAAACAAGATAAAAAAGAAATGTCTAAATGTACAATATAATAAAATACCCTCACTGATTAATTATTGCATTTATGTTATGCACAGAGTAGTCACACCTACACAGCAAAAGTAGAAGTTCAAAATTAACACCCACAGTGTTGTTTTTTACACAAACCAGTGTTACATTAACACTGGTACTTGTTCACTGATTCCTCTTTATTTTTCTTTAGTCTTCTGGCCACTCTTCAAAATATGTCCCTTTTGGGCTACTGTACCAACATGGCAGCCTCCATGAGGGGCCCCCGCCCATATAGATATCCTACACACTGTACTGATACTCAGGGTTTATGGGACCTTCGGGTACACAAAATCCAGGTTTTTTCCAGTTTTTTTTTTTTTTTTTTTTTTTTTGTTCTTGTTTTTTGCTGTGTGTTTTTGCTTTGATTATTTTAAAATGCATATAACTTAAAACACTTGGAAAAATGCTCCATAAATAATAATAATAAACAAATAAATAATGTGACAAGCTTTTGAGTTTAAAATGTGATTATTTTGGGTAGATTATTACATGCATATTACATGGATTATTACATGTATAGTATATTGTGCATTGGCCTGTTAACCAACAAAATAATTATGTTTTATTAATTCACATAATTTTCTTGAATAAATGCATAAAGTTCTTTAATACTTTAGTATGTATTTATTTAAAAACAAGTAGAAATTTCAAATTTGATCTTACACTGACAACCCAATCAAGACGAAAGCATCAAAGTTGCCATTTATACAGAAACACTAAGGTGTTAAAGACTTCTGAACAGACATTTGATCCTTACAGGTTGTCATCCTAAATGTGTATAAATATAAATTCTCACGGTGCTTTTGTGTTTTTTGTTGTTTTTTTGTTTTGTTTTTTTGACTTCATGATATTTCTTGCTTTGTTTTGCAGAAAGCTGTGGCTCCTGCCAGTTGTCTTGTTCTCCTGAATGAACATCCTCTTCTCAGATACTGCTCTTCACGTTCGGTCGCCAAGCACCCCGTAGGTGAGTCTCAAACCACAACCAGATGGCCTCGGTAATACAAAGACCTTTAAAATGTAGCACATTTTTCCGGAAGCAAACATCTTTGTGTTTCTTTCTTGCAGGTGTGGAAGTGGGTCCTCAGCCCCAGGGTGTGTTAAGGAGTAACATCTTTGAAGCCATGAGGGTAATCCTAAAACATGCGCTGGACTTCATCGAACTCTTTAACAAAGGTACCACAGACTCTATATTCCATAGTCCTTTAAAAGTTTTAAGTAAACCTTTGTGTGTGACGATACGTAACATTTCTGAACATGTTTGTTTTATTTTGTTAGTGTGGTTGAAGCAGATGGTCTCCCCACTAAGTCTGGTCTGCTAGAAGTTTCTTCCTGTAATTAAAAAAATGCCTGAGGGAATTTTCCTTACCATTGTTGACGATGTGCTAGCTCAGGGAGGATGAATAAGGTTTAAACCTTATGTCTGGCCTGTGTTGTGTTTGGGGCTGTGTAAATAGGATCGAGATTAAATTGATTTCAATTTCCTTATACAGTTTGACTCGATCTGACAGTCTCATCTGTGACAGCAGACTGGACATCTTTGCGCCTGCAGACTGAGCGCTTTTATCACGATATGTAGCTGTTTGTGAGAAACATTAAAAGGGGAACGCTTTTTGTTCTTTTAAAGATTCTCAGCTCGATTGGTACCGTTCAGCTGACTCACACACGTCGTTGTGACGAGTGCATAGCTCCTCGCCATCATGTTTGGAATTCTATGTGTATACCAGAATATTGGTGAACATATTGAAAGCACGAGAAAAAAATTACAGGTTTGTTTCTAAAAAAGAGAAGAAAAGCATCAAGAAAGTAATCATTGCAAATATCAATCGGGCTTGGGATCATTTCACTGAGACACAGTGAAATTATGTATATATATAATTGTATAATAAATGTATAATTATACATTTATTGTTATTTACATTAATTATTAAGATCTTATTGTCTTATGTACAATTTGTACATGTTCAATCAAGCCCCCTATATTTTGTCACATGACAATTTCACAAGGACCACAGTGGAAATAAGTGTTTATGCTTCATTGTGTTATCCATGTATCATTGACATATTCATCTCTGTATGTTTATATTCACGTTGCACCTCTGCAGGAGGGCGTGCGTGTGCGCATACTTGAGCTTTTGACAAGAGTGGAAGTTAGCTTTGACCAAGTGTGTTGCGGATGCACGCTGACATCTGTGAGGTGTCTTGTAAATCACTCCAGAGCCCGGTTTCAGAAAGTAACCTAATCTTTCAGTCTACTAACCTTTCTTAGTGGACTACAGTTAGTAACTCACCATAATCCGTATAATCACTGTTTCACATTGATGGCTAAACTTGGCTAAGCTGTCTTACCTTAGTCAACTGTTTTCACAAGCATTACGGCCTCACGTGTGCCATTGGTGAGAGACGGCTTCTTGCGCGACAGTTTTGTTTACTTCCGGTGTCACAACCGAACGGTCCCCCTAAAAATCAGTCCCTCCTGATGACGTGGTTCACGGATTAATACCTCATTTCTGCTTCAAACTGCACTCCAGTCATCATCTATCTCAGTGACAGATATCTGAAACTTTGTACAACAATCATTTCCACATAAATTCACCATTGTTTCAACATAAAAGGTGGCGGAAGTGATCAGAGTGCTGCGGCTAAACGAGCAGCTAGCTGCACGCTGAACATTTTAATGCGTCATGGAATTTTGCCTTGTTT
This sequence comes from Thalassophryne amazonica, assembly GCF_902500255.1. NCBI lineage: Eukaryota > Metazoa > Chordata > Actinopteri > Batrachoidiformes > Batrachoididae > Thalassophryne > Thalassophryne amazonica. The sequence continues at coordinate 24,444,892 of NC_047111.1, read as the reverse complement.
CTGCTTAAAACGACCTCGTTCCTGCTTGAAACTGACTTTAGAATGATTTTAGAGGGTTTAAAAAAAATAAGATTAGCCTCCTCTGTACTAGGTTAAAAAGTTTAGTCGGGGAACGTGCCGACTTAAGCGCTTTGTGCAGCAACTAACATCAAAACACTTATGGAGTTTATTTCACTAAACAAGATTAGGTTGCTTTATGAAACTGACCCAGAGGTGTTATCAGGTTACAAAACCAGTGTTTTCAGTTTTAGTAGTGTTTATTTCTTGCTAGCTTTTAAATAAGCGAAGCGCAGTTAGCAGCTAGCAAGACCAGCCAGTGATGTCACCAGGCTAATGTCCACGAGATGTCTTATAAATCACTCCAAAGGTGTTATCAGGTTACAAAAACATCATTTTTAGTGTTAGAAGTGTTTATTTCTTGTTAGCTTTTACATAATATATGATAAACGTGTTATATTGGGCTAGAAATGAAGTGGTTTTGCAGTGCTAGAGAGACCACCCAGTGATGTCACAGTGTCACTCTATTCTGATTGACTGTCCCCCCCCACCCCCACTCCAAAAAAAGGATTTGCATGATTCATAGCATAAAAATAGGAAACAAAGTGACTTTTTTAACCTCTTAAAATAGGTCAAGGTTAGCCATCTTTGAACTTGTCCAAGGTCTGTGTCCCAAGAATGTTCCTTGTGAATTTGAAGACCCTGGCAGTTATAGGACTGGACCTATGCTGAGCACAGACAGACGGACGGATGGAGAGACAGACGCAAAGCCTTCATAATACCTGATGGCCATGTTTTGATGGCCTCAGGTAATGATGGATTGTTTAAAACCTAAATCAGTTGTTTGCAGGCATTTTAGTCTGGAACCAGCCCTGCTACATGCAGGGTGTCTGATTCATGCAGCTGCACACAGCTGCTTCCTGCATGAATAAAATTGCTAAATTTATCTGCACCTTGCTCATCAAACGTCTGCTCGGCTCCTTCCTGAAGGCACAGAACAGCATGTGCAATGTTTAGGTGCAAGTCAGCTTCTTCCTCTTTCCTGAAAACACTGAGCTGCAGTCTGCTGTGGGTTTTTTTTGTTTGTTGTTTGTTTGTTTGTTTGTTTGTTTGTTTCCTGACTGGCCTGCTGTTGAATGGTTTTCTTGTTGGGATTTGGTCACTTTCCATGTCGTTAGAGTCTGGCTGCCAATGTTGTGGTAATCTCCTGTCGTGTGGGGAACACTGGTGCTGCTGAATGCAGCGGCCGGGTGATGAATGGGTTTGAAACTAAGCAGCGTTAAGAAACAGCTTGTTTTAACTGCGTGACATTGCAAAAAGTAAAGAAAAAAAAAAGCCACTTTCTTAGTGAGAGAAGCGTTGCAATCATTGACGTTGCAGGATAATCTGCCCTCGGTGCTGACTTTGCGTATCAGTCATCTACTAACATCATGCCACTTTCAAACAATGTTGGTTCTTGTGCAGGTTCTGAGGTTGAATTGTGACATTTCAGTGTCACGTTCCAAGTCATTACTCAGAGCTTTTGCAGAATCATTCGAATGCATGTGCAGAAATTTACATCTTAGAAGTTGAGATTTCTATTCCACTACAATCAAACCTGTGAGTTTTTCCCGGACGACGGCCTCCTCAGCGATCAGACTGAACTACGCTCTTCTAATTAATACAAGGTTGTAATTGTTTCTTTTTTTCAAAGATCTATCACTTCTGTTAGTTTTTACGTGCAACAGGTATAATTTAGCTCATTATTTTACTCCTGTGTGAATCCTTGAGTGGTTAGCTTTTCATTATCGCTTAGCTTGCGCTAGCTCTTGCTACATATTTAAGTATTCTTGGTGAACACTACGCTGCATTACACTTTACATTGATCTTGCTGATGCTGACAGACAGGGTGGCCCTCTTACAGAGCTGTGTCTGTAAGTTAGAACAGCTTCTTACTTCAGTGGAGATAGACATCACCGGCACTCCACACGAGCTTCGTGTCGGACCGGCTAATGCATCCGTTAGCACTAGCTTAGCTCAGCCGGATAAAGACGATGGCTTTCGGACGGTAGGCGGAAGAACTCCCATAAGGCTTGGTGCCTGGTTGTGGTACCAGGGTCACAGTGGCTGTTGCCAATTGTGAAGCATTTTTCAGCCTTGGGCATGCCTGTTGTTAGCTCTCCAAGCCCATGTGTAACTTCTACCCCCCATGCCCAGGCCAAAACACAGTGGTGTTAGTGATAGGGGACTCTATTTACCCCCAAAAGTTAGATTACAGAGGGCAGCTAATATAAATGTATTCCTGGGGCCAGAGCACCCGACATTGCCTTTCACCTTAAGTTGATGACATTGCACAAGGATAGTCAGAGAAAGCAACACGACACTAAATAGCCACATAGTTTTTTCATGTCGGCACTAATGATATTAAGATGAGATCATCTGAGAGCCCAAACATGGACTAGAGAGGCTTTGACCTTGCCAGAAAGATATGTCGGGATCAATTAGAGTTTCTGGCCCCCTCCCTTCTCGCAGAGGTGTCGAAAGGGGAGATAAGTAGGTGATTCTAGGGGCCAATGATTGACACAGGCTCAGAGACGCCCCTAATACAATTGTAATACTGACAAAATAACATAAAGGTGGCCCACTAAGATTATTATCATGTGGCCAAAATCCCTAGTGGCACCCCTGCTCCTCATGGTAATGTGAGGCGTTTAGCAGGCTGACATAGTTGAATAAGTGGCTGGCACAGTGTTGTGTAGACAGCAAGGCTTTAGTTTTACTGATAACTAGCCCTCTTTCTGGGGTCACCATGGCTTGCTGATGCTGGACGGCTTCCCCCTTCGAGAGAAGGCGCGCCACTTTATCTGCGAACATAGATAAGGTCTACATGAAGGGTAATTTTAGGACTCTACAGCAGGCCTTGGAGCAGGTGGTAAGAGAACTGCAGGGCCTACTATTAATATGGATGTGGAATCCATTAGCCTAGCAGGGAAACCACTATGGTGACAGTATAGTCTATGTGCCAGGAAGGGTTTTTGAGAACTGCTGTAATGCACCTTTTATTAATAACATTTAGCATTTTATTTTTTATTCTTAGAGTTTATTTTGGCAGCACAGTGGCTAGCACTGCTGCCCTCACAATCAAGAAAGTCATGGGATCGATTCCCATCTGTGGACTTTCTGTGTGGAGTTTGCCTGTTCTCCCCGTGTTTGTGTGGGTTCCCTCACAATCAAAGACATGCAGGTTATGTGGATTGGAAACTTTAAAATTGTCCGTAGGTGTGCGAGTGTGAAGTGTTTGTTTGTCTATCTCTTGACCTGTGACAGACTGGCGTCCTGTCCAGGGTGAACCTGCCTCACACCCTGTGACTGATAGGATAGTGTCCAGCCCCCCCGCAACCCTTAATTGGAGTAAGAGGTTGAAGATGAGTGAGTTTATTTTGTTTAGGGGTTTGGTTCCTGGAAAAGCCCAATATTGTCATTGTAAGCCATTGTAACTAAGTCATAGGACCTCCCAAACTAGTAAAAAGAACAAAAACAAAAAACCACAATTTATCATCCTGCCTCAATGACTACAGGCCAGTTGCACTCACCCCCATCACCACAAAGTGCTTTGAGAGGCTGGTGATGAGGCGCCTGAAGCAGACCATTGATGTGACTGTAGATGAGCATCAGTACGTATACAGACAAAACCGGTCCACAGCTGATGCCATCTCCACCATAGTGTATCAGGCCCTCTTTACATAGAGAACAAGGACTCCTGTGTGAGGCTGCTGTTCCTGGACTTCACTTCTGCGTTTAACACCATCATCCTGCAGAACTGGTGTTCAAGCTGGCTGAACTAGGAGCTCCCTCAGCACTGTGCACCTGGGTCCTGGACTTCCTGACTGGGAGGCCACAGGGTGTCAGGATCAACACCACCTCATCCTCCACCATCATCCTGAACACTGGCTCACCCCAGGGTTGTGTGCTCAGTCTACTGCTGTACACATTGATGACCTTTGACTGCAGAGCCCAGCACGAGAATAATCTTGTTGTTAAGTTTGCAGATGACACAGCAGTGATCGGGCTTATTAGCCAAGGGGACGAGACAATGTACAGGCGAGAAGTGGAGAACCTGACACGCTGGTGCGGAGACAACAACCTCATCCTCAAACACCCAGAAGACCAAGGAGATAGTTGTTGACGTCTGCAGGTCAGCCCCACCACCCCCCTCCGCCCTCTTACATCAACGGAGCAGCGGTGGAGATCGCTCCTCCATCAGGTATCTTGGAGTCCACCTCTCCAACACTCTCACCTGGCACACCAGCACCACGGCTGTCATCAAGAAAGCCCACCAACGCCTCATTTTTGAGGAAATTGGGAAGGGCCGGATTTGAACACCGAGGTCCTCAGGGCCTTCTACAGCTTGTGCGTGGAGAGTGTCCTGTCCTGCTGCCTCCCTGTGTGGTATGGTGGCTGCACGGTGGTGGAGAAGACGCGCTGCAGCGCGTGGTGAAGTCTGTGCAGAGGACCATCGGATGCAGCTTACCACCCATTGGGTACATCTACATCTCCATATGTAGAGACAAAGCCACCTGCATCCTCTGAGACTCCACCCACCTACGCACAGTCTGTTCACACCTTTCCCTCTGGAAGGAGGTTGCGCCAGCATCCAGGCAAAACGTCTAGACTGAAAATAGCTCTACCCGAATGAGTTTGAGTCTGAGTTATACTCTGGAAAATACGTTACATTTATGACAATATGGAAAAAATACTGAACATAATTGGAGGCTGATGTGCTTAATTAATCAGTGTAGTTAGTTATTGTTACTCCAAGATCTGAGTTACTCTCAAGTTATCAAGTTATTTTTACCTTAGTTACCTGTAACCAAATAGTTACAACACTAAGTACTTAGTTTGATCATTGATCATTGAAGACTCTGATCATCAAGACTGGCGAGGCAAAGGAACTGGCAAAATATATATTGTTTCATTTCATTTCAACTTCACTGTGTTGGTCCATGGACACAAAATTACAACAAGTGTGACGCTTCTCAAATAATTATGGCTCTTGCTTATGTCAGTATTGAGCTCAGTCTTTGACCTTGTCCTGTGACCTTGACTTTTAGTTGATTTTTCTCAAATTAGATTGCGTGGTCCTTGGCTAAACTTTGTCCTTCTGCAGAACTTGGTTCAGATCTGATCAAAACTCACCGAGTTATTTTGCTTCAAACACTGTTGCACACGCAGCACCCAAAACACAACACCTGCGTGCACAACCGCACAGCTGCAGCGAGCCCACAGCGGAGGACTTTCTCCACGCACAGACATGGAATTGTGCACCTTTGGGATGCTATATCAGGAAACTGATGCTTTAAACTGCAGATTAGTACATGACAGAGCACCAGCTTCACTTTTCTAACATTATGCAGTTTCTCCTGCATATAAACCTTGCATGATCTTCATATTTTACTTAGGCGTTGAGTTCCCATCCTGCACAGTGGAAGTGTTTTGCGTCTCAGAGACGATCGACTACCCACGAGACCCAATGGGAACATCATCGCCATGGTTGCACCCCAACCTGCAGGTGAGTCACGTAATGTTCTGCCTTATCTGTCAGTGCGCTAAAGTAGAGCCCAGCCAATATGGATTTTTTTTTTTGTATTAAATTCTGAAATTGAGCAAAAAATTTACAATGCTGATATATCTCCCAAATATCAATAAAATGACGCGACTCCTAACATTTCATATCAAACCCTTTTGACAAGAAATGTAATACAGGCTTGATATTTTACAGTTTAAACATGAACTTTTTTATAAATAACTTGGCTCGGGAGTCACCGTGTCGCATCGCTCATTTGCATAAAATAGACTTCTCCTCTATTTTGGCCCCCACCTAGCAGGCAACTTTGCCTCTGTCTTCTTGGAGCTAATGTGACCAAGGGGTGATCGGGGTCCCAGCCATACTTAGCAACACTGTAAAACAATGCTGATGGACAAAATACATAATGACATGTTTCTAAAAGCCAAAGTGATTTCTGAATTGTTTATTTGGTAAAAATAAAAGTTTTCATATCTGCAAATGTAACACTGGTGCAGATATGTCAGTTCAATTCACTTTATATAGCGCCAAATCACAATGTAAGTCACCCCAAGGCGCTTCACAAGGGTAACCAACCCAATATGTTCGTGAAAGGCTCATATCAGCCGATATTATCGGCCAGTCAATATATCGGTCGGTCTGAAGTCAACCTGAGTCAGGATGTATGAGGAAATATCGTTGGTCAAGACCATATCAGGTTCTTTCCTCATTGTTCCTGCTTGTTTTTGTTCTAGGATTGTGACTGGGAGCCACTGAACCCCGGTGACCCTATGTTCCAAACTTTTGACGGGAAAACCATCCACTACCAAGGCTCCGGGACAGTCTACCCCACTTTTATAATGAGGCGGCCTATTATGAAAAACAACAGGCATTTGTAACCACAAGGCGAGAACGTAGTGGCGAGCGCCATCAGAAAAGCCTAAAAATGATTCTGAGGTTAAATACAAGTTAACCTCAGCAAACGCCTGTGTAATGAATTTGTACTAAAGTTTAGTCTCATATAACAATTACATTTCCAAACAGCATTTATTTTTTAAAAAGCATTTACAATCAGAACATACCTATGCAAAGAACATTTTGGATGATTTGTTGAAGATTAGTGTGAAGATGTATTTGATACAAATCAGCTTAACTTTTATAATATTATAAGCCAGGCTTAATCAATGCTGTCTTATAATTCAGCATAAATTAATTTCAGGTAAAATGCTCAGGAATGCCTGTTAGAATCACAACATGCAACCTTTGACTGAAAACTGGTGGCATTCATCAAGTTGCCTTAATAGTGATTTAAGGAGTCATACTGTAACTTTTACAGTAGAATGTAATTGAGAGTTTATATTACATTTCCTGAAAGTCTCACACGTCTATGTCTGCATGTAAAAAAGTCCCCTGTTATTTTGATACAGCTCGTTTCAGACTTCTGTGACTTATGTCAAGGATGTCCACAACTCATGTAGGTGGAGGTGAACCATACTGCCATCTTGTGAGGGGCAGATCACACACAAAATCAAAACAAAGAAAAGCTTGCACATTATGCAGCAGGAGGTTGTAGAAATTAATGTGACCAAACTGATTTTTTTAATAGTAGAGAAAAAAAAAAATCAAAAATGTAGCCCAAACTCTACTTGTATTAAATGTATATCAAGGATCAAGGAAAACCTTATCATAGACATTATCATAGGAAAATAATTAAACACACACACAAATATATATGCACATATGGTTATTCATTGTACATTATGTTGTGATATAGATTTGATTTGCTGTGTTTCAAACAATATTAGCCCAGTTTTGCAACTAATACTTGCAAATTTGTATTTAATTTGTTTTTGCTTTTTTTTTTAATTGTTTCAGAATTTTTCAAAATATATAAAATTTCATGTGAAGAGGCATTTTCTCTATCATTTGCGTTTGTTTACATAGCGTACTTGCCCCTCACAATATGGCCGTCAACTTGAGCCAATGCAAAGATTTATGGGACTCAACTCCTTTTCATTTAAAGCAACACACATGTAATCATGGAACTATTTTTAATGCTACATCAAGTGTCTGTCGCAATTTGTTTTTTGTTTTTTTTGTTTTTTGCACACACTGTGATTGCTTGCAAGGTTAATAACACGACTCCTTTAACTGAAAAATTGCACAACAGTGTGTGAGTGTAATTTATAGATTATTTATGTTAGATTATTAGAGAGAATATCTTAATAAAACAGAGATGAGTTTATGTTGTGTTTTGAATGACACTGTTTTTACAGGGGGATTTTTGAATCTTGTACTTTCTCACCTTTCCTTTTCCTTCTAATGTCTGAACGTGGATCACTGTGATTTTACAGAGTTTAATTCTTGAGCGTTATTTCTGATAGGTGCATTATGACTTTGTTATCAAACTCCTGTGGATCTTATACAGTCAGTAAAACCAATATAGATTCAATTTCAAGTTGTCATTTCCACATTTTATATTATTTTTATTATATGATGGTATTTTATATTATGTGCATGCATTTTAAGTTTTATTGTGATCATAGGATTTATCAGATATTTGATATGTTCTGCGTTGACTTTGTATTCAGTATTGGTGCAACTTTGAGCATGCAGGCCTGCGCGTGCGGCCACTAGAGGGCACCACATACCTACTTTCCGCGTGGACTTTATGTGACGTGGTTTGCTGCTTGTTGCAAAGACCTCTGGATAAAAAAATAAAAAAAATAAATACAAATTATAAAAAAAGAAGGACTCTGGTGGACTTCTGGTCTGTAGTCTGGACCAGTTACTATGTGTCAAGCAGCTTCTCAGATAATGGCTTGTTTGTGTGTGTGTGTGTGTGTGCGTGCGTGCGTGTGCGTGATTCCTAAATGGTTAATGCAGTATTTTTGTTCAATCCTTTAAAGCTGACAGAACATTCATTTTCTGCTGCTTAGATCATGGTGGCAGTAAATGAAGCAGCTCATCCCACACTTTCCTATCCTCGGCCAAGTCCTTTCACATTTCCTGGGGAATCCTGAGGTGTTCCCAAGGAAAATGTAATCCCTGTAGCATGTCCTGGGTTTTCCCTGGGAAATCCTCCCAGGTGGATGTTCCCTGGGGGAAAATACCAGGTAGCATCTTCACCAGATGCACCAGAAGCAGCGTCTCTACTCCGAGTTCCTCTCGGATATTCGAGCGTCTCACCTGTCCACGAGTGTAACCCCATGAGGAATCTCACTAATCCTGCAACACAAATTTCATGACCACCGGTGAGGATAGGAGCATGAATTGACTGTTAAATCGAGGGTCTGGCCTTCTGGCTCAGCTCTTTCTTTAACCATGATAGTCCAGTACATCATCCACAAAACTGCAAGAACATCTTGTTTCATTTCAGCTCCACTGTTGTGTGTACAGAGAAAAAAATTACAAAAAAAAAAAAAAAAATTGGGACTGTGAGGTTGTCAGTTTTTCCAAATTCCGGATGTAATTTTCTATTCTCAGCCCTCAAACTTCTGCATTTCACAGCCTCACTTTGAAGCTGCAGGCCTGGCAAGTACATTTTTTTCTGCTATATCATCGGCCTCAAGATCAGTAATTTAGTTTTATATATCAGCTCATTGGCTGTGGCTCATCTATTCATTACTGTAACCCAATCAGGGCTCTCAGGCCTGCAGCCACTGCTAATCAATGACTCCTCCAGTCAGAGAAAGCTTTTAGGAAACTGATCTTTCAGTTCTGGGCACAGATCCAAATGGACATTCGAAAATGCCAAGTCTACATCTCTGCTTCCATCCCACCGCCTCCCGCCCTCAGCCAGCCGTGGGGAAGATTTCCTCTCTAATATAATGTTACAGCTCCGTTTTACTGGAAGTGTCCTGCTTGGATTCTTACCAAATTTTGTTCATCTGGGTGCAGCTGTGTGAATCATGCTGAAATCATTATTATTCTGCAGGAGATGATGTTCTTGAGTTACGATGTTGAGATAAATGTGAAGCATGGAGTGGAAAATAGTGATGCAGTCATGCATCAGAGTGAAGATGCACCCTCCATGTGAACACTTGGTGCATACCAGCATAAGCGTTTCCTCTCCGGCCTGAATCTGATAGCGTGTGTGGCCTGATAAACACAAGCACATTCACAGCTCTTCCCTTCCTTAATGCCTCACCACCAAAACCACCAACTGGAGGAAGGAGGTTTGGGTCAGAGATGCAAAACAAGACCCATAGTTACCCTGCTCTCACAGTATTTTGCAATCATGCAAAGGGCAAATCACAGGCGTGGGTGCAACTCAAAAAATTAAGATGATGTGGAAAAAGCTCAACATTTTTCTCAGGTATTTCAAAAAATAACTTTTTTTTTTCAATTCTAGACTCATTCCATATAAACTAAAATGTTTCAAGCATTTTTGTAAATTATAATTTTCATCATTATGACCTTTGGCTCCCAAAAAAAAAAAATAAAAAATAGAAATGGTGCATCTCAAAATATTAGAATATTCCATAAAATAAATCAATCAATAAAAAAGTATTGCCCGATACAGAAATAACAAACTGAAAAGTATTTTCATTTATGCACTCAGTACTTGGTAAGGGTTCCTTTTGCGTGAATTACTGCATCAGTGCAGTGTGGTGTGGAGGTGATCAGCCTGTGGTCCTCCTGAGGTCTTATGGAAGCCCAGGTTACATTGATATCAGCCTTCAGCTCGCCTGGTGTCTCTCATCTTCCTCTTGACAAAACCCCACACAGAATCTTTGAGGTATCAGACTTTGGGCAAGGTTCTTAATGGCCAAGTTGCTCCTGGTGTGCATTTGAGCACCTTGCATGGGAGCACAGTGACATCTAGGTTAATTAGAAGCATCACTGTAAAGTGCTTTGAGCGTGAAAGTGCTACATAAATGCAGTCTATTTACTATATATATATATATGACTAGCCGATTCCCCGCCCCAGGGCCGGTTTGATTCAGAGACTGAAATGAAAACTTCATCTGCACCAACAGAACTATCACCTCCCACCTATCCTGGATTCCAGAGAACTGTTAGGCTGCGACTAAAGCTGTCTCAAGAAGAGACAGCTGCTACTGCTACTACTTGCAAAAATGAAGAGAAAAAAATAGAAGAGAAAAATATAACACCATACTTTTAGCACACCTGCCGCTACTGATGCAGCACAAAACTGTCTGTGCACTTAGTAAGTGCTCAATATCCTATGTCACTCCTTGTATGTCAAAGTATATATGTCCCATGTTTGGCTCAATTCTGAGGTTCTGTTTGGACATGAGAGGGACACACACACACACACACACACACACACACACACACACACACACACACACACACACACACACACACACACACACACACACACACACACACACACACACACACACACACACACACACACACACACACACACACACACACACACACACAGCTGTCTCATATAGATAATAAAGGCAATAACTTAAACAAGAGCATTAGAGCAACACCTTAAAAATATGCAAGATAAATAGGAGGAATAAAAAAACATTAAAAATCCATGCAGCCAGTGACAGATCGGGATTAAACAGGTGTCAATCAGCTCTAAAAAGCAATCACATAAGAATAAAGTTACTGTAATCAATATGAGAATTAACACGGCGACAGGAGGACATAATAATTATATAATTCATAATTCATCTTGTGTAAAATATTTGTATCCATGATTGTATATAACGACACAACATAAGTCATAACAATAAAAACAGCTATTAACAATTTTAAAATCTGGTGGCATTCATTATACTATAATACAGATCATAATTTGCTTTAAAAATATCTGTACTCGAGGATACGACCACTTCAGGTGGCAAACTATTCCAAATCTTTACTGCTCGGTTACTAAAGAAATTTTTTCTCACGTTCAATCTAGATCTATTAACTTCCAAGCACATTTCATGGCCTCTAAGGCCAGTGTACCTTCTCATTTCAAAAAATAAGGACGCCCAGATGCAAATACAAGTTTTATTTTAACAAATTTACAAATTTAATGAAAACTGTTTCATTATTTTTGTGATGCAGTGATATTTTTATTTTATTTTATTTGTGTAACATGGAAATGAAGCCTTTGTGAGTTTTATTTTTGTCCGACCGAAGGCAGGAGCACCTGAACGCATCACGCGTGAACACAGGAAGTCGGTAAAGTTTTCAGCGTCGTGAACTTGTCCACGGCGCGTCGCCGCGTGTCCGTGTCACTATGTCAGCGTGTTAGTGTGTTGAGTGTGTTAGTGTCGGAGGAAGCTCACGGAAATGAGCTCGCAGCGGTCCACTTAAAAAAAAAAAAAAAACCCACACGGTGTTTTTGTCTCGTGGAGCAGACGGACACGCGGCGTGTCTTCACATTTTGCGTGACGCGACGCGGCGCTGAGATGTGGGAACAGGAGGAATTTGAGAAACACTGGAGGAACGAGTTCCCCGACGGAGAAGTTCCTCGGATGGAGCTGAGCTCCGTGGAGGACATCGAGTCTGAGCTGGAGTCCTGTAAGGTGAAGCTGAAGCGGCTGCAGAAGGCTCTGGCCCAGGAGAAGTTCAAGGTGATCTACCTGCAGACCACCGTGGACCGGCGGAGGAGAACCGAGCCCGAACGGCCCGAAGGCAGGGACGAAAACTCCAACACCTTCAGCCCCAAACCGGCCAGAGTCTCCGTGGACGCGGCGGGAGTCGGCAGCTCCTTCAGCCGAGAGCGGAGCAGGTTCAGCGGGAAGAAGCCCGTCCCGATCCCGGTTCCGATCCCCGTCCCGCCCCAGAGAGCCGCGCCGACCTGCGCCGGCGTCGGTCCGCCCGGAACCGAGGACGGCAGCGACCGCGAGTATGAGGACGCGGAGCTGAACGAGAACTTCGTCCGGAATAACTTGTTGGCACCGAAGACGGTTTGGAGGAACAGCGGGAGGACGCAGAGCCGGAAGCCCCTCCAGCACAGCAGGGACCTGGACTCGGATGACGGCAGGCTGTCCCCGTCCCTCCTGCCGCAGGGGGACCTCAGACCCGCCCGGGGCTCCGGCTGCAGCACCCCGGACCGGAGGAGTGACGGATACCTGAGCTCCGACCACGACGACGACTCCTCTGCCGGTAAGAACATTAAAGTGTCTTCAAGAGAGGAGTTACAGTCTGTGACAGGGGCGTAGAAATGATTTTAAAGCTGGGGGCGCAGGCCCGTAGCCAGGCTTCTCATAAGGTGTGTGTGTGTGTCTGTGGGGGGGGGGGTGTTAAATATAACATTTACACTTCTTTTCCAATGACATTAACTCAAAAATGACCAGATAAAGCCCCATTAAAAAAAAAATATATCTTCCTTGACATCAGAAAAAAAGTAAATGAGAGTAGATTTTTTTTGACTATTCTATTTTTGTTTTTTCAGAATATGAACTTACAAAAATGAAAAAAAGAGATAAATAAAAAGATAAAAAGAAAAACATAATCCCAGGCCCTCCCCAAACCCACCCACAGACAAACTATATATACTTACACACACACACACACACACACACCTACACACACACACACATACATATATAAAATTAATGACCAAAGGCTCATTGTAATAACCCGTCTAGGTGCTGTCCACTATAGAAGTCGACAGGGTGTCTATATAGTCCAGATAGGGCTGCCAAATCTCTTCAAAAGTCTTATAACCATTTCTAAGTGTGTATGTGATCTTCGCTAATGGAATACAACTGTTTATTTCCAGAACCCATCATGATATAGAGAGGTGGGAGTCAGACTTCCATGAGGAGGCTATGCACTTCCTGGCAATGCACAAGGCCAATGCACGAAATTCCTTTTGGTTCCTTCTTAATTGTGCATCAATGTCTGTAGGGTGAGGAGCTCGGAGTCGAGCCGCTGCTCCTCTACGTCGAAAGGAGCCAGCTGAGGTGGCTTGGGCATCTTTTCCAGATGCCCCCTGGACACCTCACTGGAGAGGTGTTCTGGGCACATTCCATCAGAAGGAGGCACCATCGACACGATGGAGGGACTATGTTTCTCAGCTGGCTTGGGAACGCCTCGGGGTTCCCCCGGAGAAGCTGGGGGAGGTGTGTGTGGATCGGGAGGTCTGGGTGGCTTTGCTTGAGCTGCTGCCCCTGCGACCTGACTCCGGATGAAGCGGAAGAAAATGGATGGATGTATGTAAGGTTTCCTAACAGACAGATTTGAGGATCTAATGTGAAATGTGTGAGGGTGGATTTTATTTATTTATTTATTTATTTTTCTGAGAAACAGAACAAACAATACAGTAAGATTTTGTACTTGGGAAATGAAACTTCCCCTTGAAATATGAACCAATAGATTAGTAATAACTAGTAGAATTATGACAAAACAGTCTCAAAGCTCTGCAATAGTATTTGATTAAAACCCATAAAAATAGGGATGCCATCCAACTACTCGTCTAGGAGGTGGGTCGGACCAAGTGGCTGGAAATGCAGAGAAGTAGTAGTCATGGACAAGGAAAACTAACCTTGCAACTGTTGTACTTAGCGTCCGAGCTACCTCCACTGTCCAGCATACCACATGGATACTGGCTGTAAATATCGCTCGTGGTTGCCTCTGGGGGGATCACTCGCCCTGTACCGTGGCTTCAGCTTCTTGGCCTTATCGGCAGCCTGTATCACGATTAACAGCATCGTCCTCGTGTGTGTGGTTTTCATGTCTAGACATTTAAATGAGGTTTTTAACCTTTCCAGAAGTAAAGATATGTGAAATTGTGGCCTTTTGGATGTCATCTTGGATTTTTGAGGACTTTTTAAAGTATGTGTTTCTGCACATTTTTCAATGTGTTGTTCAAAATTTCTCTCTTTTACATGTATGCCGAAACTTTTGGGCGATTCAGTAATGTAAGATTTTTAGGGGTTGCGAGGGTGATTGCTCAGGTTGTACTATGCCGTGGTCCTTAGGGATAATGAGTTGACTAATGAGGTTGAGCCTCTTCTAACAATTAAATCTTCTGCAGTAGATTGAGAGTCTGGAAGTGTCTGCTTCTTGTCTCCTTTTTCCACTTGTTTGTTTTTTTAAATACCTTAAATCATGCTAAGACCAAACCTGTGTTGTGATGAAGCTGCAGATGAGAGATCACGTGACTGCGATTTCCAATACAAAAGCTGTTTAAAACCCACTTTCAGCCTGCATAATACAATTCTAAACTGCCCAATCTGGCATCATTGCTCTCCTGCAGCCAGGGGATTCTGTTACCTGCACCTTTGATGCACAAAGTTCAGGGCGGTGGCTAAGTGGTTGGTGCACTTGTTTCCAGAGTAGAAGGTTCCTGGTTCATGGCCACCCTTTGCCCATTCTCCATGTACAACCCCAATTCCAATGAAGTTGGGAGGTTGTGTAAAATGTAAATAAAAACAATACGATTTGCAAATCCTCTTCAACCTATATTCAATTGAATACACCACAAAAACAAGATATTTAATGTTCAAACTGATAAACTTTATTGTTTTTGTGCAAATATTTGCTCATTTTGAAATGGTATGTTTACCACTGTGTTACATCACCTTTCCTTCTAACAACACTCAAGCATTTGGGAACTGAAGACACTAATTGTTGAAAGTTTGTAGGTGGAATTCTTTCCCATTAACAGTCTAGGGTCTCCGTTGTTGTATTTTGCGCTTCATAATGCTCCACACATTTTCAGTGGGCGACAGGTCTGGACTGCAGGCAGGCCAGTCTAGTACCCGCACTCTTTTACTATGAAGCCACGCTGTTAATACGTGCAGAATGTGGCTTGGCATTGTCTTGCTGAAATAAGCAGGGACGTCCCTGAAAAAAATGTTGCTTGGATGGCAGCATGTGTTGCTCCAAAACCTGGATGTACCTTTCAGCTTTGATGGTGCCATCACAGATGTGTAAGCTGCCCATGCCATGGGCACTAACACACCCCCATACCATCACAGATGCTGGCTTTTGAACTTTGCACTGGTAACAATCTGGGTGGTCGTTTTCCTCTTTTGTCCGGAGGACACAATGTCCATGATTTCCAAAAGCAATTTGAAATTAAATCAAATAATTACTTTAATTTTAATATTTTAATATTTATTTAAATATCTTGTCTTTGTGGTGTATTCAATTGAATATAGGTTGAAGAGGATTTGTAAATCATTGTATTCTGTTCTTATTTACATTTCACACAAGTCCCAACTTCATTGGAATTGGGGTTGTAATATGCAGTTGCATCAGGAAGGGCATCCAGCCTAAAACCTGTGCCAAATTTAACAATCTCTTATCTGCTGTGGTGATCCCAAGTGGAAAAACAAGGGAGAAGCCGAAGGCACTTACAATGCATGCCCAAAATTGTTTGAATACTCAGTAACATCAGATTGAGTATATTTAAAACAAGAATATATTATTGTTGCCGATATATTTTGCACACTTCAACAGGAGAGCCCCTGATGCTAACAGGAAATGTTAGCTTCATCCAAGTTAAACTACACAGTGAGGCCACGGGACTGGACTTGGAACCACTCAAAGCGTCCATAAAAATAGACTTGGTGTGTGTTTGAATTGAAGCAGAGTAGAGATACGCTTTAGAATCACTTCCGAAATGCACTGCTGGTAAGCTACAAAGCTTTAAATAGAGTAGTGGCTATCATCTCTGTTGATACATTGCTTGTGAAACGGACCCCAGATGGATCTGGAATATTTAACAGGTGAAACTCCTGTATGAATCATTCCAAAACAAAAAAGCATTCATTGCATCCAATCTCTGAGGTGGGGTTAGAACATCCCTACTTGTGTTTTTGTGCAGGGTAAAGAGTTTTCCTTCTAGAAACTTACAGTCCACTTTGAAACTTCCTCAATTAAGTGTCTGCAGTGTCATAAACAAGAGGTTATGACTAACCTTGACACGGGACTAGACAGAGGAAGTGATTTTTGAGCAGAAAACCATTTTTTTTGTGTGTCCTGATTGGTGCTGACCTTTCACGTTTATAAAATCTAGTCTTGGGATAAATGTTCTGGATGGCTTTTTTGTGACAACCCAACTGACATGTCTAAAGTTATGAAAGTTAGAGAAGTTATGAGCCTCTTAAGAAGGTATTGTCCCCAAACTGGGGATAAAAAGGCATAGTATTGTAGTATAGTATTTGAGGGCTTAAATGGATGAAAACAAAAAAAAGCTGTTTTGTGTGAGACAGTCTTGAGCGAGTTGTACACGAGCATCTTGTAGAGGATTACAAACCACAGACAAACATCGTTCCTTCACCACTAATAGTTATAGGCCATGTAGTTATCCCATTATCCTGGGCCCACTGTGGAGATGCACTTACTGTAAAAAAGCTTAATCTATTCCATCTTTGTTGGCCAATGGGATATTGATGTTTGGTCCAGAGAACTGGGGTAATCTGTACAGAGAATTAATTGTGGCTGCATGGAGAACTGCAGGATGAACTACAGCGAACTTTGGGGTCTTTTCCTTCATTGCAGTGAAAGCCTTGCTGTTATGGTAATTCAACTTGTACAGTAGAGCTGCAATGATTAATCAACAATTAAACTATTAATTCATTCATTTTGTACCACTTATCTGGAAATTGGGTCACAGTGGTAGCAGACCAAGTAGCTCATCCCACACTTCCCTATTCTCGGCCAAATCGTCTAACTTTTTCCTGGGGGATCACGAGGCATTCCCAAACCAGTTGGAAAATATAATCGCTTCAGCATGTCCTGGATCTTCCCCGGGGGACTCCTCCCAATTGGCTGTGCCTGGAAGACCTCCCTAGGGACATAACCAGAGGGCATCCTCACCAGATTCCCGCACCACCTCAGCTGGCTCCTTTCGATGCAAAGAAGCAGCGGCTCTACTCAGAGTCAATCCTAGATAGTCAAGCTTCTCACCCTGTCCAGGAGTGCAAGCCCTGGACAGGGCTGACATTTTATGGACCAAACAAGTAATGGATTAATCCAGAGAATAAATAATGAATTGATTAATAGATAATGAAAGTATTTGTTCCATGAATCAACAGCCCGGCCTCACTTTTTTAATTTTGTGCCACCGTCATGAAGAGCATCCGCTTTTTGTGACATGGTTTTTTGCTTTGCCATTCATAATCTTCCCCTTCTCCTAACTCTAACCATAGCGTAAGTGTGTACTCTCCCTAAACATTAACCATGACCCACAACCCAGTCCACAAACTGCCGTGAGACTGGGTTGGAATCAGTGCTAATGGGATTAACAAGGTTTAAAACAGACAGTATTAAAATAACACCTCATGAGTTAAAATCAGCTCTGAAATGTTTGACTCTGAGATATTAACACTGTGGTTTTTGTTGTGAGATTTTATTTGAAGAAATGTGTAACATTTTGGTCCTCGTCTTCCTCACACTCATGCAAACCAGCAGTGGTTGGTTTAACGCCGCAGGTCCTACTCAGGGGTTTGTATAACCTGTGCTTGCTGGGAAAAGGGTCGTCCATAAGGTCACATGGGTCTGAGTCTCCTCTCTAAGGCATCTGATTCATCACTGATTCACTTCATGTGTTGGTCTAAACCTGGTCTAACCCACTGTTGTTGTTTTGCCTGATAATGATTTTTGTGTTGCCCCAAACAGTCTGACATTAACAGCTGAACAGTTGCCTAATGAAGCACTAAAAAAAGTTTTCACTTCCGTTTCTTTTCATTACTCAACTCTAGTTTGGTTGGTAAGCACTAAACCTCCCCCAAACAACAATCTACTGTTTGTCTTTGTCTTTGAAATGTTCTGCCGTCTGTTCAGATGAACTGTGCATTTAAAAATAGTTAGTTCTTTCATATTTAGGTATTTACGTATCTCTTCTCATTCAGAGAATATGTAAAATATTTTTGAGTCTCTTATAGTTGAGTGCACAAATTAATTTTTTGATTCATCATGGATCACGGGAAGTTCCATTTCCTTGGAAATGAACAGAGTGTCAGATTTAAAAGTAGTTAAAAAAAAAAAAGGATGAAAAACGGTAAACGTTTTGGAGGAGACTAATAGACGGGAAAGTTTTGACATATTCAACAGTTGTATGTAAAAGTTTGGGCACCCCTGATGATTTCCATGATTTTCCTTTATAAATCATTGGTTGTTTGGATCAGCAATTTCAGTTAAATATATCATATAGCAGATAAACACAGTGAAATTTGAGAAGTGAAATGATGTTTATAGGATTTACAGAAACAAAATTAGGCAGGTGCATAAATTTGGGCACCCCAACAGAAAAAATACAACAGTATTTAGTAGATCCTCCTTTTGCAGAAATAACACCCTCTAAACGCTTCCTATAGCTTCCAATCAGAGTCTGGATTCTCGTTGAAGGTATTTTGGACCATTCTTCTTTACAAAACATCTCTAGTTCAGTCAGGTTTGTTGGTTTCCAAGCAAATCACACCACAGATTTTCAATAATATTCACGTCTGGGGACTGAGATGGCCATTCCAGAACATTGTACTTGTTCCTTTGCATGAATGCCTTAGTAGATTTTGAGCAGCGTTTGGGGTCGTTGTCTTGTTGAAAGATCCAGCCCCAGCGCAACTTCAACTTTGTCACTGATTCTTGAACATTGTTCTCAAGAATCTGCTGATATTGACTGGAATCCATGTGACCTCACCTTTTAACAAGATTCCCAGTACCTGCACTGGCCACACAGCCCCACAGCATGATGGAACCACCTCCAAATTTTACTGTAGGTAGCAAGTGTTTTTCTTGGAATGCTGTGTTCTTTTTCAGCCATACATACCGCCCCTTGTTATGTTCAAATAACTAATTTTAAGTTTCATCAGTCCACAGCGCCTGATTCCAAAATTAAGCTGGCTTGTCCAAATGTGCTTTAGCATACCTCAAGCAACTCTTTTTGTGGCGTATATGCAGAAAAGGCTTCATCTGCATTACAACATCATGCAGCATCTCTTTGTGCAAAGTGCGCTGTATACTTGAATGATGCACAGAGACACTATTTGCAGCAAGATCATGTTGTAGGTCTTTGGAGCACGTCTGTGGGCTGACTGACTGTTCTCACCATCCTTCGCTTTAGCTTATGAGCAAGGTTGAGTAGAATACATGTGGATTACATGTATGTACGAGGTCTATTAGAAAAGTTTAGAAGAGTTTTTTCACGCCTGTCGGTGACGTCATTGGCCTGTGAGCACGCCTTGTGGAAGGAGTGGTCCAGCCCCCTCGTCAGATTTTCATTGTCTGAGAAGTTGCTGAGAGACTGGCGCTGTGCTTGATCAAAATTTTTTCAGAAACTGTGAGGCACATCTGAGTTGAGACCATTCGAGAAATTCAGCTCGTTTTCGGTGAAAATTTTAACGGCTGATGAGCGATTTTGGATTGTTTCTATCGCTGTAAGGACTTCCCACAGAGCGGGACGTCGCGCAGCGCTCCGAGGCGACGTCGTCATCCTGTTTCAAGCTGAAAACCTCCAAATTTAAGCCTCTGTTGACCCAGGACGTCGTGAGAGAACAGAGAACTTTCAGAAGAGGTCGGGATCAGCAGTTTATTCGGACATTCCACTGTTAAAGGAGATTTTTTTAATGAAAGACGTGCGGACGGATTGGCACATCGGCTCGCTGCCGGCGCGGCATGCCCGCCACAGGAAAAACACCTCCGTTGGAAGCCTTAAGGACAAGTTGGAACATGCCCTGCTGTTAAACAATTTCTCAGATACTCACTCAACTGAAAGCCACCAAAAGCCGCCTGGATTTTACAAATGGTTATCAACACGGAGGTGTTTTTCCTGTCTTTCATTAAAAAAAAATCTTCTTTAACAGTGGAATGTCCGGATAAACTGCTGATCCCGACCTCTTCTGAAAGTTCTCTGTTCTCTCACGACGTCCTGGGTCAACAGAGGCTTAAATTTGGAGGTTTTCAGCTTGAAACAGGATGATGTCACCTTGGAGTGCTGCGCGACGTCCCGCTCCGTGGGAAGTCCTTACAGCGATAGAAACAATCCAAAATCTCTCATCAGCCATTAAAATTTTCACCGAAAACGAGCTGAATTTCTCGAATGGTCTCCACTCAGATGTGCCTCAGTTTCTGAAAATATTTTGATCAAGCACAGCACCAGTCTCTCAGGAAGAAGTCAGACAATGAAAATCCGATGAGGGGGCTGGACCACTCCTTCCACAAGGCGTGCTCACAGGCGAATGACGTCACCGACAGGCGTGAAAAAACTCACGCATGCTCACGAGGGTTCAAGGTTGGCTGATGTAATCGCACGTGATTCAAATCCATATAGTTTTTGAAAAAAATACAAAGGTAGGATACTTTTCTAGTAGACCTCGTATGTACAGACATTTGGATTACTTGTAATCCTACCCAACCCTGCTTATGAGATATTTCTTGGCCTGCCTCTTTGGGCCTTAACTAGTACTGTGCCTGCAGTCTTCCATTTCCTCACCATGTTCCTCACAGTGGAAACTGACAGCTGAAATCTCTGTGGTAGCTTTTTTTAATCCTTCCCCTAAACCATGATGTTGAACAATCTTTGTTTTCAGGTCATTTGAGAGTCGTTTAGAGGCTCCCATGTTGCCACTCATTAGAAGACATGGATGGAGGGGAAACATTTGCAAATGGCCACCTTAAATACCCTTTTCTCATGATCGGATTCACCTGTGTAAAGGAGATCAAGGATCAATGAGCTTACCAAACCAATTTTGTTTTCCAATAATTAGTGCTAAATGACAAGGGTGCCCAAATGTATGCACCTGCCCAATTTTGTTAAAATAATTACTGCACACTTTCTATAAATACTATAAACTTCATTTCACTTCTCAAATATCAGTGTGTTCGTCTGCTATATGATATATTAAACTGAAATTTCTGATCCAGACAACCAATTATTTATAAACTAAAATCATGAAAATTATAAGGGGTGCCCAAATGTTTGCATACAACTGTACTTAGATACTGTAGTGCAAATGTTTTTGAGCAGTAAATCCCAAATGTTTTAGGTCACACACTCCTGTGGACATCTTGACTGAGTTTGCTCATCCCATGCATATGTTTGTCAGCTCCAGTAGTCTATCAGCTACTTGCCTACCGAAAATGCACAAAGTCCTTCAGAAGAAACCAGCATCCAGTTCCACGGATTTTGGTGAAATAGGAGGTGTGAAAGTTGCCTCGTGCCTCTGGACCAAAGGATCCAATTTTGGTCTGACCAAAAGAGGTGGTGTCAGTCCAAATCAAACTGAACCCTGATCTGGTGTTTGCACTTCTTGGATAGTTCAGAATTTCGAACAAATGACAGGAAGGAGGTAGGTTATTGTTGACCATTATATAGTAGAAGAAGAAAAGAAAGTGTAAATACTTTAATTAATTTGCCTGGTTTAAAACTGACTTTGTGCCGCTCTGTGTTGCGTCTTTTGTTTTTGTCAAAGAAAAAAAAACATCCATTTTGTGTGTTGACAGTATTTTGATGGCAGGTGCTGTGAAATTTCTCACCGCTCACTCCAAAAAGAAGACAGTGTCTGTCGTTCAGGGAGCTGCTGTCCATTGAGTTCCATCTCAGCCAGGAAAAAAAATTAAATAAAAACCCTAACCAGATTAAATGTATACCAACATAGACCCTCCGCCATTGCACATTTTTTTCCCATGCACCCCCTAGTGGCAATCCGTGCACCCCAGTTTGGGAAACCCTGGGTTATAAAACCCAGATTAAATGTCCGGAAGAATTCAGTGGAAGAAGTTGAGGTAGGCAGTGAGAGTGGGGTGTTTGGGAAGAAACGGGTGGACTGAAGAAGAATTCAGTCCTATATAGACGTTGGGGCCCATCTGTATCTGTGCTTATCTCCAGAAACTGTAGCAACTGCAAACTGTAATCTTCCAGTTTACAGACTAAGCACAATAGCTGGCTGTATAGTACTTGGGCCTGCAGACAGTTTTGACCTTTTCAGTATCACCTAAATTGGCAAAACAACACTTACAATCCAGCCTCATTATATCATGTCCCACACAGGCTGGCTTGATAATCTTTCCAGAGAGGTAGCTACAGTGAAGACCAGGGTCAGTTCGAAAATACACAGCAGTCAGAATTTAAAAATGCTCCAATTATGTTGAAAAATACCAGTATTAGGGTTGCAGCTCTCGATTATTTTAGTAATTCGAGTATTCTGTTGATTACCAGATCTAACCAGATCGTTACTCTGGATGGCATTTCCCTGATCTCTGGTAATACTGTGAGAAATCTTGGAGTTATTTTTGATCAGGATATGTCATTCAAAGCGCATATTAAACAAATATGTAGGACTGCCTTTTTGCATTTACGCAATATCTCTAAAATCAGAAAGGTCTTGTCTCAGAGTGATGCTGAAAAACTAATTCATGCATTTGTTTCCTCTAGGCTGGACTATTGTAATTCATTATTATCAGGTTGTCCTAAAAGTTCCCTAAAAAGCCTTCAGTTGGTTCAGAATGCTGCAGCTAGAGTACTGACGGGGACTAGCAGGAGAGAGCATATCTCACCCGTGTTGGCCTCCCTTCATTGGCTTCCTGTTAATGCTAGAATAGAATTTAAAATTCTTCTTCTTACTTATAAGGTTTTGAATAATCAGGTCCCATCTTATCTTAGGGACCTCATAGTACCATATTACCCCATTAGAGCGCTTCGCTCTCAGACTGCGGGCTTACTTGTAGTTCCTAGGGTTTGTAAGAGTAGAATGGGAGGCAGAGCCTTCAGCTTTCAGGCTCCTCTCCTGTGGAACCAGCTCCCAATTCAGATCAGGGAGACAGATACCCTCTCTACTTTTAAGATTAGGCTTAAAACTTTCCTTTTCGCTAAGGCTTATAGTTAGGGCTGGATCGGGTGACCCTGGACCATCCCTTGGTTATGTTGCTTTAGACGTAGACTGTGTTTCATAATTATTGTATGGCCTTGCCTTGCAATGTGGAGCGCCTTGGGGCAACTGTTTGTTGTGATTTGGCGCTATACAAGAAAAAAGTTGATTGATTGATTGATTGATTACTCTGGCAATTAATCCAGTCATCAGATTAAAAGTACTTTTGCATTTTTAAATAACATCAATAGTCCAGGACTCTCCCTAAGCAATGGCACAATGTTGCTGCACCAGTGTTGACATTTTGCTGAATTGGTGATAAGATGTGGCTTCTGTTTTGTTTTGTTTTATTTTGTCCCAAACTTGTAAAATTTAACCATTTTTTGAGGTTTATTTATTTATTTATTTTTTTAAAGGTTGGTGGGTGGATCTCTGTTACATTTTTTTTAATCCCTCTTTCTCTGGAATTCAGCAGATTAATTTCAGATGGAGGTTGAACATGCAAGCCTCGCAGTCAGTTTTATTATTATTATTATTATTTTATTTAAGTTGCAGTGTTTGTGAAGCATTGTGTGTTGCCCAAAAAGCGAAACAGTCAATGAGAGTCTGAGCAAAACACAGAAGAAAGAGTGGACTTTTGCTGAGAGGATCTTTCAGAAACTGTCAGCGTGGCCGAGGATTGAGCTGTGACTCACCCCGTGTGAGCGGAGTGCTGAGAGCCCCTTACACCGGGCAGAGAGAGACGGCCACTGGGCGAGTCACTCACGTAGAGCGGACCATGTGTTTTTTAAATGCGCAATTAGTCTATTTCAGATGATCAGCGTGGACCCTCTTTCTCTTACAAGGCTTTATTTCACTCTGAATGTCGTGTTGGGAAAGAGGTAGCTTTTGGATTAGTCTTTACATGGTTTATGGGCATGCTCTAGTCTCCTGTTTTTTTTTTTTTTCTGGGGACGTTACAGTGCCACACACATATGTACCACAATGTTAAACAAAGCTTTGAGGCACAGAATTTACCTCCAACATTTTTTGTAATCGAATTATTCGAGTTACTCGACTGATCGTTTCAGCCCTAACCGGTATCCATTTACAGCTGAGTGGACTGGGACAAAACAATTCGTGTCTCGTCCAAGCGAGTGAACCCTGCACTCAGTCCTTCACTACACTTATCTTTCTTTAAAAAAAAAAAAAAAAAAAAATGTATAAAGTGTGACTCTGTTGGAGGGTGAAAAAAATCTGCCAGAGCTGACGCATACTGCATCATGTGTGTATAAATTAAACAACTGTTATATACTGAACTGATGTTCAATAGTGTCTTACCACTTTGACACTTTGTAGCAGTTTGATTCTTTTAAATAAAACTGCAAGATGATGTTTAAAAGGAGGTAATTGTATAAATATTGACCATTACACAGTATGAATCATTTTAAATGGTTGTACTTTATTTACAATGTTGATGCCATTTGCAAGAAAAGTATTTGGTTGGAGGTTAAAGGAGAAAACACGCTCAGGCGTTATGGTGCCCATGAGACTGGTGGCTTTTTTAGTTTGTTTGTTGAACAAATGTGCAGTTTTGTTACAGTGGAAGAAAGAATGATTAAAATGTACAAAGTCTCTTTTTGTTATTGTTTGCGATAATGTTAAAATTTGACTCAGTAGCGTTGTATTTAGGAATGCAGCAGTTTGACTTTCACTTCCTTCATACCGATTCTGTTCGTTGAACTTTGGGCTGCAACTAATGATTATTTTCCATAATTGATCATAATCATTGCAGCTCTAGTCGAGGTGAAGGTGATGGAGGATAATACGATTTTATAGCTCAACCCTAAATCAAAAACGTTGGGACAGTAACCCACAATGATTCTTACATTTATATTGTCTTCTATTTCACTGCGGAAAGCACAAACCCAAGATATTTCATGTTTTGCGTGGCCAACTTTAATTCATTTTGTTAACATATATCCATTCCTGCGTTCAAGGTATGACGCGCATTCCAAAAAAGTTAAAATGTGCAATTTAGGGCTAGTAATGATCTTAAAATGCTAAAAATAAAAAAATAAAGATGTTATTTCAAACCAGTGATGTCGACAAGTAATTTAGTTTGGTACAAAAAAGTTTCCATGAAATCCCGAGACTCTGAGGCACAAAGATGGGCAGAGGATCTCCAGTTTGTCAACAAAGGCGTTTTAAAATTCTACAAGCGTTTTAAAACGGTGTTCCTCAAATTAAGATTAGAAGGGATTTACACGTTTGGCTGCAGCAAGTAGGTTTTGGGTTGGGGGCGATTAAACAATCTCAAATTGGAATCGCAATCAAATATATGTCCATTTCTGTGATGAACCTTGTCCAATTTTATGCCATATGGAGAGCTAACATCTTAAATTGCTCTGTGTTCTTATAGCACTTTTTCTCCTTAACAACAACATCTTTACAACATGTAGCATGTAGCATTCGTGGACTCCTAGAAAAGGCGCCACACCCCAGCGGCTTTTTTTTTTTTTCAGGGAGCTTTTGCTTTTTTCTGCAGTCACATTGAGCTTTGTAAGCTTAAAATATCTGAACTTTTAAGAAAGGTGCTGTGTGGTCACCACAGCACCTGTTCAGTCAGCCAACCGGAGGGAGAAAAACTGAACATCCTCACGGAAAGACTAGCTTGTTTTTTTGCTGTCTCTGTCAGCTGATATGTCACACAAAATCCATCACAATAGAGGGGGAAAAAGCCTTATTTGTGAGAGCACATTGGACATGCGCTATGATCCTGCTGAGGCTGAGTGCTTTTATCACCGTACACAATATAAGCTAGCCATTAGAGGTTTATTGTTCTGGAAACAAATCCCACGAGGAGCAGTTTTTCGTTATAAAAATCCACTGGGATGAAGCATTTCTCTGCACTTTCTTGGTGCTTTTCTGCCAGAAACAAACAAACAAAACAAAACAAAAAAAAAACGCCATCATAGCGTCAAAGGGGGTCTTATTTAAGCTTGGATCTCCAATGTGAGTTCTGGCAAATTAGAACTGAGCTACAAACACGCTGTTTGTACAGTAAGGTAGAAGAGAAAGAGCTTCATGTGTGTAAAATTGGTGAACAAACCTGTTTTTCTCTAATGGAGACTGAATGTGGAGTGTGACACACTTTGGTTTGGCTCCTCCTTCGCTGAGATAAGCAGGGCTTGTCCAGGCCCATACTGAATATGTAGGAAAAAGAACTACGGGCCTGTCTCATTGTCTCTGTGGTCTCAGTGGAAGCTCAGAGGATTTGATTTATTTAGGTTTGACACATAAACCTGAGTGTGGTGGTGTTCGGGCTTTGAGGCCTCTCTGGGGTTTACATTTATAACAGGACAGAATGAAGGTTACGACAATGTATGAAGTTTAAGCTTCACACTGCGACCTTCCCAGACAACGTAGACCAGTTATTTGGTCACAGAGTGATGGAGCAGAGGTCCAGAAGGCACTCGTTCTATAGACGCATCCACTGAATGCAATACAACAGAACTAGACCTGAAAGGATTTTAGGCAATTAAACATTTTCATTTGATCTGATTAATTGCTGTATTATACTGTTATTTGACTGATTCCTCCCAGGTCCTTTGACCGATTTCCATTAAACTCTGTGCTTGGCTAAAGGTTGAGCCTAGAATTGCCCTTAAAAGGTTAATTTGGGTAAAGGTCAAGATCACTGGGGTTGTAGTCCAAAACTGTCCCCCAATCTAATTTCCACAGAGCTTGTAGGTGGGTCCCTGAATTAAAATTCAGCAAAGGTCAATTAAGCTTAAGGTAATGCCTGTCTGTCCTTTGACTGGTTTCTACCAAACATAGTACATGGTTGAAAGCTGACCTCTGAAGTGCACTTAAAGAGTTTTTTTTTTTTTTTTTTTTTTGCAAAGGTCAGTCATTGAGGTCAAAGTTCAAAATTGTGACTCCCTCCCCACTCCAAATTCTACTGAACTTGGCACACATTGTAGTAAAGTTAATCAGTGGAATCAAAGTCATGTCTGTCTGTTGATTGCCCTACTATACCTATGTCTTTTGGCTGCTTTCTACCAAATGTGGTATGTGGATCTTTTTTTCTTATTCTTAATTTTCAGTCCAACTTCCACTGAATTTGGTGCACACACACACACACATATACATATACATATATATATATATATATATATATATATATATATATAATATCGATCTTTCGACCGATCTATCTATGTCTGTCTGTATTTATCGATCTGCCTGTCTGTCTGTCGATCGAAACAGATAGGACTTTGACTTCAACCCCAATGAGCGGCCTTTTGTAAATTTGACATTATTTGAAAATTCCAGGAACCTACCTACCTACATCTATCTATCTATCGATAGATCAATCTATCGATAGATAGATAATAGGTGGGTAGGTAGGTTCCTAGAATTTTCAAATAATGTCAAATTTACAAAAGGCTGCTCATTGGGGTTGAAGTCAAAGTACTATCTGTTTGTTGGCCTTCTCCTCCCATGTTCACTGGCTGATTTCTACCAAATGTGGCATGTGGATAAAGGTCAGCCACGGAATTCCCTTTTTAAAAAGTTTGTTTTGCCAACGGCAAGGTCAATGGGTTCAAAATTGCCCCTCCATCCAATTTCCATCAAACATGGCACACCTGTATGTCAGTGGGTTCCTGAAGTTCCTCTGCAAGTTCAACTTTACAAAAGGTCAAGGTCGTAGTCATGTCTGTCTCTGTGTTGGCCAATCCTTCCATGTCTTTTGTCTGATTTTGGCAAAGTTGGTTTGTGGATGAAAGTTGACCTCAAAATTGCCTTTAAAGGGTTCCTTTTGGCAAAGCTCGAGGACAAAGAATTTGATTTTGCGCGATTTGTACCATATGTGACATACACATGGGGGTGGAGTCTAGAATTGCTCCAGTACAATCAGGCAACGGCCAAGCTGCTTGTATATTATTTCAAATGGAAGCTGTTTGTCTGTAGAACTGTTGGATCAAACGAATTGACACATGAAGGTTACTTGTCTGGCTTTTAGAAACTCTGAACCTTGGTGGCCATCAGACCGAGGCGTTGGGGATGGGGGGAACTGAACAGGCTAATGTTTAATTTCAGGACCTTTTTCTTAAAAGGTGGTTGCAGCTCTGCTTTAATTTACTGTCATTTTATAAAAAGGTTGGGTTTTCAAAGGAGCCAGTTGATTCTGCTGCGATTCTCAGAATTCAGAGTAAAAGAAAACAACTGTTCTGATGATCTGATGAATTCGGAATAATAATAATAATACTGTTTGACAGCTGCCTTTGTGGCCCCGTGTGAAGTTGTAGTTTATGGCATCACTTTCTTATAGTTATATATATATATATATATATATATATATACACACAACCCCTGACAATAATTATGGAATCACCGGCCTCGGAGGATGTTCATTCAGTTGTTTAATTTTGTAGAAAAAAAGCAGATCACAGACATGACACAAAACTAAAGTCATTTCAAATGGCAACTTTCTGGCTTTAAGAAATACTATAAGAAATCAGGAAAAAAAATTGTGGCAGTCAGTAACGGTTACTTTTTTAGACCAAGCAGAGGGAAACAAATATGGACTCACTCAATTCTGAGGAATAAATTATGGAATCGCCCTGTAAATTTCCATCCCCAAAACTAACACCTGCATCAAATCAGATCTGCTCGTTAGTCTGCATCTAAAAAGGAGTGATCACACCTTGGAGAGCTGTTGCACCAAGTGGACTGACATGAATCATGGCTCCAACACGAGAGATGTCAATTGAAACAGAAAACTTAAAGCAATATGTCTCAAAAATTGAAAATGCACAACAAAACAGATGAGGAACGAATGGGAGGAAACTGGAGTCAACGTCTATGACCGAACTGTAAGAAACCGCGTAAAGGAAATGGGATTTACATACAGAAAAGCTAAACGAAAGCCATCATTAACACCTAAACAGAAAAAAACAAGGTTACAATGGGCTAAGGAAAAGCAATCATGGAATGTGGGGTTAGGGTTAGCATATTTGCAGCATACATGCTGGGGCTGCATGTCAGGTAAAGGCACTGGGGAGATGGCTGTCATTACATCATCAATAAATGCACAAGTTTACGTTGATATTTTGGACACTTCTCTTATCCCATCAATTGAAAGGATGTTTGGGGATGATGAAATCATTTTTCAAGATGATAATGCATCTTACCATAGAGCGAAAACGGTGAAAACATTCCTTGCAAAAAGACACATAGGGTCAATGTCATGACCTGCAAATAGTCTGGATCTTAATCCAATTGAAAATCTTTGGTGGAAGTTGAAGAAAATGGTCCATGACAAGGCTCCAACCTGCAAAGCTGATCTGGCAACAGCAATCAGAGAAAGTTGGAGCCAGATTGATGAAGAGTACTGTTTGTCACTCATTAAGTCCATGCCTCAGAGACTGCAAGCTGTTATAAAAGCCAGAGGTGGTGCAACAAAATACTAGTGATGTGTTGGAGTGTTCTTTTGTTTTTCATGATTCCATAATTTTTTCCTCAGAATTGAGTGATTCCATATTTTTTTCCCTCTGCTTTGTCTAAAAAAGTAACCGTTACTGACTGCCACAATTTTTTTTCCTGATTTCTTATAGTGTTTCTTAAAGCCAGAAAGTTGCCATTTGAAATGACTTTACTTTTGTGTCATGTCTGTGATCTGTTTTTTTTCTACAAAATTAAACAACTGAATGAACATCCTCCGAGGCCGTTGATTCCATAATTTTTGCCAGGGGTTGTGTGTGTATATATATATATATATATATATATATATATATATATATAATATAAAAAGTTTAAAGGAGATATTCAGGCAGTGTTCTAAAATCATATTTAAGGTCTGCTTGGTGTTACCTAGGTGATGGTTTTGCAGTGATGCACACAGGATGTCTTTGTGATGGATGTAGAGGTGTGGGTTTTGCAGCATCATAGCTCATTTATAAAACTGTTGCAGGAATGAGTATTTTTATAGGCCTGAAAGCTGTGACCTTTGCCAGACACCAGAAGTGTGAAATACAAAACCAGAACATGCACTGCAACATGACCGAAACCCCACCAAACACTGACGGTTGTTAGGGATGTTAATATTGTGTATCTACCAATACCAAGTCCCAATCAGTTACTTGTATTTTCCAAGATATTGCATGTGCACAGAAAGCTGAAGCTGTAACAGTTACATTTATACAGTTACATATCACTATTGTCATAATAACAATAATGATAATAACAGTAATGTTTTTAAACAATTGAGGATCAGTTATATATGGAGAATGCTCATTGTCTTACTGCTAGGGTCTTATTTTCCAAGTTATAGCTTTTCCACATGTAAATATAATTTGATTATATTCTCTGCAATCACAAAACTGTTTCTGACAGAAATGGCTGAGGGAGTTGATTTATTTTTCAATGGAGTTAAAGTGGGACAAAATATGAATAATTATGTTGCAGGTTGATATATGGTTCGCATCTCCAAATTTGTGTTATGGGCCTTTTAAATACAGCTACTTTTGCAAAATGACCAGACTTTGAGCACCTCCTATATTCAGCGCCATTGAACCCCCAACCAAATATGTATATAAGATGAAAGAGTTTGCCTCCCCATGTCATTTGATAGTTAAACTAGCTTGGGGACTTGATGGCGTTGAATGTTACACCACTTGAAAGATGGAAATTTAATGAAATATCAGATTTTGCACATTTTATCCTTGAACTTTGATGACCCCTGGCAAGGTCACCGTTTGGTTTTCGGTCAAGAAATTTTGGGAAAGTTTGTTTATTGGTAGGTCTGAGCCGGGTTTCGTTGAAATCCGAGCTTGAATCACACCCTAATATAAACCTGCCTGAACTTTAAAAATATTGGCTCTTAAGGGGAAAACGTAGCTTATAACTCGGTATAGAAATGGATTTAAATAACATTGAAGTGTGCCACCCTCTGCCCCGGAGAAATGACGGTGATAAACGAACCATGAGATTCATCAACAGAAAACACAAAACAGCACTGTTAAAACAAGGAAGAAAACTGAAAGGGACAAACGTATTCATCAGTGAACATCTCACCAAACAGAATGCCGACATCGCCAGGAAAGCATGCTTCTTAAAGAAACAGGGAAAAATCCAGCACACATGGACTTCAATCTGTAAAATATTCATTAAACTGAATGGATCACCAGAACAAGCAAAGGTTATGGCAATAAGGAACATCGAGGGGCTGGACAAATATGAACAATAGGTATGAGGACTCAAACACATCACAGCACCATGATGCAGACTGGAGCAACCCACTCATCCGCATCATCTACACCCGGAGACAAGAGAGACATAATGACTAAGGATAATGATCCGTTTATTTCTGCCCAGGAGCTCTGTCTAGATACATTTAATTATAATAACTCTGCCAACCACCCCTTCGAATCTGAAAATGATCCTGATACCTTTTTCAGTGAGAATATTGTGAGACAGTGCAAATATTTTACAGAAGAACAATTCAAAAATTATAAAATCAATGAAGAAGATTTTTCAATTATACATTTCAACAGCAGAAGTCTTTCTCGTAATCTGTCCACTATTAATGATTGTTTGAAAACATCCAAAAAACGTTTTTCAGTTATTGCAATTTCAGAAACATGGTTAAATGAGGATAATAAAGATCTGGTATATCTTGATGGTTATGAATTGTTCCTGGTTAATAGGCAGACGAGAAGGGGCGGAGGCATTGCATTGTTTGTAAGGTCAGATTATAACTGTAAACTCATTAACAACATGTCATTTACAGTGGACAACATCATGGAATGTGTTACCATAGAAATTACATCTATAAACTCCAAAAACATAGTTGTTAGTTGTATTTACAGAGCTCCTGGGACAAATATTGACACCTTTGAAGACATTATCTTAGGAATGTACAACAAAATCAACAGAAATAAGCATTTATTTGTCTGTGGAGATTTCAATATAGATTTTTTTAAACCCTCACAATCATCCACAAATCACTTCATTTATAAACACCTTGTATTGTTTAGGACTGTTTCCAACCATCATTCATCCTAGCAGAATAACTATGGACTCAACAACTCTCATTGACAATATTTTAACTAACGTTATATCCGGTAATCTTAGTGGGGGACTACTGGTCAGTGATATCAGTGATCACTTGCCAGTTTTCTCAGTCTTTGCATTGGAGGGTTGTTGTAAGTATCGAAGCAATACCAAATTCATGAGTAGAAAAGTAACACCTGAAACAATTGATAATTTAAGGGAGGATTTATCAAGTCAGAATTGGTCGGATGTTTTTGTTGATGATGTTGACAGGTCATATGATGTTTTCATCTCCATTTTTTCCAGTTTGTATAATAAACACTGTCCATTTGTTGACAAAATATATAGAAATCAATATAGCAACAAACCATGGATAACTAAGGGGCTTCAGAGGGCATGTAAAAAGAAAAACGTACTATATAAACATTTCATAAAACTACGAACTAAGGAAGCTGAAAGTAAGTATAAAACATATAAGAATAAGTTAATCAATATCATGACTCAGTAAAAAAATATATTATAATGAGTTACTTGTCAAAAATAGAAATAACATCAAAAACACATGGAACATATTAAATTAAATAGTAAAAAAGAACAGAGTAACTAGAGATTATCCTTCATTTTTTCAGAGTAACAACTACATCACGATTGATAACGACGAGTCTATTGCTGAACACTTTAATGAATACTTCGTTAATGTGGGTAAAAATCTTGCCAGTAAAATTGACTCATCAACTTATAACTTCTGGGTAAATAATTCAACGTTTAACAAATCTGTTTCAATGTTCATTGGTGGTACTCATGAAAGGGAAATACTTGATCTGGTTCATGGTTCAAAAAGTAAGAAATCGACTGATTTTAATAATTTGGATATGGCTTTATTAAAAAAAGTTGATTGTATAGTAAAACCGTTCAATTATATTTGCAATATGTCACTAAGTACTGGTAAATTTCCTTCTCAGATGAAAATAGCCAAAGTAATTCCTCTGTTTAAAACTGGTGACAAACACACATTTTCTAATTATAGACCTATATCACTCCTGCCACAATTTTCCAAAATTTTGGAAAAAATATTTGCTAAAAGATTAAATTATTATTTACTGAAGCATAACATCATTTGTGAAGAACAATATGGATTCAGAAGGTCTCGAACTACATCACATGCTTTGATGGACTTTGTGGAAAGTATAGCAACTGCAATTGACAATAAACAATACACAATAGGTGTTTTTTTTTATTTACAGAAAGCGTTTGACACAATTAACCATGGAATACTATTAATTAAACTGCAGAAATATGGAATCAGAGGTCTGGCATATGAATGGATAGCTAGTTATTTACAAGGCAGATTTCAGTATGTTCAATTCAATAATACAAATTCTGAACTCAGGGATGTCACATGTGGGGTGCCGCAGGGCTCAGTGCTGGGTCCTTTGTTGTTTATAATCTATATAAATGATATAAGTTGGGTGTCGAGTTCACTGAGATGTGTCCTTTTTGCGGATGATACAACTGTGTTCTGTAGCGGTGAAAATCTTGAACAGCTTCTGGACATAGTGGAGAAAGAACTGGAAAAATTTAAGGTTTGGTTTGACGCTAATAAGTTGTCACTCTATCTTGGGAAAACTAAATTTATTATATTTGGAAATAAACAGGCACCCAAATGTAAAAATTTAACTATAAACAATAAGGAAATTGAGTTAGTAACAGAGAATACATTTTTAGGTGTTATAATTGATAATAAACGTAGCTGGAAACCACATATAAATTATGTGAAATCAAAATTGTCAAAAACTATAGCCATTCTGTATAAAGCCAAAGACCTACTGCCACAAGAAGGGTTACTTACTTTATATCATTCTCTGATGGTACCATATATGACATATTGTGTTGAGTCATGGGGAAACACTTACAAATCAAATACCAATCCAATATTCCTTTTGCAAAAACGAGCCATACGAATCATCTGCAATAAACAATATCGTGAACCAACTCATTCTCTATTTGTGTCTTTAAATTTATTAAAATTCATAGATTTGGTCGATTACATTACAATTCAAACTTTATTTCGAGCGAAAAACCAAGCCTTACCGAGACATGTCCAGAGTCTGTTCCGATTGAGGGAATCCAGATATAGTTTAAGAGGTTGTGCAATTTTTATGAAACCACCAGTAAGAACAAATGTAAAGGGTTTTTGTGTGTCTGTGGTTGGGGTGAGGAAATGGAACAAATGTTCAACAGAGGTTAGAATGAGTAGTACCTTAGTAAGATTTAAGAAACTACTCAAAAAGAACATCATGTCTAAGTATCATAAAGAAGCAAATATAATCTGATTTATATGGAATGTTCAATTTATAAGTGGGACTCATTGTATATTTGAATGTGTGGGTATGTATATGCGTATGTAGATATATAGATATGGGTAGGTGTATATGTATCTAAGTGACCGTGTATATGTATGTATGTATATATTTATGTTTGTAAAGTGTATATAGGTATATATGGCACAGCCCAAGCAGAGGGTCACCCCCAAGAGCCTGGTCTGCTTGAGGTTTCTTCCTTATAGGGAGTTTTTCCTCACCACAGTTGCCTAGTGCTCGCTCTGGGGGTTGGTAAGGTTAGTCCTTACTGGCGTAAAGTGCCTTGATTTGACTTTCTTGTGATCTGGTACTATATAAATATAATTATAAGTGAATAGTATATTGATGTGTATGTCTGTGTGTCGACATGTAGTAGTGAATTTGTATTTATGTAAATATGACTGATAAGAATTGTTGGACTTGTACGAGCAGGGGTGGGCGCTAATAAGCTTTGCTTCAGCCCACACCCTTTCGGACTCACTGGTTTTGTCTGTTTGTTTGTGGAATTGTTCATTTTTTTTTTTTCTATTTGAATATATTGTGTGCCGAATAAAAACTTTGTCACTTGTCACTTGAGATGGAATTTCTCCACATGGGAAAACAAAGTCTGGGAAGTGGTCATTCACATAAAATAGTTTAAATGGTAAAGATGAACATTTGAAAGATAAAGAGGCGGTGCGGTGTTGTGGTTTTCCTGTCAGTTAACTGATTCATATGGTTCCAGCCCTAAGTGGCCTCTGCGCATTTATCTCAGGTTTTTTTACATCAATAAATTTGATCGAAAATAAAGAAAAAAACTCTGGCTGTTGGAATGGGAGGGACAGTGCAACTTTTACCAGGATTCTTTATTTTTTTGTATTTATGGGTTTTTGTGTGTGTGTGTGTGTGTGTGTGTGTGTGTGTGTGTGAGATGCGATCTGCATACAAACACACACCTTAGCTCGTTTCATGGTTGGCGTACTAAAGACTTCCTTTCAAAATGAAATCGGAGGAGAAAAAAAAAAGTCTTGAGATTGGCTGGCTGCTGCGGCTGCCGTGGAGATCTCAGAGTACTGTGTGTGTGTGTGTGTGTGTGTGTGTGTGTGTGTGTGTGTGTGTGTGTGTGTGTGTGTGTGTGTTTTATACATATGAGGCCATAGAGCTGTGCATTCTTTTGACACTATCGGCAGTTGTGCACGGCCACGTGTTCATTCATTCCTCTGTTGTGGCTTTTGAACTCGTCTCAGTTTGACTGGATGGGTGAACAATGTATAACGTCTTCAAGAAACACTTCCCCAAAGAGGCTTCTATATGCAGATTAAAGGCATCACGTCTTCCTGCCCGTAGGGCTGAAGTCCACCTATGATAAAATATATTAGATGTTTTCAAAGGCAGCACGGTGGCTTAGTGAAGTGGTACAGAGCAGGATTTTCTTCAAAAAAAGATCTGAAAGTTCAACTACAATTTGCCAGAGGGTACATCTGAGATACAAGCTTAGATTTGATGTTTTGGTGAAAGATAATCCTCCTGTATCCCACTTCATCATGAAGCTGTATAACTGGAGATACAAAATGCAACACATGCTCTGTGAACAGTTTCTCTAAGTGTCTTGGTGGCTTTCCTCACACTTCTCCTTCTTGCACAGTCACTCAATTTTACCCAAGGCCATCGAAATATGGCCCTCTGGTATTGCGAAGGTTTTGCGTCCGTCTGTCTGTGCTCAGCATAAGTTATAACAGACCTGTTAAGGGACTTATTAAGCTTTCAGTGAGGTGGCTAACAAACTATTTAATGGGGTTAGTAATTTAGCATCTGCAAATAAGTAACGCAAATAATACGGTAATGCTGTCATAGTATCTTCTTACACCCACAAAATGAAGTGTGGCTTTAGTAATATATAGCTGATTGTGATGTAAGTGGGTGTGAACCCAGTGGTTAAGTGTACTTGTTTCCACTGCAGAAGGTTCCCAGTTCAAACCCCACCCTGCCTGTTCTCCATGTAATGTGGAGTTGCGTCAGGAAGAGCATCTGGTGTTAAAGTTGTGCCAAACCAATATGCAGATCCACCTCATATCTGCTGTGGTGACCCTGAAACAAGGGAGCAGCCAAAAGGACTTGCTGTTGCGCTGAAAGTGTTGAACGTGTTGAGAGTCTGTCTCAGTGGTGGCGTTCATGTATCTGGGTCCTCGGAGTCTGAGGTCCCTAAACAGAGATTGTTGCTAATGCTGAGGCCCTTGCAGAAGAATGAAGATCTAGGTCTTTAGGCTGCTGGCGTTTCCAGTCTTCTTGTATGATTGTTAGACCTGGATGCAAACCAGTGACTGAAGGTGATCGCTGAATGTCTTTGTCTCTTTGGAGCAGGGGTAGGCAACCTGTTCCAGAAAGAGCCATGAGGGTGCAGGTTTTCTTTGCAGCCACTGACTCCACCAGGTGATTTCACTGATTAACTGATTCCATCTGCTCAAAGTGATATTAATCAGTGAAATCACCTGGTGGAGTCAGTGGCTGCAAAGAAAACCTGCACCCTCATGGCTCTTTCTGGAACAGGTTGCCTACCCCTGCTTTGGAGGATCCTTTGTACTGTTGGAATGATATTGTGTCAAGTGAGTGGTTAGTTAGGGAGACTGAAATTAGGCGGATTATTTGCATTGTGAGGGAGTGCTAGCTCATATTTTGGCCATGTGGTGCGCTTCACTGGATGTGATCTAGCATATCCACGTATCACCTACAACCTCTGGCAAAAATTATGGAATCACCGGCCTCGGAGGATGTTCATTCAGTTGTTTAAGTTTGTAGAAAAAAAGCAGATCACAGACATGACACAAAACTAAAGTCATTTCAAATGGCAACTTTCTGGCTTTAAGAAACACTATAAGAAATCAGGGAAAAAAATTGTGGCAGTCAGTAACGGTTACTTTTTTAGACCAAGCAGAGGGAAAAAAATATGGAACGCTCCAACACATCACTAGTATTTTGTTGCACCACCTCTGGCTTTTATAACAGCTTGCAGTCTCTGAGGCATGGACTTAATGAGTGACAAACAGTACTCTTCATCAATCTGGCTCCAACTTTCTCTGATTGCTGTTGCCAGATCAGCTTTGCAGGTTGGAGCCTTGTCATGGACCATTTTCTTCAACTTCCACCAAAGATTTTCAATTGGACTAAGATCCGGACTATTTGCAGGCCATGACATTGACCCTATGTGTCTTTTTTGCAAGGAATGTTTTCACAGTTTTTGCTCTATGGCAAGATGCATTATCATCTTGAAAAATGATTTCATCATCCCCAAACATCCTTTCAATTGATGGGATAAGAAAAGTGTCCAAAATATCAACGTAAACTTGTGCATTTATTGACAATGTAATGACAGCCATCTCCCCAGTGCCTTTACCTGACATGCATCCCCATATCATCAATGACTGTGGAAATTTACATGTTCTCTTCAGGCAGTCATCTTTATAAATCTCATTGGAACGGCACCAAACAAAAGTTCCAGCATCATCACCTTGCCCAATGCAGATTTGAGATTCATCACTGAATATGACTTTCATCCAGTCATCCACAGTCCACGATTGCTTTTCCTTAGCCCATTGTAACCTTGTTTTTTTCTGTTTAGGTGTTAATGATGGCTTTTGTTTAGCTTTTCTGTATGTAAATCCCATTTCCTTTAGGCGGTTTCTTACAGTTCGGTCATAGACGTTGACTCCAGTTTCCTCCCATTTGTTCCTCATTTGTTTTGTTGTGCATTTTTGAAACATATTGCTTTAAGCTTTCTGTCTTGACGCTTTGATGTCTTCCTTGGTCTACCAGTATGTTTGCCTTTAACAACCTTCCCATGTTGTTTATCTTTGGTCCAGAGTTTAGACACAGCTGACTGTGAACAACCAACATTTTTGCAACATTGCGTGATGATTTACCCTCTTTTAAGAGTTTGATAATCCTCTCCTTTGTTTCAGTTGACATCTCTCGTGTTGGAGCCATGATTCATGTCATTCCACTTGGTGCAACAGCTCTCCAAGGTGTGATCACTCCTTTTTAGATGCAGATCTGATTTGATGCAGGTGTTAGTTTTGGGGATGAAAATTTACAGGGTGATTCCATAATTTTTTCCTCAGAATTGAGTGAGTCCATATTTTTTCCCTCTGCTTGGTCTAAAAAAGTAACCGTTACTGACTGCCACAATTGTTTTTCCTGATTTCTTATAGTGTGTCTTAAAGCCAGAAAGTTGCCATTTGAAATGACTTTAGTTTTGTGTCATGTCTGTGATCTGCTTTTTTTCTACAAAATTAAACAATTGAATGAACATCCTCCGAGGCCGGTGATTCCATAATTATTGCCAGGGGTTGTAGTTGTGGCAGATAAATGGCTGCTATCAGGAGGAGTGGAGGGACTGGCTGTCTGCCTGTGTGGCTGCCACCCAGGACCCAGACCAGTTCTGTAGTGTGGTGGACACGGTGAAGCATGAGGTTCCTTGACCTGATTGTTACTAACATTGATAATTTTCACAGTTTGGATGGGATTGTTTGACCTTGTTCTCTTTATAGAGTTTCTACCAAATTTTGAAACACAAAGCTAAGTTCTATTCAAGAAACTCCTATCAGCCATAAGCAGATGTGTTTTACACCACGAGTTTCTGGATGCTTCCACTTCCCCAAACACACCTCCCTCCCTGCTTTGGTACTTTTGTCTTCAACTCACTGTTTGCTTGATCAATGTGGATTTCAAGTTCAAAGCTCTGGACAGAAAGTCTTGCTGCCATGACTCTCTCTCTGGATTTTGAAACATTTGGGTGTGAGAGAATTGTTGGTTTGGTTTGGTTGAATGGATTTAGCAGGTGGTTTTCATTACACCCTGAATCTTCAGTTCCTTAAAGGCTCATTAAAAGCCTGCTAACGAGTCTTTCATTGGATTCAGGTGTGTTGGAGCAGGGAGACAACTAAGAGTATCAGGAAGGTGGCTCTCGAGGACTGAACTTGAGCACCCCTGCCTTAACTTGTTTAAGGATGGACAAATTGAGGACTTTTGGACCTTCTATGTAGCTACTTAGTTTTTGAGTGCTTTTAGCGTAACAAAGATCAAAACGGTTGGATCCAGTTTGACCGAGCGGTTTAGAAGCATTTATGAGCAATTTTCTGTCATTACGTTGACTCTTTTTGCAGAAAGCAGAACATAACCAATGCAAGGTTTATACCAGCCCGTCTACATCTTCTGAGTCAAGCTAATGGTAACACATGAGAACAGGGGTATTCAACTCATTCCAGAAAGGGCCAAGAGGGTGCAGGTTTTGTTTGCAGCCACCAACTCCAGCAGGTGATTTCACTGATTAACATCACTTTGGGTAGATGGAATCAGTTAATCAGTGAAATCACCTGGTGGCGGTGGTGGCTGCAAAGAAAACCTGCATCCTCTCGGCCCTTTCTGGAAGGAGTTGAATACCCGTGCATTAGAACATAAGTTCAGAGAACTTCAAATTTACATACGTACTTGATCATGTGCTTCCTTGAGTTTGCTGACATCTTACAGTCGCTTGGAAAATTTTAGTGAACACAGATGGCAAACTACAGTTTGGATTAATGCTTATTTGTTCTTAAATATCTTTATTTTTGCACTTTGCCCACCCCACTACGGAACAGCATTGGATCCTGGTTGGCAAGCACCCAGGCACACAACCCGTCCATCTGCACTTCTCAACAGTAATCATCCATCTGCTGCAGGCAGGTGAAACATGGGCATTAGGCCTGCAAGATATGTGTAAAACCTGTGATGTGCAGGATGACAGTATTGTGGTTATGATATGATTTGCGATAATGAACAAATATTTAGACAAAAGGTCACTTAAGCGCTTCCATCCAGAGGCCATTTGATGCAGGTTTGTGTCCGAGAGCGTCAGGCAAAGACGTACGGTAGTTAAAACTGGCCGTATACCAACTGTTGATGTAAGGTATCTTGAAGGTGCATTTATGTGCTTGTGTCAAAATGAAAGTAAACTTTCTACTATAGTGAGATTTCAAGATTTCCACTGCTAAACTTATGACACTCAGGCAGTTTTTTCCTGTGAAATTTCCAAGTTTACTTTTAGTTGGTGAACATTGTCAGCTACATGCGTATCGGTGCTTTCTGGGAGAAAAGTCTCTTGGGTTTTTCACCCATTGTTTGTGTCACTTGTACACTAATTGGAGTCGGTGTTTGCTGGATTCACTTGTCCATCTTCAGTCAACCAACTCTTGTAATCAGCTAAATTTTGGTCACTAACTCCAGTTCCATTTGCTTTGCCGCTGACATTTGGGCAAGCAGCTCTTCCTTCTTGCTGCCTGTCTTCAGGCTGTGATTTGTCAAATCTTTCATAAAAGGTCCCACTATCTTTGTCCACCTTCTATTATCACCCAACATAATTTCTGGCTCTTCAGTTTCTGCCAACATGCCATAGTTTTACGAAAAACACAAATGTTGAAGTTCTTCTGTCAGCTTCCCCCCTACTCGCTCTAAAAACATCAGGTGTCAGCACTTCGGGGTCAAATCTTATCTACCTCATGTCATGGCATGTGCCAATAAAATGGTTTCTCATGTTCATTGCACGTGCTTGTATCACAATGACATTGAAAATGTAGTTAATTGTGCAGCAATAATGAGTGTCCCCTTAACCTTCTCTGGCCGCTGGGGTCCTCAGCACTGAGGCGTGGATCTCAGTCATGCAGAGAGAAACGCGCCACATGGCCAAAATGTCACCGCTGACATTCCTTCTTAATACAAACGATATTCCTCCTTCCATTCAACCGAAATCACTCATTTGGCAAAAAATCATTCCAGTGGTACTCATGGAAGAAGTCTGGTACATCGCTTTACTGGTTAACAATGGCTAGGATCCAAGTCTTACAACCACATAGTCAAACATGAAGCATACAGCTAGAATCATTCATATCTGTTTCTATAAATTTAAGTGACACACACACAAATAAAATGTAGTTCATATAATTTGCTGTCACTTTGAGATTAATCCAAAAGTATTAAAACTCTATAAAGTGTGCAGGTTTTTTCTTAATTTTTATTGACTTTTGGTCCTAGTTTTGCACTATTTGTCAAAAAAAGGTGTGTGGACTAATTTATACACTACAAATGTCACAGCAGCAGTGTGTCTCTCATAATCTGACTTAAATTTCTTTCTCAGTGTAAATTTCATTGGAGTCTGTGTCATTTTTATTCCCCACCAGAACGGTTTTGTTCTAGTGGGGAATTAAAAACACTTGATTGAAGTGCAGCAGGAACTAAACACCTGCTCTGGCGGGTGTCTTGCAGACCTCCTTTGCTATGCTTGAAAGTGTCACTTCCTGCTGCTGTTGGCTGGTAATCGAACCCAACAGTGAAACAGGTGGTTTAGTTCTGTTTTGTTTTTGTTTTTTTGCATAAACTGCACCAGGCAAGAAAGCCACAGTTTTAGTTGTACTTCTCCAAGTGTAGAATCGAACACTTAGAATAGAAAGCTTACCTATGAGGCATCAGGCGACGTCTACGTCATCTTCAGAGAAAGGAAAGGAGTGTTTGAGTTTCAGGTCACGGGAGGTTCTTCTGTGGGTATTGTATGTCATTGTTCGTGGCCCCATGCGGAAACATGAGCTCTGCTGAGTGTGCACGTCGCCGGTGAAAAGTGTAGTGATGGCATTGTTTGCAGTGTAAATACATTTTGTGTCTTGTATTGAAGAAACACTCCTGCATAAACATTCAGGTGCCAAACTGCCCCTGCAAGAGTTTTAGTTTGTAGCCTCATGGTGTATCTATTCTGAAACAACAACAGTACTGCACAGTTGAAGGAAGTACCGAGTCTGATGTTGGCCATTAGTCCCATAGGGCTGCTTGTCCTGGGTTGTGTGGAGGTGGCATGCAAGTCCATCATGTGAGCCAAAGCCCGTACCCATTTGCAGATAGGCGGACTGTGACAATGGTCTATGGGGTGGTAGTCCAACTCCTGTCCACAGAGCCTCCTGCTCTGAAAAATGGGAAACACTTGCTCTCTTGCTTTGAGTTCAAGGTGTTCACAAGTGTTGACTGACCTCCTGGTGGAACAACGTGTTGTTGGATCATCATCATGACAGACACACGGAGAGAAATGCAAGACAGAGTGGTTTGGTCTGAGCGTGATATGAGGCCAAAGTAGCCATTCAACTGCCAGCTAATTGTATTTGCTGTTTTTCGGGGGTGGGTGGGATGGGCATACATAATGTATTTTGATATGACACCACATTGAATGCCTTGAGAAGAAGAAGCAATTAAGCACTGTAATTTCAATGAAACACACAGTTTTCAGAGTCAAACATTTGGCTCACTAGTCTCCTTTGTGCATTGTCCTAGATCCATGCTACCATTCCATCTGTATTTTGGCAAATTAAGTCTGACACATAGTCAGTGACTTGGAAATGTTCAAGTATCCATCCCCTGACGTGTCTCAAGAAAAAACATTTTTGTTTAACAATAACTCTTATATTTAATTTATTTGATTTCATTATGTCCTCTGAACATGGAGGGTCTGTGTATAAATATAATGTAATATCATTAAAATTCTTGAATTAAAGCTGAAATTTGACACTACAAGCACATCTTGATTGTTTTATTTTGTGTGTGTTGTGTTGGTGTACAAAGGAAAAATTTCATAAAAAAAAAGAAAAAGCGGGGGGGGGGGGTCTCCAAATACTTATGGACCTCTCTGTCAGTGCATTGACTTTCAAAGTTAAAATGAAAGTGTGTTTTAAAAAGGGATATGTTACAGAAGCCGGGTTATGTTTAGTGACAGGAGCTCTATTTACCTCTGCCAGCAAAGTTGGGCGGAGGTCATGTTATCGACCCTGTCTGTCTGTTTGTGAACAGCCTGAAGCCCACAAATTTTCATATGTTATGAAATTTTTAGTGAAGTTTCATTTCCTGATAAGCAAGAACAAATTCAATTTTCAAGGTCAAAGTTCAAAGTCAGGAAAACTCTTGGAAAATTGGAAAAATCCCTATCTTTAACATTGAATTTTCAAAAAAAAAAAAAAAAAAAAAATCACAACTCTCAAAAAATATCAAATTTCTTTCATATTTGAAAGCATTGTGTATGATGGTATCCTTTATTGACTGATAAAGTCTGATCCAGATTACAGATTTTGTGGCTGTTTAAATTTA
The DNA here is from genome assembly GCF_902500255.1 of Thalassophryne amazonica. NCBI lineage: Eukaryota > Metazoa > Chordata > Actinopteri > Batrachoidiformes > Batrachoididae > Thalassophryne > Thalassophryne amazonica. The sequence continues at coordinate 24,401,081 of NC_047111.1, read as the reverse complement.
ACATTGAAAACCCCATTTAATGTATATTTTACATTATATCTTAATCAAACGTGCCCCAACCACTTTCATATTTGAAAGTGAAGTGCAGATTGGCACTCACTATCACCTGACAAAGTTTGATCCAGATCTGATCCAGATTGTGGATTTTGTGGGCATTTGAATTTAATAAATAATTTAATTTAATATTGAAAAGCCCATTTGGTGTACATTTTACTTTATATCTCGATCAGAAGTGCCTCAATCACTCTCATTTGTGATAAAGAGGTGCAAACTAGCGCTCTCAGTGAATAGACTAAGTCTAATCAGCTCCTGATCCATATTGTGGATTTAGTGGATATTTGATTTAAACATTGAAAAGCCCTCTTGATGTATATTTTGTATTATATTTTATCTTGTGAAAAGCCACTTCTAACAGGACTTTCACCTTGAAAATTTTTTCCAAGGTAAAAATTTGTTTAATTGGAAACTAGTGTTGGTGGAGTTTTGTGCTCTACGAGCGTGACACTCTGGTTTTTGTTTCTTTTGAATGTTGTATTAAAATGTTTGTATGTCTTGTTGTGTGACGATGGCTGTAAGTGGTCGATGCACAGAGATTTTTTTTTTCCTCTGCCTTCAATAACTCTTTTTTTTTTCTATCACTTTGTTTGTGGTAATTCCTTCCACATTATTGTGCAACAGGCTGTCACATTACTTCGTCACTGGCTGCACTCCACAGACGCCAGCCGGGTCTGACTCAGTTCATACAGCTGAGTGGTGGAAAAACTCACCTTTTGTAGTCTGGAGTTAAGTTAATGGTTAACAAGGCATTTGTTAAGCTTCCGCAAGTAATGGTAGACTGACCTGTACAGTAACCTGTACCTTCACTGGAGGTTGTAGCTTCTTGAACTGAAAATTAAAATGGAGATAATGGACATTTTCTGTGTGTGTGTGTGGTGGGGGTGGGGGGTGGGTGGGTGGGGTGATATTTATTTTTATCTTTGGAAAATAATGTGAATAAATAATGTCAACTGATCAGATGTGGTAATAGTATACGCAGATTTTAATATACAAAGCATCTATCCCACACTTCCATATGCTCAGCCAAGTCCTCTAATTCTTCCCCGGGGATCTCCAGGTGTTCCCAAGGCAGCTGGGAAATATAATTCCTCCAGCGTGTCCTGGGTCTTCTTACATGGGGCCTCCTTCCAGTTGGATATGCCTGGAAAACCTCCCTAAGGAGACGACCCAGGGGGCACCCTCACCAGATGTCTGAGCCACCTCTTAGCCGACTCCTTTCAATGCAGAAATGCAGCTCCTGGATAGTCGAGCTTCTCACCCTGTTGCAGAGTGTTAGCCCACATACCCAACTGAGGAATCTCATTTCCATCGCTTGTGTCTGCAACCTTATTCTTTCACCTGTATCTGTGACCTTACTCTTTCACTCCCACCCCTGGTGTCTGCTATCTTGAATTCAAGTGTGGCTGGCAAACTATGACATTTACCTTTTTCTTCATGTTCTGACATTATCAGTCAGACTGTATTTTCTGGCTGCTTGAGAGTTGTTTGATGACTCTGCTGCACTTATTATGATCATATCCTTAACTACAGTAGTGTTCAGAATAATAGTAGTGCTATGTGACTAAAAAGATTAATCCAGGTTTTGAATATATTTCTTATTGTTACATGGGAAACAAGGTACCAGTAGATTCAGTAGATTGTCACAAATCCAACAAGACCAAGCATTCAAGATATGCACACTCTTAAGGCTATGAAATTGGGCTATTAGTAAAAAAAGTAAAAAAGGGGATGTTCACAATAATAGTAGCATCTGTTGTTGATGCTACAAACTCAAAACTATTAAGTTCAAACTGCTTTTTTAGCAATCCTGTGAATCACTAAACTAGTATTTAGTTGTATAGCCACAGTTTCTTTGTGATTTCTTCACATCTGCGAGGCATTAATTTTGTTGGTTTGGAACCAAGATTTTGCTCGCTTACTAGTCTGCTTGGGGCCATTGTCTTGTTGAAACACCCATTTCAAGGGCATGTCCTCTTCAGCATAAGGCAACATGACCTCTTCAAGTATTTTGACATATCCAAACTGATCCATGATACCTGGTATGCGATATATAGGCCCATCACCATAGTAGAAGAAACATGCCCATATCATGACGCTTGCACCACCATGCTTCACTGTCTTCACTGTGAACTGTGGCTTGAATTCAGAGTTTGGGGGTCGTCTCAAAAACTGTCTGCAGCCCTTGGACCCAAAAAGAACAATTTTACTCTCATCAGTCCACAAAATATTCCTCCATTTCTCTTTCGGCCAGTTGATGTGTTCTTTGCCAAATTGTAACTTCTTCTGCACGTCTTTTATTTAACAGAGGGACTTTGCGGGGGATTCTTGCAAATAAATTAGCTTCACACAGGTGTTTTCTAACTGTCACAGCACTTACAGGTAACTCCAGACTGTCATTGATATTCCTGGAGCTGATCAATGGGTGAGCCTTTGCGTGATTCTTCTATCCATTTTGATGGTTGTTTTCCATTTTCTTCCACACGTCTCTTTTTTTTTTGTCCATTTTAAAGCATTGGAGATCATTGTAGATCTTTAAATAGGGAACACCTGATTCACACCTGTTTGTTCCATAAAATTAATGAACTCACTGACTGAATGCCACACTACTATTATTGTGAACACCCCCTTTTCTACTTTTTTTTTTACTAATAGCCCATTTTCATAGCCTTAAGAGTGTGCATATCATGAATGCTTGGTCTTGTTGGATTTGTGAGAATCTACTGAATCTACTGGTACCTTGTTTCCCATGTAATGATAAGAAATATACTGAAAACCTGGATTAATCTTTTTAGTCACATAGCACTACTATTATTCTGAAGACTATTGTATGTATCTCTAAACACAGAATATGATGTCCATATAACCATCATTTTAGCAAAAGCTTTGAATCAGGAATAAAGGTAATATGCTGACATATGAACACCAGCTTGTCTTGTGTTTGGGATAATACAGTAAACCAGAAATCAGATTCCTTCTTGCTACAAGTAATGAGTAGCATCAAATAAATGCTGATGCACTTGATAACATCTACTGTATATGAACAAATGACTAAACACATGAATAATCAAACACCGCTTCGGAATGCACCATTTCACAGACAGCAAATTTATTTGAGTGTCTTTCTCCTGTTATTGTTGCATGTGGTTGGACTAACAGACGGGTCTCATATCCCCCTCAGCCATAAAACCTGATCCTGCCTTTAGTCCAGAGTGATTACAGGCTCAAATTCAGGCGATTGAAACACCACCCTCATGTGGTCATCTATAATAACTACAGTCTGGCTCTAGTTTTTAATCTGGATGTGCTATATTGTTGTTAGGACCTGTTTGGGTTTAAACAGAGGAAAATGTGGATTCTTGTGCTCACTTGTTTTACTGTATTTTGCCCTTTTGCTGTAAGTATCTGAGTCTGTGTCAGACGTCTCCAGCAGAAACATGTAAAGGCCTTTAATTATCTTTCACACACTAATTACCGCCGTGGGAAAATATTCTCAGATTTTTGGGAACAGAGAAATTTCTGCATCATCTCACAGGAACTGTACCTCTTTATTTGTGCAGGACAACAACAGAGACCAGAATCTCCAAAACCAAAAGTGTTTTCTCCTAATAACTGATAGATTTTAATTTATTTGGGACTGCTGCCTCCTCGGGGTGCTGAATCCCCATAAATGGTACAATGTCCAATCAGAGTGTTGATCAGTTCAAAGATGGAATGAAAGATAGAAAAATAACAGCAACCCCCTTTGAAAAAGCTCATCAGAAATTAGTCTTGACTCGAGTGCCGACATACTAAGTTGCGACTTTCAATGTCCCAGGGTTGTGACTGACCGGTGATGTATTGTTTCCACCGCCAGAGTCATTGTTTATTGATCACATTGTAACTCGCACACATCTCAACACAATGGGTTGTTGGAGGCATATTTTTACTTTTCAGTGGTTGTTAAGCAAGAGATTTCTGTAATGTGTAGACTGTATAAAAATGTTTTCTTTTTTTTTTCATCCATATAGTTGTGTTCAAGGACGTAATGCGTAGATATGCATGGTTGTTATTCACATGCATGAATAATAAATTAAAATAAACTACCAAATGCACAGTTTTTTCAAAGTAAAAGTCAAATTACGCAAATAAGTTTTGTACATGTGTTTTCTAACCTTACTGGATGATAAGAGACCCAGTTGTTTAGGCTATTAAAAAATAAAAGCACATGTGTGTACTCGATCAGAAATCCTTGGCTTGGACTGGCTTAAGGTTTTAGTGCTGGATTATTTTTCACATCAGCCATAAATAAATAATAATAATAAATTTTCTTATTTTATTGTATTGTTACAAGTATTATTATTATTATTATTATTGCTTATCTTTGCACACACTGTTTGATTCACATTTTCCTCTACTCGCACTCATCGTGTGTTTTTTTAAGAGCTGACGTAACATGTGAATTTCTCCACTGTGAGATCAAAGTCTTATCTTAATGAAGTCGCAAATACCCTTACTTTCTTGTTTAAAAAGAACTTAAGTAAACAAGACATAGTCCCCCCCAAAAAACAAGATCGCCAGTGTTTTACATAAAATACTTATATTCATTTGCAATATGGACAGACAGTACCAGTGAATAAAAATTGCATTTGCCAAAATCAGAAGAAAAAAAAAAAACGCAAAAAGAGAGAGAAAGCAAAAAATAAACAAACAAATAAATAAAATTCTAGTAATTTAACTCTTGTTCATAAACATGAGAACATCAATGTTGTCCGGTGAGAGGGTAAAAGAATAACAGCTTCATATAGCACACACAACTAGATTTTTATTTAAGAGCTGCCGATATTGTTTGCAGATATTAAACACTAGAGGGCAGTAGTTATATTTTTAAACCTCAGTACTTCAGCTTTCATTTGTGTGTGTGTGTGTGTGTGTGTGTGTGTGAGAGAGAGAGATAATTTGTCTACAAAAAACAACAAAAAAAAAAAACGTGTGACATGGATTACTCAATGCCTCCGCTCATGAACACGTGGAGACACTTTGTAACAGAGTGGTTTCCAGAGGACAGACGAGCTCCCTGCAGCACGTGTACATCTCCTTGTATAAAGAAGAAGAAAAAAAAATTATGAGCAGAAATAACTGGTGCAGCGTTTTACTGTGTGTGTGGAGGAGCAGCGATCTGGTGTCTCTGTCACAGCACGATTCCAGTGATTCTCACATTGACCTCAATAGATCAAAGTGAATTCAGCTGGCATGAGATAAATGCTCGCAGTCTGTCTCATCTTCTCTTCTTCGCCTTTGTCCCTTCTGTCTTTGACAGAAACAGGCATGCCATTGTTCCTAAGAAGCTCAGAGCACAAATCTGAAGCAGTTTCAATAGCAAACCAGCAGACAGAATGTGTCGCAGTGGTGGGCAAGACGGCATTCTTCCACAAAAAAAATTAAAATGATTTACGTGAAGACCCAAAAGAAACCAGGTGAAAGGGCATCTTGCCCACCATAAAACTACATGGACACTTTAGTCTTCGTTTGGCGTTTGAACCAGCAGTGAGAAATTATGTTTTATTCTTAAAAAACAAATATGCACACACATCAGAACAGTGCGCTGTGTTGTACAACGTGTTGCCACAGTTACTTTGAAAAAGTAATCCAATTACTGATTACTGATTACTCCTTGAAAAAGTAACTTAGTTACTTTACTGATTACTCAATTGGAAAAGTTAGATTACTAGTTACTTTTTTAGTTACTTTCCCCAGCTGCCAACAACAACCCCCTGCCATCTCAACATGACAATAATACTTGTTTTGCCAAAACTCACTTTATAGTCACCTTTTCTTGACTTCAATGAAAATAAATACTTGTTTTATAAAAAGTAAAATAAAGACCTCTTTCTTGACCTCATATTTAACTGTTGACAGCACTGTAACAGTAAAACTTGAAATTTCTAACCTACATTGTTTATAAATGTAACTATTAAATTCTTTCTAACATTTAAATTTTCTCTAAACATTTTACTTGTCGAAATTATTATTATTTTAAGTAGTAGTAGTAGTAGTTGTAGTAAAAAAAAAAAAAAAGAAAAACGGCTTCAAAACTGGACCTTTAATCTAGGGGTGTTGTGGGGGGCACATCCCTGCCCCACGCCACCATTCCATCTGGATTCGCCCCTGCTTTGGTATTTGGGCACAAAGAATGGATAACATTTATTTACGCAGGAAACATGCCCAGATTTACAGGTAAGAAGGTTTTATTGTGTTTTCACATCATGTGGTCCTCAGAAAGAGAGTTTAGGTGCATTTGAGTGGAAAATAGTGTTAGTTGTTGACACGTCGCGGAGGATCAGCTGTTTTTAGCAGCAGATACAGAGCGGCTCAGCTCAGAATTCTAAATAAAGGAGAAGAAAAAGCATAAAAATGTCTTTGTAAAGCTCAGTGCATTTGTGCTGTTGTCACTGTGCTTTAAGAGGTGAGGACAAGTCGTAGCTGCTGCCTGGGAGCTGCTGCAAAAAAACGTGGATGAAAAGCTCGCAGCTCACTTAAAGTGGGCAGTTCAGTCCTCCTGCCCACGGACCACGTTTAATGCTGCTATCGACCCACAATGCAAAAATAATAGTAACGCACAGTGACTTGGAGAAGTAACTTTAATCTGATTACTGATTTGGAAAGATTAACGCGTTAGATTACTCGTTACTAAAAAAAAAAGTGGTCAGATTAGAGTAACGCGTTACTAAGTAATGCGTTACCGGCATCACTGACAACAATGCACATAAACAAGCAATGCACATTTGCAGTTCACTCGATTACTGCCGCTTCAGGTTGGGAGTGAGCACTGGTGTCACAAATCGCTACATCCCACACATTATGGAACCCTCCTGGGTGGCAACCACCCGGGCAGACAACCGGTTTACGCCCTCCCCGTTATAGACCCTGTGCAATAACGTCACTGGGTCCCGCCCCCCCCGCCATGTTGGAGGACAAGCAAACACTCCAACATGGCGGACGATGTAGAAAGAAGCGTTGAAGAGAGTGAATATCAAGCTAATTTACGTGCGGAGGATAAAGTTACATACAAAGAAAAGTTGAAAATCACTCGGGGGAAAAAAAAAAAGCGCGCACCAAACACATTAAAAACACATTAAAGCACACGCACCGAACACTCAGAAAAAAAAGCGCGCACCAAACACATTAAAAACACATTAAAAAGCACACGCACACACATGCCAAACACCCGGAAAAAAAGCGGGCACCAAACGCATTAAAAACACATTAAAAAGCACACGCACACACGCATTTATAAGTGAAATAAATACGGTACATAAAACACACTAGTTAAATAGGGAGACTGACCTTTAGTGAAATGATCCGAACAGATCCGTAGATTGGCCAAACTGGACTCGGATGTAAGGTCACTTCTAGCTATCCGTGCTAGCCAGATTGCTCGCCTCTTTGAAGATAGTTCTCCCGTATTTTCTCCTTGATGCTCTATAATTGCCGGTAACCTGAAGAAACTGTGATTAGTTTCCCTGTTCTTACGATTACTACAGCTGATTATACCACAAAAACTCGGCATTTTATCGCAAATATCTGCAGTTAGCTAGTGTGCGTCTGTAGTGTGCGCGTCGTTTGTCCCCCAACAAGGCGGAACGGAAGTTTCGTGACATCATTTGCACAGGGTCTATAGACATCATCAGGACTTCTGTTTTTTTGTTATTATGTTGTGTTTTATTGATCCATTTATTTTTACTGCTTTTTTAATTTATTATTTTTTTCATTATTACTGCAATCCTGCAGAGCTGAAATCCGGGTTCCACTCCTTGGTGGCCACCAGAGTTAAACTTTGGAAATAATGAAACTGACAAACAAGCTCATCCAACCTACATAACGTCAGCCACACATGTTCCTAATTTCTATAAAATTACCTATTCCTAGACATTTTCAGCTGGTGGCAGATGGTATAAGGAAGGCAAAGTTGCTTTTTGGATTGATCTGGTACAGCGCATTTAATGAATGTTTAATCAGTGTTTCCTCATTATATGCTCTTTTAATTTGGAGAATTATAAGATGATGGTGCTTATTGTTTTTGAGTTATTGTAACAAACTGGAGGGATGTGTTAATTTATTAACTTATCTCAGTCGTCATTGCATTTGACAGATTACTTGCATAATGGGGTTGAAAGAGAAAGGATCTTCAATTAGATAAAGTAGACGTGATTAAAACAAGGACATGAGCAACATTCAGGAGATACAAATGTTTTATTTGTACAGCTACAATAGTGAGAAAAGACAAAGTGGGTGTATAGTGTGTATGGCTGCTGATGATTTCAGGCTTCCTCTCTAACGAGCCGACATTCATCACCGGTGCATTCCTGGCTTTTTAATAATGCATTTTCTTTGCTCGTCCCTGCTGCCGTCTCACCCAACCCCCCAAACGGATCTGCCAGGCGACGTGTCTGGAGACATCTGATGTGGAATCCTGTCAAATATCTGGATGTGTGTTCACACTTTCCAGAGTTAAGCACACACAAAGCTACAAATGACACATATGCAGAAAATGGTGCAAAGGCATGTTTGAATTTCTGTTTTTGTCACCAGTATATTATTTGTACGCTGACTTAAATGGTGTTCTTCAGTGTTGGTGGAGAAAGACTGTTATTATTGTACGTCTCTGTTATTACATTGTAGACTTTGTAATGAATCTCTTAGGGCTACATTGACGTATATATTGCAGTTCAACTACACTGACATTGATGAATGCATAACTGTTTTGTGCTGATGTGTGACATGAAGCCTGTAATTTTCATTGTGTGAAGCTGAGGAAATTTTTTTTTATTTTTAAGCATTATTTTTATCAGTGTCAATATTTGGAACAGTTGCCCAGATAACATAAATTCCCTTGGTACTTTGGTTGGCCTTAAAAGGCTCTACAGAAACTATTTGATTGCTTGCTGTAATATGTCAAATTAGGTTTATTGATTTTGCCTTGTTTATGGTGCACTGCTGCTTGTATGTTTGTGTCTTTGAAACTTTAGTTCTGTGATCAATTTATACTTTGTATGGGGTATATGTATAGTTATAAAATTTGTACTTTTAGTTAAAGGGGTAGGCATTTATAAGCCCTTTGCTTCTGCCTACACCCTTTCGGGCACACGTGTGCATTGTTGGATTGTTTTTTGTTTCTTTGTTTTTGTTTTTTTCTTCTTTGGTATTTTTTGTTCTGGATTTGTGTGTGTGCCAAATAAAAAAAATCAGTTCAAAAATAACCACACATGTATAATTGTTTTATTGGAATGAGCTCCTGCAATGTGTGAGCGCTGAGCATTAAAGGCATCATGTTGTGTAAAATATTTAAATCTACTTTTCACAGTTAAACACAGTTTGGGTTTCATATTCACCATTTCCAAAGTCCCGCAGTTCTGTCACTGTGTATATAGAATTTTTCTTGGTTTGAGCAAAATTTTGGCCTGAAACAGCAGATTTTAAACGTTGGTGACATATGTAACCTCAGTCCATATTTAGACTTTTCTTTGCTCAATAACACAGCCACTGAGCTGGTTGACCTTCTGCATGTGTCCCCACATGGTCTTTGTGAAAAAGACTGTGATGGCGACCGTAGGTCCATAAGTATTTGGACAGCGATGCCATTTTGGGAAATTTTAGCTCTGGACACCACAACAGTAAGTCCCTTCGGCTGCTTCCTTGTTTTCATCCGGAGTCACCACAGCAGATCCACCTCGGATCTGCTGTGGTGGAACCTTCTGCACTGAAGTCAAGCGCACTAACCACTTGGCCACCACCCATGTGTCTATGGTCATAATTAAGCTGTTGACAAAAAAAGAAAAATCATACAAAGGTTTTCTGTCCAAAAACATCTGCTTATAATTAAGATACTGACAAAAAAAGAAAAATGATTAAAGAAGCCTGCTTTAATGTACTCACTCACTGGGGACTTCAGTGTAGTTGAACTGTAGTTTTGTGTTCAGTGTTGTCAGTTTGCTTTTCGTAGCCTCGTGGAACCACAGCCGTCTACTTTACATGTATGTAGCTCTCTCACGTAACACCTTATGACACGTGGGGGTGCAACACTTTCAGTATGCTGAATTGTGGAATTTGGTGATGTCATTGGGAGCAGGTGTTGAAGGTGGAGATCAGTCTGTTTTTTTTCCCCCCACTCAGTTTATTTTCTAGTTCTGCCAATTATTGTTGTGGTGCCAAACCAGCAGGAGCAGTGGGGCGAGACTGCAGCACCACACGGAGACGCTCCACTCACCGTGGACACTGCCCCAGAGAGATGGAACAGGGGTGGTGACTGGAAAATTAGTACCATCAACACCCCCCCCCCCCCCCCCCCCCGTACTGCCCGCTGACTCGGGGTTATGCTCAAAATGTGTGAGACTACTAAGAGGCAGTGGGAGGTGGGCGGGGCAGATGGGTATCTGGGTAGAAGAGAGAGGCGGGGGGTCGGAGTGTGGTGGATGGCATTTTGATTGGCTGGTGGCTCACTGCCCAATAGGACCCCCCCCCCCCCCCCCCCCCCCCCCACACACACACACACACACACACACTGGTGAGATGAGCAACAATATTAAATGGGTTTTTGTTGATCTTTGTTTTTTTTTTTAAAAGGTTAAAATAAATGTTTATATTTCCTATATTTGTGTTTTAAGCATCACTTTGAGCATCACGTGTCTGAATGATCTGATGATGCCCAGATGGTCTTTCAAACAGACCGGACATGAGGTGATCAAAGGCAGGTATTGATTTTTTGAGGGGGGGGGGGGGGGGGGGGGGGGGTTGGGTCTTGTCCCGCCTAATTTTCTGCTAAATGCCTCCTCATGCACACATGCACTGAACAGAGGATTCCATTCATTGCATGTTTTCTTAAGCCCAGTCCCAACACTTGCCCTTCACCCTACCACTTCACCTTTCCCCTTCATTTTGCACATTCAAGTGGGGTTGCAAAGGGAGAGTATCTGGATCAGACCTTAGAGGAAAGTTTATTTTTGACTCTGCTGACGTGAAGGCGATCTGAAGGTTTTGATGTAAATGATGACTGGATGAACCTGCACTGTGTGCTTACCCTGTTTGTTTATTTGAGTTTTGTTTTTGTGATAATCACAGGCTTCTGTAGGTCAACATTAAAGGTTGCAGCAGATGCCTTGATATGACCTCAGGTTCGTTGAGGCTTTTTGTGTGTTTTCACCAGCTGCCACATAAGGGTTGAGCAGTCAAAGAGCGCCGCTCCGGGCCAGGCGCTCTGTCTGAGGAGGGGTGGGGTCTTCCTCTCAGCCTTTGTGTGCTAATTGAAGTTTTTGTGATTCTCAAACCTCCCTCCTTTCCTCCCCCTTTGCTAGGAGATGGAGGATGAGGAGGCGATAGTTTGATACTACACTTTGTTTGATGTCTCTGATTGTACTCTTTGTAAGTGTGGAATTAGTGGGCGCTAAGGTGTTATTGGGCAGAGATGCTGTCAACCCGAACCATGTAAACTGCCCTCGGCAGTGGAGCCAATGTGATCAAGTATTTGTGAAGTAGCCACAAAGTCTTTGCTTTTGTATGTTTGTGACAATTCTATTGTCAATGCAAGAAAATATTTTCAGAAGAACAGTGATGAATATTATAAACATCTGGTGGTGAATTTTGAAAGCTTGATCACAGTCCACTCAAAAAGATGGGACTCTGGTTCAAAGTGGACTGTGGTGAGATCACAGAGATCATTGTTTATTTGTGGCAAGGTTACAAATTTAGCCAGCGGACCAAATATCTTCCCCATGGATGTCCTGTTCAAGGGTTTTACCCCAATCCCGTTCAGTCATTTAACAGTATCTGCTGATGCCAAATCTCAATCCAACATTGGTCTTTCCTTAGACATTATACTTACACAGAAGAGAGGAGTGATCAATATACAAATAATTAATTTTTGTAGCTCATGAGTGCAACTGCGTCTTAATTTGAGTCAACACGGGAAACCTCACCCGGCCCGGACATGGAAAGGATTGACAGATTGATAGCTCTTTTTCTAATAGTTAGAAGCAGGCTATTAGTTTTTATTTTTATCTGTTTTATTCTTTACTTCTGTTTTTATGTATGTATTTTTATTCATTTTTAATTATTTATTAAATTTTATGTTGACTTGTTTTATGTAAGGTGCCTTGAGATGGCTTTTGCTGTGATTTGGCACATTATAAGCTAATTAAATTAACGGTAAGAATATTTAAATGAATTGAAATATGAAACATGCCATTCAACGAGATGTCAGTTGAGTTGAATGGAATGTAACACTCCACCAGGTACAGGGTATAGTTTGTCCATCAGAGGGCTCTCCCGCAGCATTGTTTACAACGTTATCAAGCATGACTGGGACCCCGTCACCCCTTGGTCATATTAGCTCCAAGAGACAGAGGCAAAGTGATGAGCTGTCATTCATTTTCAATCAGAGTGGGCATTTTACAGCAGCAAGTGACAAGTGGTCACTATGCCGCTAGCTAGGTGGGGCCAACATAGATGAGACGTCTATGCAAAAGCTGAGTGATGCAATACTGTGACTGCCATTTAGTGTGAAGGCAATGTGATTTCATCTGTTAGTTGGTTGTTGGTTGTATTTATAGTTATTTATGATAAAGTTCATGTTTAAACTATAAAATATCAGCTCTGTTACATTTCTTTGTCATATGAATCATTGCTGTTTTTTTTCAATCAGGGTCTAGTTTCCATCTGCAAAATCATTTACTTAAAAGTGTGAACAAGGCAGACAAGGGAAAATTGACTTTTAAAATAAGGCAACAATTTTATTTTCTCCATGTGGTATCTTTGTGTTTTATCTCCATGTTTTTCATCACTGATTAGACAGAATGAGTAATGCATAACATAAATGTACCCCCTGTTACCCCCCAAACACACACACACACACACACACACACACACACACACACACACACACACACACACACACACACAGAGTCCAGTCTGTTGAAGATTTCTTCCTGTTAATCGGGAGTATATTTGTGTAAAGCACTTTGAGTTGGCTTCTGTTGTGATTTGGCACCACATAAATATATTTAATTCAATTGGGATACATGCAAGTGCACATAAATCTCTTTATGCAAACCTACAATGTGTGTGTTCAGACGAGGAGGGTGTGGTCAGACGTCACAGGAACAGAAGGGAATCGTAATAGCGACTTCTGAACAAATCACTCACTCACGCTCACTCTCACAGAATGACATTGTTTTAAACACAGCAGCTGTGTGTGTGTGTGTGTGTGTGTGTGTGTGTGTGTGTGTGTGTGTGTGTGTGTGTGTGTGTGTGTGTGTGTGTGTGTGTGTGTGTGTGTGTGTGTGTGTGTGTGTGTGTGTGTGTGTGTGTGTGTGTGTGTGTGTGTGTGTGTGTGTGTGTGTGTGTGTGTGTGTGTGTGTGTGTGGGGTCGTTGAGCATCAGTAAGTTTGAGTTTATAATGAAGAGCATCAATTGCCACGTGTTAACAACATGCGGATTTGTCAGTTTTCTTGAGCACAACACTGAAGACAGAGATAAGAACATTCAACCTTGCAGCTCAGACATTAGAAATGAAATGTTAAGACACAGATAATACTTATGCGCATAAAGTAATTAATAAATAAAATATCACAGTTCCACCCAGAGGAGGTGACATCACTAAAAAAAAACGTTTATGTAGAGAAGCATTTTGGATTTATACTTTGGGCACTTTGGAACCGTTTGGTTTGAATGAAGAATTGAAATTTACTTGTTTTCTTTAATATTAATATTTGTTTTTATTCTGGGTTTTTGTCATGTTGTTTGTTTTTTGGGACATTGTCTCGCTCAAATGAAGTGAGTGCCTTGATTGACGGATGGCCACGCACCAGCTGCTTTTCTCTTCTAATTAATAAAATAATCAATAGAGTGATTATCTTGAACAATGCTCAAGGCTTCTGTGCCTCTTTATCCAGATCTGCTGGAGTATAGAATGGCATCTGGTCCATGTTAGACTTTGACTTTTGTAAAAATTGACACATTATGTCATGTATAATCCTCAATCCAGCAGATTTTCCGTGGCCCCACAGCTTGATTGGACACAAGTTATTATCAGATGCTCTTCACGATGCAGCTTCAGGTCAACAAGGAAAAGTTGCATAAGCGGGCTTACACCTTCTTCCTGTGAGGCAAGACCTGTTAGACGTGGTTAATTCTGTTCAGTTGCCAGGGTGACGGCGTCGAGCAGAAGGAGTCGTGTTACCAATATGGAGAGCTGATTTTGAGTCCCACACGTTACCTGTCTGTGTCCTTGGACAAGACACCTCATCTACATTGTCAAATCACCCGTTTGTAAATGCTACCAGTCTTGGCTGGGGAAGTAACCTACATTGGACAGGTGTCATGCGCAGATTGAGTTGTAGACTCTCATCCACTTGATTGGCCCCAGTGGGCCTCAGGGCCTATATAGGACTTACAACTTCTTCATTGTCACATGTTTCACCACAGTGCCACAGTCACTATATCCTAATGGATGTATCTAGAGGAGGCTACGTCGAGGACGTACTGGAGAGATGTTAAATTCAGAGGGTATGCGAGAGTGTGTGCCAGGCTCTGCAAACATCTAATGGAGTTGCACTGTATTATTCTTGTTTCCTGTGTTGTATTCTTTGTGAAAGCAGGCTTTGTTTGGATAGTTCAAAGCAAATGTTGAACTGGTACCCTTCCAGCAGTGCAGGCTATCTGTTACTTGTAGAACGGCATTAACAGGCCTCCAGCAGAACCTCTGTCAAGGTCCAACTGTGAGTCTGGCCTGTGGTTATGTTCTGGTGAGCTGAGATGCTGCTTTTCTCCCCAAATAGAATTATAAAGTTTATTTTGCACACATCAGGACCAGAGCTTAAGGTTGTGAGCACATTAATTGGGGATCGCGCATACAACCTGTTAGGCTAAACCCATATGCACATGGGTATTTTTTGCAAAACTGCGATTTTCTACCAGTGGTTTCAAGAAAGAAAAAAAAAAATCCCTTTTACTTGAGCACTGTTAAAGGCAAGAAAAAAAAATTCTCCATCCACATGAAAATGCAAAACACATTCTAAAGTGCTGCCTAGAGCATGCTAAAGCAACAGGTGCAATATAACACCGACTGTGTAGGCAGAAGCCTGGAAAGAGAGACAAAAACAAAATTGTCCTTGTCTACATGTGAATGCTAAAAACAGTTTTCAAAAAGCTTCACCTTGGCCGGAGTAAATTGCAAAAGCTCTGTTTTCAGTTACGGAACATCCAGTGTTTGTGTGGAGGAAAGGCATAACAAAAGTTACGTTTTTCAAATCACTCTGAACAGGGCCTTAATGTCCAATGTTTTTGCTTCCACCCCTCCAGATTCAAAACAAACAGTTCAGGCAAAATCACTGCTTTTTAAATTATTTATATATTTTTGAATGAAGAAAGCTGAAGGCGAAGAAAGTATCTTCATATTTGGCAGTGCCACAGTTCAAGGTGCACAAACCAACCTTAGTCAAGAAAAGGGGATGATGAAGAGAGCATCTATAACCAAGTCATCTTGTACACTTGGGCAGATGTAAAACCCTGTATCACCCCCCCCCCCCTTTTTTTTTTTTTTTTTTGCTTAAATTTTTAATATGACATAAACAAAGAACGTTGGCAGGCAGTGGGCCAGGCAGCACCTTAACAAAATTCTGCTCCGGGCATTAATTTTTGCAAGAGCAGCACTGGTATGTGATGTTCACTAAGTGACAGGTCGGGTTGGAGGTGGGGGGGTGTGATGGTGGTGGGGGGTCAGTAAGAGAAAAGGAGCGAATCTGCCAGTTAATTGACATTTGACACGTGGCTCATTCATAGACATTCATTATGCATCGTTTCTGGATTCCTGCTTCGAGTCAATGCAGAGCGACGTACGCGAAGAGAGCGAGGGAGAAGCTGATGAGCCATTCGCAAGAGAGAGAGACAGAGAGAGAGAGAGGAGGGGTGGATGGGAGTGTTTCTCTCTTCCCATAGCAACGGTCGGCGGTGGTCGTCTCCAGCCTGTTGTTTTCTCTCACCGTGACACGTCTCTCACTCATCCACTTCATCACTTCACCATCGCACCTCAGGGGGTTTCTTTTTCTTGTCTTTTTTTTTATTTTTTATTTTATTTTTCCAAATGGAAGCATTTGTTTCTTCCCGTGAGATGGAAGCTAATTTCCACGGATAAAGAAGGTGATAAGAGTAGCTAGAAAGCAGCGACTGAAAAGGACGGGAAGATATCGGAGAGGGAGAGCGAGATAAGGAGGAGGAAGACGGAGGATGGAGCCCCTCAGCGCCCGTGGCCTACCCCGGCTCTCCTGGATCGACACTCTCTACAGCAGTACGTACCTCTCCGTCTCCTGTACATCACTTTGTCATCACACTCTTCTTTGCGTTGTCAGTATCCCCCACCCCCAGAAATCCCAGCGTCTCTACCGGCTCTGGCTCGTCGACATTAACAGACACATCTCTATGCTCTCACACACAGAACACTTTGTATTTCTGCAGGACTTCAAGTGAGCGCACACATCGTCGCTGTCCGTAACCAGACCCCCCCCCCCCCCAAGTCACCCCTCCACCCCTCGCCCAGATTCCTCTTGTTAGCTACTGTCGGGCCATTTGTCGGCCATTAGGCTCAGAATGAAGGGGAAGTTTGAGGAAATGTAGAGTTGGATAATGTGAGTCACGGCTTCAAGCTGGAATCAGAACTTTGTGTTCCTTCCTACTGAGGACACGTGCTGTTTGATGTTAAATTTCTAACATACTGCTTGTTTTTTGTGTACACCGGGGCACTTTCAGGATGTATTGGTGCAAAAAACTGAAAAAGAACAAACTGTTTTTTCCCCACTCGTGTGAGAACAACCTTCAGGTTTTTTTTTTCTTTTGCTTTTGTGTCCATCCTATTGAACACAGCTGTGTGTGTGTGTGTGTGTGTTTTAGCGTTAGCATGTGCGTGCACTTACTGATAAGCTGGTGTGTGTGCGATTGGACTTAGACGTGCAGAAGCCCTTTGGGATTCATTGTGCCATGTCACCATCACCACCGTCTTAATCTGCAAAGATGGAGTCAAGAGCAGTGGAACACAGACACACAGTGGTGGATGATGTTTAGTCATTCAGAAATAAATAATAAAAAATACTGCACATATGCTGTCATGCAAAGTTCAGTTTGTGAGCACTTAAGTTGCATTTGATGTGGGAGAAGAACTGCAGGAAAAAAAAATAACCCAAACAACAAACAAACAAACAAAAAAGCATTGGTGAATGTGTTATAACTTTCACAGTTCCATGTTGAGTGTAAAGAATATAAAAACAACCTGATATAATTGTATTTTGCTCTAATGTTGCAGCCATTATATTTAGCTTAAAGGTTATACTCTACAACCAGGTTCATAAGTATTGGGACAGTGGCACAATTTTGTAATTTTGTCTCTGTACACCAACACAATGGAATTGAAATTGTTCCTCAATTTTCAAAGTCCATAAGTGGTTGGACAAGCTAAGTATGGCATTTTCTGGCATATACGTTGTACCTGTTAAAAAAAAAAATGCCTCTAGAAGAGGAAAAACCCATATAAGGTGCACCTTTTTTTCTGTATTATAAGATCTTTAATTTGGAATTTTTGTGCATTGTTGTAGTGTTCTCTTTATTTCTGGAATTTATTCCTTTAATATTGGAATTTATTTTGTTTAGTGCTTTGATTCCTGGGAAAGTCCAACATAAATATCATTATTATTATTATTATTACAAACAAATGAAGCAGGGGTGGTGGCCAAGTGGTTAATGCGCTTGGTTTCAGTTCAGATTGCTCTGGGTTCAAATCCAACCCCTGCCACATTTCTCCATGTAATGTGGAGTTGCGTCAGGAAGGGCATCCGGCGTAAAACTTGTGCCAATTCAACATGCAGATCCACCTTGGATTTGCTGTGGTGACCCCAAGTGCAAACAAGGGAACAGCCGAAGGGGCTTACTATTACAAACAAATGTGTGATTTTTCATGATACAAGTCACACCAGAGTATAAGACTCCCCCCCCCACCCAAAAAAAAAATAGTAAAAAAACAAACAAAAAAGTGATTTATACTGGTACATCGATTATTGTTTTACAGATGATTTTTTTTTTTTTTTTTAAAGACGAGTCAAAATACTTGTACATTTCCAAGTCACTATGTCTCGTACTTCATTTACATCATTCTTTAAGAAATACAAGCAGTTGGTTACATTATGGGAACTTTATCTGGAGGAGGAAGTGAGGGAAGCCACCAAGATAAACTGTGCATCGTGCAACTTTTGTCTGTCAAATCAACACTTCTATGGCTTCATGCTGGAGTAAAGCAGAGAAGGATTTTCTAAAAAAAAAAAAAAAAAAAAAAATTTGAGCTACGGTTTTCCAGAAGACACATGGGAGACTCGAGCCAATCCTGAAAATCCTTCTGTTCCACTGAACCATGAAGCTGCAGCCACAGAACCCTAAAGCACCTTCAGAGCTGTGATGAGCATCCTACTGGCTTCACCATGCAGTTCCATACTGTGTGTAGTACAGTAACATACTGTGTGTATATTCCTTTATGATGTTGATGTAAAAGAAGTCAGACATATTCACTGACACTGAACACTGAAATGAATCCGTCCCCCGACCTCTCCATTGGAAACTGGCTGTAAAGTGATGTGTGTTTTGTTTGTCCTGTTACTGAAGGGCTGTGTATAAAAACACCTATAAATTCCAAATGTTTAATGTGATATATTTGTTGAAATTCCAGATTTAAAGCTGAAGGTCTATAATACAAGCATGTTTTGACACCCCCCCCCCCCCCACCCCCCCCGGCCCAAAAGAGGTATAATGTCAAATATTGTCCCTGTCCAATTATTTGTATGTGTGTCAAACCTATTTTTGTGTTCAGAATATTTAGCGTTTGCAGCCTGCAGGCGTGTAAACTGTGCCATAATCTGCACGAGGGGAATTTGAAAATGAATTCAGTGCTTGACGAGTATGAATTAGTCCACTTCCAGAAATGGATCAGGTCGTCAGAACGACACAATGATGGTTTTTGGCCACCAGAGATTGTGTTCTTATTCTTTGTGCCACATAATTGTCCTGCTTTTTTTCTGGTTTCAGGCCTTAAATTTGAAAGTGCAAAAAGTGAGAAATGTTTCCATGATAACAGGTTTATTGAATTCACATCAGCTTGATCTGGGCTTTATTGTGAGCTCAGTCTGGATAAAAGGGCACAGTCCTTTTATTCACCTGTCCATCATTTCTTTGCCTTCCCATCATCCTTTATGTTCCTCTTTGCTGTGTGTGCGCTCATGTTCTTCCTTTTACTTGGTGAAAAACTCCCGACTTGAGTGAGGTGTTGAGTGGCTGTTCTTGCCGTTGGCACGTGCACATGTACGTGTCCATGGCTCAGGTCCATGGGGCCTGAAATCGTAACACATCAGCACATAACACAGCCGGCTGTGAGAAATGAGTCATGCCTGGTTGTGAATGGGTCTTAACAGTCTATTTTTGTTCCCACTCAGGCGGCCTCACTTATCATTTGCATAGATGCACTCCTTCATCCAGCGCAGCTGCATTAAAACTTTGATGTTAAACCGCGGCCACGTATCCTGGCGTCTTAAGTGAAGTGGGAGTGGATGCTGTAAACCACACAGCCTGATGTGTTCAGCAGCTCCCTGCTTCCTCTGAGTGTTTCTACTGAAATGCAAAAAACAATCGTGGTCGACTTTCTAACTCAAAATATTGTTTTATCCTGAGGAAAGTTAAACGGCACATTTTTGGATTTGATTATCAAGCCTGAAAAGTTTCTTTGTTGTGATTCGACTGTATGACTCAACAACCGTTGAGAGGGAAAGTCTGTTCTCATGAAAGGGATACATTGGAATTCTGGCAGAGAAGAGCCGCATAGTTGTTGTTATTGTGTTCTATTTGTCTTTGTTAGTTTTGGAGCTTGAAACCAGAAAACCATTTTTTTTCAATCTCAGCAAAATTGATATGGTCTGTTTTTGGGTTCTACCTTAAAAATCTTGTTCCCAAACTGGCTAGAACCAAATAAAGTTCAAGTTAATAACCTTCTGAGTAAGGCTGCGTGAGGCGGTACTGCATAATGCGGTTATGATTTTTGTTTCACAGTTGTTATCGTTTGCAGTTTTGCATTCCACACTCAAATTGTCATTCCCGATCCAGTTAGCAAATTAAATAATGGTTAATAATGTAAATGGAGGACAGGGCACACTGGAGGAATTGCATTTCCCAGCTGTCTTGGGAATGAAAATGAATGAATGAATGCTCCAATGTGAAATTGTTACGTAACTGTCTTGTATCTTTTCACTTGACGAAAACTGCCATATTTTACTCTATACAGTAGTGTTCAGAATAATAGTAGTGCTATGTGACTATAAAGATTAATCCAGGTTTTGAGTATATTTCTTATTGTTACATGGGAAACAAGGTACCAGTAGATTCATTAGATTCTCACAAATCCAACAAGACCAAGCATTCATGATATGCATACTCTTAATGCTATGAAATTGGGCTATTAGTAAAAAAAAGTAGAATAATAGTAGTCAGTGAGTTTGTCAGTTTTGTGGAACAAACAGGTGTGAATCAGGTGTCCCCATTTAAGGATGAAGCTAGCACCTGTTGAACATGCTTTTCTCTTTGAAAGCCTGAGGAAAATGGGACATTCAAGACATTGTTTAGAAGAACAGCGTAGTTTGATTAAAAAGTTGATTGAAGAGGGGAAAACTTATATGCAGGAGCAAAAAAATTATAGGCTGTTCATCTACAATGATCTCCAATGCTTTAAAATGGACAAAAAAAAACAGAGACGTGTGGAAGAAAACGGAAAACAACCATCAAAATGGATAGAAGAATAACCAGAATGGCAAAGGCTCACCCATTGATCAGCTCCAGGATGACCAAAGACAGTCTGGAGTTACGTGTAAGTGCTGTGACAGTTAGAAGACGCCTGTGTGAAGCAAATTTATTTGCACGAATCCCCCACAAAGAATATTTTGTGGACTGATGAGAGTAAAGTTGTTCTTTTTGGGTCCAAGGGCCGCGAACAGTTTGTGAGACGACCCCCATACTCTGAATTCAAGCCACAGTTCACAGTGAAGACAGTGAAGCATGGTGGTGCAAGCATCATGATATGGGCATGTTTCTCCTACTATGGTGTTGGGCCTATATATCGCATACCAGGTATCATGGATCAGTTTGGATATGTCAAAATACTTGAAGAGGTCATGTTGCCTTATGCTGAAGAGGACATGCCCTTGAAATGGGTGTTTCCACAAGACAATGACCCCAAGCACACTAGTAAACGAACAAAATCTTGGTTCCAAACCAACAAAATTAATGCCTCGCAGATGTGAAGAAATCATAAACTGTGGTTATACAAACTAAATACTAGTTTAGTGATTCACAGGATTGCTAAAAAAGCAGTTTGCACATAATAGTTTTGAGTTTGTAGCGTCAACAGCAAATGCTACTATTATTGTGAACACCCACTTTTCTACTTTTTTTTACTAATAGCCCAATTTCATAGCCTTAAGAGTGTGCATATCATGAATGCTTGGTCTTGTTGGATTTGTGAGAATCTACTGAATCTACTGGTACCTTGTTTCCCATGTAACAATAAGAAATATGCTCAAAACCTGGATTAATCTTTTTAGTCACATAGCACTACTATTATTCTGAACACTACTGTACAATATCAACACTCATCTCAAAATGTGTGCTTGTGTGTGACTAAATACTTCAAGCTGA
Source organism: Thalassophryne amazonica (assembly GCF_902500255.1). NCBI lineage: Eukaryota > Metazoa > Chordata > Actinopteri > Batrachoidiformes > Batrachoididae > Thalassophryne > Thalassophryne amazonica. The sequence goes on along the minus strand of NC_047111.1, from coordinate 24,379,283 downwards.
AAATTACTTCTGTTAAACTCTTTTTCACCAAGTTCACATTGTTCTCAGAGGTTCCCAAAATATGTCTTTGAAGTTTTTTGCGAGAAATCAACTATGATGCTGGATTTTATTAAATTCATAAACAGGCTTTGTGTCGTAGCTTTAAATGCAAATTAAGAGTCTGACCACACCCCTCTCTAGTAGGGGATGTGGCTGTTTTGTGTGTGAGAGAGCAGCATCAGCAGTGACAGTTGAACAACATGCACGTGTGTGTTTCAGGTGTAATGCAGTACATTAGCTGCAATGCTAACAACAAATCCAACAGGCTATCACACACCACAATATAAAGTGGCCAGTTCATGAGTTTGAATTTGGATCACAGTGTACTGATTCATGCTTTATGTTCAGAATTGTAGTGGAGTAAGACATGAAGAGGGTTTTAAGCCCTTCTTGCATGTATTTGAATGCAGGAATTCCAAAATAAACCACGAGCCCAGATCTCACACCCTGTACTATGCGCTGCGTTTGCTCAGTCGCAGTGTAAGTGGTCGAAGCACAGACAGCCATTAGCGTGCGTCTGTGTCCGTTACAAATAGTCCAGTAAAACCTTATTTTTCCTCTTACTTGCTCACAGATCCAAGATTAATCAGTTCTGTCATAATCTGCAGCCACGCTGAAGTAGTTCTCTCACAATGAGCTGAATGTAGAAACATTGTGGTTGTGCTTTTGTCCCAGTTTTCTGTCTGTCATTTGTAAATGTGTCAGCATGTTTTTTCCATCAGGATTTTTTTTTTTTTTTGGTCTGTAAATCTTCTCTGAGTATCACTAAAGTAGACCGTCTTTTCTGTAGGACACGTTGGACTGCTGTTGGCCCTTTTTATGGACTATTATATCAGAAATGGAATATTTTCTGGCTCACTTTTCAAAGCTGTCTCTATGAGTAGCCTCCTAGCAACAGTGCTTGATGAGCTCTACACTGGTCGTGGCCTTTGAACCTGTACTGTAGCCATCGCTGCATTCACAGCTTCTGACGCTGCTTGCTGTAATCTTCAGAGTTCTGGCTCAACTCTTCTGCCGTGCTTTAGTGCAACGTGATTGGAAAGCAACATCAAGGGATTGGTGGATTACGTAACGACCGAATGAGTGTTTTGGTGAGGAAGAGAAGTGGTGGTGTAAGCGGAGGTACACGCGTGTGCAAATGTCTCAATGATTTTCCCAGTCCCAGCTGCCTCAAGAAAGACTTGAGTTTGTAGGCAACTGATGGCACGTTTAAATGTTCATTTAGGCAAGATGTTTGGTTTGTCAGTTTGTAAAGGGTTAATAGATCTTGCGTAATCTCTACTTTAAAACTTATAACTTAAAATCACAATACGCTTGTACAATTACACGATAAATAATACATACAGTTAAATCACAACTACACTTCAATAAATACTCCATACAATTAACAAATTCAATTCATGATCCTTCACATTAAACTCAGTCCAAAATCTATGCTTTTTCAATTCATTCATACAGTTTTGTTTTAAAATCTTTTAAAAATAATATTTAAAGTTTATTTGCCGTATGCCCCCAGACAAATGGTTCCATGCTTCTGAGGATCTAAATAACACTTCTTCTCATATAGTTGGACTTTGGAAAAGGTACAATTAAATGACCAAGGCTAACCTGCCGAGTGACATGCTGATGACAGTAGCCACTGTACACCAATTTTTCTACAAAGAAAGTTGGTTACCCTTTAAATATAGCAGTGTGCATATGACATAGTATATTTATATTTAACTTATCTAATACCTTTAACCACCCTAAGGTGGTGTGCATCTGATTCACACACATTCTATAGGAACAACCAAGGGCTACCCTGGCAGCTCTATTTTGCGCGAGTTGCATTTTTCACAGGTGCCCCTGTTTAGCACTAGACCAAATGACCGAGCAGGACTCCAGATGTGACAAAACCAGGGACTGAACCACTGCCCTCATGACCAAGGGTGGACAGTATGGTGCATACCTTCGAGCCAAAGTGACACCTCTGCCCATCCTGGACACGATATGATTAATCTGATCAGACCATAAGAGCTGATTGTCTAATTTAACTCCCAAAAGTTTAGTCTTGGACACTTGCTGTATCGTAATTGCATCGATAGTTAAGTTTAAATCACAAGGCCTATTTAAGATATGTTTAGTACCGAAAACAATACGTTTGGTTTTAGAAATATCCAGAACCAGTTTATTCTCCTTAACCCAATAAATAATAACATTTAGTTGAGTTTGTAAATTTTGGACAAGATCAGTGATTGAATGAGATGCACAAAACAAAGTTACATCATCCGCATATAATACTACATCCGCAGTCATAACATCATTTGGCAGATCATTTACAAAAACTGAAAATAAGAGTGGACCCAAACAGCTACTCTGCGGAATGCCATCTGATAAGTGTTTGATTAGAAAAACGTCTGTTAAAAATACTTGCTGAGTTCTGTCATTGCGGTAACTTCTTATCAGTGAGAGAGATATCGATGATAGCCCATAACATTTTAGCTTTAACAACAAAATTTCATGATCAATTACATCAAATGCAGCTGTAAAGTCTAGAAATACGGCACCCACTAGTTTTCTGTCATCTATGTCTGTTGACCACTAATCCACCATGTGCACTAACGCAGTACTAGTTGAATGACTAGGTCTGTAGGCATGTTGCGAATTTGTAAGCAGATCATTTGTCACAAAGTATTGCAACATTTGATCAAACAGTAACTTTTCAAATATTTTACTTAAAACAGGGAGAATATGAATTGCTCTGCAGTTAGAGGCGGTGAACCCTAATTTTCCATTCTTTAGTAAAGGTACAATTTTAGACCTTTTCCATTGTTCAGGAAAACAAGCTGGCCTACTAATATGTAGATCTGGGTTCAAATCCTGCTTATGCTAACTGTCTGTGCCCTTGAACAAGACAACTAATTTACATTGTCTCAGTCCATCCACCTGTAAATGGGTATCGTAATGGCTGCGGTGTGTCCCGTCCAGGAGGAGTCGTAGACCGTCATCTGCTTGAAGCTACAGAATCCAAAGATGAGCACCGGCACAAAAGGGCCTCAGGGCCTACAAGGACTTACTGTTAGATTGGGGCAACTTGGACTATTGTGATGAAGAAGGTGCAGTTGTGCTAAATGAGAATGCTGCCCCAGAATAAACCACGACAGCAAGGGTTTTGTTTTTTCTTTCTTCAAGGAGTGGACTGCTTTTAAGTTGAAAAGCCCTGAAGTTTTCAGAAAGATGTAATGATGTCACACTGCAGCAACGTTTCAGTCAACCAGGAGAAGAGCTTTATTTTTTGCTGATTTGTCACTCAAAATCTATCAGAATAAAGACAACAGGAAAAAAAAACCTCATCTGTGATAGCGGATTGGGCAGATGTTTGGTTCTTGCTGAGGGTGAGTACATTTTATTGCGGACATTTTAAGGTAGTTGTTAGCTGTTTATTGTTGTCATAGAAACAAATCCCAAGCTTTTTTTTTTTTTTTTACGCCACTGAAAATGCTGAAACTGCTCAGATAAATTGTTTGTGGGTGCTCTCTGTGCGTTTCACCTGACAAAATTAAACTGCTGTATTGACACAGGGCCTAAGAATGCAAAGTTGGGGGAGGTGATGGTCTAGTGGTTAAGGCTTCAGCCCAGAGGATCCTCTGTTCAAAGGTGTTGTAACGCAGTGGTAAGCATACCACTGTCCCAGCTTTTTTGAAACGTGTTGCAGGCATCCATTTCAAAATGAGCAAATATTTGCACAAAAACAATAAAGTCTATCAGTTTGAACATTAAATATCTTGTCTTTGTGGTGTATTCAATTGAATATAGGTTGAAGAGGATTTGCAAATCATTGTATTCTGTTTTTATTTACATTTTACACAATGATCCAACTTCACTGGAATTGGGGTTGTAGATGTCTGACAGCTACAAGATGTTTGAGTCTCACCAAAAAGTCAATTGCATATGAAGGTTTGTTTGGCACATTTCTGGGGAAGTGGAGTAATATTTGGTGTCACTGTAAGTCAGGTCTTGGAGCCTGTGGTGATGTCGTGTATCGATGCATCTACCATACCATGGAACTGTGTTGGTTCCTGGATGGTTAGACAGCTTGTCTATCCACACCTCTGTAAATGTATCTGCTGCAGGAAGGTTGAACACGGGTGTTGACTTGGCCTTTTCCAAATGTTGGGATCCTCAACACTCCGGCACCTGCGAGCTGGATCGTGCACAGAGAACAGCATCAGATGGAAAAAAAATGTAGCCTTTTTTCTCTCCCAGTGCAAGTGATACCTCTTATTTTCATCACCCTAAGTAACCATTTGTTTGACACAAAGTCAAGACTTGGACCTTCATTCTCCTCCAAAGACAGGAAGGTTTCTCTTCCTGTAAAGCAACAAGTGTTTTCAGGATCTCTTTCTTTCTGTGCAACCTTCACCGCTGGCTTGCGGCCTGTATTTGACTCAGTCCCACTTTTGTCTTTCAGTGTTTGTCAGCTGTTAGTACTTGGCTGTCACATATCCCGATGCAAAAAAAAAAAAAGATTCTCATTGCTTCTCCGCTGAACCCCCCCTCCTCTCGTTCTTGCTCACTCTCCTTAAATAGACTCTGTGCCAGCTGGAGGGAGTCCTGATCAATGTGATGCGATCATGTTTCGGAACACATCACTTGTGGTATAACCACGAAGGAGAACAACATACACCGAAATGCTGAGTAGAATTGGTTGCGCATGAAGAATAATTGCACTATCCTGGTGTGGTGGTGCATCAAAGCCACGTTTTCACTGCCGGTGGCACTTTAGAATGCAGGTCTGATTAATTTACTCTAGGAAACGAGGTAACTTATTGAAATATAACGTGTATTCAGACTACCTAGAGTAGTGCTGACTTGCAGACGAGCTGAAGACAAGATGTTGATAAGAGCAGACATGATGTTTTATGGTAGTGCAGGGAGATATAACAGTCTTCTTCTTTAATGGAAGATGGGAAGTGCCTCATGATGCCTTTATTAATTAATTACTGGAGCCCTGCTGTTACATCATCAAGAAAACAAATCAGTCGTCTCTGCTCAGTAATGTGCATACGTCAGGTCCAAAAGTAGTTGGATACAAAAACACTGCATTAAATATTTAGGCATTAAAGCCATTCTTATACACATTTTGTCATCACTTTTACAGCCAGTTCTCTTTAGACAACTCCGGGAATGGATGCATTAACATTTCCAAGTCATTGAATATGTCTTGGACTTACTGTCTTGTGTGTTAATAAATCTGTCTGGAGTAGGCAGTTCTCAAAAAAAAATTAGTGACTGTGCAAGATAGACTCGTGAGGGAAGCCACCAGGGCACCCATGACTACACTGAAGGCATTATGGGTTTTTCTGGCTTTTTGGCAGCAGAAAAGGATTTTAATAGAAGAAAAGAGGTCTGATCTAGGCTCAGGTCTTCCATGTGTATTCTGACAAGTGAGCTGAAATTTCAGATTTTCTTTTTATTCAATAGAAAATCCTTTTCTTTGCCACATCACTATGGAACTGTGTAAATGGTGATGCAATAGAGAAAAGTTATGCTGTGCACAGTTTCTCCAATCGCAGCCAAAGACTACATCTCCTTAAGAGTTGTCACTGGTGTCTTGGTGGTTTCCCTCACTCGTCTCCTTCTTGTGCTGTCACTCAGTATTTGAGAACTGCTTCCTCCGGACAGATTTACTACAGAGTAGTGGTAGTGTTTGTATTTCTTAATGATTCATATAAATGAAGTCATGTATGTGTCCTGAGTTGTAAAAGTGATGACTTTTTCAATAATCCTTGTATTTCATTTGTCCAATTACTCATGGATTCTTAAATGCTTAATGTGATATTTTAGTTAAACCCGTTGAATTAAAGCTGAAAGTCAACACTATAAAGACATCTTGTTTGTCCATCTTCATTGTGGTGGTGCACGGCAGGAAAAATGTCCAAATACTTATGGAGTTGACTGTAACAGTTGGGTTTGGTTTTGCAGGAATGGGAAAAACTGAATTATATAACTCAATCTGAGCTGTGTGCGTCGTGTTGCATTATTTGTTTTTTTTCTTCTCGCTCTACAATCTCCTCCATTATCCTGATCAATACTCGGAACTGTTGCTCCTCTTTTCTGTCGCTATAGAAACGGGTGTTTAAATCTGCCCTCGCACATACAGAAAGAGTCTGAGTCAGCCTGACACTGTGGAGTTATGTAATCCTGTAATACTGTCATCTCCTCTGCCATTTCCATGACAGCCCATTGGTCCTCAAACGGGTTTAAGATTACGCAATCGGCTTCACGTTCTCCTCTCTGAACCCACCTGGAAAGGATGCCACTGAAGGAGAAGCAAACTCACCATGTGTCCTACTGAGAGAAGGCACGTTCACGCATATGCTTTAAAAAAAAAAGTAGTAGACTTATATGGGTAAAAATAAGATCAGGATTAACATCATCCTAAAAGATGTTTACTTAAAGGGGAGCTGGTATTTTTTTTTTCAACCTGGGCTTTATTATCTTTGGGCTTTAGATATCTTTGGAGCCAGTTTTAATCAGTGCATTATTGGCTTACAGTGCAAGCACTGTTATCACCTTCCTGACTGCAAAATACGAGGTCTGTGAGAAAAGTAACGGACCTTTTTATTTTTTCAAAAACTATATGGATTTGATTCATATGTTTTTACGTCGTGCGCATGCGTGAGTTTTTCCACGCCTGTCGGTTGCGTCATTCGCCTGTGGGCAGGCTTTGAGTGAGCACTGGTCCACCCCTCTCGTCGTTGTTTCATTGCGAGGAAATGGCGGAATGATTTGGGCTTTTTTCCATCAGAATTTTTTCAGAAACTGTTAGACAGGCAGCTGGAAACCATTCGAAAAATTTATCTGGCTTTCGGTGAAAATTTTATGGGCTTCACAGAGAATAAGGAGTGTTACTACAGCTTTAAGGACGGCCCACAATGGCGCTCGGCGCGCCGCACTCCGAGCTGCCATCGAGAGGCAGAAACCACCACATCATTTCTAAACGGATGGCTGTGTGGAGCCGGGACCGACGTGTGCAATTTCTCTGGTTATCACAAGAGCTGGACATCAGCCATTTTCTGGCAGATTTCACTTTTAACAAGAGATTTTGTCATGGAAAGCCGCGCGGAGGCTTCGCGCGTCAGGACCGATTCGCTGATGAAGCGAGACAAAGGAACACCTCCATTTCGGAGTGCCAGGGGACAAGTTGGGACATGCCTATCTCGGCTTTCAGTGCTTACCAGTCGAGTGAGTATAAGTGAAATTGTGGAGAGCTGGGCATGTCCCAACTTGTTCTCTAACACTCCGAAACGGAGGTGTTCCTTTGTCTCGCTCCATCAGCGAATCGGTCATGACGCGCGAAGCCTCGCGACGAGAGGGGTGGAGCAGTGCTCACTCAAAGCCTGCCCACAGGCGAGTGACGCAACCGACAGGCGTGGAAAAACTCACGCATGCACACGAAGGTTCAAGCTTGGCTGACGTAAAAACATATGAATCAAATCCATATAATTTTTGAAAAAAATAAAAAGGTCCGTTACTTTTCTCACAGACCTTGTATATTGCTGCTATACTATAACACTCAGTAAACCACTTCCTGTTGCCACTGACCAGGTGACAATGTGTTTTTAAAGTGTTTGGTAGCACAGAGAGGATCACTACGAAGGTGAACATATACATTTTTGCATCACTAAATAAAAAAGGAACTTTTTAAAAGCACTGATTGATTGTATGGTTAGCTGCTTACCTTAATCTTACAGTCATCCAGCAGTGCCTGGTCTCTGAGTCTAACAGTCGATTATTGATGAGGGGCTTGTCCTGTAAGACCGAGCCTATCCTTGATGAAAACTGGTTCTGTTTTTACAAATATTTTACTGTTCCTTTTAATTTTACTGCTTTTATTTTTTTCTACTGTGTAGCCAGTACTCTCCATGTCATTATGTGTAGTTGGTGAGTCAGTCATGCAACTTTTTAATTCTGATCTTGATTACTTCCGTTGTACTCACCCCATTGTCACCAAACATGGTATATGCATTGCACATAGTGACACCAAAAAGCCTATTGATTTTTAGATCAAAACGTCAAGGTCACTGGAGTGTACTTTGTTTAAAAAAAAAAAAAAGTGCAATTTGTTTTTTCTTTCTTTTTTTTTTTTTTTTTTTTTTTTTTTTTACTGCTCAGTTGTCACCAAATGTGGTAAGTGTGTTAAGTGTATTGACCCCAAGAAGCCTATTGTCTTTGGGTCAGAGGTCAAGGTCTCTAGGGTATCCTTTGTTTAAAAAAAAAAAAAACACCTCAGGATTAGGCTCTGAATATCTACCAGAATGCACCTCTGAGCATGTGGGACGATATTTTCTTTTCCTCCAGATCATCCAACCGGTCATAGTCTTTGTTGGTCCTGACACAACGGGACATGCTGTCCTCTCACATAAATCATCTCAGGCCTCTTTACTGGGTCACATATAGTTAAGTTGTCCCACTTTGACCAGGTCAGGTGGCTCTGTGGTTAGTAATCAGACCACCGACATATTACATGGCGTTCTGCAGCCTGTAGGTACTAAATTCAGTCACTCACCGTTGTGTACTGTTGCAGTTATTGTGCAACGATAAATTAAAATGTCAGATGATGTATCATCTGACATCTGACCTCTTTGATTGTTCAACTAAAGAGATTTAATTTCTTTGCTTGGTCACTTCGTGGCGTCCCTGCTGGGGGTTTAACTCTCCCTGCCGGGGGTTTAACTCTCCCTGCCGGGGGTTTAACTCTCCCTGCTGGAGGTTTAACTCTCCCTGCTGGGGGTTTAACTCTCCCTGCCGGGGGTTTAACTCTCCGCTGTATTAAAGCCACCTGTGTTCATTCAGTGACACACGTCTTGAATAATAGATGCAGTTTGTGGCTCAGCGGGTGATGTTGTTGCCATTTCTCTTTCTCTCTCTCTCTCTCTCTCTCTCTCTCTCTCTCTCACACACACTCGCACACAGCAAATGTACTATCGACCAGAGAGCGCATGTGTTTATTCCTCAAGGAGAAAATCCAGTATGCTGCTTTTTTGAGAATTTGACAGCCTTAAGAATCTGTGTGCATTAAACTGATTTTTTTTTTGTGTGTGTGTGTGTGAGATTGATAACACTTTCTTTCAGCTTGTTGAATTCAAAATTAACATTGCACTCAGTGTTTTGCATTATTTTGCGCTGTGATCCACACTTGGCTCCTGTTTTTTGTTCCTCAAAATAATTTGTTTCAATCCCAGCTATAATCCATCAATTGGCAACATTAGCTCAATTATCCTTGTAATTCCAGATCTCTTGCCATCTCGTCATGGGTGAAGCTCAGGACATTCTTTGTTGCGTTGGATGTCAGAGGGCGTGTCGTGTGTCTGAGGGTGTTTTGTGTTCGGTGAGTCTGTGGGGACGTCTGACACGTCCTGAGGGCCTAGAACTGAGCTTGTGTAGGAGTTACTACATTCAGCAGCCACCCTGGAGGGTTTAATGAACTTCCAGCCCTTTCTTATTTTGCCACCTCATGCCCTCTACCTTGTAGCCAATCGGCATAGATGAACGCCATCGTCCTGACCAATCGCACAGCTGGCATTTTTACATGCTCCCAGAAGGCTGGGACCACAATTAAATATTCAGGGTAGTCAAGTGGAAGAGAAGAGCAAGACAACAGGAGAGGAGGAGATGAGGCCGTTGTGAGTTGTAAAGGCTGATTGATGCACTCGAACTAGCATCCGTCACTCAGGTCAACAAACACGTATCAGCCAGTAAGATATAAATTATTTTCTGATAGTATCCTTCACATACATCTTAATCTTTGCTGTGTTTTCCAGTTTTTGTTCTTGGAAATGCATCTCGGAATTGCCGTTTGAAGGTCACCGTTGATTATGTGGAACTTGTCCCATGTGATGTGAAAAAAAACAAACAAAAAAAACAGCCATACCGTGCTGATAGCGTAGTTTTAGCACGACATTAGTGCTTCCACAAAACCTCCCAGTGATGTCACGGCATATTTAAATGGGGTGGGGGGGGGATTATCAGTCCTCTTAAAAATCCCAGCACAGTTAAAACAGAACCACGGTATGGTCAAGGATTCAAACCATGACATTTTGAGATGCATATCCATATCTTGTAAGATTAGACGTTTGGTGGTCGTATTCATTTTTCTGAGAGGAATACTACATGAAAACTATGGTGAAGATTGGACTTACCTTTTTTATGCTGATCTGGATTAAAAAAGGAGGTCATGTTCCAAGATAGCGCCTGTGACTGGCGTGGCCGTCGCTCGGCTCCTCTTGTGTTGGTTACTAATGGCCACTTTTACGACATTTGTTATTTTAGCAGCCCGACTAGCAGATGGAGGTGTCTTGGCTTTACGGACTTACGATCGGGACTCTTTGTTTCATATCATGGAGACAATGGAGAGCCTATTTGCTTCACGAGACAGGTTCAACCAGGCGTTTCCTCCGCCCCTAACTATCGGCTCCGACTCACCTGATTATCCGCTGCTGTTGAGGGTGCCGTGTAAGATCCGCAGGAGACTGAGGAAAAAAGGCTTTTTGGATAAGAGGCTCGCGGGCTGGTGTCCAGGTGAAGAGAAGGCGTGCAGCGGCGCGTTTGGGCGCCAGCACCAGTGGCCGAGGACGGGCTCGCTTCCTCTACCACATTCCTCTCTTTGATGTGTGCGATGGCACATCTGCATCGACACCTGTTCGGTTAGGTACGGGTGTTCTAGACTTTTCTCAGTGCTGGTATCCTGGTGGCGTAGTTCCATCGCTACTGTGCACTTCCGTGTTTACGCCTCCGCCTGCACGGGTCAGCTGGAGTCCACGTGACCACTGTCTTCGTCCTATCCCATTGCGAGCCTCAGACAGCGCCTACGTGACGTCGTCCACCTTGCGCCTTGGTTTATTGAACGTGCGTTCAATCGCCAATAAATCATTTTCCCTGAATGATCTTATATCAACGGAAATGTTGGACTTAATGTGCCTTTCGGAGACTTGGCAGAGAGAAGAGGAATTTCTTCATTTAAATGAGCTCTGCCCTGCTGGGTTCTGTGTCCTTGGGAAGCCCCGCCCCTGTCGCCGTGGTGGGGGCCTTGCCATCGTTTATAAAGAGGATTGTGTGTGTAAAGGGGTACAGTCACAGGATTTTCCCTCCTTTGAATCACAGTTGGTCAAGGTGGGTTTCTCAAACCCATTTTTCTGTGTGTTGGTTTACCGCCCCCCAGGCCCTGCTACTGCCTTTCTTAAGGATTTTAGTGACTTTTTATCCTCTATTATAACGTTGGAATCTGTTTTAATTCTTGGAGATTTTAACCTTCATGTTGATGACAAGTTATCTTGCTCTGCTATGGAGCTTTTATCGTTGACTGAAGCTTTTAATTTTGTGCAACATGTTTCTGAGCCACTCACCAAAAGGGTCACATTTTAGATTTAGTTTTTACAATTGGCCTAGACATTTTAAATATGTCTATACAAGATGTCCACTTGAGCGACCATAGTCTCGTTTCGTTTGACCTGCATTCCAGCTCTGATCAGAAGCCCTTAGAAGTTAAGTCTCAGAGGTGTATCATCACTGCTGAAACTGCAGAAAGATTTTCTTCTATGTTTAATCCTTGTTTGTTCACTGATTTTCTTGATTTGGACAATTTTATCCAGTGTTTTAACCAACACTGTGATGCTATTCTTGATCAGTTGGCTCCTGTCAAATACAATGTGTCTTTACAGAAAAATGAGTGCCCTTGGATTAATGAAGAGCTCTTAAGTCTTAAGAGACTGTGTCGAAGACTGAACGCCTGTGAAAATCCTCTAAACTTGAGGTTCACAGGCTTCATCTTAGGGAGCTGGTTCTATCATATAACAAAATGGCTGAGAGTGCCCGTTCTGTCTACATACATCAGCTGGTGTCTGTGAATAAGAAGAATCCCAGAGTGTTGTTTGATACAATCAACTCTCTTGTATGTCCTGCTGCTTCAGTTACTCCTGTGTTTTCTGAAGCTGACAGCAATGCTTTTTTGAGTTTTTTCACTGACAAAATCAAGTTGATTAAGGATAAAATTCCACCCTCCCTGTGTGGTACTTCTATTGTTATTGAGCCTGCTCCCAGCATTTGGCCTTCATTTAGGGCTGTGACACTTGCTGATATTTCGGCATTGGTGAGCAAGATGAAACTTTCCTCTTGCTCATTGGACATCCTTCCCTACAGGCTCTTTATTAAAGTATTTGAGGTAATTGGTCCGTGCATTACTAGAATGGTAAATCTTTCTTTGTCCACCGGTGTGTTTCCCAGTGCTTTTAAGCATGCCATAGTGTTGCCTCTACTGAAAAAACCAGGTTTAAATCAAATGGAGCTAAGTAGTTTTAGACCTATTTCTAAGCTCCCATTCCTGTCTAAGATCCTCGAGAGGGTGGTTTCAGACCAACTGACACTCTTCCTGGATCAGAATAACATTCATGACAGGTTTCAGTCCGGTTTTCGTAGACAACACTCTATGGAAATGGCTCTTTTGAAAGTGTCCAGCGACATTATGATGTCTGCTGATGCTGGGAAATCCACCGTGTTGGTTCTTTTGGATTTGTCCTCTGCCTTTGATACTGTTGACCACCAGGTCCTGCTGAATAGACTGAGGGATCATGTCGGACTGTCGGGGTCAGTTCGGTGGTTTTTTCATATCTGTCTGGGCGCAGCTTTAGCGTTTTTGCTAACCAGATAAGGTCAGAGTCTGCGGATCTGTTATATGGAGTCCCTCAGGGTTCTGTATTGGGCCCCACTTTGTTTTTATTGTACTTGATCCCTTTAGGTAGGATCATTCAAAGATTTACTGATGTCTCTTACCAGTTATTTGCGGATGACATCCAGCTTTACTGCTCCTTTAAGCCATCTGAGATTAAGAGGCTTGATTCCCTCCTCCATTGTTTGGCGGAAATTAAACAATGGCTAACGAATAACTTTCTTCAGCTTAACGCAGACCAAACAGAGACATTGGTTATTGCCCCTGATGCCCATATTCCAGGTATTCAGCAGTACTTGGGAGACCTGGGCCAGTCTGCTAAATCTTGTCTTCGAAACCTGGGTGTCATTTTTGACAAAGACATGTCATTGGTACAGCATTGTAAACAGCTGACGAGGAATTGCTTCTTTCAATTAAGAAATATCTCTAAGCTCAGGAAAATGGTGTCTCGAAATGATTTAGAGCTTATTATTCATGCTTTTGTGTCAACACGTTTAGACTATTGTAACAGTTTGTTTTCATGTCTAAACAAGAAGGAGTTGCGTCGACTGCAGTTGGTACAGAACTCTGCAGCAAGAATTCTGACACAAGCTACCAGAAGGACTCATATTTCCCCAATTTTAAAGGAACTTCATTGGCTGCCAGTGTCCTTCAGGATCAATTTTAAAATTTTGGTTTTAACTTTTAGAGCTCTACATGGCCAGGCGCCTCCCTATATCTGTGACCTCATCCAGCCTTATGCCCCTGCCAGGGCTTTGAGGTCTGTGGACCAAAATCTGTTGATGGTTCCTCACACCCATTTTGCAACCAGAGGAGAGCGATCCTTCCAGGCTGTTGCTCCCAGGCTTTGGAATGGTCTCCCGCTCTCTCTGCGCTCACTGGACTCTGTCGATACCTTTAAAAGCCAACTTAAGACTTTCTTTTTTACTCAAGCTTTTGCTTAGCTTTTAGGCTGCTCTGTGATCCTATGTTATGTATTATGTTTTTATGTCTCTGCCATTGTCTGATGTTTTGTGTGGTGTACTCTGCTTTTATGTTGTGAAGCACCTTGTGGCTCTTGTCTGTGAAAGGTGCTATATAAATAAAATGTACTTACTTACTTACTTACTTACATGTGGCCCTCGATTTGATACCAAACAACTGTAGTTTGGGAAATAATATATTTTTCCCAGCCACAATGTAAATGTTTGAACAGAATTGTTTGAAACAATTGAAACAAGAATTGTTTTTACATCAGGCATCTTGGGCAGCTAATATGGGGTCCTCTGGGTTTTTGAGCCATGAGTGCGCTCCTTGTTCTCTTATTTTTTCCCTGCAAAACCTTAATGAGCATATGTCTGTGAGTAATACTTACCTTTTTACGTTAAACTGAGCTGTTATGGTCTCCTGAAACAGTTGATTGTTGTGTTTTATAACTGAAAAATGGGAGTGTCGTTAACACACACTGTAATTTATTGTCTGGAATAGCCCCAAATTGCATTTCAGAGAATTCCAAGCTTTTCCAGGGGGTGGGGGGTGGGGTATTTGTGTTTCATCTTTTTTTTTTTTCACCACTTTCATCCCTGTTTTATTTCCAATAAGTTTAAAAAAGACATTGTTGTGCACATTCCAGAGAGCAGCCTAGTGGTTTCCCTTGCTGTAGGCTTTGTAGGTCGGCCAGCTATTCTGCCAGCAACTTTTTTTAAATTTTTTTTATTACACCTGCTTCAGAATCAAAGTATTTTATGCGGATTATTCCATTGACAGGAGAAGCGTTTCGACCTGTTTTATATTCTTCCTCTCTCTCTAAGGAACTGCAGAAGACTGTTCGTCACTGACCTTTTATGAAACTGTTATTGTTGCGTTGAGGCTACTCTTTTAAATCACTCTCTACTTTCTTTTTGCCATTTGGCTGTGACCTTTGATCGATGGCCAAAATGCAAAATCAATGGAGCAGTAGCCACGAGGTCTCCCTGCAGCCAGAGTGTAAAGTGCTCGTGCAGTAATGAGCCGATGGCCTTGTGGCTCAGCATGCTCTCTCCGTTTATCAAGCTTCATCCCGTCTTTCACTTTTATCTTCACTGTCACGCTTTATAACATCTCCTTTGTGAGAAATCTCTTAAACCTATTAAGCGCAGGTGTAGGTCAGGCTTATTGTGAAGTCTGTCTAAGCTGCCATTCATGCACAGAAAAGGAAAAATGCAGCAAACGGTTACACTGGAAGCCATCTTTGTTGCAGACACTGTATGAAGTGCTTGGAAATAATAAGTGGAGGCACGTAGGGGGGATGGCGAGACATTGGCACATAGCTCTGAGAAAGTGTGAACCGCAAGGTCAGTTTCAGAAAATCTCAAGTTATTTTGAAGAACTCAATTTTTTTACCATTGTACTGGAGATGGAAGTTCCCACAAAGAGGGATTGTTCACAGCCATAAAAGCAAGTCCCTTTGGCTGTTCCCTTAATTTGCACTTGAGGTCACAACAGCAATTCTGAGATGGATATCTATGTTGAATTGGCACAAGTTTTACACCGGATGCCTCATTACATTATGGAGAAATGTGGCAGGGGTAGGGTTTGAACCGGGAACCTTCCAAACTGACACCAGGTGCACTAACCACTTGCCCACCACCCCTGCTTAGATAAGTCCCTTCTGCTGCTCCCTTGTTTTCACTCATGGTTGCCACAGCAGATCCAATGTTGAATTGGCACAATTTTTGGACCAGATGCCCTTCCTGACGTAACTTCACATTGCATGGAGAAACTGGCAAGGGTGGGGTTTGAACCAGGAACCTTCTGCACTGAAACCAAGCACACTAAACCACTTAGCCGTCTTGTTTTGAATCCTCTGCTACTTATCTGAGAAGAGCTCTTTTTTGTGCCACTGTTGGAACAAGTTTCCTCTTTCCCCAGTTTGGTATTTACCGTTCATGTTTGACATTTGGATGCTGATCTTGATCTGCACCATGACAAGCCGCTCAAACACTATATAGGTCCTACGGCCCATTGGTGCGGGTGCTTATCCCCAGGTTCCTTAGTGTAGAGTAGATGAGAATCTACAATTCAGCTGGTTGGACTGGGATGATGTAGGTGTCCTTGGACACAAAAGGACAGCTTTATTGGCAACCAAGCCCACATCTACATATTGGTACCCCAACTCCTTAACTGTGATTAAAAAATAAAATAAAAACAGCCAAATAAACTGTTTCAACATGAAATCTGACAATGTAAAAAAAAAAAAAAAAAAAAAGTTAGGTCCTGTGATTTATTTAATTAATATTTTTTTTTAAATGTCTTCTTTTCTTTGGAATAGCTTGTGGTAACGCACATAAATGTGCAGTACAGACAACAACGATAATAATAACAATCAAATGCTGTTACGAGGGGACATCAAAAAGTTTTGATCCTCGCACATTTTTCCAATTCGGATATTACAGTGCGTCACACCTGATCTACATCAATGCCTTAGCTACTTATTTCATGTAGGATCATATTGCTCACTTCAATTGTTGAGTTATAACATTGTGTGGAAGAGACGTACGCTCCAGTGTCAGTCGTGGCATTCTGCTTCACCAGGACAACGCACCAGTCCACACCAGCTGGGTTGCCATGGTTGCTATGTGTGAGTGTGGCTATGAACTTCTTCCTCACCCACCCTGTTCTCCAGACCTAGCCCCTAGCAACTTCCACCTCTTTCCCAGGCTGAAAAAAATACCTTCGGGACCAGAGATTTGAGGATGACGATGAGCTGACTGCTGCAGCGGAGGGCTGGTTAAGGGACCAAGATGTTGAGTTCTACCTATCAGGTATCAATGACTTGCAAACTAGATGGAACAAGTGTATGGAGTTGGAAGGGGACTGTGTTGAAAAATAAATTATAATAAATCCAAATAGCTTGCTCTTTCTGATTGAGGCTCAAAATGTTTTGATATCCCCTTGTTTGCACAATGTAACTACTGCAGAAATGAACAAAGAAAGGGTTACTATTATAATGGGAAAGAACAAAAACAGACTATCATTCAAAATGTCCCCAAAATACATTACCAGATTATACCAGATACTTAGTAAATATTGCGATACATCAACATGCTATGTCAGTATATTGATTTTAAAATAAAGGATGCCAATGACTTGTATGGAAGGTTTACTCATAGTACTGAGTCTCTTCAGAGGATCAAAGGAGTAGTTACTTAGAGAGATTAGGATGAGCAGTGTCATCTTGGACATTTGGCCAAGTGGCCCCTTTCTCTGGATGTGATCCAGTACACAGGTACCTCAGTGCTGAGGATCTCAGTGGCTGGAGAAGGCCAATGGGATACCCACATATCACTTGGCTATGACAGATAGATGGCAATTTTAGAGATTTGAGAATGGACCAGTTGTCTGCTTGGGTGGTTGATAACTTTGGTCAGACGTTGCAAAGACCAACAGCGGTGGAGGAAATTTGCATCTTGAACAGCTGACGGTCTTTAGTTGATCCGGTGAGTCATTAAGTGATGTGCCGTGAGCGCTGTGATTGTGTCTTGTGAGCATGTCTTGTCGCCGTATTCTGCTCCAGAATGTGTATGTTGTTATTCATGGCTTTACACCATGTGTGTGTGACAGCGGTTGTCCTAATCTGTCGAAGCAGTGGGTTGTATCCAACCAGTCCAAGGCTTGGGGGATTTTGGCAGCTAATTACAATGTATAGCAGCTGGCTGCCATGGTAACACTGGCTGGTTGGGGTTTGTAGACCAGAGGGACCGAGGTAAGGGTAATTCATGCAGCAGAGGGGGTCCTTATCTCTCGCGGCATTCAGGCATATGGTGCGATGAAGATACGCTGTTGTGAAAGTGTCATTCGCTCGAGCGTTCTCTTCCAGAGGCCTCTGTACGTGCACATGTGGGTTTTCAGTCCATAATGGGTTTCTTCATTAGCTTCAGCTCAGTGCATTTGTAAGTGCACGCACCATCAGTAGTCTCATCTGTCTCTGCTTGCATAAGGCGTTTGATCCTCTTGAGCTTTATTTATTTATTTTTGACAGGCACCTGTCGTTTTCCATTAATGCACAGACATTGGAGGCATCTCCCACTACATCCACTGTGTGTCTCTGTGCTTTCCTGTCTTCTCTCTCCGCTGTCTAATGTGTGAGTGTCCTGCAGCTTATTCACCTTTGCAGTCGGCTCAGCCAGTTTCCTGATCATACTGGTTAGCTGTAGTAGCTGATGAACCAACCCATTATCTTCTCAACAAAGACCCTTTTTTTTAAGGTCTTCAAAGTATTTAATTTTTATGTTTGTGGGCCTAAACTAATAATATATTGCCTTCTTCTTCAATGGGATTCAGCCTTGGATTGCATATTGTCCATGCATGAGTATCAATTGACTGGAAATACTATGTTTTATTTGGTCGACACACAAAATATGAAGTTGACATCTTGAACCAAATTCTACTTAGTCCATGGGCCAAGCAGGTTTTCCGTACCACTTAAGGTGACAAAACTACACTTAGAATCCAGCTTCAGTGTACCATGGCCTACACAAAAATATATGATGGCAACCCCAGGGTGGTAGCTGTAGCCAGGTAGGGGTCAATGAAGAATTACACAGAGGTCAAAATTTAAAAAGGCTCCAATCATGTTGAAAACTGTATCAATTATTTGTCTGATCATAACAGTTCCAAAAAAGTATAGTTTGGATTATCTATGATGGAATGATCTGGAGTTATGGGATAAAAACAGCAAAAATGGTGGCAAAGGTCAATTTCAGTTTGTACAGGGATCAGAAGATAAAGTTGCTCCAATTTCAGTAAAAAAAAATGACACAAATTATTGGTTGAAATAAAATGATTAATAAATGGAATAGTTTGGACTGTGTTGAATGTTTGGTCTCCAAAGCAAAGGTCAAATAAGGTTGACGTCCATTGGATTCTGTGACAGGTGACATATGCTACCCAGTAACATGATAACAAAGCATGACAGATGGTGCAAAGTATTCCTCATTAGAACCCTAGTGACCCAAACGATAATTTGCATCATAAAATCCCAGATGCAGACAGAAGGATGCTTGTTTTTCCATTTGATGCATCTGCATTTGGCGGCATTAACTTGCTTTCAGCTGATGCTGCTCAGTCCGTCCTCAGAGACCTTGGGCCATGTCGCTGCGGTTGTTATTTTATGTTGATGGGTGGAATTACAGCTCCATGCTGTAAAGACAGACCTTCATAAAGGCTTTTAATTTCCCCAGTGTCACCTCCTGATTGACTGCAGCAAAACGACAGCATGTACACAAACAGTGACCGCGTAGCTCCCAAAACACTGATGGACTGTCACGCTGTCATGAACTGGTCCACAGGGTGACTGAGCCGGAGACAACAGGAGGCAGCTGCCATCTCATCTTCAGAGAAGTGGATCTGTTATGTTTGAGCTCAGTTGCATCTTTTATGAAAAACGGCAGAGATATGGAGGAATAACTCATCAACCATCCAGAGCCAAGAAACTACTTAATTAATTACACTTGCTAAAAACAAAACGAACCACAAAACAGTAAAATCTCATGGACACTCACTTAAATGTGTGTGCACATGCACTCTGTCGGTGCACTGTTGGCTGGCTGCAGAACACAAATTATGTCATCTGTCTCTTGCTTTCAAATGTTGCTGAGCGAGGCAGCAAAACCACAAAATTACTTGTTTACACTGAAGCAGCAACTTTTTCTTCCTATTACATGATTTCTAACAGACGATCAAAGATCCATTGCACAAAGGAAGAAGCTAAGAATCCTTCCTGGACTGTCGACTACTCAAGACTTTCCTACTCTGTTGTGTCTGTCAAAAAAAAAAAAGAAAGAAAATGCATCATGAAGAGAAAAAAAGTTGGAGTACAAATCATATTTTTAAAATGTTTTTCAGAAGAATTTTGGTGGGGGGGGGGGGGAGAGTTTAACAATCTGGAAAGATGACTTGGTCACACACTACACTAATGAACATAATAGGCTAAATATCTTTAATGTTGTACTGAAAATGTACTGAACCATGATTTTTGTGTGCCATTACGCCCCTATTTGTTGGTATATAAGGCATTTTGAAATAGAAGTCACAGGACCACCCTCCCCTCCCCCCGGTTTGCGTTCATGTAGCCTTTTCTGTCATTTTGCTGGATTCTACATTGACACAACATAGAAAAGCCATCATCACTATAACGTGGTCGACACAGGATCCTTCTCTAGCTGCGCCCGACACCACGTTATGTGTTTGTTCACAGAAACGCAGTGGGGGAAAAAAATGACAGCGTGCACTGGAGCGGTGCACGCTGTCATTTCCATACTAATGTATTCTCAGTGGTTGATGTTTTCATATTCCAGCAGATGTAAATGATTCCATATTTTTTTTCCCTCTGCTTGGTCTAAAAAAGTAACTGTTACTGACTGCCACAATTGTTTTTCCTGATTTCTTATAGTGTTTCTTAAAGCCAGAAAGTTGCCATTTGAAATGACTTTAGTTTTGTGTCATGTCTGTGATCTGCTTTTTTTTCTACAAAATTAAACAACTGAATGAACATCCTCCGAGGCCGGTGATTCCAAAATTTTTGCCAGGGGTTGTACAAGAAGAAGAAAAGAGATGATGGGAAAAATACCCTCTTAATGTCCAACTATTCAAATTCAAAGAGCTACTTTGAAAATCAGTCAATTCTTTATCATTCTCTGCTTCCAGTTTCTTGGATGTGAACATTTACTGCTTTTCTTTTTGATACAGTTGATTTTAGTTTTTTTTTTTTTTGGTTATTTCATTTGCTGTTATCTCTCTAAAGCTACAAATAACACTGGAGCAAAATCTTACTTTAACTACATGTGACTTTTAACCGTTACACCTAGTTTCCACATCGCCTATGGATGGTGTCCATAACATATGCGATCTGTCATCTAGTGGTCAACACGGAGAAGTGCATTTTGTTACAGAAACAGCGGCTGCTTTTGTCGTTTTCATCCTCCAGTTATGTAGAATATGTGCACGGAACACTATAGAGATGAAAGCAAGAGGCCAAAAATTCATCTCTTACCGCTGCAAAAAATTACTAATATTCACAGTGTGTTAAAGTCACCAAAATTTATGGGGTGGTGGTCCAGCGGTTTGTGTGCTTGCTTCCAGACTAGAAGGTTTCCAGTTCAAGCGCACCTCTGTCCACTCTCAATGTAAGGTGGAGTTGCATCAGGACGAGATCCGGTGTAAAACTTTTATACCCCCGTCACACGAGAGGCTGAATGGCGTCCGAATGAAAATTCAGCCGACATTCCGAAGGTGTCATGGTGCATTCAGTGATATCGGACAGCAGTCTGAGAGCAGTCTAAACAGTCGGCCAGCTTCCTGTGGCTGCCTCGAATGTTTTGCACATGTGCAGAAACAGTCGAGGTGGAAAAATATCGTACAGCAGTTGAGGTGACCTCTAACTGCAATTTGACTCCACTGAAAATATTTGCACGGTGTCAAAACAGCATTCGAAACAGTCCAATTGCGTTCAAAGGAAAGTCGCCATGGTCAGGCATGCCTAATCCTGCCGGCATTGCACCCCCGTGCATCCCGTTCGGGGTGCGCAGAAGAAATATTGTAATCTGCAAAGTCTGTGGCTCGCAGTCATTTTATGAACTAGACGTGGACATTGCACTATCATACCGAAACTCCATATGCATCACACAGCTGAAAGGTCTGTTACAGCTTTAATATGCATCATATTTCAATTTAAATTTTCAATTCATTTACATTTATATAGCGCCAAATCACAACAGAGTTGCCTCAAGGTGCTTCACACAAGTAAGGTCTAACCTTACTAACCTCCAGAGCAACAGTGGTAAGGAAAAACTCCCTCTGAGGAAGAAATCTCAAGCAGACCAGACTCAAAGGGCTGCCCCTCTGCTTGGGCCATGCTACAGACACAAATTACAGAACAATTCACAGAAAAAATTCACGAAACGAACATACAGGAAATGCTGTTGGTGCACAGGACAGGAGGGTCTTCAGCACAGATACAGCTCCCATCTCTGGATGTAACAGCCCGGTCAGATGGCTGCGCACTGTGTCAGTGCATGTCACAGCCGTGGATCAGTGCACGCAGCTGAGCGGCCTGGCACAGCTGTAATAAACATATAATGCCTGATACATCTTATAAGCCATTAGAAGGACTGGTGGTACAACTGTTTACCAAGGCACTACAATGTAAATAAAGTAAAGTAAATCACCATTGGAACGGCTCCACCGCGCGGCGGTCACCAGCCACGCCGCATCATGTGACATGGATGCGAAGTGGGATGGTGACATCTGCCAAAAGGACTTGCTTGCTTTGTCAAAGTCTTTAAACTATTTGCTTTTTACTTCTTCAGATTCGCTTTGAACGTCCACATTCAAGTAACTGAAACAAAATAGCTAGCATGTTAGCTTTCCAAAGGTAGTTTCATGGTACACGGTACATACAACCTCTCCGAAATCCAAGGCAGAAGTTCCTTGTTTTTTTTCCCACCTCTCACTCAAATTGTAAATGACCAGGAATTGAACCTAGGTCTACAGAATGGTTGACCAGCTCATTAGCATTTTTAATCGCAACCATCTTCCTCTGAGGTTGAGATTTGAGGTACATCTCTGGTGAACTACAAGTTGGAGATGAAGATCAACAGCATTCCCTCCAGGATGGTCTCATTCATTTTTGGTAACATGATTGACTTTTGTCTTTTGGACTGTTGATCAGACAAAAGAAGATATGTGAGGACAGCAAAACCATGTGTTTATTTATTATTTAAAGGTAACCGACTATTCAGTAATTGTTAGCTGTGGTGATATTTATATCGACACACTCTGCAGAGCAGATGGTTCTTTAGGCTTGGAGTTGGACTATCAATCTGTAGAGCTGGTTTGAGTTCTGCTGTGTGCTTCATGTCCATTGATAGACTAATATGAGCAGGTATCTGAGAGGGGTCAGATGCAGGTGAAGCAATAGATGATGCCTTTTTTTCTGTAGCTGATGGTCGGTATTATCAGGAAAGTTTCGCTCACATAAAGGAGGATAAAATGCCAGAAAGACTGAGGTGTTAGTGGTAATGGATGTGTAGGACTTCAGCTATTTGTTCTTTTGGATTGGGGACTCAGTCAGCGTGCACTCTGCAGCACGAGATGCGCAATCTACATCGCTCCTGTGGAGCTTTATAGTTTGAGAGGTGGATGAGAGCTTTGCAAACACCTTGTATTGATCCAGGAACTGGTTTGTGACTCGGACTAATTTTTTTTTTTTTTTTTTTTTTTTGTGCTGTGATATAAATAGCGCCCACGTAACTCATTGGCAAGCAGGAAACATTTGCAACAACCGGCGAGCTGTCATTGAACTCTTTTGTCTCTGACATGGAATCGGGTGCCCGTTGCCATGTTGATGCTGACAGGTGGGTTCAGACCTGTCCATCAAGCCAGGATAGCCGCAGGACTAATGCAATCTGACACCAGTTGACTGGCGGATCATTGGACTCTGCAGGTTCAGTCACATGGTCATGGAGCATTTGTTGCACATTGGGTTTAGTGTAGGTGGCTGTTTTTGCAAAGCATCAGCCGCTTCAAAAAGGTAGTTTTATGACATCATGGTAGTTTTTTGTGAACCTGTGATCGTGGAATCAAAAATCCAGTTTCAGTCTGACCCTTGTACAGTAACAAATAACCAGAATGCACCACTGAGTAATGCAGGTACACTGTAGATTCTTTTATTTGAAGGGTTATGTGACAGTAATGGGTATTTAGCCATCAACTGGGAAATGGCATGTTGAAGGTTTGTGTCACAGCCTCTACAATTGCTCTTTGTGGATTTATGCGTTGCTTCCTCCTCTTTATCAGTACATCAGGACGGATGGCTTGGATTCAAACCTGTACTTTTGTTCTCATTTGCTTTTGAACCAACAGCTGGCACTTGTCGTCGCTTCCACTTGTTGACGGCAGTCGGCTGTTGGAAAAGCCACTGGAGAGATTCAGGTGTGATGTAATGTTTACCTGATGGCCTTGTTGAGGCGGGTAGTTACCCGAGGAAGCGGTTTTCATCAGACGGCACAGTCATGGCTTTCTTCTTTGAGGCTGCTTGTGTCATTCGCTGTCTCCTCTCCAAAAACCGTGAGTCTGCTCGCCCTCCGATGGCTGTGACTGTACGTGTGTGAAAGTGTGCGCAAGTGCTTCCTTCAAACCCAAAGAACAAAAATGAAAACCCACAAAAGGCGAGAATATTTCAAGCTCATTTCAAAAGACATGAACTCAAAATGTACCTGTTAGTTGGAAACTTATTTTCACAGTATTCCGACGCTTGCATTATTTGCCAGATTGTGCCCAAAATGTAATGTTTGTATTTCATGACTGGTCCAACCTTGGCCCAACAAATCAACAGATTCTGACAAATTACATTCTTGGTTTTCCAAATAAACAATGAAATAAGTGCACATTAGCAACCAAAACAGAAAACATAAAATGGCATTGTTAAAACAGGGACGGAAACTTAAAGGAACAAACGTATTCATCAATGAACATCTGACCAAAAGAAACGCAGACATCGCCAGGAAAGCTCGTTTCTTAAAAAAGCAGGGAAAAATTCAACAGACATGGACATCCAACTGCAAAACATTTATCAAATTGAATGGAACACCAGAACAAGCAAAGGTTATGGTAATCAGGAACATCGAGGATCTGGACAAATACAACCAATAAGGTATGAGGACACAAACACATCACAACACCATGACACAGACCAGAGGAACCTATTCATCTACTACATCATCTACATCTGGAGACAAGAAGGATATAACTCAAAGGATTGCTGATCATGGAAAAGTAGAACTGAGAACATTTTAAATACACAGACCACAATGTACTGGATTTGGAGCACGATATAGACCCGGACAATAATTTCTTCTCAAATATCAATGACAGTTGTTGCTATTATACAGATGAACAGTTTAATCTGATCATTAAAACGGATAACAAATGATCAATAATCCATTTCAACAGCAGAAGTCTATATGCAAACTTTAACAACATTAAAGAATATTTAAGTCAATTAAAAAAAATATTTAACATAATTGCTATATCAGAAACATGGATCAATGAAGATAAAGGAATGGATTTTGAACTGGATGGATATGAATTTAATTGTGTAAACAGAATAAGAATGGAGGAGGAGTGGCTGTGTATGTGGATGGACATGGATTATAAAATAGTAGACAATATGACAACTGTGATTGATAACTTATTAGAATGTATAACTATTGAAATATGTGAAGAAAAAAGCAAAAATGTATTAGTCAGCTGTATATATAGAGCACCAGGATCTAGTATTGAAACATTCACTGACTGTATTGGAAAAATGTTCTCAAAAACTAATCAAAAAACTGTGTTCATTTGTGGTGACTTAAATATTGATCTGCTCAATCCAAATAAGCATAAAATAACAGATGAATTTATCAGTATAATGTACAGTATGAGTTTATGTCCATAAATCACCAGGCCAAGCAGAATTACATCCCATAGTGCTACCTTAATTGATAATATGTTCAGCAATGATATTGAGAATAACACTGTGAGTGGATTATTAATCAATGACATTAGTGATCATCTACCAGTTTTCATCGTTTATAATAGAAACCATCGGCGGAATCAGCCAGAGGAGAAAATAAAATACAGGCGAGTGCGGACAGAGGAAAACATGAACACACTAAAGAAGGATTTACAGGAGCAAAACTGGGAAAAGGTATACAGTGAAAGTGATGTTGATAGTGCATATGAAACTTTTTTACAAATATTTACATCATTATATGATAAAAATTGTCCAATTAAACAAGACTACAGAAAACAAAAAATCCAAGCTCGACCATGGATGACGAAAGGGTTACGAAATGCATGTAATAAGAAAAATACACTGTATAGAGAATTCATAAAACTAAAGACTAAAGAGGCAGAAAATAGATATAAGAAATACAAAAATAGATTAACTAATATTATACGGTATGTAGGAAGGAATATTATAGTAACATATTATATAATAACAAAAACAATATTAAAGGAATATGGGATATATTAAATAGCATTATCAAAAATGGTAATAAAAAACAGAGTTAACCTCAGTATTTCATTGATAATAATGTCAAGAAGGAAAATAAGGATGAGGTAGTCAACGGTTTTAATAATTTTTTTGTAAATATTGGACCAAGCTTGGCAGAAAAAATTCCCAATTCCCAACCTGAGGTTTGGGATAATAATCTCATAGCAAGAAATCCCTGTTCAATGTTCCTCACAGCAGTGGATGGAAAAGAAATTATAGACATTGTGAATAATTGTAAATATAAAACATCTACCGATTTAAATGAAATTGATATGATATGGTGGTAAAACAGGTCATTGAATGGATTGTAGAACCATTAACATACATCTGTAACTTATCATTTCAAACCGGTAAATTTCCCAATCAAATGAAGATAGCTAAGGTTGTGCCGCTGTATAAGACTGGGGATAGACACCACTTCACAAATTATAGACCTGTTTCTTTGCTTCCACAATTTTCCAAATTATTAGAAAAGTTATTCAATAATAGATTAGACAAATTCATAAATAAACATAAATTACTTACTGATAGTCAATATGGATTCAGAGCACATAGTTCAACATCACTTGCATTAATAGAATCAGTTGAGGAGATTACAAACGCCATAGACCACAAATTACATTCAGTTGGAATATTTATTGACCTTAAAAAGGCTTTTGATACAATCAATCATGACATTAATCAGTAAACTTGAACAGTATGGGATTAGGGGGTTGGTGTTGCACTGGGTGAGAAGCTACTTAAGTAACAGAAAACAGTTTGTGAAGTTGGGGCAATATACATCATGATGCTTGGACAATGCTTGTGGTGTCCCACAGGGGTCAGTATTGGGTCCAAAACTGTTTCTAATTTATATAAATGACATTGTCAGTGTTTCCAAAATATTAAAATTAGTATTATTTGCAGATGACACAAGCATTTTTTGTTCAGGGGGGGATTTGCAGGAGTTACTGAGGAGGA